>NC_060211.1:99855000-100480000 GCF_021130785.1 Homalodisca vitripennis
TCAAAAGCAAATCTGTTTGCTTTAGTTTTGCATTTTGTATCTTTAAAATAATTTATTTACATTCAATCAACCATTAGATATGAACGTTATGATAAAAAACTGAAAATAACAGAAATAGAATAATATTACATGAGGATTTACTAGGAATATAATGAGTACGTATAATGAGTTTATATTTCAACATAAACATCATATATTATTACAATTTGAAATAATAGCTAGTTAATGAATAATTTTGTTGAACATTATAGGCTATTAAATTATAGTGGCGATTTATATTCAGGATGATTCACCAAGATATGCAGAAAGTGTGGGAGTTCATTCTAAATGGAAATTATAAAAAAGTTTCTATAAAATGGGTCCGGAAATGCTACGTTAGCTAGTTACGGCTAGCGGAAACACTCGCGCGGATTTTAGCACACGATGTAAAACGAGATCTTCCTGAAATGTTGGTTAGGCAAATTATATACTTGCTGCATTTTAGATAAGAATCAATCTACTAGGAATTTTTCAGATTCGCGTCAGTTTTAATGGTACAATTCAATATGTAGCAAGAGAATAAAGATCGTATATTGATAATCTTAAAAGTTATTAATGCCTAAATTTAAGTAGCAATAACTTTGTAATTAATTAGTAGTTATTGTCTCTTATGGCTATGTGATTCAAAATTTACTTATTACATTCTTATTATTTATTTTTTATATTCAACTACAGGTTTATGTATTATTAAAATGTAAAAGCTGCAATGGTAATTAATCACTAATAACTTTCAAGCACATGCTTAAATAGATAAATATTTAAATTGATAAATATAAGCATTACTTCAGCATGCTTTTTACATTTTGTATTAAATTCAAACTTATAGACATTCACATATCTTATAAACAGCTAAGCTCTTGCAAGAATTATAATTTAAGATAACGCCTTTCTTAAAGTCTTGAATTTAGTTTACAGTTTAAAATAAACGTATATAAAAATTGTGACTTAAATAATGCAATTATTTCATAAATATTTTGCACATAATAAATATAATATAAAACTCATATTTGAATTATATGCTCAACAACTTTAAAGGTAGCTTTACAAGTTTAAATTAACCTAGACGATATTTATTTACTAGTGAAGAAAGCTTCTTGGAGAGTAATATGGAAACTTTTATTCTTTTAATCGTGTACTATTATTTTTTATATGTGGATATATTGAAAATTTACTTCAAAACTTTTTTTGTCACTGTAGACGAGGGTCAGTTCAACCCACTCAACAAAGGCCATGTTAAGCCTAATAATTTTCTCTAGAGACAAAATCCTAAATTTAGTGAACGTCTCCGGCATTGTATGTTATTACTTAAACGCACTGTATCTCACTCTTCCTCTGTGGTTCTGTATTATCCATAAAGAATTATTTGATCTTAAAACTGTATTAACTTTGATTAGATCTTATACAGCGTACAATTTTTAAAGTGTAATAATACTGGTAGAACAGGTATGTAAAATCGAGTGGTTCCAATATAGGAAGTGGTATTGAAGGTGAGTGCACAAAGAAACAATACTGTTGCCGCCAAGAGACATAGTGGTACTGTTAACTCACCGATACTAAGAAACCAGAATTGTTCGAATAGTAGATGTCACAATAATAAACGGCAAAGGCTATCAAAATTTCCAACTCGATAGATACCTGTATTACGACGTATTTCAACTTATTTCGAGGTCAGATATGCTATATGGTTGTTTATGTATTATTTATTGAAAACTGTTATCATTAAAGAATTACACGTTTTACTTTATAATTTACGGGTTGCATTTTAATAGTAGTTAAAAAAGCGTAAATAACACTCTAGTGCAAATAACATTTTTGATATGTATCGTTATTTTACATGTTGGCAAAGAATTATGTTGTACACGCTGATCCTTATTCTTTTTCTGTGTAATTAATGGGCAGGTTGATTTTTGTATTAAATATTTGACAATATTTGAACGATACATTCATTGTATTGGTCCTGTGTGGATATAAAAATGTTGGTATCACAGAGGTTAACGGTCGGAGTAGTTAATGAAAATTTCAACGTTATTAACTTACTCTGCTAGTCCTCCTGAACAAACATATATATTATTATGTTAAGGGCCATAATTGTGATCAGTCAAATCAAAAATACCTATATTTTTAATGAATTTAAAATATCCATTATCGGTTATATATGTATTCTGCGTTTATATATAATTTCAACGTTATCTGCTTCCGATAGATTATCTGTGTGCTCTGTGGTTAGAAAAGCTTAGTACACCATCAACAAGCGTCCCCGTGCATTAGTGTTCACTGCATCATACATAACCATTACGTCCATTACTCGTGTTATTTGAATACGGCCAGTTAATTTTTAAAGTTATTTACTTGTTTGATTGTGGATTACTTAAGTAATTAAAATTTTAGTAATTTAATTTATTCCTACTTAATTAGATGTTGTGTTTGTTTAGAGTGAGAGTTTGTTGTATAGTCTTGTGTTATTTTTAAATCAAGAAAATCCTTTGTTTTTGTTTATTTTAATCGGAAACTACTAAGTGGTACATAAATAGAATTTACGTACATACGAAATTAAAAAATTTTTGTTATGTTAATTTTGCTTATTTATTAAAACTTATGTTGGGGTTTTACACTATTTATTCATTTGTACAAGGTTTGGTTAAATTTGTTTGCATTATTTTCAAATTTATTTTTATCCAAACTGGTAAGGGTTTTGTATTAGTGACCTATTTCAATCGTCCTCTTGAAGAAAACAATATAAAGTTTCATGTGATGAAAATGACAAATAATGAAATTAAGAACGTTAAAAATGGATCTACTTTTCTTGCAAGATAGTAAGGAAGTTACGTTAGGTGAATTAAACATTTTTCTTTGTTTTATTCTTGTTGAGTTTCCTAGCTAGCAGTAATTTGTGATCAGGCAATCTAGAATTTTATCTTTTAGTGATAGGTACTACCCCGAGGGATGTTTGTCGTATATCGCAATCAGTCCACGCTGATGGCTGAAGGCACGTCAGCAGCAACCAATACGAGGTGGATTCACGATTACAACAAGATCACGTGATGAACAATAAAATACTATCCGGCGCGAGAAAAGTAGTTATAGTCTTAATGTTCTATAACTTTCCGGTCGTTATAAGCTCACAATTACACAAAATATTATACAGACATTTTTAACCGAAAAGATACATCAGGTTCTAAAATTTCTCATCCCTCTCATTAATTAACAAAACAGGATATTCTATTGAGAGGTCATCAGTTTTACTAGCAGTTTAAATATCTGGAAACAACTGCAATATAACTATTAAAACATTACACCCATCTAGTCAAAATATTACATACGAATTAAGAAACTATTCAAACTTCGGCTCACAACACATTTTGGGACATGCATTGCAGATGTAAATACAGAAACGTTTTTCTACTCAAACCGACTGTCAGAATATAGCTTCGAAGGGTCGATCATCGTTTCAAGCAACAAAAACTCTTGGTATGACTTTCTTACTTAGAGAAAATGTTGTTAGAAAACTGAATATTTAATGTATTAAGATGAACTTTTTCTATTAATATAACAATGAGGTAATTTATAATTTCTTAATTTATTTTGCTTCAATAAAATTGCAGATATTATTAACATATGCCGTAACAAACTACTTTTACTAAGTTAAAGGACGCGTTGCGACGGTATGTAAATAATGTAATCTAACGCATTTTATACTTTTCTGGAGCAAATTCCATGCATAATAACATTAAAGTATAACTTATTGTACTATTTATTGACACTTAAGAAATAAAAATTTCAGAGTTTATACAGTAACAAAAGTATTTGTGAGTATTTCCTTTAGATATATGATTTGTGTATTACAAATATTGAATCTATTTGATGTTTTCTTGTATAAAATGTTTACTTAATTTTACAAGAATATAATTTACTTGCAAATTTTCTTTGGAAATGAAATAAGAACTTAATACAGTAATTACATTTCGTAAAACTATTCTCTACGAACATAGAGGTAATGATGATTGTATAATATAATATACATAGATTGAAATGAACTGTACGTTCCCTACAGCTTTTATTCATATAAACTAATATTATTTGCATAATTAAAACTGTGCATAACGAGCAAGAGAGGTTGGAAATAGATTTATTACTCCCTGGTGGTAGTCTTAAACTGCTAGAGTAAACAATATACTAAACACCGAGGGGTAATTTAGAAATAATATTATTGTTTTCATTTTCCAATTGTTTAATAATCGTACATAGCACTTGGAAATATTAATGATTAAATGACATCAACATGAGATGGGAGATTTCCAATCTGTATTGCTGATATGTCAAATAGACCTTGCTTCTATGAACATAACGAACTAGAGTTAGATCACATTTCAATCGGCAATACAGTGCAACCGCATAATAAGGAGACAATATAGTGTCAGTAATTGTAGTCTTCTAAATATTTATCTATCCAAACTACTCTTTACAATTTATGTTATAAATAGTAAAGTTTCCTTTTTTTTATTCTTTACTAGTAGTTACCAGTAGACATCGCATCCAATGTTAAAAATCAAAATCCGTGTTCTTATTAGTGACTGCATTGATAATTATTTAATACGATTTAACTTAATTATTTTCCAAATAGAAGTACGTATATGAGGGATGCATATTAATTTCAGTATTCATGGTTAAGTGAAACTGCGACTCGCTACTTTATATGGCGTAGTGCGTAAAGGATTGGTTCGAACGAATTATGTTTCTGACGCCACAGCTGAGTTTTCATTTCTTGTCTCGATCATGAAATAATTTCTAGGTCTAGGATATTCTTCAATAAGTGTCACTTTCGACTCTTGTTATTGATTTTATTATTATTATGGCTGAGGGCCCTACTGCAGGCAAACATTACCTAAGTTTACTTCCGGTCTAATGTATTTCGGTGCCACAGTTGAAGTTGACTTGTTAAATAGATAAACAAAACCTCTCGTGTTTGTATATATATATATATATATACATATATATATATATATATAATTGAAATTATATATTTTATATATATATATAATATATATATAATATGTACATAATTATATAGTTAAATCACTTATGGTATTATAGTTGTTTTGCTTTATTGCCGCGATCAAAAAACTTTGTATATGTATCTACGTTGATCACTTGAACATCTACGTTGGCTATTAAGCGTTACTTCCGGCTCTTGTGTTCTAATTTCAATATTTAATATTTTCCAGCGCAGTTACATTTTGCCCCGATGAAGAAAGAATGCCATAAGAAAAGAAGCATATTCCATGTGATGTACTAATAGGAATACTAAAATAAATATTTAAGAAATATCAACTGACTGCCCTGCTCCTTGAGGTCAACCTAAGATAACGTGTAGATATAAAATGTGTAGCACTGTCAAAATCCGAGAAGTTACATGTATTTATTTTTACGAGGCATATGAAGTTTCCTATAGTAACTTGAATTTAGGCATGAAACTAGCAACTCGTAATTTAAAACGTATTTCATTACTATTATATCATTGTATTGGATATCACGTTAGTATCCTTACTACTTTTTTACGATGTATTTACTTCAGTAATTTTAATATTAATACAATGAAATATGTGCTATATTCATAATATAATAATATACAGGGATGCTGAAAAGTCTTCAAACTGTCTAATATCTTCTGTTTTTGTAAACTTAAAAACATAAAACATTTTACAGTAACATAATCTTGTATGCAAATTCAAGAAGAGCTTAATTTTACTGTAACAATATCAGGATGAAGCTACAAAATTTCACGCATGATTAATGTACGTAAACAAACAACCTACTTTAAGATGTATTTAGTGTACAATAAACATTGAACCCAAAAAGTACTTGCTCCACCGGGACTGGAAACCGGGTCTCTCACTTGCCTGGCTAACCACACCACTAAACCACACAGCCCTCACTTTTTACAATTTATTTATTTTGTATTTTGCCGTTTCTGTGACACATTTATTTAAATAATAAAATTAATGTACGATCGGAAGGCCAAATACCGTAATAAATTTATACTTAAGCATAACTTATGCATACTCAATACGTAAATGTTTTTGTCAAATTGTTCATTGTTCATGAAAGATGTATTAATCATCATACTTCAATTTACCTTCAAAATGGGTGAGTAACAACTGAAACTGGTCGCTTTGTCACGTTAAGAGCTGCATGCTGCACACTTGATAGTCTAACTGGTGCAGCATTCATTGAAAATAAACTTAATGAATATATTGGGTAAATGTTACCACTTCCAAACTCAGCTCTCACTAAGACATATCACAAGTAAGTAATATCAGAAACAAAGCCTTGTAAACCTATAACAAGTTGAAATTTTACTACTGGAATCATATCTAGCACCCAATATTCCGCATTTTGATATTTAATATTTTGATATTCCGCATTCCCAAGTCCTTCATTTGATATTTTACCTTCGCATCTGTTCAACCGAAAATTAGTTGCTTTTGACCTATTTGCTCTATTTACAAGACTAGTCATTGTTTATCTACAGGGTGAGGCAGACCACCCGTACAGTACTTATAGCGGCCAGACCAAACGAGGTAGATTATTCGTAACAACTTAAACCCCCTATTTCCACCCCAAAGAATTTGGAGAAATTATTTTGAAATCTCTAAAACTCCCCAAAAGGGTAGTTTTTGGGGGGTAGGGGTGGTTTGTAGAAAATTTTCAAATGTAAAGGTATGTTGAGTTATACCTCATTTTAAAGGTATTTCTTCACTGATTATTTTGATGCAAAAAGTTTGGACCTATCTTGCCGCTTATGTACAGGGTACACCACAACGTTAAAAAATCAGGGGTTTGTGGGTAAATTTATTGCAATTACCTGCACAAATGTAGAGAGACGATATAATATAATATGGGTCGAAATCCTAAAATATATTTATAACTTCCTCTTTAAAAACTATGCTCATGATAAAAACATAAATAGTTAATCTCTTTTTTGCTTCGGTACTAGAGACTAACGAAATAAGGATCTTAAAGACCATAGGATCTTTTAAAAATACCGAAGACTTTCTTTAAACAATACATGAACTTTTTGATAGACGTCAAAGTTGCTATGACTGTCTCGAGAAATTTAATGGTTGTGTTCTTCCTTTTCATTCGAAAATGGATATTTATATTGATCATTATGTAATATGTATTTTCTTGAAGATTAATATTATTAACTCAAGCTGCACTGTCGGCACTCCTGGATACTGATATTCACTTAAGTTTTAAAATTTATCACTTGTTTCGGGGCACAACCCATCACAACAAAACCCCTCTCACGGGTGAACTTTGTTTTTCGGATTATAAAAAGGAATTATTATGTTCGGTCGTTCATTAACGAATTAAATTATCTAATTTCAGTAAAACACAACCAATAGATTTTATAGTGATTTTTTAAACAAAAAACTCCTACAAACAGTATTGAGGCCACTCATTTAGAAATTGCAACGGATCATAGTACAGAGATCCTTAATAGATCGTACTTGTTTTCTTCCCGTTTTTACCTATTTGTGATACTTCTACAGATTTTGCAACTTATTTTGTCGAATGTTTAATAACTGTAAATATTCTAAGCTAATTCTCTCCGCTGTCATGAGGATCGGGAAAAATATTAAGTTAAAGATGCTTTAAAGAGCATAACCGGTTTTTGCACATTTGCCATCGTTATCAGCCAAAAATAAAACTATACTTTTCGAGAATTGGAATCTATAACCTTTTCCTGTTGTCAAAAATTTAAGACATAAGGCAAAACAGACTATACGTCAAAAACTACAAGCTTTTGCCCTGAGGAACAAGAGTTGTTTGACTAATCATGAACCATTGACTATAAGCGCATTAAATAAACTACACTTAACCCACGCATGCTTAAAGACATACTACTAATACTCTTACTCGAAGTTATCTACAATATAATACCCTAACACGTACTGCAAAACAAATTCCAAACTAATTAGCTTTATTACGTGATATTTTTGTTAATTTCAAATTAAATCTGCGTTCATAATTTTATATTTACAGATGGTTCTATACTTTTAAGCCAAAAATAATTCATTTTAAATTGCTAAAATCATTAATCTAAGTTCTTTACAAAGCTCATGGGAATGGAATTCTTTTTCAAATAATTCGAAGATGTAGTGTACTGCCGTTCCCGTAGAAGAAGTGAGAGTAATTTATCTCACAAAAAACGCAGAGAGTTTTCATATTGGTTTCATATGGTTATCTTGTAACTTGCTCTATACTACTACAATATTCTATTGTGATATTCGTTATAAATCAGTATTGCCACTTTTGGCCATTATAGATTAATTTTAATAAATTGGTGAAATCTATGCTAAACTTGCAACTGCTATCCTCTCTCTCTTTAATGATCCCAGGTATTTCATCCCATTGAACTAAAACCATTTCTTTGTTAGATGCCCTGTAGCTGCCGTTTCGGAACACAGGCCTCATAAAGTTTCTTGACAAGAAGCCAAAGGAATGGAAACTTCTCCAGGCGTTTCAAACAAAGCATACCGAAGTGGTAGCATATTAATTACCTGCATACTCATCAACAGGGTTTCAAGTGGACTTCGCCAACTCAAAATCTCAGTGACTTAGTTTAGAGTACATTCTCTGTCCACCACTTAATGTATTAATCGCACGAGTAATTCCTGTCTACCTTGAAGCTAATAATAGTTTGCTTGTGGTACACTTGCTAATTACAAGTAGTTTCTTCACCAGACCAGCTATTTGCTATCCATTTCCCAGGGTGTACTCTGTCGCGAGAAATATTTTCTTACGTATGTTCGTTTTAAAATCTGTATCTTAATTTTAATCCTTATAAGGACAGGGCCATGATTACATTCTGTATTTTAATTGCGGTTAATACCACGTAGAAACATTTATAATAATTTAATTAAAACAGTTTGGAATATATGTAATTTTAGCTTAAATAATTTAAGACTGGACAATACGTCTGGCGACTTAATAATTTTACTTTTGTATTAATACTGGCCTTTTTAATGCATTCGTACAGCATTATCGGGGAGATTGTAATAAAACACCAATGCTATCTACGAAGCCGTTTCTCAACGTAGAGAGAATCCTGTGATAGATAGTGAACGAGTTTTGGTTGTTAGAAAATCACTTTTCACGCCTCCAGTGTTCAACCCAACTTTTCGTAGCCATTGCACTATATAATTCCTGTCATAGTGACATAATGTCTAGTCACTGAGAGGAAGTTGCTAGTGTCCTAGTGTTCATTTTGTTCACATAAACTGTTTTAAGTAACAAAACCTAATTATACATGTACTATTCCACTTAGAGACGGATATATATTATTTCCAGTATCATAAGCTCCAGACCAGGCCACGTGCACATCTGTGGAGAAAACAATCAAGTGTATTGGTGCCGTTAGAGTCAAGTCAAGTAAAAATTCTACGTATGTTGATCCTTGGCACAGATTGCAGGGCGTTGTATGGTTTCCCGATTCTCAAACTGTGCTATATTGAGAGTCTACTGAAACTGTCAAGGATTAGATTTAGTAATTTGAGTATGAAAATACCTATTGTAATTTATTATAATAATCAGTTTTAAAGCTGAACTATAGATTGTCCTCCTTGTCAACCAAGAATATTGATTATGTATTGTAAATAACCATTTTAATTTTAGAGTCGATAATTAAAATGATCACGTAATTTATATATTTTGGATAAAATATATCTTAAAGTCATTTAATTAAAGAAAATATGAAATATACTAGTTACATCTTTAAATATTCATGAACAATGTGTCCCAGCAACGCGACGTTCACTGTTGCAGTGATCGTGCTTCAAATAAATTTGACTGGACTCTGAGCCTCGGGACAGTAAGGACTAGAAAACCTTTTACGAGCTGGAAATGTATTTCTTTGTTATTGTTATACACGTTTTGCTATAATCTACCTTATCTTTCAGACTCCTCTTGGGATGCAGCGTCATTGCAATAAATAAAATACAGTCAATCCACGAAGACGTGAATATGTAATTGTAACATAACGGAGACCATGATACTAAACATTGAGTAGTATAATATCATTTACCTATTACACTACTTAAGGCTTTTTCCCAAAAGTTATGTTGTATAAATAACAAGAATACTTTCCAAAAAAAAAAAAAAAAAACGTTTTAAGGAGATGAAATTGGATTCTAACCCAAATTCTAAGATATTTATTTGTTTATTGTATGTACAACAATAAGTATGATATAGGTTAATTAAATAACGATACTACTTTAAATTAATCTTTTGAGATTATCTTAGAAATTTTGACGTATTTATTTTCATCGGAAGTGTTTTGTTTTTGTTTAAAATAGCTGTAATTATTAAAGTAAAAGGATCATTGTAGTGCAATAAAAACATAAGTAAAGCAAATGTCAAAGTAACATGTTTACTTCTGTGTCTGTTTGTTCTTTGATTGCGTTACAAAAGTACTGCACAAACTCATACATTTCAAAGGATCTTTCTGCTACTTCAATATTACTTTTAATGACGTAGCAGATATATAACTGAATGTACAGAGTTCTTCTTGTTCAGTCGATATTAAGTTGGTATATAATTTCAAACTTAATACTTGATTTAATTAAAAAGGTCACTCTGTTTGTTATTTTGAATCAATCCGTACCTCCACAAAAAATTATCACCACAAACCCGACTAAAACAACCCTAAACTAATGAGGTTATCGTAATCAGAAAGGTTAAGAGCATACAGCTTCAATGTTGGTTTTGGTCCTAATGATCAATAATATAAAATGTAGTAAGTTTATTGAATTACTTGATCATTGGTTGCATAACGTATCAAACTTACCATTTACAAACAGTTCTAGGTTTAATAATTATGATTAAACGCTAAACTAAATACTGACAGTGCTCATGGGATTTCGTCTTATGGATGGAACAGGCTAATTTTATTCACCACACTTAAATCAGAAGTGGGTGTTTAACTGAGCCAAGTATAAAATATCATACTCGTTTATTTTTTATGTTAATATACATGTTCCTCTCAAATATAAATTCTTTTTATTTTATTGAATTAAAACTAATATCTTTTCTAAACTAAATATTTAAACCACTATATCAAACAACGCAAAATAAAAACTTTGATCAATTTCTTTATAAGCAAAATACAAAGGGATCAGAGTCGATTGATGTCAAGAGACAAAAGGAAAAGTGGTATGAGAACTCATTATATAGATTAAATTGTGAACTTTCCTCCTGCAACTACCTACTTAGATATATTTTATAATAGCTCAATCTAGTGATATTAATTTAAGGGGTTCAGCTTTTCATCGAACTGTCGTAAACACAACGAAACCATTTAGCCTACTTTAGACTGTATTTTGAAACATGGTTTTTTTAATAATGCTACTCTTCTAATTATTATCACAAAAATTTGAAATATTGACTAGCAATTAAAACAATAATAGTAATGTTGACTTTGTAAGCTTACAGGAATGAGTTGTAAATTTTTCTGGCCATTTTAACAGGGATCAGGCATGTTCAAATAGCCATAAAAATTAACCACGTGCTCCAATAATATTTAGTAATTTTCCAACCTAAGTAATTTTAGGTAAACTTTGCCTATAATAAATTATACTTATGTAAATAAAATCTTAGACTAGGAATTGATATTTTTATGATTACATATCAACAACGTGTCTTTGACGTTAAAATAATATAATATATCTTTATAATATTATACCGTACATATAAAAGGACGGTATATCAGATTTCAGATGCTGCACGTAAGAGGAAGGTAAACAGGAGATAAACAATTCGCATTGAATCAGCCCATCTCACTATAGCTACGTTAAGAGTAGAAGACTCGGCTGATCCACCGGGATCGTGTAATGTTAACAACATAGTGTACTCAATTGTGCATCTAATCGTAATGCCTCTTCACCTAGATTGCACTACGTTTTGTAGACTGTGTGCAACCTCATCTCGTCATTACCGGAAAAGGGCACGTTTCCAGAGGTTCAATTATACTTGAACCCGCCACCAGATTTCCGCTAACCAAACACAACCAGTTTTGAAGAGAATATTATTAACTAATAATATTTAGATATGAGTCCGAACGTTCCCTAACTATAAAATTGGGTCTAGCGATTTACATAACCTGACACATGGCCTACTCTACACAATAGCCGTACAACGACCAATACACATCCCCCGCATCTTGTCTAGGAATCTGCCTACCAGAACCTATCCAGGAGAATTCCAGATAGCTGGAGACTCCCATTGTTAAAGATATGACTAATTGGTCCAGCTGGCTATCGTGTTCGCGGCAACTGATAGATTACGCGTCAAATTCAAATCTATAGTGATACTCGCCGCATGTGTGTCTCTGATGTCGAAACGATGCGGGGGTGTTCGTTTTGAGCTCTTTAGTTCTTTGTCACCGACTATTTTTTATGATTCCGTCAAACGAACATGACTCCACATTTCAGGAGTCATGTATGCAACAGAATCAGATTTCAGTAAGATGAATGTGAACTGGAGATAAACTCAACATTCGCATTTTATCATTCCTTTCCCAACTAAGGAATGTTATTTTCGTAAACATTAGTGCACGAAATTGAGAGAGTTTTGTAGATACGTTCAAGGCCAGAATTAAAGCCTTAGAAAATTATTAATTTATAGTTGTTTGTCACAGGCAGTGTTTTAATGTACGTAAAATAAAAGTGTGGTATAATAAAGTAAAGTTGTTATAAGCTTCGAAATGCTACAACTTTAACTACTGGTGTGCAATGTGCAACCTGCTATACCCGACATTAAATAATACAATGAAATGAATAGAAGAATAATTTTAAGTACTGTCTCTGTTTACGGGGTAAGATACACATCTAGTAGATGGGTTCTCAGGGTTCTTTTAGGAAAGTTAGGTAAAGTTGACTACTGCCAAATATTTAAATATTTTTGTAATTAAGTTTAAATGGTCATCAGTTCTAATTATATATGTATATATATATATATATATATATATATATATATACATTTTAAAACACTACATTTAATTTGTATTTTATAAAGGAAACAATGTCCATAAGTACCAATTAGCTAGCGATGAGCTGTTAATGAAGATTAAGAGTCTGCACAATTCAGGGATTACCATTCTTTACACTGATGAAACGTAGTGTAGCGCTTCCACTACACGAGATGGGACAGTGAATTGAAGTCTTTTTGTAGTGAACCTTTGACTTTTCTTTGATTATTTAACAATCGAATATAATATAAATATGTTAACTATTTTTTTGCGTCCGATACGGAGAAAAGAGCAAGACTATTATGTCGAAGAAAGAAGGGGACAGTTTATAGAAATATATTTGTACTACGGTACAGCGTAGTACAAATATATTTAGTTTGCTAAAAATGTCTTTGAGCATCATCACGAAGATATCGATGAAATATGTTCTACGTAATAATAATGTCACAAAAGAGATGTCACATTCTTAAGAAGTTTTCCAAAGAAGTAAGCCATTAAAATAGTTGAAGTTCTATACAATATTGTGTTATATTTGGAAACAATAATACAATTAATTAAATGTTAAAAAACCATATGATCGTGTGTTTGTAAAAACAAATATCACTAACAGACTCAACAGCAGCTTTGTGCGGGCAGATATCACTTAACGAATGGATATTCTGACACCCATACCAAACGTTAATGTTAAATAGAAGTTAATAGACAAGATGTAATAACTATGAAAATAATACAATAATTTGGTTATACCTGTAAAGTTGTCCCTTGTGCACTGTAGTCATTGAGATTGTATAGGCGAGATGTGGTGCTAACCATTCTATAAAGTGGGGATGGCGTCTTTTTAGGGGATAGTTTTCAAAACCTTGGCTAACTTAAAAAAATTCATCTAACTAATACATTACTTCAAATAGGGGCGTAGACAACTTACAACTAGAAATATTTATAAAGATGTGGTATTTGTAGGCAATAGATGCTGTGAAAAGAGCAATAACTTAGAGGAAAGACAGTGGCAATTTTAGCGTTGTGTTAATAAAAATAAGTTGTGTTAGTAAGAAATTTTATTTCTCTGAATACCTCGATAGTATAATAATAATATTTTAACTGTCTTTTTCCGTTGTAATAGTTAAAGTACTCTATCATATAAAGTCCTGATGAATAAAAATACTTAAGTTATTACTTAATTAATTACTGATCTTGTGATGCATTGAAACATTTTCGGCCTACCGCGGATAAGTATCTTTTGTCATACCAAAACTAAATTCGTGAAAAAGTGTGGATCTCCACAACATGGTTGAAATGTTTTATGAATAGAATTATTTTAGCATTTATTTGATCCAGAGAAAACCGGAATACTATTATACACCGTACTATCTGTGCAACCGTAATAATTAAGAGTAACCAATATAAATCGATTGAGCAGTATTTGTTTGGGACATAAACTTCAATAATAGTAACTTTTATTAATCTCAGTTATAATTAAGTGCAATAAAACTTAATCATCAAATACGAGTAATTTAGCGTAACAGACATTGGTGTTTGTAGTAAAGTATTCTCTTATTAGTAAAAAACTTAAAACTGGATCAAGATGCAACCATATTTAGATTGTTATATGCTCGCCCGGCAAAGTGAAAGATCCGGGTTCGAGTCCCGACGGAGTAAGTAAATTTTGCGATTCAACGTTAATTGAAAATTGTAATCAGGATATTGGCACTTATACAAATTGAATCAATAGTTTTTTTGACAGGTATTTGGCCTTCCAATCATGTGTTATTTTCCCTATTTAAACACATATGCGACAGAAACGATCACATACAAAATAGTTAAATTGTAAAACGTAAGGGTCTGTGGTGTAATGGTAACATGCTCGCCCGGCAAGTTGGGCACCCAGGTTCAAGTCCCGGTGGAGCAAGTACTTTTTGCGATTCACTTTTTATTTAGAATTTATATATATATATATATATATATATATATATATATATATATATGTATAAATATATATATATATATATATATATAAATATATACACTTTATTTTGAAAAGTAATTTCTCATTTGATGTTTTATTTATATTGTGTGATGAATATGATGGACTGTATATGATAAAACCACATACATACGCTAGCAACGGTTTCCTTTATTCAGCGTCACATGGAGTGTCCATGTGTTTTTGAGAGCAAACTCGATTCATCAAAGTGACAATATCGTTTGTGACAGTTTAATACACGTATACTGGGATGTGCTGCAATTTTTCTTTTCTAAGGTTTTACGTTTTGTAGTAATAAATTGGTCAGGCACAGACTTTTAAAATACTTTCTAAAATAGATTATTGCTTTTGTAATCAAATTTAAGTTTAGATTAGTATTTTACAGTAGTATAAGCCATTTTTTTGTATAGTAACTTTAAACGTGTTAGTTACGATAGCTTTAAAATATCATCAACATGCAAAAGTTCATGAAACCAACCCTTTTTTAATAATACACTTGAGGAAAAGATTGACTATCCTTTAAAACACGCTTCTAGTTGGAATTTATATCTAAACACTGATATGCGGCTTTACGTAAGCGCTTGTAGCGTATGTTAGTGTTCACTATTTATAACCTTAAAAACTTATATCTTCCTAACGAAAATCGCAAACTAGTGCAGCACTGTGTACATAGCATAAGCCTTATGTTGATTTGTATGGAATTTTAGGTTACACATAAGACTAATGTAAATAAATTCACTAAATGTTTTAAATCAAATTCCATGAAGTGTACCATCTTCGAACTCGATGTGCATATATAGAAATGAAGCTTCATAAAAATTTTCTAATTTGCAAATGTATTTGTTCTCGAAATATTGGCGGTGACATAGACAGACAGATGAACAGGCAATATGCAATTGTTCCAGATCCTCGAGTGATTGGATTTAATAAAGCTTAGCCAATTAGTAAATTTAGTCTTCTATGGTTAGCTGGGTTCAAACTTTTTGAATGTCAAGATATAAATTCTTCTAAATCCATGTTCGTCTTGTAATTAATTTAAAAATGAGAAACAATACATTGATTCCAACATGAGAGACATTTTGCATTTTTAAGATTTTTATGAGTTGCATCTTGTGATACAGTGTAATAACTTCAAAAATATAAATGTGATATGTTGAAGGAAATCTGGGTAGGATCAAACATAGTTAAAAATGAAGCAATAACAAATTTTAACAAGATTAAGGACAAGTAATCATACAAGTATTACCACTTTTTTGCTATATACAAAGATGTAATATATCAATTTTTACATTTTTATTATTAAAAATGATGTAGCAAACGGTATAAACATATATGTAAACATTAATGCATGATTGTAGACTGTAGATTATTTATGATAACTAAATAATTATGTTGATAATGACGCTATGGTTGTATCCTATAACCATATTCCGGTGTAGAGTATAGAGTGTACTTCAATAAAATGATCTAAAATTCTGAAAATGTGTTCAAAATAACATTCTTTGATCTGAATTAATGCCGTATTTGTATATGTTTGTTTTGATCACAATTCTTGACAAATTCAACTATAGAACAATTGCAAAGACCAGAGTAGATTACAATGGGTATAAATTTAGAATTTTGAAATATTTTCAAAATTTTAGTGGAAAATTGGTGGCGGAAATATAATCCAGTCGGAATATAAGTTCTTATACATCTGAAAAGCTTACAATATAGCGGGGGAAACCGCAGGTAATTCATATGTGCCGGCAATAATAAATCTTGATATCATTTATTGTACCTTTATATTTCTTGTACTTGAATTAAACACAATACATAGTTATGCCTGATTAGAAATCATAGTAATCGTATAAAACCCAAGCTACAGCGAAAATTTGGCCGGGTTAGCTAGTAGGTTTATAATTATTTTACAAGCATATTTTCTGTGTCAGCTTATGATTATACTACCCAATAGTAGATTGAATGTCCGAATTTCTGTTGAATAAGACTACTAACACCAACCCGCTAGGTTGAGGTGAAAATCTAAAACAGTAATAACTAAATGAATGCTCGTATCAGAAGAGACCTTAACAACCAATCAATACTTTAAAGAAATCTTGATCTTTTAATGGGATAAGTTAGTAAGTGATAAGTTTCATAACTAAATAATAATTTTCTAGTCCATATTGCTAATCATGTAATATAGTTATCATAAAATATTAGTAAGCATGATAGCAACTAAGAAATTTAGATTTTAGTGTAAGTATTTATCGAAATTAAGTTTCTCTTAATTGTCAAAAGGTCAGAATTATGTAATTAAGAATTAAGAATAACTGAAATTTTCCGTTCTGTCCATTAAAAAGATGAAATACCTCTCATATAACCTTTGCGTTGCTTTTAAAGTGTCAGGGTATACTAAAAGTTTTAAGTTTAAATGTATAAATAAGTCCATCCTAATAAATTGTTCTGTATTCATCTGTTTAATGAATTTATGTTCGTTATTCCAATCTAAATTTCCATTTATTATATATAAATGTAGTAGCTATTATTGCTCTTTGATTAATTCGAATGAAAAGAACATGAGATGGCAAAGGACTCAATGCTATGCTCAATATATTTACTCAGATTGAATTACCAATATCTGCTGCTTCTGAAATTGTAACTCTTTTAAGCGTCTGATTTCATATAGCAGAATTTATTGTTAAACATTGCTTTGCAATGTATAAGATATACGGGTTTTTAATATAATATTCTAGAATTATCAGGATCGAACAGGCATTGAACAAATTCAAATTTTAATATTCATTTGTTAGAAAAAAGCATTGGTTAGAAAATAATTAAACTAATAATTTTATTTCGCAAGAGCGTAGAATATAAATACTCTTTGTCTCTTTACCTGAAGTGGGCATTCAGCTTCATACACGTTTTATTGTTACCTGCTTGATTACATCTCCCACCTTAAATAAAAATAAATACTCCGGAAACAGGAATTTTCCTCCAAAACTTGATATGCGTTGTTTAAATTATGAGTATTTGAAGGATGCATGCAGAATAATATGTATTAATTATATAAAGAAGTTTATATAATTGGATTTAAATGCTGCAAAGATTAAAAGGTTTCCGAAAATTCCAAGCCCAGCTGAATGGTACCTCACACTGTTCAGGCCTACATATGCAATGAATGTAGGTAAATTGTTAGTTTATTTGTAATTTATGACTGAAATGATTCAGGACTTAATAACCAGGCCGCAAAGGAGCAATGGTAGGTTAGGTTGCTACATTCATAGTACAAATTTATTTTATTCAGAATTTTAGTAACATAATCGGGTCTCTAAAGTTAGATTTAGAATCTCAATTAAGACAGATTTTAAATAAAATTGTTTAAGGTACCTTTATTGAATCATCTTTCTAATACATTTGCTTTGAGAATACTCATTTTAAATAATCTGATGCAACGCTGCGTCTAAGGAAGCATCAGAACTTTACGAAAGTGTTATCACATCACACACGAACAGACAAGCACAACTTTGACTTTTGACCGCAGAGTTAATAGTTGTTCCTTGTACTAAGAGAAATCTATGAACCGAGTTTTAACTGTCCAGTATCTTTCTATAAGCAGTTATCGCTCAAACTGACAGGCAGACGAACTACGACTCGATTTTAAGAAATTCCTTTTTTGTAGTTAATAATGAATAAAGGTGGACGGGACTAAGTCATAGAACAAATTAGAGTTAATTGACTTGCTTCGCCGGGACTCGAACCCGGATCTCTTACTGCGAGTGCGTTACCATCACAACACACAGCCCTTACTTTTTAAGATTCTCTTTTTGTTGTATCTGTTGTACAAGTCACCAAAATGAGCCCCATATTCCATGCTTATTTTGATATACAAATATTTATATCATGTGTGCAAATAAAACGCGATTCTAAAAATGTAAAAGTGATTTATATTTATACAATTTAAATGCTTATTGGCTTGAAAAATAGGATTTTAACAAGATTAATTTTAACGACCTTGTTAAACAATTTTATAAAAACATGTCTATAGGATTTGGGTTTGAAATGAGGGTATGGTATGTTTTAGCCAATCTGATACCTTTCAGGGTTTCCTCAGGGCACGAAAATAAATTAGATCCATCAGAAATGTAATATAGGTTGCACAACAAACTCACTTACTTATAACCTCAGGAGAGAGCCGTCTCCACAGCAACTCAGTGTATACTTTGAATTATTGAGACACCTTTGCACACATTTATTATTTGTTACTCAATAGAAGTGATGTTCATATTAATCTTTTGTAATTTTTTTTCCATTTTTAAGTTTTGCATTTCTCTTTCTATTGTAGGATAGCGCGTCAATATCAATGTCACGTTACACACAGCACGTCTAGCAATCTGACTTATGAAATTGTAAGCCCATAAGTTCCTACTGTCTCCTAAAATATGTGTATATAAAATGGGTATAGTTTAAAACCATTAACTTATTGTCTAACTTGATTGCATCGAAACGCTCTTTAGTAGCACTAATATTAAAGATCTAATAATCGTAAACTTATAGTAAAATGTAACAGTGAATGCAATATAAAAATTTATGGCTATTTCTCTTGTAAGTTTTGTTTTCAAGAAGAATCTATTAGTTTCATTTGTGTAGGTAAGAGGTTCAAGCTATCCATTTAAATTATTGAGGAATTTTATACTCTATTGTTGATTTGTCATAGGAACGTATTGCTAATGTGTTGGATTAGAGACCAATTCTGGATGTAAAGCATTTTTCATATTGTAGTTTTCGTAGCAGCTTATAGAATTAAAATTACGTCAACATTAGTGTTCCCCATAGTATAAATGTCACTCACGTATACACAAGATACGTAGTGACATACACAAAAAAATCCATGCATTTATAGTCTCAAAATTTAATTTAACGTTTATTTTATTTTATTCACCAACGGCATACACCATTTTACACTATTACAAAAAATAAAATTTAATAAAACATATTTTTTCTTATACCTTATATAGCGCACTAATGTTCGGCTTTGATGTCCTTACAGATCACATGAGGTGTGAAATATATGTAATAGATTGATAAAATATATATACAACATATGTACCAATTTATAAACCTTAGGATTGGAATCATAACACAACAAAATTCCAGTAGTTGTTCTTCCGACAGATATTACGATATTTTATAAAAGGGATTTAAAGTGGAGTGATAAAAAAACCATGCAAAACACAGGTTTATAATGTTAATAAATTAAAGTAGTTTTTTTGAATGTCTTAACTTATAGCTTATACATAATAATAAGATATAATACAAACTATTTCTTTACAAGATATGTTACATGAGAGATTTTAGTGAGGGATGAATATTACTGTAATGTAAATGGGCAAGGTCCCAGTTGCCTACTTATTCATTTACCATTTTTATTACACCAGATAAATCTGTTATCATAAGCAAGTGGCTGATAGTCCATAATTTTTAATCTATTAATTGTAATTTCGATAAGATAGAAAGTTTTATCTCTCCATTAGGTGTCGACCAAATTTAGGAGTTAATTAAACTGTTAAAGCTGCTTCGTTACCAAAAACTATTCAAACCTTTTACTGTTTCATGGAACTTCTTGTGGATTATAACAATATTAATAAGTATTTTTACTAGTTTTATAATTAGATATCCTGTGGTGGCTGTTAAAAGAATATCAAAAGTGCGATATCCATAAACAGTATTACTGCAGTATATTCATACTGAGTAGAGCTTTAAAGATATTTTGTGGCCATAGATTTTGATTGCTACAAAGTTTATAAACTAATAACGTCTCAAAATTCTGCATGTTACTATGAACTATGTGTATGTAAATTCAGAATATTCATTCATGCTTTAAGTGCAGATCGAAGATTCCTTACATGTTTCCTAGTTAGTTCTACACAGTTGTGTCTTGGTAATTTCGATAAATTTACTAATTTTCCGAAAGTCAAAATTAAACTTACTGTATGTTAGTAGTACCCTAAGATTACTCAGGGTTGTCACTTACGCCATAAATTAATCTAAAACCCTCTCACGTCTTTGTTTGATCAAAGGAATATGTGAGATATCCCACGGTAAATTAGTAATTAATTTAATTCGAGTCTTTTTTAGTTCTTCAATATTCTTATAGATTGTTCAGAAAACACTTAATAGTTCTTTCTCCAATGTTTGAATAAATACCATACTCTTAAAAAATAATTTGGATGTACGTTTATCCTATCTTTCAAATAAAATGTTTTGGATAATTCATTGATGGGGAAACATCGAGGGAAAACACTATTTGAGGATGGACATTGATCCCAAGAACTAACCAGAAACAAAATATACTATTGTATGATATATATATATATATATATATATATATATATATATATATATATATATGTATATATGTATATACCATATACTAAACAACTGTATAATATTCCTCAGGCACTTTATACTCGTAATATTACACCCGACCACTAGACCACTATACTACTACTAAACCATACTACTACTGCTATTACACTACACTACACTACCATTCAAACTAGACGCTACATTAGTACACATTACACTACTACACTATTATTACATAGAACCATGCTGACTTGATCTCCCCTGGGCCAGACACAATGATATGATGCCGTTGCATTATTATAGGTAAACTAACACTGAATTAATTTTTTTTTACTAAACTTAAAAAGCCAGTTCTAATATTAAATCGTGTTGTCTTCCTTTTATTTTAAATTATAAATTTTATGTTCAAAATTCTACCACATTCTATTTATTAAATGCTATTAAAGATATCAAGTTCTTCATTTTAAGTTATCGTGGCGGATCATCAACTGAAGCCTGCGCACAGGCTGAATGCCCATGCAGGCTTTATTCCTTACTAATTATTTAAGTAATATCTTAGCTAGATAACTAGTAAACTATTGTTTTCAAAAGAAGTCTGTTTAGTGCTTTACTATTGTAATTTTTAAGTGTATTTCATGTACAGTTGATGGAATAAACATTCATTCATTCATTAAATGAAGTGAAAATTTACATCATAAATAGAACATCTAAGATATGATTGAAAAATATAGTATTATGTACATAATTACAGTTACCCGCTATTTCCTATTAAGCAGCAGGTTCGTTGAAGGCATGTCTCCATCAAACTGCTAAACAGTCCTCAAAGTAAGTGATGGTCACTGACAGATCTGGATGGTCGAGTCTCCTGATCTACTTCAGAATAAGCTTTAAAGTTAAGTCAACTTTAATGTTCAAGAGTACTTTTTTGGGTCCTGAAGTCGTAGAATGAAACAGTTTTTATGAATTATGATCATATATTCAATTTCTCCCAACAATCCATAATATTTCATTGTAAATATTGAAATATCCAAGTACCTGATGGGAAACTAATTCTATAGTTCCACACTCCAAGTCACAGTTTGCCTTTTGGCCAAAATTTAAATAAATAATTCGTTTTCCATTAGTTTATATATACTCTTTGTATTAGAATTATATTATATAATTCTATAACATAAAATAATTATAATACAGAAAATATAAAAGTAAAAATATGAAGTATATAATATACTCGCTGTTTTTACTTTTGTACTTTCTGTATTAGAATTATTATACATATTAGCGTTTACATTGTTGTTCCGACCAAGAAAATATATACATACGTTGGACTGAAACGTCTTCCTCCTACTAAAAGTATCTACATCCGGTAAAAGTGTTCTATTTTCGGTCTATTATGTTTTTAGTACCGCAGTAGCATTTGCAATTTTTTCACACCATAATACTCTAATCTTTGAAGTTATTTATTAAAATACATTATATTGCTGTAGTATATATACAAAAATGGTTTTATAGTGTTTTTATCGTTGTTGAAAAAACTAAGAAAGTAGAAAGGAAAAATGCTGGAATAACATGTTTTGTGTAAAATATGGAACTTGACAAGGCACATCCCACACACAATAGACAAGCTGCCAACCGCTACTGACAGGTGATTGATAAAAGGAAACTCTAGCATATGACATTCTGTTAGTGTACAAAGAGGTTTTACAGCTTGGTTGTATACTTTCAAGTTTCTAGATAAATTTTTAATAGAGTTATTGACATGTATATATATATATATATATATATATAGTATATATATATATATATATATATATATATATATATATTATATATATATATATGTGTGTACATTGAGAGGAACAACCGTCTTTTTCCGTAAATTAATAATACTGGTTAATATGGAAATACGAAAGTATTATTATATATATATATTATATAAGAAAGTATTTTAAGCTTATAATTAACAGGGCTGGATGAGTGTAATTTCTGTATATCTGTCTGACTGTACGAACGATATCTCGAATATTAGCTGAAATATTATAAACTTGAAATATTGCATGGTGATTTGTTTATATATCAGCAACACTAGGCGGATTTTAGTGTATATCACTCCATGGACTTAGGCTCAACGTTTAAAATATAGTTACCTTAGTCATATGAGTAACAGTGATAATAACGAGAAATTATAGATGAAATTAATTTCTAACGCAGTGAATACAACTACATGAAATTTTAACAAGTGACGTATTATCAAATTAAATGTTGACTATTTATACAGCAAAAGGAGAAAAAACATTAGTGCAATTATGTCTTAAAACTCGCTAACATTATCGTGTTTCAGTGCATTTTTAATTGTAGTAGTACTACTGAAATACTTAATTTTTTAAACACCGTTACGTTATTACAATTAACTCAAGGAAGAAAATTTTAAATATATCTTGTGGCACATATCTCGACAAATTTCATCTCCATACTTAAATTCTGCATCGAACTCATTTTTACGTTATCAAGAATGCTGAGCTCTGTAATGGTTCATGGGCAAGCATAGAATTTAGCATCACACAATATATTTTTGTTTGTCAGTGTAAAGATTTCTTTTTCTGTGATGCATTTCTGTTCAGATGTATCTGACCACTGGAAATATTAAGAATAAAGTGAGCTATTCACTTGAAATTTCGCATGCAACCGTAGTGACACATGTTACACGACACGTGATCTGGCGTAGTACTACTACATTGTAAGCAGTAGAGGTTTAGATAATTATTTAAGATAATTCTTCAAAAATAGACTAAAATACAATCATACCTTGTAATTGAGCCACTACTTAGGCTGCTAACATGTCACTGTAAGTCATGTTCTGTGGCAGTAAGTAGAGTACACTGAGCCTCCACCGCGTAGTAAATGTCGTTGTTGATATGTAGACAATTGGAGATATTACAGGAACAAAGATTCCGGCCCCAAAAGTATTTTTCTAGATTGAGCATATCCTTTTACCAAATTTTCTCGATATTTTGTTTACGTTTCTCAAAAACAATTTACGGTCATTTTTACTATAATGCAGTTTTGTTCTGTAGTTGTTATTATTCGAAGTTCAAATAAGTGAGGATAGTCGAGTTCTAAGATTTAAACAGATATATTTACAGTTTAAAATTAAAAAGATGTTGCTACACTATTTTACTCAGTTGGACCCTTTTACTAATATAGAAAATTAATTCTACATTTGTCCATGGTTTGTGTTTGATAAGTCTGGATTTAAGTTCGATTTAAATTTCTGTGAGGAGTCACCAAATTTCTTTAAAAACTGGAGATGAATAAATCGGTGCTAGATTTAAACAGAATCATTAAGATATACAAGATCAGTCACAGCTTCTTATAACATTCTTAGTTCATATGTGCCTAGGTAAATGTAGGGTTGATTCGGATTGGTTCAGTTGGTTTTTATTTGTATATTCTAGATCAGTTCGTGATCGATTATGGCGGTGTGAATGGCAGATTTCCACGAATATATGATCAGTGCACGTAATACCGTTATCTGTTACTCTATTAGATTCACTAACAGCACACATGAAACTAGCTTCGTACACCGTATCTAAATACCGTTCTTGTTTTTAGGAACTATTTTCTTTGCTTTAGCATGGTAATCGTTTCTTTAAAAATTTTAATGTAATTTTGAAATACCCGGTTTTAGAGAGTAACTTGTTTTAACAATTTCACAAATGGATGACCATAGCTCATAACTGCTACTTATCATGAGATTATTTCCTTGTTGGAATCAGTTCATCAGATTGCAATCTTCAAGAACCACCTGTAATAGCAGCCATCTTAGTTATAGCTTCATAATAACAAAGTCAAACATCAAGCAGTTTTTAATCCTTTAATTTAGTCGTAGATTTATGCAAGATGACTAATCTTAAAGAGAGTCGAAACGAGTTTTTTCTTTTTCACTTGTTTACCAATTAGAACAGACATACCGAACTCTTTTCAGTTCAAGGATTATATATGTAAAAACTACACACTTAAAAAATTAATTAAGCATTTGGCTGCACATGCATATCTTTTAAATCATTCATCTTTCATAGTTCTATAAAAATAAGAAGAGTTCAAAAGAAAACTAAATATATTAGTACAATAGATTGCACCTGGTAATCTCGTAAGCACGATATTAATGATCTATTTGATGAATTAGTTAGGAAAGTGGATTTTCTACATTATACAGAACATATTTTGCTAGTTATAAACCTCAATTTATACTGCAGAACATGATTATTGTAAAGTATAATTAATTTAAACTTTGGTGGCAACAACGTCCCGGATATATTGGACGTCACGTAGGTGAATTCCAGTTTATAGCAACGTTACAAGTTCGCCCTCACTCACTTACTCTAATGGCCGGTGAAAGCCTTCTAACACAGTTAATGGCGCTTGGCAGTTCACTTCTGCCGCAAGAATTGCCAATGTGAAGGTTTGTTACTATTATAGACTAAATATTTCATCCTATTTACTACTGAATTATTTTATTAGTAGTGCTAAAAAATTGCCCGAAAAAATTAAGCCAATGCATATAATAAAATATATAAAGTTTTGTAATGATTTTAAATATTTGAAATATAAGATATAGAGGTTAAAGTTATTTGTGTTTGTTAATATGGCAACACAATAAAATATAATATGGCATTATTAATATACACATCATGGAGATTTGTCAAGGTTTCCATAAACTACTTTATTCAATAGGAAATGGTTATCGGGACAAAATAAAATGTATAACTAAACTTAACTTAGTTTCAAAAATGCCCTGTTTTCCGTCTATTTGTCCGTTGTAACCAAGAAGTACCCGTGGAAAAAGCCATAGTTATAAAAGCATTAAAAGTATTACTTGCATTTTAGCATTAATTGACCTGTAACATAACATAACTTCTAACAAAAAGTGTAAAATATATTATTCATAATTAAAATCGGAAAAACTATTAAAGAACGTTAGTGCAACGTTTTGATGTAAAACAAAACAACTAAACTATCAAATGTCACATAAAATTAATAATAAAATAAAATGTATGGTATTCGTATTCCGAGAATATGAATTTGTCAGACAATTCTAAAGACTGTAAACTTTGGAGTCCTGGAAAGTTGAGGAAGCGTTTTAAGAATTAAATGTTCTTTAAAGTTTAAATTACAAGGGTTTAGAGCCTTTCTTAACAAAAATTCATGAGGAAAACGCTTAACAGCGTCGTAAGTGGCCAAAGAAATATATCCATGAACTTATAGACTGTGGTGTTCAGGAAGTTCACATTTTAGGAACTTCGGGATAGTGAGAAATGATTGCGTAAAACAAAGTCTCCAGAAAGCAGGAGTTTCCAAAGTTTAGAAGCTAGGTCTAGAAACACCAGATCCCAAGAGGTTCTAGAAGCAGAATCTCCCTTCAGACTAGCACCTTTCAGGTTTCGAACGCCTTAAAGGGGAGGGAATTCATCCTGCTCGGTAGCTCCAGAGGGCCTCCAAGACCCCCAAGGGTTCAGAATCTTACTGTTAGAAACCAAAACTTTTCAGGTACTGGTAAAGATTTCTTCAAATTCAAATGTCCATAATATAAATCGGGCAGAAGATCTTAAAGAGTACAAGACCCTTTAAAAAGTCGTCGATTGTAAAAGTTTTTAATATTATGGCTGATTAATAAAGAAATGATGTTAATATAGTAATGTTTCTGAAATCTTGCCATCCATTCAAATCATTCATCAACGGTAATGAGTTCTGAACAAAGGCAACTGTTAGTGTAGGTTATAATGTATCAATTTTGACAGGATATCCGACATACAATAGATAAGATGCTATTAGCTAGTTACAATAATTGATTTATGGCTCTTTCATACTCACACTTTTACCCTTTTATTCACAGGTCTGTAACTGGCATCGTATTATGTAAAAACTGCATTTATGTCCATATTGTATACTTTTGAAGTCATTAACTGAGGTCTGAGAGATAAATAGCGACTTAAAGATTCATATTTCTTGGAAATTGTTTTTAATTTGTCGTTTGGTATCTCAGTTTACATATCAAAATTTCAAAAGCTCTTATATATAGCTGTTTCTATGAAATTATTTTAAATAATATTTAAATTGGTTAGGAATTTTCAATGATTCATGATATATAAATTCGAGATACAAGTGATTAGAGGAGATTAATAATTATAAACAAGATCTACTGTTTTGATGCTTCATTAGGCCTGTCTGTACGCTAGGTAACATGGAAATGAACAGGTAACAAGGTTTTGCATAAACCTTTACTTTTGTATTGCCACTATGGAGTTCGGTGATGGTGTATATCCACCCTATGGGATTTAGCTAAGTATTTTTTAAAATATTACACTCATATTATGGGTTACTATGACAGCAACGAAAGTATCGCAGAATAAATAACAAACTGATTACATTCATTTGAAAATTTAAAATTTGACAGAATACCATATCTAACCTTCAATAGAACAAAACGCAAATTGTCATTATAAAATAAATTATTTTTTGAACGTCCTTTTAACTTACCTGAACTATTTGGATGGTTCATCCACTTTTCATTAAGTTTCTATTTTTGCAAATATTAGACAGAACAATCATAATAATAATGAAATTGAAAAAAAAACCATTATTATGAGGATATAACATATAACGTAAACCACAAGATTTTATTGTATATTTGTCACGTTACTTTGGAGAAAATGTACGAAAACGGGTTGAAATTGTTTTCACAAGTTAACGGAAGTAAAATGTTAAGAAAACTACACTAAAAAATCGCCCAATATGAAATATAGCCCGTCTTTGATGTCGAAATAGTGTTATAACAATGTTTAAAAAGTGCATTACCAGATAAGTCTGTCGAAAATATATCAAACATGAAAGGTCCAACCAAAATGACCTAAAGTTTAACAAGTTTTTAAATATTTGTATTTCTGTTATATGACAAAAAAGTTAAACCGTGTGACACATTTTATAGGTTTATTAAAATACACTCAGATGTATTAAGTACGATGAAGAGACTAATAAAAGTTCGACAATAGTGTGCGGATGTTTTCTAACATATTTAATTCTAATTTATGAAAACAAATTCGTTACGGGAAAACAATACTCGTACACAAATACTACGATTGTCTTTACTAAATAAAATAATCAATGTTAATATATTATTTATGGTAATTAAAACAAACAGCTCATGATTTTATAGCGCAAAGACTTTACTAATAAAAAATAGACAGAGAAAAGTCAATGAACTATTGCTTTTCAATCAACTTTAGTATAATACTTCGTTTTTAAAGGAAACCGCTATAATAGTTATTAAGCACGTTAATGCAAAATGTAGAATGTACCATTTGCTAGCTTGGTAAGTTAAAGATTATTTATTAAATAATTATGGCAGAAAATATATACGAACATATTTGAATAAACCTAAGTAGATTTTTTGAAACATAGGTAAATTAAAAATCTGTTTCAGAAGAATGGATCCACGAGGGTAATAATGGTACAGAAAGATAGAGTACTTATCTGTAGTCTTACTACGTTAACAGGTATACAATAATATGTAGGGCAAGTTAATAATTAATATCTCTAGCACTGTTAATTGATAGTCGGAGGCCAATTAATGGCGTCGGTGATGAGGCAATCTGAGTAGGGAAAACGGGCGGTATATATAATCTTCGACCCTAGAATTGCTACCATTTTTTAGTAATTCGGCGTAATATTTTAGTGGTGCACCCTTACATTCTTTTTTCTAAAAATGGTTCTGTGGTTGAATTATGTAGAAATTTTGTATTCGAATTGACGATTAGTTTGGAAACTTTTATCACAATATTTAGCTCCCACATACAGGGACTATTGCATTTTATTAATACTGGATTAAGAGGAGCTGGGGGCATACTAAATTACAAATGCAATATTGCAAGATAGTATAATTTATAACAATTTTAGTTGAAAAAAATTTTCTAATACTCTAATTTTCATAAAGGTTATTAGCAAATGGGAATTAAATATTCAACAGTTATAAATAAACTAAATACATCAAGATTTCCCGTTTCTGGGCAATAACTTTTATGGAATATAGTTTACCCTCAGTGTATTTACTCTGAAGCAGTGCTAATTTCACTAAAGTAGTAAAAATGGTATAACATATCAGGGAAGTTTTAATTCAGTTTTATTTAAATTCACTGATATTAGAGAATAATATCTTTTTAGTTAGAATAAAGTAGATAATTTTAATTTAATTTTTATTTTATAGAATTAATAATTTTTTGCTGGGTTATAATAAAAATTTGAGTCAAAGATATTAACTTAATAAAATTTAATTGTTTAACTCAAAAATCCGCTTTTAGATACATTTTACAAGAAACGTGATCCTGTAAGCTATTCTCATGTAAATCTACATATTTGGAATATTGGATAAAGAATATTTATAGAGATGCTCATTTTAATTTTGAAGTTTTTTATAAAATGTATTTATGAAATTTTTTTTCAAGTAATTCAGAGAGTATTATTTTCTCTCTTCATTACCAACAACCATTATTACATATTTTTAAAATGGAAGATGAGTTAGATAAATTAATAAAATAATAATGTAAATATATTTTGTGTGTATTGAGGGTTTATATACATACAGTTAGCAGAAGAAAGTTAAATTTTTTTCTTTTAAATCCACAAAATATTGTTCTATTATTTATTGTAAAACATAGATTCTTTGATCAGAACCGTATATTTATAATTATAATGCTCAGTGGAAATATAATAATACAGCTTGCAGATGAATACATATTTATTTTTCGAAACCATTTACTACAAGCCTGCATAAGAAATGAAGAAATTACAACGATAATGTTTACTATGTTTGTATATAAGCCTAATTTAATTGTAGCTTATAAATTAAAATATAACTATAAGCTTCAAAGCAACAAAAAAAGATAATTATAACTTTCATAATATGTAATTTTTGGAAAACTGCTGTAAATTTACAAAAATTCATGTCTATGTAACAGTAAATATTTTATTAAGCTCTAAAAAATATATAAATCTTTTTAAGATAAAACCAAATGAAACAACTATTGGTAAAAAAGATACCCTTATCCCACCGTGACTTATTGATATACGTGAGATATTTCCAAGCTCATATTTAGACTGGGAAGGAAACAATTTAAACATTGAATTATTTTTGTTAATTAGCCTTAATAAAACACACACATAATGTTATCACCAAACTGTTAATTATGAATTAATTTACAATTTCTGCAATACTATATTAACAAAAACCTTAAAATTTTATTGATTTGATTTAATCGCTATTATTAGGTATATGAATAATCTTCATCGTTTACTTTCTTTTATTAGACACAATATTTCTACATGATGTGAGTATAACAAATATAATAAAGCAATTGATAAAACCGCTGAAAATTAGGTATATGACAAAAAAAAATGCTGACATACTAAATAAATTTGTAAGAATAAAATTATAGAGACAATAACTATAACAAAATATAATGAATGTTGTATGAATATGTAGGTGAAGTGCATTTGTAGGCTATTTTTGTTTCTTTTCATATTTAATTATGGAAACTATATTTTGATTTGTTTTCAACACGTGGAGTGAATAAAACAGTGCAGTTTCCTGCACCGAATTCTATGATTGTTATGTCACTCCGTGGTATATTCTGATCGTTATCGTAGATATTAAAATCTATGCTTTAAAGAGTCAACTATAATGGCAACTAGAAAATAGCAGAATAATAAATTTTAAGTCATATTATAGAATTTTAACGTTAATGGCTTAGTGTCATAGTACCTAATGAAATAAAATATATAAATATATATATTATATATATAATATATATAAAAAATATTACTATTATATATCTATATATATATATATATATATACTAAAGTACTTGTACAAGTAATTGTGTATGCAGCCTCAACAACTAAGTTTGAAGAAAATAACTTCTTAGTTAGTAAGGGCTGATTAAATGCAAGTGCTGAGTTTTAGTTCAGTTCACCTTCTCTTATACGTGCAGTAACTGAAATCTGATTCTGTTTTAACCTGAAAAAGTGGAGTCATAATCATTAGAATAGAATAAAAAAGTAGTCGTCTACGAAGAAAAAACACTCAAACGAACACCCATGCCATCATTTCGACATCAGAACACTAATCCTACAAACATAGCGCATCTAGCGTAATTCTCACTGTCTCATTGGCATGGATGCCCGAATTTGCGTGACTACAATGTAACTGACTCGATCCCTAATCACGGCGGAGCAACCGAGTCCTCACAACTTAATTAGTTGGAAAAACATATTAAAAATTAGTGGCGAAATTTTAATTTTCAGCAATCTTCCGTTTAGTACTCCCATAACAATAATAGAAAGGTTTTATGTTTTATTTTTTGTTACTGAACATCGATATTCAAACTTTGCTAAAAACTACTTAAAATTTATCATTTAGTCAATGATAACATATCTGATGAAAAAGTATTATGTACAAATTTAAAATTTAACAAGAAACAAATTTTTGTCGTATTCCTTTTTCTAAATCGCCAAGAATAACTCTAGGAGATTGTGATGAGTCTTCTATGATAAGAAGATATCAAGAAACAGGAAGTATATTGTTCCATAGACTGTCAGCGCCTGAAGCGTCAAAATGTCAATCGGATGGTGATTGTCCGAATTTTTACTATCGATATCTATTGAATACACATTTTTGACCTATATATATATATTCTTTAATCATTTTTTCAGCTTTTCTTTATTTATACTAATTACGTCCCCCATTACCACTGTTGATATTTTGTTTATGTAGAGAAGTAGCAATAGCTACAAGAACAAATCGCGATGAATATCAATGGTTTTTGGCTCAAATTAATCATATTTAAAGTCTAAAACTTAATTCCGATTCCGTCATCAACATTAAAAATTTATTCAAAGTAAAAACTTATTTGGAGATAAAATTCAAATTTAAAGTTTTAATTTGATATAAACTATATTATTTATTGAGTTATGGCGGGAATTGCTAAGATATTGTTATTTGTTATTGTTTGTTGTAATTATGTATTGCATTTTAAATTTGTAAATTGTATAGAATTTATAAATTTATTCTAAGATTGGAAAACTAGCCAACCATATTGTTCTTTGAAATATCTGTTCACTTTATTTTGGTCAGACAGTTTATTTTTAGTATTTTTGGATGGTCATGCATATTGATAACTCCATAAACATTCGATAATCATCATACGAATGTGTTGGTGGCCCGCTTATTATAGTGCAACCTTCCAAAAATAAAAACATATCTGATACCCCCTATTGTGGCCCAAAAAAAAAAAAATTGAGCTTGATCACTCTGTAAATACATTCTCGTATGCTTAGTTATACATAATTATGAGTATAAAAGTTTGTGCTGTACAACTGACTCAAGAATTCCCAAACAAGGTGAAACGTTATAATTTTTATATTAAAAATTGTAAAAATAGTTTTTGATTAAAAGAGTATTAAAATTACCTGATTTTGAAACATATGTGATATTAAATCATCTTCCGTAAAGCTGTATCTACAAATTTTAATAATTTAATAAAAAAAATTAAACAAAGGAAAAATTATAGTAATCGTTGCTATCTCGTCGTTTATCCTTTGTACCGAATTAAATCAAGACCAATGATAAATAATAGATTGAATTAATTAGGAAGAAAATTGTCCTAGAAAAGATATTAATGCGAACTGAAGGAACTTCTGTATTTGAAAATGCACCGTTAATTGCATTATATCAGTTCAATAACATTAGTTCCTATTATATCATCCAGGTATAATCATAATGCGAAATAATCTGGTGTAGTTCTGATCGTTGTAAATATTCACTCACAGCAAATAAAGTATGTATAAAAGAATGTATGCATTTTTTATAAGTTACAATAGCTGGAGTAAAGTTGGTAATTACATGTCTCGGAATGGTGAGGAATATAATAATAGATAAATAATTTTACATTTTATATTCAAAAAAGCTGGTTTGATTTTTAAGAATGCTATTTTTTTAATTTTGTGCAAGTTGTGATAATTTTTGTCATTTTGCTAAGCGTTAGCGAAGCCTATCGCTGGATAGGTAAGATTTAATTATGCTTGTAAAGTAATCCACACGAACGTTCGAGAACCTGACCTATGGACAAATTATTATAGTATGAATAACTTTCAATTTCTTGCTCATTGCCTTGAAGAGTTTATTTTCACATCATTTGAACTCTTTCCTCATAATTACTATTCATTAAACTAGTGAGAGACGTATTACCTTTTAAATCGTATTTATGTTTAGATAAAAAAAGTTATCCTTTTATAGCTTTTCAAAGAAAATTACAGGTTAATTTACAAGTAAAACCTGACATTTTTTTGTTGTAGTTACAATATACATCAAATACTAAATAGTTCCTAACTTATCTATAAAAATTGAGTTTTCTCCAACCCTGGCACCAAATTTCTAATAAATATATCCTATGTTTTCTCATGTTTGTCAAACTAAACATGATTGTGCATTCAAACGTTTGCTAGCTATTTTGATATTTAAATCGGTATTTAGAATATTATTATATTAATAATACAAAAGTATAAAAATTTCTAAATCCTACGACCCAAAAATAAGGAGCTTACTGTATTTTAGATTTATTATTTGGACTTGTGAGAAAAATTAATAGTGGTTTCCTCTAAATCAGGCACTTAAGAAAAAGAGAACCTAGCTTGTTAGGCAAGTTTAATAACATGGGCTAATAGTAGCACGAAATTTTTTAGAGTGTCCATGTAGGTTTTTCTTAAAAAAAAAAATAATAATTATCAAGGCACTTTTAAATATGAAATTAGTTTTACAAACGGAAACACAACCTAGTCTAGCAACCACAGAGGTGCCTTAATAATATATTATAATTGCGATTGATATAATACAAAATAGTGAAAATAAAAACGTCTATTTATTATTTTGATTATTTTTTTTTTTTTTTTTTTTTTTTTTTTGCGTGGCCGTGAACATATAGTCTTGCTACAGTCACAGTTCAAATTCGGTGCGTGTGCCTCATTTATGTTTTCTTCACTTATCGTTTTACAATGGATTGTGTAGTATTTTTGTTAAATTACGAAAGATGTCTAAGTTATAAATTATGTTTAGGAGTTTAGTTACCACTGTATATTTCATAGTCACTAAATCCCCCGTAAATTTGTGTTTGTTTACAGACAGCTATTAAATATTCATACGTATTTTTATCCATAAAGTCTCGAGACTAAAACTTGAGAATAATTTTGACCATGTGAAATACAAATTAAATATGCTGACTAGATTCTTTTTAATAAATATGTGAAGGTAAATTAAAGACGTGAAATCTATAATACAACGTAGGCCCCTAGTTTCTATTAAGAACAACTCCTCTCCTGAAGGTAATTGTTTAGTATTTATATAATTTATGTATGTATAAAATTTTACTCAGGTATGTAAAAGTAGTGAATACATTAAACTCCATAAATATTTTTTTCCGACAACGCACATGAATAAAATTTTGAATTACTTTTCCAAAATTTATCGATTAAATATCATGCCACGATCATTTGACACTCTAGGTACTCCAAAAAAAGGATTAATAAATGTTAAAAAGAGATACAGATAAATAAGTAATTTATCTTAATCAATAGAATCATCTCTTTAAAGAAATTTTATTCGAAGTATTGTTACGGTCACTCTATTCCTACCATCGTATTCCTGTTCAAGGAAAAATATTAGCTTTTTGTAAAGGTAGGCATGAAAGAAAATATTACGCAATGGTAAACAAGAAAACGTACCATTAACTATCATTAACAAAGCATTACCTTATTTCCTGCTTGGTTTATTACATCTTAATTTTCCAGTTGTTCGATAGTCAAATGTACGTAAAAGCCTCTTAGCATGATATAAAAAAAGTTAAGGCCTGCGCAGAGGCAATCATGCTCATCAGGCTTTATTTCTATAGCCCAATTTTTAATTTCGTAATGTGACTAATACGTATTTCAATATTAGTTTAAAGTTTAAATATATTTGTTCATAATGTTTAGATAAAGTTTGGTTTTTAAAAGTTAGTACATTTTATTGGGGTTTAATATATGTTATATCTTTCTGGCGGAAAAACAAATATTTTTTCATTTTTATTTGGCATGAAAACTATGTTTTTACACAATGGGATTTTTTGACATTCCTTTAATTCATAGAACAATAAAAAATTTTAAATTTGTTTGCGTATTTCCTAAGCATATACGTGTAATTAAATGCGGGTAATTTATTATTAAAATCTTTGATAAACACACTGGATAAATCGGTGTAGAGATACATCATATAACCGAGAACTGTCAGTTAAGAATTCATTATAGCAGAGCTGCATCGTTTATTTTTAACAACTGATAAAAGTAGTAACTGATGTTCAACATAGGTACAGTTAGATATTTCACTTGAAGATATTAGTTTATTTACTGAAGATATTATATAGTTAGGTATTATTATAATATTTAAATCACCTTGTCAATTTCAAAATATATGCCACACTAATTGGTAGATATTATGATAATGAGTATAGTTTCTCTGTAATCTTGTTTCATTGAGCTACTCGGATTGTATGAGGGGTATTAAAATGCTATATACTGTACTTAATTTCTTAAAAATTATTATTGTTCTGTCGGTTTTCTCCGTTCAATCATGGTCACCCATAAAACCAAGGTTCAAAACAATGTTCGCTAACACTCAGCCAAATTCGATTGAGTGACATTTACCATTACAAAATATATGTTGCCTTTAGGAAATGAATATCGTGTGGACAGATAGTAAAACAGAAAAAAATGAAACTTTTCTAATCCCACAAATGATAGTTTTCAGTGATAAAGAATGAAACTGATAGTCGATGCCATATGCCACTTGGAAACAATTAATTCTTATAGAATCTTGAACTTACACTGGACTATCATGTTACAGTGAGGTAACCCACCAGACAGCCTACAGTGATTATATGTTACCAAAGTAATATAACTATCACTTGTTTAGTGACCTACCTCTTACCGTTTTCAGTTTTTCAAATAAGGGGAAATTTATATCAAGCAACACTTTTACAACACTTCATATAACATAGATCATGTTATTAGGTGGGTTACTTAGTAAAAAACACCTCAGTAGACTTACTAACCTTTTAAATAAACTTTTCTAACGCTCAGGGTGCAATGCCGAAAGCGGGTTATCGTACCTCATTGAACTCTATTCTTAGATATATATTGCAGTAGCGAAGGACTCGACATAATGTAATGAAGGACTATATCAACCAATCCATAAAATGTGGAACATTTCAATATGATCTACGTTAAACTCAGTTTGTTTACAGATCTGTTTATATCATAAAAAATTTTAACTGTAAATGGCAGTTTGATCTCGTAGATATACTGGCGATTAGACAGACAGACGAAAATTAAATTGTTCAAGCCCTTATACAATTGTAATATAACGCTTAGCAATCAGCCAATAAAAAGTTTTGTAAGTTTATAAACGTAATTTAAATGTGGAATGGATACTAATTCTATTAAAGATCTTATTAATTTTATTCTAAATTAAGAAAAAGCATAGATTCAAAATTTTTTACGAATTAAAACTTAGATATGGAGGTTAATAGCAATAACCTCTACCTCATGATATATCTATGTTTACAAAATAGTTAGAATCACTTGATATTTTTTGATTCAAGAGAAAAGATGTAACTGTGCTTTCACAGTCAACATCGTTTAAGTGACATCAGATACCATTGATGTACGTGTCGCCTTCATCAATACAACATGTCATTACTATGGGCGACCCTTGTGTACGGATAACATATCTAATAATCAGGGTCAGTTGCTTCCTCGCGTTTTCATGTGATCACTCCTCCACTTTCTTGTAAAATTTTCCAAATTAGCTCATGACGTCTTCAACGTATATATAGATTACTTGCGGCCTACTCTTATGCAGCCATGATATTTCAGTTCACACCGTATTGAAAAAATTGTATATACAATTAAATTATTGACATATTTTCTTCTTATTCTAGATACAAATCTTCAGTGAACAGATATTAAACCAGAAATCTTTAAAGTAGCCACAATAATTTAAAACTCTAAACGTTAATTAATATTTCGAGGAAAAATAGACCATAGTTTAAGATTCTACTTCAATAATATTTTATATTTACTTTAACAAGATCCTTTCCATCTCAATCTATCCCTTCATTAAGTCCCTATATAAGGACGAAATAATTTTAATAGAACATATTATTTTAAAAACACTAACTCGAAAGGCGAGTAACATATTTTATAATTTAAGTTACGTGGTGGTTAGTAAGCGGGATAGAAGAATGTCTTATGATAAATTAAACAATACAGATATGAGTAAAAACCCTCCAAATAGAACTTAGAAATACATAGGTATACACTCATCAACCCATCAGAAAGTCCTAATATTAAGTATGAAATAAAATTAGAAGAACGTTAAAATAAGGTAAATAGAAAGACGAGTGAAAACTTCACAACATACCTTCTGAAGATGTTTTTTTATTTTAGTCGTGGGAAAAGAAGAATGAATATTTATCAACATGTACATCTTATATAATTGTGTCCAATTCCTCAAATCCGAATGTTGGAAAGTACAAATGCTAAGCCACTAAACTTAATCTTTACATTGTACTTTTTAGTATTCCACAGATTCAACTCGCTACACTTATAATACAAAGCTTGTATAGTCACACATACAGCTAACGTTATTAAATGTATATAGAAGTCTGCGACGTGGCAACAAGTATCACAAAGTGTAATATGGTATCAGTCATTTATATCTGATGGGATATATTTCAGCGCTAACGGGAAGATTTAATACGTAATTGTATGAGTGGTAACCAGATAATTCTACAGATAACTACTTTAAGCAGAATTGGTATTTTTGTCTTGCTGACCTTTTCATATATCACCGTTAATACCACTACGAATCAACTGAGTATTTATAACGAATTGTTTAAGCGCAAGCTGAGCTAATCTAGGTGTTGAGCAATTTCATTAATCCTACGCGATGTCACGTCGAGATGAGTTTTCCTATGGAAATAGAATTTTAACGAAACTTCATTTTATATAAGAATACAGATTAGATTAAAGTGCATGCTACTTAATGTGATTTTGTTGACTTTAGCAAACATTATTGCATTCTTCTTCTTATATGTAACTATGATGGCAACAAGAAAAACCGCAAGAGTAAATAGTTTTACAATAACTGAGAACAATACCAACCAAACAAAACAAACTTTAACACGTGGCAATAATAAGAATGCCACTATAAGAAAATAGCAATATATATATCTTATATTTGAAAATTTAAATTCGATCTCCATGCAAGGACTGTTACGCGACATTAGGTTATACTCCTACCTATAATAATAATATAAAATTATATTTCATTTTTCTAAATTCTATATGTATGTCCTACCTTTATTTACTCAAAATGCATGTAATTATCTCCTAATATAAGTCACGACAAATACCAGCAAAGTTCAATGTAACGTAATATTAAAACCACATTTACATTATCTAAAGATTTACACGTGACAATAAATAGAGTATATTATGAATCATATTCTTAGAGGAAGATCTTTGTCAGGTACTAATTTATGAAATAATACTAACAAAACTCATAATTATAAAAATACAATCAAACTTTCGAGGTTCAGGGTAATATCACTTAAAACCATTAAGCAAATTGATTTCTTTGGTCTATAATTTTATTAATATTTGTATATGTAATACAAATATAAATACGAGAAATTACCTCCACCTGATATCCTTATTAGAATTAAATTTTTTCATTGTTTTTAAGATCATTCTTAGCTTTAATTAACTAAAAAATTATGATTTTTATATTGCCTCCCCAATTTATATAAAAGTAGAGTTAAATATAAATTACCCTTTGATACTTTATTGAAGACGTTGATATGAATGTAAAGCAGTAAACTGAGATTGTTGAGTATTATATTAACAAATACAATTGTATATACCAAGGAAAACACTTATGAGATCTTCAATCTACGACCTTAATCCTGAATATTATATTTTTTGCTAGTTACCTAATGAATTAACTTACTTAAAAAATTTATCTATTTGGATATTTCTGACTAAATTATTTGAGTACATTATTTTTGCAGAATCCTTTATAACGGCAGATCACAAAATCATACGTTAAAAAATTCCTTATTGAAGGAATTTATTTAATTTAATTGTAGTATAGTATATGATAAAACAACAATGGAAATAGATATACACTTTAAATGAATACTTACATTTCTGAAGGTACGATAAAACAACGAATGCTTAAAGGATTGAATTTAATGTGCAGTTTTTTAAAAATTTTATTAATGCAGTGCAGTTTAAAATAAATATATCTACAACAAACATTACCTATTTTACACAAGTATTCCTGAATCATGTAAATGTAAACAGCACAAAAACATAGAAGTGAAGTGAGCGTGTTAAATGGCGGTAATTACAGCTAAACCTAGACAATAACTTCTTGTCAACCATCCATCAGACAATAACGAGAATTTTTATATCGCTCTCCAGAACCTTTTACTTTACGACTAAACAGTTGAGTTCGTCCCATCTTGCTGTTTGTTATAGAAGGAAGATATTGCTTTACAACTTGTACTTAATAGCAGAGACACAAGTATTTATTTATTGTACGGACACTTTTAAATATGTCAAAAATTCTGTTTTAATTTAACGATTACATAACTTAACATTTTAATTAACATTCTAAAGGTCCTATCATATGTGTGGAGTGATATGAGCAAGGTAAAAACAATGTATAAATATCATACAGCATTTTAAGTTAAATTCTACATAATTCGTTTGTGTGCCTATTATTATATAGCTCGGTATGGTTTCATACACTGTCTTTTAACTATAAAATTAGAACGCTTCTGGAATACTATGAAAACAAATAAAATATAACAGTGACTTCAAGTTATAGTTCGTAATAAGTATTAAACACGTTTGAACTTAGGCTAATCCCCTACACTTCCAATAGACTAGATGGAATATAACAGAGCTGGATAGTACTTAACAATCCACATTAGGTGGCTGAACGTTGGGCGAGTTCTATTAACCTCGTGGGCCTTGACAAAGTTTCATGTATGCTACTCTATATCTTTACTGCCTTTAACACAATATTTTATTTCAAAAACGATTGACCCTATTGCCGTGCGTGTAAAAAAAAATGTTGCATGAAGCTTTATCTCTATACAGGACGACACTGAGTTCAACGATGTTTGCATGTCCACTCCATACGATGTGGCTGAGCGTTAGCAAATAGTTTTATTTGGTGTTATGAGTAGCTTGATGCCATGAAAATATGCCATAAAATAGTGAAAAATATAATTTTGTAATAATAATAATGTGTACAAGTCATAAATTGTAAAATTGTCATGCATTAACACAGGTAGCTTTATGTAAGCAGAAAAGTAAATACATGGTGGAGTTGACAAGTCAATATTAAAAGTCATAACCAAATTTATTTTAGCGCACACTTTGTTATAGTATCCCACTACTTGTAACGAGGCTATAGGAAGGTTAATTTCCCATAAAACAATACACTATTACGGGCAATATGACCTGCCCTCTTACACACGTACAATTTTACACGCTTATCGCTTAAGCTGGTTTTGATGCACCTGCACTTCCAGGACGCCTAGATTGTTTTGATAAGAGTCTGGTCATTCCTCCGCAATTAGTCTGCATAGGAGAAATTTTTGTATTTTTAATACAAAATTCTGGCTAGTTCACTAAACGAGTTGGGTTTCCCACAAATACCAGCTATTTCTAGTCTCAGGATTGTACTCCCACTATCACAATATCCTACAATGTCCTTTCTTCAATATCAAACACATAGCTTTACACTTTCTTTCACGTCAATAATGTAACTGCTCAAAGTTTTCATTATGTCATTGAGGCCTATGTTCAAGTTCAAGATTTAATTGCTCTATCTGGGTGACAGGGTAACAAAGGTGACATATTATGTATTTGGTATGCCTGGCTCACCTGTATATCCTACCCTTTTATATTCCTACTGCTTTGTTCCAACAAGGGGCCTGTGCAATTACCCGTGATAATCGCTAATATCGCCTTTAACAAAAAATGTGTCTCCCCTTTAATTCTTCAACAATACCCTTAGAAATTCCCAACAATTGTATTACATTTAATCCAATAATCTATTTTTTGAATGTTTTCAAATATCTCTCACCGGGTTAGCTATTTTCCAAAGACAATAGAGTCCCCACGATGGCATGAACACTTCATATTCAACTCGCTTCCTTTCCCCACCCTCATAGACTACTACCGTAGGTAAACTATCTAATCCCTTCTTCTAATTCCTGATTACTCTCAAAAGTTTTCGAACTTGCTTTCGAGTATCTTCCTCATTAATTTGTGCTTCTTTCAAAACTGCTAAGCTAAACTTGAGTTTTTTATGTAACTTCTCTATCACCTTACTCTGTAGTCTTCGGTTATTGAAACTCTACTCAAAAGTCTAATCTCCTCTGCAGTGTTTAAGGTTTAGACTCACACCTTAAAATGTCAAATGTATTCTTTAATTCTAGGCTTCTTCTAAACTTCACTCAATACATCTAATTGCCCTTAACGCTTTATATTTCGTCTTATAATTGATTTTCCTTTAAGATGTTCATCATTGGGCACTACCTCTAACTTAATAAGTTTCATAATCTTTCTCTTAATGCTACTAACCACAAATTCGTTTAGGATCACACCCCTACGTTTCACTCAAAACAACAGTTTCTTCTTTACTAAGTATGTTCCATTTCATCGACATCGTTCACTAATTAAAGTTCAGTGCCGTTCACAAATGTCACTTTTTTATTACTGTTTTTATACCTTTACAGAAATTTTTAATGAAAATTAATTTATTCATTATTCGAAATATTATACAGTTTTAAATCGATTTACCATGCCAGCCACCGAACCAGGCACTGCAGTTTACCAGGCACAGACAATAACAGAGTAAACAAATTTAATGTCTTCCTTTAAGAGTTTCACAACAAATACAAATTAACCACGTTCAAAACTGCTTCACACGCAACCGCTCAAATATACATAGCAAGTGGCGCAATTATGTAACGTGTCTTAGGAAGGTTAATTCCATACAACCATTACACTATTTCGTTTAGTAATGAGCGATCAAGTGACTTGTAAACAACAACCCTTTATTTTAACAATGCACAATCCCAATGGAATCCAATAATTAAACTCAGTATAAATTAATTAGAAATTTAATTATAATGAACACCAATAATAGACCATCGCCAGCTATCTTTTTTACATTTAATTTATTTTCACTATTTCTTATTTATAAACCTTCAGATGTTGACATGTTCAGACTTATAATTAACAATCAATCAAATCATACATTAATTGTGTTCCTTCAAGTTCCCAGTGCTAATCATTTTGAACACAAACCAAATTAAAATCTTCATTAAATTTCAAAATAACATAATCTCTTCAAATACAAAATTGAAACTACTAATAAAAATAAGACTCTTCACAATATAAAAATCCAAACAAATTAAGGTAATTTAATAATTTAAGTAGGAACAAAGACAATGTCCAACCAATTAAACCAAGTTTTATCATTACTAAAAATCCTAATTGCTGTAAAAGTTCCATTTTCAAGATTATCGAATTAAAAAAATTACCCAGAATAATCTGGTTTGCATTTGAATATTAAATTTAGACTGTAAATATATATATATATATAGAATCTCTGAAAAAAAAATAAAATTTCCTTTATCAGTAAGGCTATTCTGACTTAACCAACTTGAACGAACATACCATTAAGTAATTTGCTATTAAAAATATTCTAACTTTTCACAGTACCGTCACACTTTTTCAGAAGAACATCACAACCAAAATAACTGTTATTAATCAATTACTTGAAATTCCAACTTTTAAATTTGAAATAATTTAACTTGAACTCAACCTTCCTACCGAAATATCTACACGGACAAGATTAGGCTAATCACTGTCTACCAAGAACTTCTCTCTCTGAGCACACAGCAAAGGACCCCCCTAAAAACCCACTTGAATCAACTCTGTAAGGCCTCTCGTAAGTAAACCTCCCAAAATATCAATCAACCTAACTTTGCGAATTAAAATTGACCAAACACAATGTCTGAACTGGACGGCACCTATTCCAACCCAGACCTGAAACTATGGCCAATACCACGAGACAACAAGAATGCTTCTAGTCATTCCTCGATCCCGAATCACCAACAAGATACTCAGCACTGCTGAAAAGATCACAATCCTTACAATTCACTAATTATAATTTTTACAATTCCTAACATAAATATAAATGATTCCTATAAATTTACTAAACAAATATAGGAAGGCATCCTATACTACTTTCACAGAATATTTATTCATTACAAACCTCTTAAGAAACATAGCTTAAAGAACAAAATATAAATTGCAATTGTGTGTGGCAAAATATATTATTGTGCTAGATATCAATTCCTGTATTTTAAATATTTGACAAGGAATTAAATTTCTCTTCATACAATAAATTAGTTCTGTAGTGCTTATCTAGACCTGACATTTTGTTAAGCGTCATTGAAAGCCCATCGCTCAGTTGTCCCACACTAATATTTATCTTGTCAAAGGAATATAAAATATGGGATATTTATTGTATGCGTGATTTTACAATCTGTCTGCTCACAAAATATCTGAGAAAATAAATAAGCTAAAGATGTTAAAGCATGCATGCAACTCAGTGATTCCTCTTACTATACCATGCAGTGTGTACTTTCACCCTTGAGAATAAAGCAAGTCACAACAGTATAGAGTGTTCTTGATTATCTAGTATAGCTAGTGGTTTTAGCGGACAATATTTATTGGTAACATATTGATACGTGACCTGGCTGAATATGAAATTATTTCCCTTAAAATCTACGCAGATTTTCAAGAACTTAGACATAATCTTCTTGTTAATTGATGTACGGTTCATACACTAGGAAGATGTGCTTTGATCTGTTACTGTGTTTCTCAATAGATCTACATTACAAACTATTGCATTTTAAACAGGTTGGATTTGGTATAAAAATTAAGTGACATACATAAATATAAAATCTTGTTTTATAATGTTTTTATAAGAACTAAGAACACTTTACACACACTGATAAATCTGTATAAAAAACAATTAATTTGATTACGAGGAATGTTGTTTCAATAATTTTTCCTTTTATAACAATCTACTTTTGATTACGTCAAAGTTATAGTATTTTTCATAACGAGGTAAAGATGTTGTCTCAAAAGTTAAAGTTTTGTAAAAATCTTGAAATATTGAACAATTTATCTATTTACATTAAAAAAGTTTTATTTTATTAAACGAAACTAACATTAAAATCTATTTAGGTGTATTGACCCGTTTATAAACAAGGAAACTCGACTTGGTTGCAGTCAGCTTTATACATATTACATTTATTATATATATATATATATATATATATATATATATATATATATATATTCCCTCCAATTAATTTACTGTCAAAAGCATTACGATATATAAATGCAAGTAAACAGAATGTTAAATGAACCTAAAATCATGAAATATTTTCTATTTGCCCCCTAATTAAGACATCGCATTACCTTTTGGTCTTTGAACGGTTGTCGTCATTATATCATACAAATATCGAAGGATGTGGAAATTTTAAAAACTTGCTTAAATGTACTTCCTATACAAGAAATCAAGAACCAGTGCTAGAAGCTCTAAGGCGGATTTAAAACATCGTAAAAGTATTCAGATGAATTTCATTAGAAGTAACACAGGGTAAGTGAAATAAGTTTTGTCAACCCCTTGAATTTAAACTCCGTACACTGTTCTGGGAGGATGAAGAAAATACATACTATGAATGCAGAATTAAAGACGTGATATCTATTTTTTCGCTTCCCTTCACTTATCAAGGATATATATTATCGAAATAGCATCTTGGAGTTAAAAGATGTTTTGAATCTGAGTTAGAATGTGCACAGGTTCAACTTCAATGTGTAACTGAAGAACTGTAACAAAAATAACACTATATCAAACATCTTACTGGTGTTTAAATTACAACGACAAATAGCAGAATTCGCTTTATGTACGTTAGGTTGAGTTGATAGCAATTGAAGTTGATACCTATTCAAAATTCTGTTCTAGCGAGTGTTTTGCATGTTTCTTCCGTGGTACAGACTGAATCACCCAATATCTGTTTACTATGAATCATTTATAAGTTTATGATTTAGGCAAGCGAACAAAATTAAGTCAGAAAGGAAAAAGTTCCTGCCTTGAAAGTATGCAATTAAAAGTTCAAAAGAATGCAGTTAAACAAGTTTGTAATAAAAACAAATGTATTGTATATCTTAGGCTAATCTATTTTCCTTAAAGTCTAAATGTTGATTTTTACAGTGATTTATAAAGTAAGATATACAAGAATTAATAAAGTTACTTAATGAAATACAGTAATAACAGCAGCAGCAAAGGAGTAAGGAAATGACATAAATTTAAATGAATAAGAGTTGTCCCTTCTCCAATACAGAACGCCACATCCACGTTCCTTGCAGTACTTTGAGTACACCCTCATGTTGGACAGAGTGTCGGCGATCTTCTTGATGAAAGAGCCTCCTCTTTCTTGGATGTGAGCCTGCTGGCGACATACACGCACTTGAGGAAACCGTGTCTGGAACTGCGGGCAGTTACAATGTAAAGCTTAATTCAATACAATGACAATAACTTTATTCTCGCTATTTGCTCAGTTTTATAAAGCTTTCTTCTAGATTTACTTCTAAATTGGGCTTTAAGTCATAATTAGAAGAACTTCTCTTAACATAAAAAAAACATTGTTCGTAATACATTTAATTGTTTCTAACCATTTTAAAACGAAGTGTATAACGGCTTACATTAACCCTGCTCTACAGATATTCTATTGATAATTATTAATTATTTTATTAATAATTATTACATGTATAATTTGTTCTTGTATGTATTGTAAATTAATGGAAATAAACTCATTCATTCATTGATATTGTAAATACAACAGTTTTTGCCGCATGATATTTGGATATTTGTATCATTGGTTGTTGGGCTGTTTGACACTCAATTATACACAATGTAGTGGACAGACCTAGGTGAAACTCGACATGAATATTGCTTAAATATGATAGTAACATATGGGCATATGTTTTTCCAAAACAATATTCATTATAAAATACTTATTTAAGGTTTTGTATTTGCATGATCAAAATACCATCTGATATAGTGTGCTGCCAATACTTTTTGACAGCTGAATTTTCTAACGTTTACTAGACTGCAGCATTAAGGATATAACCATTATTATATTTTGGATGCTAAAAATTGAATGCTTAAAGTCTAAAAATATTTATGAATATTTTGACAGGACAGCTGGATGGCAGACATGCAGTTCATTTTAGAGAATTTAAATAATTATAAATATTATTAGCACAGTGGGATGGTTTAAAAAGTCTTAGAGTGTATGTGTATGTTGGTTTGATCAGAAAAAATCGTGGTAAAACATGGCTTTATTAGAAACAACAGTATTGATCAGCTATTAAAAAGATGTATAACCAAAATAATTACTGATGTTAATGACAGGGAACTCACTATTGCTGTCCTACTATTGGTTGGTTTTCACAATTCCTAAAATCTATCCTGGGCTTTACTAAAGCCTTTGACCTTATGGACTTGAGACTACTTCAATACAAACCGGAGATGTATGGTATTCACAATAATTCCTTGAACTAGTTCAAAATCTTACCTACTTGGCAGACATTTTTTGGACGATAGGTCTTTTTAGTGACAAGTTAGGTTGAATTTTGGAAAGAAAATTTGGGCAAGATTTATTCGTAGACTATTATTATCATAGACTATTTTTCTTTCAACCTCAACTCAAAAATATTTCATTTTACTCATGATACCTCTTTAATATGTTTGTCGAATAATTTAAATATCTATTTATGCAGAATGGATATAAATTTCGTGTTTGTTTATTTTGAACTGGGTTAATAGTAAAAGATATTCTATAAAAAAGTCAAATTCCCCTGTTAAAATACAATCGTACGACAATACAGAATTTCAATTTTAAATTGGTCGTAGATGCCTCCCATATTCGTGTTTGTGTTACTATGAGAAAATATATGTGTTTTAAACAGTTAACTGCTTAATTTACAGATTAATATAGTTATACAATAGCGATCACACGTTGTCTGTCTTACACAAAAATTGAGAAAAATTAACTATAAGTAATACAACTTGAAAGAATACTGAACTGCATTCTACTTAAGGTTACAGCATATTTTGTGGCTTGATACAATATAGTTTACTAGAGTGAGACGGTACGGGATATACTTAAACTAAATTTAATTTTTCATAACTTGACCTTAATTACAGTTTGTGGTATATGTAAGTACCACATCACATGAACTATTTGAATATTTAATAATTATATTCTTGACCTAGACAACTATGCAAACTGAAATATGGAAATGTAAATGTAATATAGTCAAGCCACAAGTGTTCCTAAAGACAAAAAAACCTGTATTGGTCGCCTTTTTAAATTTTGCATTATCTCCTATTCTGTTGATCATAAATACTGAAATAATATCTACTCGATACGTACCAATTTTCGTTTTAAAATCAGTATAGAATTTCATTATATTAAAATACAAGTCTTTCATTAAAAAAGACCACGAGCTTTGACTTTGTTATTCTTTCAGACTGGCTAAAAATATTTAATTGTAACTGAAATGATTGATACTTTCCATCAGATAGCATAGAATGTTACAACGAAGTTAAATTTATAAATTCGCCCTTACTTATAAAATCAGTTTCACTCTCTGACTTCAGGTCCTCAAAATAAATATTGCTCTTAAAACTTAAGTTCATTTATTGGAAATCGGATCAGAATATTGGTAAATCTTCACTTTATCACCTGTCCCTTCACTTATCATAGACGTGTTTTAAAAAGGGATAATCCTAAAACATTACGACTGTTTCAACAGGAAATTGAGTGCGTAGCAGCGAGAAAACTGTTAGTGTTATTATAAAGACTTTACCAGCACAGCTCTAGTAAACCTGGACTCCACAGTATAGTTTTTGCGGCTGACCTCCTCTCTGACCAGACTAAAAAACCGGTTAGCACAGTTTGTCCCAGTCCTTGCTGATCGCCTTATAACAGGACGTATATTGCTCTGGAACCAATACAATACGGTAGTGCAATCACTTCATAATTGTAACTATATTGTTAGCGTTTAGTTATCTAAAGAGAAATGAGAATTGCAATCTTGCTCTACAGGCCACATATAATGACCTCATTAAATAGAGTGAGAGGGATAGGCATTATTGTAAGAGCTACGATAGTAGATGTAGTAATATTCTCCACACATAGAACCTATTTCTTGTTACTTTTAACACAGATTCAAAGTCGTAACCTTAGACGGAACAGCTTTAATTAAGCAAAACTACGTGTCGGTATTAAGCAATAATCAGATGAAATAAGAAGATGAACCACTTTGTAACTATACATTTTTACTTTAGAAATTTATTTGCCTCTTTCAATACACCATGGGATATTCTTAGGTTAGGAGCTATATAAAGTTTTCATAATAACTATATCAACTTATTGAATGTTTGTCAATGCATTTTTAGTCTTTTCCAAAGTTTATTCACTTACATTGAAAGTTATTATAGACAAAAGTTGTGCCACCAAATCTTACACAATAACCGCCCATGCGTTTGTTTAAGATTGTTTAGATAAAATGATTCCTCGTGATTGCATACAACTTCAACCAGTGATAGAATACAAAACGTGAGCGCCGCCATATCTACACGATAATCACTCATTATCAAACTTTGATAAAATATTGAATTGTTCCTTTCCTTTAGTTAGTTTTTTCGTTCTGAGGTATTTTAATTCCTAAAACTAAAGTCATTAAAGACAAACAATGGGTGCTGCCAACTTCATACCATAAATCCTGTTGATCAAAGCATTAAGGGGAACACAGTCCGCTGATATGTGTTGTGTTACAATAATGACATCCTTCCACGAACTGTTTCAATAAATTAGTTTTATCATGTAGAGCTTGCGTGAATAATATTGAAATTAGTAATCCCTAAAGTTTAGGGAAAGTTGTTTCGATGTATTAGATTTGGCTGTTTTCAAACTTGTCATACGCAAAACATTTTGAAACCATACCAGAATTAATATAGTAAGAAATCGAACATTTTATGTCGGTATATGTTTAAAACATTTTTATATATATTATTCTTTAGCTTGCAATATCCAACTTATAATTCTTAAGCGTGCAAGAAAAATATCAAATTTTAAAACAAGGCAAAGATTATATCTATGATATGTCCACTTAATAAACTGAAGAAGCACAGATAAAATATCACCACACAACACTGAAGCACTTCTGCAAACAGATGATACATGTTAGGCAAAACAATTATATTCTGAATTAAACAGTATAATTAAAAAACACTGATTTAGTGTTATGTATTAACTTTGTGAGTTATTTTATAAAGCAAATAAGGAAGAAACTTTTTATTAGTACTAAGAGAGAGCCAAAATGTATGAACTTTGTGTTACAAGAGCTACATATATATTTGTAAGAATGTTATTACTTTTAACTCTAAAACTTTTTGAATCTCAATATATTGTGCAAAAATGTGCATTTTAGTTTTTACAATAAGAACAAACTGCTTGGAGGACGTTTTCTTAGCAAACCTCAGCGATTAGACGGGGTAGTAATCACGGAGATGACGTCGAAAACTCAATGAAACTGGAAGTCAAGTGCAAGTTCCTGAGGAAACATTCAGTCTTGTTCTGTTTTCTAGCCGCTTCTCTTTGGGGAAACAATTCTTATACTCCATATTACAATCATCATAACCCTCAATAGTTTTAAAATTTATTACTTGTGTGATTATTTATTCATTGGATCGTTATGATACAGTTTTGGGTGACAAATTTAACTCAAAATTAGTGCTTTTAGATGTTGTAAAACTACTCAGTCAGAATTCAGTCGGAGGAAATCAAACGTGTAATATATTTAGCATGTATGAAACACCGTGAAGATTTTGTTGTCCTGGAGCTAAATAGATTACTGATTTACTAGCTCGAGTTTAGATGCCTAATTCCACTTCATTAGACTTCACTTGTATTTATCTCTAGCTGTATGTAATCAATTTAATAAAAAAGAGCAACTAAATTACTTGTTCACTGCTAAAGAACGGTAATTTAACAACTTAAATTTAAAGTATAACCTATTAAAGAAATTTCTTGTGCAAACTTTGAATGTATGACAACTCTGTTAATTAACATTATAGAACATACCAACTTTTAAACGAGAGAACCTCATGCGTACTTTTTAACAGTAAAACATTATTGTTTTACTGTAACCATTACTGTTTTACTTGAAGGAGCAATGCTAATTGTTTAATGCCTTTTAATTTATAACAATTTTATATTTGATCCTAGTTATGTATCGAATGTATGGCGAGAAGCTTGTCATTCCCCTGAAAAATGACCATGGCTGATACGATGATCTGTCAGTGATTTTGAGGAGGTTTGAGTTTTACCTGGCTATTATTTTCTGCAAAACTTCCAATTTAGTTGATAGATTATTTCGTTTCATTTGTATAAAATCGGTATTTATTCGGATAATTTTAAAAGGTATGTTACTACTAAAACCTCTACTAGATGACATATTTACATGCACTACTACAGGGCTTTCATTATTATTATTTAAAAAAATTGATATTGGCTAGAGTATTTCTCAGATTTTTGATATGTTAATGATAACTTTAAATGGTTTTGAAATCATACGACTATTATGATGAGAAGTTATACAAACCAAACATAGTTTTGATCGTGTATATTTTAAAATCAATTACTAATCAACATAAGGCTAATCATACTGAATATGTATAACCTTGATTGTATGATACACAGCTAATACATTATAGCTGATTGTATAACTAATACATTATAGTTATAACACAAACAAACTGGAAATGCTGTTTGAACGATATTTAGTGACAGTAGTGCAGAAGACGGCCCAAAAGAGTCACGGTTATCAATCATTTTGCACTATCTAATGGCATCTTATCTGTAGTATATGGGATTTAATACCAGATTTTATATATTATATAATCATAGTTCCTTTCTTCAATTGCTGCTTTTTCTAACAATGCACGATTATATGTGTTTTATACGTTATTTTCTTTGGTATACGTGTATTTAACTTTGTGTCTTAGGTTTTGATATCTGAAGAAACGTATCGTTACCATTTGTTCAAACGTGCGTTTCAAAGTGTTTAACGTATAATGATGATAAACGTCCAAAAATCCTGTAATTATTTCAGATAATTTCATAATCGACAATGATGTTTAATCAAGAGACCGATGTAAACACCATGAATGTTTACAAATTGAATTGTAAACAAAATTTGGATGAATTTAAAATCATATTTAACCATCAGTTAGCTATAAATTACTAATTTAAAATGAAAATCAAGTGTTGTTTCTGATCTGCTTGAAAAACAGGATCGTCGCAGAGGAACTTGAACGTGTGTCTGGCACCGGCGACATGAGCCTCCAGCGTCTGTCTGTCCTGATGGGAGAGACATTTCTTGGCGAACTCATCCATGCAACCCATTCCTATTTTGAATGCACTAAAACAACACACATATTATATATATATATATATATATATACATATATATAATGTGTATATATGTATATGTACGTATATGTATGTATATATACATAATAATATATATTATACATAATATATAAATATACATATATTTAAAATTTTGAATATAATTCATAAGAACTAAAAGAAGACAGGTAACTGATGCTGAATAACAAACCTGCTATATCGATCACGTTGTTGTCTGATAACATATATCTTATAATATATATAATATATATCTTGCGTTTGAAATTTTCAATAGGTCTCCATTATATTACATCATAGGTGATTTTACTAAATAGTATAAGGATTTAGATTTTGAAAGTTGTGTGCGAAGGCGTGGGTAATCGCTATTTCACAATAATTTTATTAAATAAAAATACTACATCTATATGTATTATATCCATTACGGAAAATACAACTATTTTGGTATAAACAAATTCTAGCTGGGTATAAACGTGAATAATATCTTATAATTATTCATACAACACATGAACACAGTAAGGAAGAAATTCAGGTTTTAGGAAATAAAAGTACGCTATACCTGAAGGATGCATTAATATCCTTTTGGAACTTGGAACTCCTTTCGTTTCTGACTTCTCAAGGATTGGTTGCAGTTTCTTGACACAGTTGTCAATGTAGATCCTTAAATTTGATTAGTGTCCCATTGAGACTAACCTCCTTTTACAGCACCACGTGTTGTTTTACTTTAAACCAATCATGACAATTATAGCATTAAAGATGAGATTTTTACCATTGATTGACTAATTATAAGTTAGCTAATCTATGATTTCATAAATTATATATTTATTATTTTGGGAAGTATGTTTATTTTTCAAAAGATTTATTCAAAATCATCCTGCTACTAAATTTTACTAAACGTGTTTTGGTATTCTATATTTACACAAAATATATAGAGTATAGATGAAGTATCTGAAAAAGTCAGCACTTTAGAAACGTCCTTTAAACGGGCATTTCCTATGCGTTAAGGATATTTGTATCAAACGTACAATGTATACGTAACATGTACAATTTAAATATATTTAGAAACTGTAGATCTTTTACTGTTCTTAAGTCTATTACATAGCCAAAGTAGTGTATGAGGAAGTTAAATCAAGTTGTTGATGTGTTAAGTATTTAAAACATCAATGCATGATTTTAATTTTGAGGGATATACACGTTAACAATTTAATATCAGGGAAGACTAAAAATAGGGGTTTCCACGTTAACAGGCACCCTACAAGAATGTAGCTAACTAAGTAAGGATCTCATTAATCATCTGCTAAGAAGGACGAAATCTAGGTATTACCAATATATTTTTATAGGCATAAAAACGATATTAAAATGTGTGGGTGGTGTATAGGGTCTGTAAATTTAGAGCACATTTTATGATTTGGTTAATTAATATGGGTACCAGCAACCTTCCATTACTTTATATTATTATATCTTTCTTAACTTTTTTTCCGCTTACATTCAAGCAATGAAAAATAAAAGTGAAGTTAAAAAGCAAGCACGGCTAGCTTGTCTTGGCAGTGGAAATAGAATAGGGTGTATTCTACTTTATTAAACAGTTACTTAGTTATAAAATACAATATTTTTGGTACTAACTGCAAATTAATAAAATACTAAATTTAATATCAAATTAAGCATGGGATAAGTAACATTACGTTTAGAACTTAGTTTCTGTAACATTAGTAAAATTTACCATTTAAAATGATTAAATGTTGATAATTGAATTTCAGTGAAAACGATTAAATTTGCTCATAACGCGGATGAAATATATTTATTTTATGAATTGGTAATCACAGTACCAACCCACCACCAACCATCACCCTTAACCCATACCCAATACTTACTGCGTCAATAGCATATTGCATTTTTCTATGAAGACAATAAAGTCAGTTTTCAAATAAATATATTAAATATGTATATTCATACAATTTAGCTGTGAGTAAACTTTGTTTTAATAAAAATTTTCTAAGCAATAAAATAATTTCAGTTTACAAATGTTCTTCTTAATCTTTAATCTACAGGAATGAATGCGTTTTTTAACAGTAGTAAGAAGTCTACTACCGTAGGACAAGAAATGTGAGAGTATCAGGGAACAGGAAAATTCATACTGCCTTTTACGTTTTATAAGATCTGTCTCTTGATAATATTCAAAGCTTTGATATTAGAAACCTTTTACAATATGTGCGTATCCAAGTTTTGTTTGGAATGGAATTTCTAATAAAGTAACATATTATGAAACTGTTCGTATCAGTACTTAATTTAGAATCGACGTAATATATATATATATATATATATATATATATATAATATATATATATATATATATATATATATATATATATATATATTTGTGTGTGTGTGTGTGTGTGTTTGTGTGTGTGTGTGTGTGTGTGTGTGTGTGTGTGTGTGTGTGTGTGTGTGTGGTGTGTGTGTGTGTGTGTGTGTGTGTGTATATATATATAATTCATAATTTTCATATGAAGGGCTGTGTAACGGTTAAACTGTTTTAACAATGTAAAACAGCTTAACACTAACACAGCCCTTGATGTGAAAATTCATATTTTATATGTATTGGTAGATACAGCATGCAATGACGTTGATAATTAAACCCTAATCACATTATTTATTAGTGACGGTATAAACTATATTACGCAGACTGCAACTAGATTAACACCTCCCCAACCGCACTTTTATCCTATTAGAAGGTAGGTTTCAATTTTACTTGCATTAAGGTACACACGCACGAATGCACCAGCGTGTAAAATAACCGCAGTTATAACTTCTTATTTTATATATTTATATCAGTTTACACAAAATCGTTTTTTTTAGTTCTAGCTAGAGAATTTTCTATGAGTTCTATGGTTCTATGAGAACCACATTTTCCCCCATCTAATTTCTATGCCAAAGTCATAAAATAATATGTTTTATTAAATTTAGGTCCAATATGTGTGGTACATATAGGATTGTGATACTCGCTTGTGAGTCGATATCAGCGTGAAGGGAAGTCAATTTTAAATAACTAATAAGTTTTAAAAATTCCCATATTTTAAAACCATTGGACCAAAATTTGGACTATTGCTTGTTCCGAGCCAAAAATGTGGTGGGGGATGGTCAAGTTGACCAATATTAATTGTTAATTTCTAAACTTTTTTGCGAGAAATTTAATAGCTTTAGTTGCTGCGTTGTTTATTTTAAATCTAACCCCTGTAGGAACCTGATTTTATCCGTTATGTTAATTTCATTCATTGCATTACAGGTATTAGTTATTTATCACATGAGGAAGTTTTATCCCTTTAGTTATCACGTTTATTTATTATTTCGTTTAGCTCTGGTAGAGCCCCACCTGTTTTGGTGGTAGATAAACCACGATCAGATTAATTTACTTTTAGCAATTTGTGTTTGTGATAGCACAAAATTATCCAGATTATTTAATGTCCAGCCACAAGTACAAAACGCAAGTAGATTAAAATTAAGTTGGGCTCCGGTAGGGTCTCAGTGATAAAACTCAACCCTTAGGGATTTTTTAGGGAATTAGGGAAATTTAACCATGGTAAGGCCCCACTCGCTTTGATATTAAGCCAAACTTAGATGGATATTGTTTTGCATTTAACCTTAGTATGGCCCCCCAGGCTGTTGGTAATAAACCACAACCAAAAAGCACGTACTTTCTGTTTAGCACCGCTAGGGCGCGTCAAGTTTTTGGTAATAAACATAATCCTAAACTTTGATATTTCGTTTTCTCCGGTAGGACCGCTTAATATTTAGATGCATAAATAGGTATTATTAAATTTAGTAGCTTTATAAAGCCTTCTGAGTATTCCGATAGGTACTTTATAACACTTTTCGTTTTATAATATTTCACGGTAGTAGCAGATCAATCAGTGTCGTAACACCCAGTTTTTTTATAATATTAGTTGCTGCCGGGAACCCGAACTACGCCATTATTAACAAAGTGTTAACGAAATTATATTGCGCTTTCGGATTATTTTGTGATTTAGGTCAGCATCCAAAACTTACCTCTATTTATACCCTCGATCCTATCTACTTTCCTTTATCTATGAGGAATCATTAAACTCGTAAACAGTCAGTTTGGTAATAGTGAAGTCTGAGCCTTCTTTTAAAACCGAAAACCCGGTCCTCGTACAGAAGATTTCCGTTTTATGAACACTGAAACGGCCCAAGCAATAGTATAGTAGAGAATTTATAGCATGACCGGTGACTTCGAGATGCGCCGTAGGCAAAGACGGAACTAAAGTGGTGTGGGGGTGGAGCGGCTCAGTCTGTTGCCGTATTTAGCCTTGTGAACTTCGGTCTCCAGTCTTCTATACGTGCCGCTCAAAAAACATTCGCTTGTGCCAATTCACGAGTTGTAATACAATTTGTGAATTAATTGCGTTGTGCTCATTACGTTTTTAAGTAAAGAGTTTGAGATGGATCATAATGTAAAAAAGTAAAATTGGAGGTAGAAAGGTTATACACGGGCCAAGCAAGAGAAGTGCTTCCCATTTTATGAAACGGGAAGCAAAAACCAACACACTTATAAATTTGAAGAAAGTTCAACAGCGTGTCGTAGAGGCAACTGGAATTTCTGAAAGTACGCAGAGACGAAATTTTGAAGGAGGAAAAAAAATAAGTCCAATTGGCAATTCTTTTAGTACGCCCAACAAAGTAAGAAAACGCAAACATACTAAAAGTAATCTGGATAATTTTGATTTGGGTGTAGTTCGAAGAACAATAAATAATTTTCATCGACAAACGGGGTTTTGTAATGTTAACTATTGCGTGTGGATCGTTGGCGTTATTGTTATTTTAAGTATACATCATTAAATTAACTTGATACAAGTTGGTAGATAAAACTGAGTTTTTTCTTATTCTACTGTGTATATTGACAAATTAGTTTAACCAGTTTTATATTAATTTTTTAATTTAGCAGCTAGGCTATGTCAGTTGAAAATTTTGTAGTGCATAATTGTATCTACTATCGTAAATCCTGAAGCTTACACGGTTAGTATATGATAAATTGAATTTTAAATGGCTAACAAAGCGTAACAATAATTACAATTATGAACTGTTGTCGTCGTTGGAGATCAAGAATAATATAAATTCCTACCCTTTCCTAATTTTATGAGAACCCTTTCTTACCACCAGGTATCTCTACTGCGAACTCATTAAGAAGGGTGAGCTATGAACACAATTTCGGCAGAACATAGTCATTGTTAAGATCACGTACATCCGGTCCCAATATTTCCAAGATTTCCTGTATTGAATTCCCCATCATAAAAGTCCGTCGCCGTAACTTCAAAAGAGTCTAGAAATGTTCAAATATTCTCAAGGTCTCCTATATTAAATTGCTCATCATAAAAGACCACCGTGGTAAGAACATAAGGGTCTAGAAATGTTGGCAAACACTACAATAGCCACCACTATGAGCCGGGAGCCGAAAACTCTCAGTAGGTGGTTAGTAGCACCGTATTCACTCCCCTACTTTAGATTGTGCCCCCACGCGCTCAACTCCTCCACTCCTCACGCGCATCCCACCGGTCATGCTATAACTTCCCTAGAGTAGGTTGTGTTATCCGCGGAAACTTAATTCGTATACCCTCTCACCAAGAATTTCCTCACATGGTTGTTATCAGTATAACGATGAACGACGTTGTCACAAAATTAGTTAGTCCCTAATTTAGATCAGCCGAAAAGAGGTGGGAAAATCTCTCTTGGCCACTCAGATAGTGATGAATGGCACACACAACTGTCTTGGTCGCTCACGCTGAAACATAATGGGAAGTCTTCGCTACGGAATTGGAAAAAGGACTCACCAATTTTTTTTCCACGCAATTAATAGACCCTCGTCCATTTTTGGAGCATGTTTCATATAGGCACGACACTGAACTATCGATATATAAAAGTCTTGCTTGATAAATGTCTTACAAAACACACACCACTCACCCGACCAATAAAATAATATTAAAACATTACATTGTACAAATAATACATTCTTAATTTCACTTTCCTTTCATGCAGGAACTATATAAACTTTACGATAGTTGAAAGGCACGTTATCAGTCATTTCAATGAGTTAAATAGTCGTGGTAAAAATTAACTTCAACTTTATGATTCAGGTAGAAACATTACAGTAATGTGTAATGATTTGAAAATTTTTTAACAAATTACAAATTAGATTATTATGATTGGATAAATTTGTGTCACCTCTCAGGTCAGATCTTTGAAATTCTTTAATGGTATAAATGTGTTTTATCTTAAGTAATTCTCAAATATAAAAGTTTAAATTCTAAACTTAAAATGAGAATACAGTAAACTGTTGGTTGAATGCTCAGGGTCCGGTATTTCCAATTTAAAACAGTGATTACTGTTGTAGATGTAGGGCTTTGCTTGCTCCAATTATTGTGAACAGTTCCTCCTCTTTCTCAGTCCTTGCACAGTTCACAATTATAACTTAGTAAACTCAATTCAGCTACTCAGTGCTTATTATGAGCTTCAAGTTGAACTATTGAACAATGATGATTTTTAGCACTATTAAAAAACGGTTTATTGAATTATGGAGCACTTCAACATTGGAAATGTTCTTTGAGTAATGGGCGATACTAATTCTCCAATACAACAATTCTGTTTTATTTTTTACTTACTTTCCGTATAGCTCTTACTGTATATTGTTTGGAGCTATAGCTTTAAATAGGTCTTAATTTGTATGATTTATTTAAATAAAGAACAAAGAATTTGACTTTTAACACCAGATAACTGAGAAGAATCATATATCACAAATATGCTTGTAGTCCGTTTAAGGCTGATGTTATGTTGGGACAGAAAAAGAATAATAAATAAATATACCTTCGTATTTGTCAATTTTTCGTTATCAAATCTTACTGTTTTGAAACAACGTAATAAAACTTAAATGGAAAATAGTTTGTTTACATTTATACACAACTAATAATGAAATATGGATATACTGACATTTCTATAGTCATAACTGGTTGCATTACTTTGGGATATAATATAAATATTTATTATATAAACTAATAAACATGCCAATCGTTTTGACTGTTTTAGTTAAAATAATATTTTAGCTCCCCTTTTTATTTTATTCTGCTTAATCTAATAAGCTACAAATATGTACACGATTAAGAAATGGGTTCGGTCACAAACCTAACTTCAATTGACGATTTCTCAATAGAAAACTTTCACTTTTAATTTTAATTAATTACGACACCTTAAGCTCTTTAGTTCACTGTTTTGTTACTCAGTTCATTGAAATGTACTCTTTCTCTCGGTGGTAAAGTTACCAAAGTTATTTTCTGCTCCTGCGAAGGACGATACTCAAAAAACAACGAAAGAGTTTTAGTTTGGTTTATTCGGCCTACTATGAGGACTCACAGACAAAAATCAAATACACGTGCAGCCTGTTTCTCAGTTCCGTCCCAAAATAGCTTGTCTCCCAACTTGGTACAGAAACAGCTTGTTTTGCAGGTTAGAACTACATGAGGTAGATTTTAAAAACAACGTATTATACAGCCAGTCTTACAAATATATTATATCAAAGTTCTATCTCTCTAATAACCTATTAGAGAGTTATTATATATCTTCACAGTCCTACCTTACAAATCAATTGTTTTGGAGCTTAATATTTAATAACTTATCTCTCGCCAAATTCTCAAAATATAAATAATCTCAATGTAACAATTACACCATCTCATAGTCCAGTTTTAACAAGTTTCTTGTCTTGCTACCCTTCCTCCAAATAGCTAGTCTCAAAGTTCAGTCTCCAAATGTCTTGTCTGTCAACGCAGTCTCACAGGATAGCTTGTTCCACAGTTCGGTTTCACAAATAGCTAGTCTCGCAGTTCAGACTCACAAATAGCTGACGTCACAGCTCAAAGCATCATTATGACTAAACATTTCTAAACATATTGGTCAAACTGATATAGACTGATTAGATTAATATTTAATTAAGAAAGAGAAACTAATTCTAAACGGAATGCGATAACCATTTGTTGTAGTACAACAGCTTCTTTTGAAGATCAATTTCTTTATTTACTAATTTAGCATTTTATTTCGGGTTTATTTAGAATTATTTGTAATATATTTTTTACATCCTAGCTTAATATAATTTTGAGGAAACGACAAAGTATATCAGATGAAAAATCTATTTTCCAAATAAATGTTTTTCGAATAAACTAAATGAAAATATTCTCATGATAAGCATGTAAAAGAGCATCATGTACGATATATTCTATAATAATCATAGCTATTAATTATGTAACTATGGTTAAGTAAAAAGGTTTTTTTGTCATATTATTTAAGAACATATGCAAAACATAGGAAATTACCTTATACCATCAAAAATATTTTTTAATGGTTAAGGCCGATTTGAGATTCATCTATCCTAGTTCTGAATAAGCACCGAAACGATGTTGTGAAATTTTACTAAATACTAAAGTAGTATTTTACTATCATAGTATTAGTTTTTTTTACTATCTCAATAATTTTTGAAATTATTAAATCAGTCAGATGGACAGAACTAGATAATTTGGAATCTGAGCAATTATAACTGAATTAATTTCATTGCTTTGTAGAGCGTTGATTATAGGATTTTTCAAAGGACGGATTAATAGATGGACCATTTGTCAGAGTAAACCACTTCATACATAAACTATTTCAGTAGTTCACTTCAGTAGCTTAGGAAACAGTTTTTGGATATTGAACGTTTTGTTTTAGAAATATTAAAGTTACTTGCTTTACACTGAGAATTAGTTTTCATCGTCAATTTCAACATGTTCGTAACGAGGTTTCTATCAGGACACTATTTTCTCTTATATGTGCACATGAAAGACGATATTTTAGATTTTGAATGAAGCTAAGATGAAAGAAATGTACTTTTAGTAAGTGAATTCTTATTATCCATCTTTCCATTAATGTTGACCATTTTGAATGCTTCCTCCTCTTAATCTCACATTTCTCTGATTTAAGTTGAGTACAAGTTCATCTTCAACGCATTATATACTTAGTTAACACAGCTCCACATTACTTATGAATATGCCTGAACTATTATCATCTAGATAAAAGATTTGTAGCGAATTGTTGGAGTTTTACGAATGAGGAATACGTATACTGAACCGAATATTTTGAGTTTATTCCAGAAAATATATTGTTCTCGTTATAGAAAGGAGATATTATTATTTTAATGCCTCATAGACTAAGTTTTGAGTTTTTCCATTAAGGTTAATGAACATTACATTCACACAAACATCTCACTTACGGAAAATCTGTTCTATTATGAAAAATTACTAAGCATTACCTCTATTCAAACTATAAAATTACACCCCTAGAAAATCCTCCTCGGATATTCTTCTCCGTAAATTATATTTATATGAATACGCAATGAAATAAATACAAAAACATATTTGTGAAGGTTTTCAACATTTGATTAAGTTTTTGCGTATTATTTGATCTTATTCACTAGTACTGTGAAATTTATTGTAACTGGAAAATGAAACATAGAAACCTCAAACATCAATAAATCACTACTTCTACATTGCGACTACAAAGGAAGTACATACATATTTACATACCGAAACATGACCTGAGCTTTGCTTTATACGATATTTGGTAATTCAGTATGAATACAGTTGGGGCGATATTTTAGTTTTAAATACTCTAACGAGAATGCAACACACATTTGGTGTTTATTACAAAGAGAGCTCAAAAGAAAAATGTTTGAACATGTTTTGTATTGTCAGAATAATGTTGAAACCCCATATAAATGTTATTATATATTCCTGATTTTGCAGTAGATGGCACACAAAATCAATAAATACACTTCATTAAAAAATCAAGCTATAAAATATTAAAACATTTATTGCGAGAGGAACACTTCCACCCTCTGGAGGAGTCGGATATACATGGCATCTTTCTTCCAATGCCTTTTTCTCTTATCGCTTCTAACTAAAATCTAGACATACACGCACACGCACACACACACATACACGCACGCGAGTGTATAATATATATGAATAGTATATAAATATATATATTTCCACTTCTCCTCAATAAATTTAAGGGTGGAGGTAATTGTTTCTTAACTTTCGTTTTTATATTTCTTTTAATAGGAAAAACATAAGACAAAACCTTTGATGACTACAGGTCTCTGCTGTCTCTTATAATGAATACTTTGTTCTATGCAACATTGTAACGATTTTCTGAACAAACTTATCTTTTAAGGGTCTAAACAGAAAATTTTCTCTTAGTTCTTCTTCGCATTGCACTCCTTCTACTTACGCTATTCTACATCTTGAGAAGTAAACAACAACACAAGTGTGTTACGGAACATTTTGTGTGTAGCACCTTAAGATAGTTATTTATCCTACGGCAATTCCTTTCTACGTATAAAATTTTCTCACTTTTCATGGTATTCATTATTCTGAGCTGAGTACTGCAATATATTTTATATTGCAATATATATATGGAGCCAAACTTAGAAGGCAATATATATATATATATATATATATATATATATATATATATATATTGCCTTCTAAGTTTGGCTCCATTCTTCATATTCAATTTTATTTGTTTCGTTTTAATTGCTGTAAAATGTCTAATTTTACACACACACACACACACACACACGCACACGCACACGCACACACGCACACTCACTCATACATATATATTCTCTTGCAGCTAACCTAGCGTCGTATACAGTATTTATCGGTTTCTCACAAATCGAAATTTTCTCTACCAGCTTAGATTACTATCAACTTCGCTTTACAGCAGCTTCCTTGTATAGCCTGCCATCTCCACAGGGAATGATATTGAATAATAGATGTTATTATAAGGTTAATTTAGAGGAATTAGCTGCTTAAAAATATTAACTATAATTTACATTACCTATATTATTTCAGTAAAAACCGAGTAATGGTTAATGACCATAATTTGAAACCTTCAAACAGTTAATTAATGTAACTATTTTATTATGTTAAAATTTACGTAATTTAGTGATAGTTGATATTTTCTGGTGACAAAAAATAAATGTCCGTATAAATATACGTTTCATGCCTTCTGGAGAAATGGAGTACTTTACATTCAAACCCACGAGGATAGGGACGGGATCCAAATGAAACATTCCTTCGTTTGACGCGTTCCAGCAAGCTCCGAATGTCCTAGTCTCATTATTAACTTAGTTGTTACATTTAGGAGATAAGCAGTGTTTGAGACTCATTCATCATAACTTTACAGTAGAAAGCAGTAATCAGTTCATCGGTCCTGAGCAAAACATACGAATTATTCTTTGTTATATATTGGTATTATACTGAACTATATTGAACTTGGCCTACATAATTACATAATAATAAGGTTATCTGCTTTTATTGGTTTTGAGGGTGTTATATAACATTCTTACGAGGGTTGCTACGAGTCTGACTCAATAGTCATCCTTGAAGTAAATTAAATGTTACGGGTGTTATAAAACTGTACTCTACTTCTATGTAAATATAATGTTACTGTAAACAAAGCATAGGTATTACATAGGTATTACAAGCTTTGGTAGCTTGTAATACCTCAGCATGCAAAATTATCTGTAACTCTTATGTCATGTAAGCTTACTAGTTTATTGAATAATAACTACACAGGTTGTCAATTAAGTCTGGAACCTCTTTTTTAATTTTTGAACCACAATAGAAAGAAATACCAAAGTTCACACGTGCTTACTGGTGATAGTAAACGCACACATCTGCCAAATTACCGACCGGATAATCCCTTTGGGGGATGGTCCCACAAGGAGTCAGACAAAATTCTTAAATAGCAGCATAGGTCAAGTTTGGTATCCAATTAAAGGTCTTACTTAGCAGAGTACAATGCCGCAAACCCGACTTCAAAAGGTGGATTCATTCAGTAGTTATAGCTATTTGAATTTTAAAACAATTGAACAATGTAAATTATTAAGTATTACAAGTAAAACACCAATTTTTAAGTACCTGTAATCAAAGTAAGTGTTCAAAATGTTCCCCTCCCATTATCTGACAATATGTAGTAATCGAAGCCAGGAATCAATAATTATTACCAATAACACAAACTACTGTTAGAATGTGAAAGTGGCAGATAGAGTCCCACAGAAAACTTAACGTTTGGGCAGGTATTACAGGAAATCAAAATTATGGGCCCATTATTTATCAATGGTAATTTAAATGGTGACTCGTATCTAGCCATGCTCCAAAATGAGATAATTCCTGCACTACAAGCTGCTCTTGGTCAACAATTTCAAAGAATTTATTTCCAACAAGATGTCGCGCCACCCACACTTTGCTCTCCTTGTTAGAGAATACTTGGATACAATATTCCTTCACAGATGGATTGGAAGAACATGGTGCAGTAGAGTGGCCTGCTCGTTCCCCTGATTTATCTCCGCTGGATTTTTTTTTCTTTGGGGATACTCAAAGATAAAGTTTACTAAGCCTCGAGATTTGGCGCACCTAAGAATCTCATAGTCCATGAAGCTCAAGATATTTCGCGTGACTACTTAAAAATGCAGTGGATAGCTTTTAAAACCGCCTAGGATATTGCCAGACGATGGGAGGGGAACATTTTGAACACTTACTTTGATCACAGGTACTTAAAAATTGGTGTTTACTTGTAATACTTAATAATTTACATTGTTCAATTGTTTTAAATTCAAATAGCTATAACTACTAAATAAATTCACCTTTTGAGTCCGGTTTGCGGCAATGTACTCTGCCTAAGTAAGACCTTTAATTGGATACCAAGCTTGACCTATGCTGCTATTTAAGAATTTTGTCTGACTCCTTGTGGACCGTCCCCCAAAGGGATTATCCGGTCGGTTATTGGGCAGATGTATGCGTTACTATCACCATTAAGCACGTGTGAACTTTGGTATTTTTTCATATTGTGGTTTAAAAATTAAAAAAAAGAGGTTCCAGACTTAATTGACACCCTGTATAACGTGCTTAGATAAATATACACGAGTTTGAAATGTGAGTATATAAAATGATGCACATTTGCAATGTAAAATTATCATTCTGTCAGATGAAAAAAAAAACAAAGAACAACTCATATGCAAGTCTAATGAGTGTGCGTTTCAACTCTGTACTGCTCACGGTAAAAGTTCTTTTTGTTCCTTACCAAACTCTTGGACAAGGAAGTTTACTAGAAACTGGATTGTAAAAACAAACAAACTCTTTCGTGTTTGCTTAAAAAAACTGTGTGAATTTTCTATTACAAAACTTTAAATTATAATATTGTACTACTAACTTTTAAATTTACAGGGCAATTGATATAATTTTGCCATGCGATTTACTTCAAAACTAAAAGAGGTAGTATAAAAAATTAAAAAAAAAACAAACAATTTCATAAATATTTTAATATAACACTTTTTGGTAGTTCAAACTTTTTTGATATGTCACAATTAATATTAAAAAATGCCGAAAAGAAAAAAAGCCGAATTAATTTCAATAAAAAAATGTTTTTTGTTGATTCGGATATACAATTTAATTTATGAATGTTTTCATGTTGTGTTATTTTTCAATAAATTAACCGTTTTAGAGATATTAATGGCACTAGTGTGAATTATTCAGCTAATTGGTTTAATTTTATGAGATTTGATATGTGTATCAAGTAAAGTTGTATTCTATAAAAGTATAAAAGGTAAAATCATTAATCGAAAGTTTATTGGCTTTTTTGAACCATTTGTTGGTTTTTGAGTTATTATTATATTTATAATATTTTTAAGTGTCTATCAATTCTAAAATGTAGAGCAAAGACAGTTAATTTTAATATTTAGAGTACACAATATACATTTAAGAAACTAATTTTACGCAATAAATCGTAATAAGTAATATTGGGATATATCCATAAATATTAAAATAAAACGGCCAGCATACTTATCAATTTATCAACTTGATAAATTCGGGAGAAGGATTCACAATTAAACCCTTTGTTGAAAGCAATTTCATAATTTAGTAAACAAAATTCATATACCATTGGTATTTCTAAGTTAACAGAGAATGCATTAAATCTTTCTCTTAATAAAAACACTATCTAAATTCATTTTTAATGGCTTATGTATCAATGTGATAGTCTTAATAGAGTTATCTATAGCAATTCCAATGATACGAAATGTTCAAAGTTTGCTAATGTGAATAGTTGCATTACTAAAAAAATTATAACGAGAGTATCTAAATTATTCTACCCATGTTGTATTATGTAAGACTTGCAATAATATAATCAGAATTAAAATATTACTGAAACGTAATAGAAAATTGTGTTAGTCTTTCTTCTAAAAATATCTTAAATTTTAAAAAGTAACTGAAATTAATAAAAACTACGCATGGGAATTTTTTTAATACATGCACCGGTGTAGTGTATAGTTTATATCACACTTGAAATACAAATTATATTTTCTGATCGAAATAAGTAAGTAAGTAAATCTTGGTCAGAATATAATTCACTTATATACAAATTGTAACAGAAGGTGAATAATTCTTGGTTCTATCCATAGCAGTTGTGGAATGTACATGGAACTGTGCACACAGTAATTACTGTTAGGTCGCGTATGGCCGGAATTCTCATAATTATTTTAGTTGAAACCTCATATATATCACAGCACTGTTCCCTTCATATTATGTTATAATAAAACAATAAATAAATAACCATCATGATATTTTTAGTAACTTAGATACTATATTACATAGTGTAAAAATGTTTAAAAGACGTACATGTTCTTACACTCAAATGCAATGTGATATATTTTTGTGAAATAAATGTTTCAGAATTCAGTTACGACGCTTGTATTGAAAAAACTTTAAAGTTGTACTGTTAAAGACAAAACAGTATTAGCTGCTGCTAAGAAAATGCACTAACGGATAATATTGTTTCTTACTCTTTAATTACATTAAAAAAATGACATAAATCACAAATAAAATATGTTCATAGTCAATCTCTTTCAGTTACCTCTTATTATTCTGGAAATGTTTATTTACATTAGAAGATACTTCTGTGATGTTTTATTACTCTCAACTATTTTGTGTAAACATTTTTTGACAGCATAACTACACGTTTAATTCATTTAACCAACATTGCAGTGATTATATTTATGTTTCATGATAACTGTGAATATTTATGTGTAAGAATGTTTAGCTACTCAAGAGACTTGTTAGCTTCCTTATAATATTGTGATGTGGCATTTTTACTCTGACATGCTTCTACGAACTTTTCGTTTTAAGATTACAGTCCACAAAACATGACTTCTAAAAGGCAAAACATATCACAAATGGTTACTGTAGTGTTTGCATAAACATCCTAAGAATTTAGCCCTTATAACGGTCTATATTATCTGCATCAAGACAACAAGGGTAGGAGCCCAGCAGGCTTTATTTTCACGAAGTTTGTTATTGCGGGAAAATAAAGCAAACTTAAATTTGTTACCTTAAATACATTAGACCGGAAGTAAATTGAAACTGCCTGATGTAGACGCTTTTCGGCCTAATTAGGCTTCTCAAGCCCTGTGTAGGTAAATAATTTTCTTTACCGGGACAACGAGCCAAACTCAACTTTGGCACTGACCGGAAGAAGCCACAAGAGCAGGTAATAAGCCTGATTTTGTAAAACTAAATTATGACTTTAAATATTTTAATATTTTCTTGATGGGACAACAAGAAAACTTCAGCTGTGGCATAGAAAAGATGATTCATTGGTACTATAACTCCTTCTATTCACCTAAAAAAACTTCAAATATACAATTAATTATAGTACCTAAACCTCTGAACGTTTAGCAGTTATTAATGATATAATATGTACCTGATTATAGGCATAATTTTTTATATTACTTACACATTATTTATTGTAACTGAATTATATAGTAATATGTAAACAAACGTGGCTGGTTCAGCTATCATTTATATCGGGTGTCTTAAAAGTCACACCACCCCTTTTAACTTTCTTATGAATAGAGATGGAACGATTACCTTTGAGTATGTTTATATGAGCAACTGAGGAGGTTTGACGTAAGATTGATAGCTACTGTTTATTTCAGTTTTGTATTATTGGCTATTCGCTGGGAACCCCAACGTGGGCCATGTCTTTTCATAGGAAATCTGCTCTAAATCAGTTAATTACTATTCTATTTAAATAATTTTGAATTCATTAGATTTCTGATCATAAATCGTCTAAAAACTGCTACTCTGAGAGAAATTGCTCGTTTTTAAGGGGGTTCGGTATGCCCTATCCTTCCCCATGTTAATTTGGCCAATTTTATGTACCTTTTTCTCAGAAAACCTTTAAAGCTATTATCATCAAACTTTAGGACACTACTATTTAGACCTTTGCTAACATTTAGAGCGGAACAACAGTTAAAAAAAGAAGTTTTTATTTAATTTGTTGTAAATAAAAAATTTATTTAATTTTTTGTAAAATAATTTATAATTATAATTTTTTTTTATAAAAATTTAAAATAGATTTTTATAATGTCTTCCGCTCTAAATGTTAACAAAGGTCTAAATAGTAGTGTCCTAAAGTTTGATGATGATAGCTTTAAAGGTTTTCTGAGAAAAAGGTACATAAAATTGGCCAAATTAACATGGGAAGGATAGGGCATACCGAACCCCCTTAAGATATTCAAAGTTTAAAAGTTTTTATGACCTCCATTTTGAAAATACTACAGATAATTTTATTTTATTTTTTCGGGTAGTGCTCTTGCAAATTTAAACATTTAAGCCAAATTTGCTATAAATTAAAATATTTGTTTGATGATATTAATGTTTTTTATAAAAACACATACATACAGACAGATGGGAAACTACGCCTCGGAGACCAATTTTAATATGTTAAAATGTGTTTGTCTTGATCTGAGCAATAGCGAGGTATACCTTTATCCAGAAAGTTACGGGACACTCTGTGTTATCTTTACATTTGATGTTAGGAATATTACAATATTCATGTATTATGAAGTAAATGTGCTAAAGCCAATTTATTTCAGTAAGTTTTCCAGCTGTAGAGCCACAATCTGAATCGTAGTAAAGTTCTTTTTAACCGTTAAGCATTTGTCACTCGTAAGAAACATATATTGCTTTAAGCATTGGAAGTTGAGAAGGCTACTTGATTTCTACACTTAACTAGGTTGTAATCTCCACTCTAAGCGGTCATGCACAGGAACGTGTTTAACGTAAAACCTGTGCTAATACAACTGTAAACAACAAAGTTCACATCTCCAGGGCAAAACAACGCGTTTCCATGGAAACGGCACATGCAGCTCTAGTCGCGAGCTGTTAATTACCACACCCAAAGCTGGCACACAACTGAAATTAACTTGATATGTTTATTAATAATCTCATTAAGTACCATAGTAGAATAAAACCGTGGGGAATAACTATTGTTGCTTTTTGTCTTTATGTTGTATTGTTTATATGAAATACACTTTATATTAAATAGTTTTTTATAATGATATTAGTTGGAAAGTAACACTACGTTAACTGAAGCAAGATTTAGGGGGAGAGAGAGAGAGAGAGAGAGAGAGAGAGAGAGAGAGAGAGAGAGAGAGATCCTTGATTTATGATTGAACTTTTACACTATCATCATCTAAATGTAATCTGTGCGGAAACAAAGCCGGATGCAACAATTTCTACTCTAGATCTCAATTCGTTCTCTTATTACCTGCAAACAAACATACTTACTGAAAGAGACATGTCGATTTAAGACAACTTTTTTATACTCCAATGAGTGTAGACTTCGCTGATACTTAGCCAAGTCTCAATCATTGACAAGCAATATAAACGAACTTGATATTGTACCTAACTTCAACTGATATCTAGAAAGAAAGGCTCATTTAAAGTATTCAGTCTATAGGTAATTTTTTTCTCAAAATATACACATATGATATGTGTATGCCAGACCTCGTCGTATACAGTCTGACTTAAATGCCTTTAATTGATAGAACAACATACAACATTGGTAAATTATTAAGTTATTGACGATTAGTAACTTTAATCACTAATGAACACCGGAAAAAAACAAGGTTGTTTCTTTGTGAGCACTTGAGAACTAACATAAATTGATGTATCATCAATTAATTGAGTAATAAATCATCACATTTACTCCTTCAATTTCTATGAATCTTATAATAAGTTCTTATAAGAACGAAGGGTTAAATAATTTTTCGTACTTGATACAATAACTATTGGAGTTCCAAATCTCTAGCCCTTAAGCAAAACAGTTGCGAATTTGTTATGATTAATGAACCTAAGAGATCAAACGATGTGAGTCTAAAATTTAATCTAAATTATTTCGACACTATCCGTTATTATAGATAACGTATCTTCTATTGCAACACCTATTACAGAACATAGCTAACTCTACTTCTCCTTACTGTATTATTTTAGTGACTAAAAATAAATAATAAAGTTCAATGGAAATAGCAAACAAATACTTGTTAGAGATGTAGCCTCAAAAAGTGTTTTATAATAATTAACAATAATATAAATAAACTTTTAACACTTTTTAACTTTTTTATTTTTATTACACTATGTACATTTCAGAATCATTGATTCCATCTTCAGGTACGAATGAGGTTAAGTTAATTAACTTAACCTCATTCGTACCTGAAGATGGAATCAATGATTCTGAAATGTACATAGTGTAATAAAAAATAAAAAAAGTTAAAAAGTGTTAAAAGTTTATTTATATTATGTTAATTAAAACAAATACTGTTATTCTTAAATAAATTCCATTCTCATGAGTCCCTGTTATTAAAACTGTTAGAGGTAAAAAGCTTATAACAATAAGATAGTATCAGAGGCGAATCGGGATTCTAACACTGAATTTTTTTTTAACGCCTAAATAATTCAGATTATGAAAATCGTTAAATCATGTAAGAGAAGAAATTTCGAAGGTCTTTTTTTCAAATAAATCTAACAGTTCCTGTCTATATATTCCATTTATATGTGGAAAAATTTCCAAATCCAATCTGAAAAGTTCTTAATGATAATGAAATGGTTATTGAAGAGTAGTGGCGCTCAGAGGGTAGCTGGTGAAAATGTCAGGATTCTTGTAGCAAGATTGACCCATACGACAAATATTCTATAAAGTTTGTTTCTTGCAGTTTGACTGCACAAGATGAGTATGGTCCTAACAATATTCACATGGTCCTTAGATGTTTCAGTGATCATAAGCACTCATAGAACTGTTGTTTATAGAGATAAAAACGAGGTTCAAGACAGCACTGCCGACTCGGGTGCCCAAGCCCCTCTATCCTGGTTGGTACACGTAACGCGACGAGTTCACCAATGGGAGAAGCGGTAGTCCCATATGACAATAAAAATAAGGTACAGGAAATCAGCTAAATATTTGCATTGATAGGCCTTGAACTATTTGAATAATAGCAAGGAGTCTTTTTTAAATACTTAAAATGAAGCCTATTCTAACTATACCTTACAGAAAACATTCTACAATATTTAATTCTTTTAAGATGTTTTAAAACACATCAGGATTATCAGTATTTTATCTTAAACTTATATTACAGAATTATATAATGATGTTATTTAATAAATTTGTAATGCACTTTTTCGTGATGTAGCGATTATACGAACAGAAACTTGTCTATGATGGTATCAGCAAGAGGGAAAAATAAGTATTATCAGCTATAATACCTATGATAAATAATGATTGAAAGTAACCGCTATATTTAAAAATTATCATTATTTCAAACTTCAAAATCCAATCTCTACGTTCAATCTTACCTCAATTCCAGCGTAGTTTATTGAATTAGTCATTAATACAAGATTGCTGTTGTATTTTTCAATCTTATACTGAGTTAGTTATGCTTAAGACTCTGGAAGTTCCTAGCTTCTGGCAGCTCTTAGACTCTGTGAACTCCTAAAAACGACAACTTGCAGGATTTATGGCAGTTAAATGGAACAGGGCCCTTGCTCTGGCCACTTGAAGGTGTTAACTGCTAGCTGGTCCTGGCCGCAAGCAGCTCCCAGTCTTTTCGATCCCGCTCGGCTATCTTAAAAAAATATTGTTTTGTTAGTAATTTTATGAAACGTTAATGCAATTTTGTTTAAATTATATCACATAGATTGTAAAATAAAATTGTTTATCCAATAGTTTTATTAATGCCATTGTCTCAAAGGAGCCAAAAATCCATGGTTGGTTAACATTTCATTGTTTTAACACATCATGTTGAACTTACATGTTAGTTTAGGTTAAAATCCATTTAAACACAAAATACTTGGATTAATTATACAAGTTATTATACAAAAATAGAAACTGGGGCTCCTCCGTCCACATATTTAAGATGGCGCTGAAAAACCATATTTGGTTGACTTTTACTATATATAACATTCGTGCCTAATATTGTTAAAATATATCGTATTACAATACGTCTATAGTTGCAATTGCGTATAAAAAGGGTTTGGTCCTGGGCTCTACTTCCATAGCTCCAAAGCCAGGTGTGGGCTGTTCATGATAATTACTTATTCAATAAAGTATTCTACTATATATGTAAATATTGGCTGAAATTCGTCTAAATAAAAGATCTTCAAAGTAATTTTACACATTATGGATTTTGTCGTATGGATCTGCTCTTTGTCTGCAGCTAAATGGCCATCACTGGCTAACATATATCACAATAGAAAGTTCCAAAGTGCCTGCGTTAATTATGCATAAAACTGTTGTTGTCTCTGATCTCCGCATTCTTAGTTTCAACGCCAAGGTTATAAGCTATTTTATGTTATTAAATTTTCGTATAGAACAATATTGTCAGATTTTAAAAACCATTTAATGAGAATACTTCTACCACAATTGCTTAAAAATGGTTTTAAAACCTTGTCTAAAAAACGCACAAAAACTCAATGGTAAACATTTATCACGTACAACGTTTATTCTAATTTTTTATAGAGTTTCACTCAAACACAACGTGAATATAGTAATTGTATAGAAAGAAAATATACTTCGACTCTGCAGATCCAACCCTATAGGTCCGAATAGCTCCTTCAACGAACTTAACATTGCCATTCACTTGTAGAACTTTCATACCAAGTTTCGAAAAATGCTTTGAGAATTGGGGCCGTAATCTTGATAGAGCATGTTTAGATTTACGAATTGCAAATTATGGAACAGAAATCTAGTTAAAACTAATTCGAAACTTTTAGATCTCTCAATGATAGTGATTATCGTTACTGCGCACGAAATCTGGGTGAGATAATTACTAGCCCAATACTGAAACCGCATAATCCGTTACCATGGAAATGTGCTGTTACGCACTGGAGAGATGATCATTTATGTTTCAGTTTTGTGTTTAGGTATGAAATAACATGAAATTGCCTAGGTAAATAGTGCAGTATACGTTTTTTCTCTACTATTTATTCAAATATTATATTCAAAATAACGCTAGCAAATATTTAAAAAACAAAAAAAACTTTTAAATGTTTATATTAGGACATATATTTAATTATATATTTTTTCAATGTTAAGAAAGAATAAACAAGCTTAGAAAGTCTGTAAATGAACTATCTTCTTGAGCGTGAATGTAAATATTCTGTATGTATTATAACTACTACAGTCGATTAACTTTTTATGAAGATTTAATGATAGTATGGCAAACATTAATTTGTTCTTAAGGCCTATTGGATTAAGGGAAGGGGAGACTAGGAATCGAAACCATTTTCTAAACGACTTCTACAGGGTGAGACGAACCACCCATTTGTGATATATGTATAGCGGCTGAACCGAGAAACCTTCGCTCTCCGTTTTTACTAAAACCCTTATATTTCGACCCCAAAGAATTTGGGAAAACACTTTTTAACACCAAAAATACCCTGTATGTACATACGTATATACATACATCACTGGAAGCGTTTTCCAATGTAAAGTTAAGTTGAGCTGTATCTCATTTGAAAGATCTGTAATCACTAATAACTTATAAAATAGTGTTCCTTTATTTCACGTTTTGCATACAGAATCGACCAAAAAGTCAAATATGTACTGGTTCATAGTTTTATTACTATTAACGCATTAAAAATATTAGCAAATCCAAAGTTTTATCCAAGGTGACCAAAGAAGTAATACATTTTTTTAATATGCTACAGTTACCACTTTTCAGCACATGTTGAATTTGTTTAAATACTAAATATGAATATAATTGAAACTCGTAAAATCGAAAATATTTCAAAAACAAGGCATGAAATTCATTACACCCATAAATAGCTCTCTTAATAAATAAATTTGTTCGTATTTAAAAGCTGGCTTTATCCTGAATTATTAGATGATTGATACGTAGTTGGCTAAACCAATAACTAGTAATGTAAAATAGGTGTCCAATAAATAAAGTTACATTTAAAAGTGTTGTTTATCATGCATCTTTGATGAAACCTTTTCTTCATAATTTCTAGATCTTTACCAAACACCTAGCGTTATACTGTATCCTATACTCACAAACCTAATTAAGCGCAAGTATGCGTCCCTTTAATCTCTGTAGACTCCTCGTTCGTTTTAATGATTGACTCTTTAATATCATTAAAAATTCTTATCCATCATATTTCATTAGAATGCATTTATTATACAGAATTCTATATAGTTTTATACTTCAGCTTGTACAGCTTTATGTGTCATTATAAAGCTCAATGGCTATGTTGATACAAATGTAATGCATTGATTCTGCTATTTATTATGTGTATAAGTAATAGTAAAGCTAAAAAATTCAATTTAATTAAATAAATATTGTAAAATAAATAAAAAAATAAGAAACCTATGGAATAAGAAAACTTTTGGGGTCTAGGAGAACGGGCTGACCTTAGTTCGGGTGAATCCCAATGAACTGGGAAAGTACCTCTCCAGGGGCGGCACCGCCAAGGTGTCGCTCAAGACCGAAGGGGATCCGAATCCAACCATCTAACCAATGGTTGGGCTCGGATATAAACGCTTACTTAGCGTCCTGCATGAGGTGGCCCTACTGTCAACAAAACCCCAGGATCTAGGGTAGTGCCTCGATAGTGCACTCTGTTGACGGCCCTCGGCGCCGCGCAGTAGTGGTGCCAGTCCGGGTTCGCCTGGAATCGCACTACAACAAAAACTTTGTTTTTGACTGAGGGCACCCCAATCCCACGGTGGTGAGGCGACCTGTGCCTAAGGGATGCATGGCGCAGGGGTTGTGCGTCGTAAACGGAGCCCTTGGGGGTTGGGCGCCCCCCCAAGCGTAAATAGCATTACCTGTCATGCGGGGCTCTGGCTGGGTGGACCGTTATTTCCTCGGTACTCGTGGGACCTTTTATGGATTCTTTGTACAAAAAAAAACACCAACAGATTTAGATCTGGAAGAACTGCAACGGGCAGTTGCATCCGCACCCAAGCCTTGGATGTATCTGCCTGTTTCCTCTAGCGCTACCACCATCGACGACAATGTAGTACTCGATGATGCAGAGTGGAAGGGTTGAGTCCATGGACACAGACACTGGTGCATGTGTAATGGACTACAACCTTAAGCTCCCCTTTAAACTGCGCATGGAGCAAAAGAAGGCCGACGGCACCTGGCTTCCGGACAGTCAATGGAGGAGGCAAACGGGCAAGATGTCGGCCAATGAAAGAAGGAAGATGAGGAAACAGAGGGAGGCAGGCAGCACCGGAGGCAACTGCAGGTGCAGTCTCTACTCCTAGTGGGAAGAGAGGGCGCTCGGGCGCCCGACCGCACCTCCTGAGCAAGCAGAGCGTGCGAGGAGTAGCAATCCCTCAACGGAGGAGGGATTGGGAGAAACATTCAGGGAGGTTCTGACGGGACATAAGCTAGTCTTGGTCCCTGCGAACTTTCCTGAGAGGCGCCTCTCAGAGGAGGAGGCTATGGAGCTTCGGGGGCGCATTCTCGACGAGGTACCTCAGCAGAGGGTGTGTGCCTGCAGTTTAAGAGGTGTTTCCCGGAAAGGGGGGCTCTCGTCATGCTATGTGGCAGTGACGAAACCAGGGATTGGCTGCGGGGTCTGGCTCCGGGGCTGGTCGGTGGCCCTGGGGGAATAGGGGGTGATCTGTGGGGACTACAAAGACCTCTTAAGATCTACCAAGGTCTTCCTAAGGGTTGATGGCCCCATGGCCGAGAAGGACACTGCGACCATTTCTCAAGGCCATAAACAAACAGAACGCTGGGATCTCTGTGTCGGACTGGAGGGTTGTTGGAGATGTCCACACGGGAGATTCCAGAACACTCGTAATTTTAATAGATGAACAATCTTTCAGCCACTCTTAAGGGGAGGGGCTGGAGGGTGTTCATTGGTGTGGAGCAGGTCTAGCTGAGGGCGCGGGGTGGGGCGGCTGATCATGGGGATCAAGGTTCTTCAGATCAACCTACAGCACAATAAGGCTGCCTCGGCTGTATTCTGCAGACGCTTCCTGTCGGAAGATTTTCATGTGGCCCTGATACAGGAACCTTGGATCAGCAAGGGAAAAAATATGAGGGCTTTCAATGACAGGGGTGAAAATTGTTAATGCCCAGGTTGAAAATGCCTGGACATGGTATTGTTGTAAGCAACAAGGTGGACAGCATTCCTGTTCTGGAATTTTGTTGCAGGGATCTCGCCACAGTCAGGCCGATGGTGGCTGGTACTAGACAAAACCCTGCTAGTTGCATCATCATATGTACCGTATGATGATGCGGAGTCCACGCCCTCCAGGGAACTGGCTGCCTTGGTGGACCATGTTTGGGAGGAGTGCGGCAAATCTGGTGGTGGGATGCGACGCCAACTCGCACAACGAGGCGTGGGGCAGCACCAACACCAATAACAGAGGTAAGTTACTTCTAGAATATATAATGTCCCGTAGTCTAATAATTGAAAATGTGGGTAATGCGCCCACGTTTCGCACGGGAGGTGCTAGATGTGACCATGATGTCGGAGGGTAATGGCTGGTCGGATGCATGGCTGGCATGTGTCTGACGAGCCTTCCCTCTCTGATCATGCTCAAATCTGTTTTAAGATCGGTGAACAAAACAGATGCTAGAAAAAGTTCAGTATAGGAAAGCCGAGGAACACAAACTGGGTATCATACAAGGAAAACCTCAGGGCACGGCTGGATTCTGATTCCACTAATGGGAAACGGATTCACAGCGCGGCGCAGCTGGACGAATCGGCTGACGGTATAACTTCTGCGATTTAGGCTCCTTTGATCTCAGCTGCCCGGTTATCAACAAAAATAGATCAAAGGTAGCCTGGTGGAGCTCTGAACTGGCCTCTTTGAGGAAGAGGGTCAGGGCTCTTTTCAGGAGAGCCAAAACTTGGGGCACTTGGGACACCTACCATGAGGCTCTTGCACTGTAAAACCACAAGGTTCGTACGGCCAAGAGGTTAGCCTGGAAGAAGCTCTGCACCGATATTGACAGTGTGCAGGGCTGTGCAAGGCTGCAAAAGCTATTGGGCAAAGAATCCCATCTCGCCGCTTGGTAGTCTCAAGGACGATCAAGGTGTTTACATTACTGAGCTGAAAGGAGTTTTCTGACAGTTATGATGGGAACACACTTCCCCGGACTGTATTGTTCATGAGAGTGAACAACCACCCGAAAGTGAGGGGAGACATGCGGGTCGCGCCACCCATTTGCAGTGGAGTCTGGCGCACCGTATTGTTACCTTCAGTAGGATTGAGTGGGCTATTAACTCATTCAGTTCCTACAAGGTTCCTGGGGGCGACGGGGTGAGACCGGCTTGCTTGCAGCGAGGATTGGACATTCTCCTTCCCCAGCTGTGCAGACTGTTCAGAGCCTCCGTGGCTCTCAGGTATATCCCACTATCCTGGAGAGTGTCCAGAGTGGTGTTCATACCGAAGCAGGGGAGGGCGGGCATGGATCGGCCCTAAGTCTTTCAGGCCGATATGCCTGTCCTCCTTCCTTCTCAAAACCATGGAGAAAATGGTTGCCAGGTTTGTTTGGGAGGGAGCTCTTCTGGAGCGACCATTGCATTCTAAACCAGCATGCCTACACTCCAGGAAAGTCATGCGACTCGGCCCTGCATCAATTGGTATGCAGGATTGAGAAGACGCTGGCTGCGGAAAAAGAGATAGCCATAGGAGTCTTTTTAGACATTGAAGGTGCCTTTGATAATAACAGCCACTCAGGCGATTATCAATGCGGTCTCAAGGACGTGGCGTTGATGGTCAGGTGTGTGACTGGATAGGGGCCTTGCTCACGGCCAGGGTTGTTGTTACAACCCTCATGGGAGCAAGTGTTAGTGCGAAGGCTACGAGGGGCTGTCCGCAAGGCGGCGTCCTCTCTCCTCTTCTGTGGAACCTGGTTGTGGATGACCTGCTAAATTCTCACTGAATAGCAGCGGTGTCTTTGCACAATGGTACGCAGACGATATTGTGATTCTTGTGAGTGGCAAGTTCAACACAACAATCACGGAACTGACCAATGCTTCTCTGAACATGGTGGAGAAACTGGTGTGATAAGGTTTGGCCCTCACCGTCAACCCCACCAAGGCTGCCGTGGTTGCCTTTAACAGGAGGCGACAGATGGAGAGCATTGGTCCCTTTCTATTTAAAGGCTCACCCGTTGAGCTGAGGCCTGAGGTCAAGTACCTGGCGTGATCCTAGATATGGTTCTAAACTGGGGACCTCATCTAGAAAGGGTCATTGCCAGGGGTAAGTGGTTCTCTAATGCAATGCAGCCGTGTGTGATAGGTGGGCCCTGGGGACTGAAGCCGAGACTCTTGTACTGGCTTTATGTTTCCGTGGTCAGACCTGCACTAATGTACGGAGCTGTCGTATGGTGGCCAAAAACGGAAGCCAAGACGGTGGTAGCACGTATGGCGGGTATCCAAAGGATGGCCTGCCTAGCTATCACTGAGGCTTTTCCCAGTGCGCCAGGCACGGCTCTGGACTGCTGTCTTAACCTCGCCCCCCTGGACATTGAAATTCTCGAGCTATGGCCAGGAGGAGTGCCTACTGTTTTCAGCAGATGGGACTCTGGTCGGGCTGCAGCGGTGGGCACTTGCAGAATTAGCACTCTGATACAGGAGGATGTTTTGCACATGATCTCTGATCAGATGCCACAAAAGTTTTCCTTTGACAAAACCCCTTTATGATTATTTTACCCTCAAGGGATGATTGGTCAGAGGGGAAGAAACCTCTTTCCACCAGCGGAAGCTCGAATGGTACACCAGACGGCTCCAAAACAAAAAGCGGCACAGGCGCTGGAATTCTGGGAGTGAGACCATGTAGGGAGCTGGTGGTTCCTATGGGTCCGTATCCGACAGTCTTTCAAGTGGAGGTCGCAGCCATTATGGAATGTGCTCGTGAGAATCTTCGTCTGCAATATAGGGGCAAGACGATTAACATTTTCACGGACAGTCAGCAGCGCTGAAGGCGCTGGATTCCTGTGCAATCAAATCCAAATGGTTTGGGATTGCTATCAGACCGTTTCCCTCCCTTGCCAGAATCAACAATGTAACCGTTTGTTTGGGTTCCTGGTCATGAGGGGATTCTTGGGAACGAAAGAGCTGATGCCCTGGCCAACCAGGGGCTCAGCAACAATTATGACGGGCCCTCAACCGTTCTGCGGTGTTCCAAGGTGTGAATCCTCTAGGGTTGTCTCGAGATGGATTTGCGCGGAGCATGGGAGAAGGTGGAGGTTGCATCCGGGTTTAAGAGTGAGTAGTAGAATGGTATTTACAGTCACCTTCTTCCAAGGTGGCTTCGGAACCTTCTCTCATTAAACAGATCAATGTCTTCTAAGGTCATTGGTCTCATTACGGGCATGGTCACCTGAGGAAGCATCTACACAGAGTTGGCATTCTTCAGGAGGATCCGCTCTGTGGAAGGTGTATGTAGTGTAATGAGCAGGAGGAGACTGCTGAGCACCTGCTCTTTGATTGCCCTGCAATAGCAGAGAGCGGTATGCCATCTTTGGTAGCATGGACAGGGGTGGTGTGAATTTTCCCAGGAGGACCTGATAGGTTGTTTTCGGCGGTTTGTTGAACTGCTGAAGTTGTAGACTGGTAGGCCTCATGGTGTTTCCGGGGTGCGCAAAAAGCCCTTGAGGCTTAAGTGCATGGCCGCCCCAAGGGAAAAACACCTATGGAATATTCTAGACATCTAAATCAGTGTTTACAGTGTACAGATCCATATCATGTTGGAACATTGGACACGTTCAACTGACCTTTATTACTGTGACATCTGCTGTTTTTATCACTCACAGTCTCAATATAGACAAGTTAAACAATCTCATGCACGTGGAGGAAACAATATTGTTTCCCTGAACACTTACATTCAAAGCCATTGCATTGAAAACGATTGGTTTTGTGTAACTGTTATTAGTATTGTACTCACTTTGGTTAAAACCTTGTCAAGATTTATATAATTTTATGGCAATTTAACAAGACAATACATTTTTATGGCTAATATGAATCCATGAGACGGAGAGTGCGCAAAAGATATATTGTTATAATAACAGAGAACACTGGAGGTACATCTTACTTTACTGTATCCCACGTTTTTTCCCTGGAGAACCGTAACTGGTTGTGACTGGATGTAACAGCACTCTGTTGAGTAGGATTCACTGACCCCTTGGGTTATAACAAACAACGCTGGAGGCGTACGTCACTTTACTGTAGGTCACTCTGTCTCTGGAGAACCGTAACTGATTATGTATATATATATATATATAATATATATATATATATATATATATATATATATATATATATATATAAATATATATATAAACCAAATTGTGCCCAAATAATCTATCTTATCTCCTATATAAAACAATCTGGTCACATTGTATAATCTTGGTGACTTGTAAATATAAAAAAAAAATATTAGGAAGGGTTAAAAAAGACCTTGGAGCAAAATAAATAATCTTTATTAACATATAAATTCTTCGATGGGAGGATTTTTGTTAAACATATGCCTGCAATATTCTTTATTACTTTTTTTAATGATAATGACATTATACTGTTGATGTGTGATAATTAGATTTAGTACTGAAATGTAAGCATCAATCCAACAAGATAGTGCATACATAGCCCAGTCTTGATCCGACTTTTGCATGATGCAGTGACACCAACGATTTAAATCCCTTGAAAAATGTAACTTTTGGCTAATAATATATCATTCGTTTTTTAATTTTATTTGATGTGATCAAAACATTTTTTGTTTAAAAAGCCTTAAATATTTCAGGGTGTAAACATTTCTGAAAATATAAAAGTTTATAAATTCACAAAACGTAGCTTAAAGAAATCTGTTATTTCAGGTGTTTTAGTAAGCGTAGTCACCACACTTAATTTATGCCCCTTTTTACTTTAATAGGTTTTATTTTAATGATAACCTTCTTTACCATCACTAAGGATCATTATTGTGATACCTATCTGTTATTAATATATCAAGGAGTATAGGCAGTCATTTTTATTTGTATTTTAAAAAGAACAGTTTAACTTGTAAAATGTAATTAACTCCCAGATTCGATAATGTCGGATAGGTTTTTATGATTCGTATTTGTAGCATTCATTCAAATAATTATTAATTTACAACACTTGTAATGTTTGTACACGTATCTTAGTTGTAAGTAATTATTTTACTAATAATATACTTTTTATTTAAATTTTGATTATCCTATTAACATTATAAATGAGAATTTGGCGAGGTCTTGTGACGATACTTGGATGATTGGAACAAATTCCACAAAACTAAGTGGATGTACTGAGAAGAATTTGACATATAAGAGGCAGGTTTTTAATTTACTTAGGTTCGTATATATTGCCTAACTAGATTAAGAATAAGAATTAAACATACATATTCATTTTCCAAATATTATGCATAAATCATTAAAAATGAAGATTTATTTCCTGTAAGGATAGGTCAAATTGGTGACAGCTGACTGAATCACAGAAACCAACGTGTCACGCATTGTTCACCAGTATGTACAGGTATGACACGTACCAGCTGTCGTGTGTTGCAAATGCTAATAACAGCAGTATTGTCCAGTTTTTTTTTTACTATATATGGTAACAGTTATGACTAAAAAACGACTAAACGGATTAGTAACAAAGGACATATGTATATTACGTCCCTAAATGCGTAGGCATACCTGACCCAGATGGTGTTTGCAACACCAGTTCAAGGAGATTTCTTGTAGGAAACGTAAAAAACGCCTTTAACAAAGGATTGCCTTCGCCCCTGCAAAGTGCCTCAAGCTCGGGAATTTTTAACTAAACTTACACCAAAATGCGCAAATCAGTAACTAACTCAATAAGTTTGGAGCTGGTTAGTAATAAACTCAAGGAGCTGGTAGTTACTCTGTGACGAGCTCAAACCGGATATTCTTCTTCTGTCCGAACATGGTTTTAATGACAAAAATATTGATCTGTTTGTCATAGAAAAGTACATACTTGCCTATAGTCTTAAATAGGACCCACTTTAAAGGAGGCGGTGTTGCTGTTTTTGTCAAATCATGTTTTTGATTTTAAAAAGTTGGATTACTCAAGTGGAGGAAAAGGTATTTGAGCTCTCGGGTATTTCTGTTGGTCCTCAGTAATGGTCGCTCAATCTCGGATTTGTGGTTTATAGATCTCCAAAAAGGTCAGAAAATAAATTCTTTAAATACATTGAGAATACTCTAGTAGAAATAGCGCCATGAACTCGACAATTTCTGATAGCTGGAGATTTCAATATTAACATATTGAATCAGGGTTGTAGCAAAACCAGAAAGTTCCGAGATTTACTGGCCAGCTTCAATCTTGGTTGGTTGGTGAATTCACCGACGAGTGTTTGGTGGTTATCAGACCGCTTTAGATAACATTGTGACCAACCTATCCAGTACGTTCGTGTCCGTTGTAGCCACTGCCATATCTGACCACGATGCGCAATTAATCAAAAATTAGTGAACAGGTTAAAAATCACAAAAGGAATAAAAACTGCATATATGAGAGATGCACGTCCTTCCTACATTAACCTGTTAAAACAAACAGTTGAATCGAGAACTTTGGCAATTTAATACAATTCAAACCTCGTCAGAAATGTTCGATTATTGAAATGATTGCTTTAATTAGAATCTAAATGTATATTGTCTATTTAAAACATATTAATTTTAAAGAGAACAGAAAAACTAATTGGATTACTCCAGGAATAATTGTTTCTAGAAATAAAGTTACGGTTGTATTGGGAATAATGAAAACTATCAACAAGCTTTTTTACAAAAAAATTTGTAAAAAGAATAAATTAATCTATCGAACGGTTATTAAAGCAAAGCGGCCAAAGCCTATGAATATAACAAAGCAATGAAGGAAATAAATAAATGTTCAAAGAACCGCTTGAGGTATAATTAATAAGCACAAAACCAAGGAACCCAATAAACATAGAAATTTAAATCAATCGGGAAATTATTAAGGACCATTAATGTCTTTTTTTTGCAAACCAAAATCTTGGCGGTTCTTTCGAAACGAGTGAAACATCAAGTCCCATCTTGTCAATGGTGTTAAACTCCTGTAACAGAGGAGGAAGTGGCTGGCGTGATGCGTTTTCTAAGGGTGTCGAAGTCAACTGACGTAAATGGCTTTTCAAGCATTGTTACATGCCTCTGCTGAAACCACTGACAATGATAATTGTTAAATCTTTCCAAGAAGGCATGTTTCCTACGACACTGAAAAGAGCTGTAGGAATTTCAATTTTTAAGAAAAATGATCCATTGAAAATAAATAATTATCGGCCAATCTCAATCCTACAATTGCTAAGTAAGCTTTTTGAAAAACGTTTCTTAAGTTAAAATGATAAATTTCTTTGAGAAAAATTATTATCTCCAAATCAGTTTGGATTAGGGTAAATCCACATTGATGCAATCACGCACTTAATTAAGCTGATTGTCGATAGCTTGGACAAGAAAACAGTAACGCTCAGCGTTTTTCCTTGATTTGTGTAAGGCTTTCGATTGTGTGGATCACACCATTCTCCTCAACAAATTGCACAACAAACGGTATTAAAGGATTCCCACTGAAGTGGCTTCAGTCATACCTCTCTGATAGAAAACAGCATCAGTTCAACATTCATTTTTACGTACAACCAGTCAGATATGGGATCCCGCAGGGATCCATCCTCGGATCAGTTCTGTTCCTAGTGTACGTAAACAGTTTGAACTCAAAGATTCCTAAAGGACACATGGTCCAATATGCAGATGACACGACTCTCTCTTTCACATGCAAATCAAAATTTCAAATTTAAATTCAAGCTTACGAAGAATTAAATGCATGTACTCAATATTCTGAAAACATAAACTTGAAACTGTATTGTTCGAAGACAAACTACATTGTTTTTGGTGGAAGCACTGCGCCATTTCAGTACAGACATACTGTAATGTTGGACGAGAAGGTCCTGGATGAAGTTGACTGTACGAAACTCCTGGGAATACTCCTCGATAGAGGGTTGACTTGTAGGAACCATGTGCACAGTGTTTGTGCGAGACTATCAAGTAATAACTATCTCCTGAGAGTTCTTGCCGAATACTTTCCAGATCATATGATGAAAACTGCATTTTAGTGTTTGGTCCCAAACACATTTATCCTACGATATTATAATGTAGGGTGGCTGTTCAAATAGTGACTTCCACAGACTGGTTGTCTTGCAGAAGGGAACTATCAGAATTATTGCTAAAGTTTAGAGAGTCATGTAGGAATTCATCTAGCTCAAAATACTAACATTACCATGTTTGTATATACTGGAAAATACTGTACACTGCCGGTTTAAGAGCCAAACTGCTGGTTCGAGGTCGGGACACTCACAACTACGATGCAAGGTATCGTGAAAACCATGCTCACATAGATTGATAAGATAAGAGCAACTTCCTTCACAAGCCGGCATAGAGTTTCTAAATAGGCTCCCTGAAGAAATAAAATCTATAAATGATGTATATCGATTCAAGAGTCCATTGCGACACTTTTTATTGTCTCATTTAGATTATACAGTTGGCGAATTTATGGACCATCTCACTAGCTCTAATGTGAGATTATATAGGGGCGTTGAGATCCAACGTTATTTTTTTATTATTTATAAATTTTACTGCTTGAACCCTTATTGTTAACTAATAACGATATTGATTACGATATTTTTAAATTTTATCCTTAGCATAAGGCATGTTACTATTTAATGGGTATAAAATTATTATTATGTGACGCATGCTATGCAATGTTAAAAGTTTTTCTGACAATAAACGTATATTGCATTGTATTGTATTGTATATAATATGTACATGATAATACGTGCGGTGCATGAATATTTTAGTTTTGAAAATTACAATAGCGATCCATCATTTTATATTAAAAGTGTTTCTTTAAAAAGGCTACGAATTTTGACAGTAGAAAACTCCACATTATCACAAAATAGTTTTAAATGTTACTAAAAATTTGATTGTATACTAAGATATAATATACTAAAATGGGCCAAGAGATTTGAATATTTTCCAGTATCCATCAAATTATAATATGTTTGATATGCTATTAATTCCTTTGTACTACGACGTCCAAAGTGAAAAGTATCGTCTTATTAATTTTTATCTACAAGTTAAAAACGCTTTTCAGTCTAGCAAGATCTCATTTAACATGACAGTTTTTCTTAGAAAGGTGTAAAAATCTCTAAAAATAATTATACAAAACTGCAAAAAGTAAATAGTTGTCAGGAGAATGCAAACCCATAATTTTTTGAGATGATAAAATGACTAATATTAGGTGTTGATATCACAGCAATCTACTTTTAGACAGTTGATTTATAGAATAGTCCACCCTCCAACTTACCCACAAGTCATCCTTCCTTTTTCATTTGTCTGCTCTATCAAAATTAATATGATAGAAGATCAGGGATTGTAATATATATAGTATAACTGCTGCGACCACTAAATAATAAATGTTATAAATATTTGGAAAATTAGGATTTAAAAATAAATTTTGTCAAAACTTAAATTTTGTAATAAAATTATGTTTTTTTATTTATAATAATTGGTCTCTATTCCTAGCTACAGCATTTCAAAAATAAGAGAACGACTCTTTTAATCTATTCTAATATATAAAAACATCACGTGTGTTAATGATGTAAAAACTACTGAACCGATTGCACTGAATTTGTAATTTGATATTTTTTAGTCTCTATTTAATAAGCCCTATTGTTATTTCTAAAATAATCCCTTCAGGCTACATCCCACAGATCCCAGAAACTACCCTTTGGCTCACAATTAGGAAAAGAACGATAATATGTATGTGTCATAATTGAGCTGTGGCGCTGAGAGCATGGATCCGATTATTTATTCGGTTAAGCATTTGGCCAATTCTGTGGCACTATGAGCTGTGGCACTGTGAGCTAACGGTTGGCGCTGTGAGATTAGGCACTATAAGCCACCACCGCTTTAATATGGAAAATAATACTACTATCCCGTACAGTGATCTATGTCATATTATAAGTCGTTTTAAAAGAAACGCCCATTGGAATAAATAATGTTTTCCTTTTTGAATTATTCTATGTTAAAACAATATTTTTATAAAGACATCAAATCCTAAGTTTATGAACGAAAATGAGAAAGATAGCACCTACTTTACTTGTAAATATTAAATAAGTTCACTGCCAAAAATTAAAATTTACTTGACAAACTATGTTTAATAATTATGTAAAAATGTTGTGTTCATGGGTGTATAGCACGTTTTATTACTAAATATTTTATTAAGTGCAATAACTAAAAAAACTGGAAAAGTAAACGAGATATGTTTAAATTATGAATAGTTTATTGTTAAAAAATAATACATGTAATAAACATACAGCTTTAAATAAATAACACACAAAATATAGAATGAATTTATCTTCTGTCTAGATCCATAAAAGCAGAATACAACTGACTGATTCGTCATTAAATATGAGAAACTTCAGAATGGATTTTGAAAAAAAGTCTGTATACATCTTTGTAGTCTTGTAAGTGCTCTACTAAAAAGGAATTTAAATTTCGTAGTCTAACTACAGAAATCCGCACAGAATTCCACAGGATCCGCAGTATTTCAAATCTGTCTGTCAGAGACAATTTTCAAAAAAATGGTGTCCAGTGACATTTGGTCTATGAATGAAAGACGAACGTACGGTGCAACTATTTTCACTGTTCAAACATATATTGTAACCTTGAACTGAAAAGGTTAAAATATTATAATCCAGCTTCTCCAGCATCCATCAACGACACATCAATACATGGTAATCACCTTCTCGTAGTAATAATATATTCATACAAATTAAATATGAATTTATTGCATTGAATATAGAAAAAGTAACATGTTTGTACAAGTTCATGTTTATTCATCAAAATCGCAGTCGTGCATTTGGTAAATACACGTAAGTGGCCAAATAAAGGGAACCAATTAATGTGGATTGATCATTGTCAAACATTGAAGAGGTTGATATAAACTCATACAATTAATTACAAACACATCGTCAATGCAGAAACAAGCGGACAGGCTGCTGAATGTGGTAACAGGTGTTTGTGTAAATGTTTGAAACTGAATGTTGGTTAATTAGGCTTTGAATTCTCCACACACCAGTGTCAAACACACGTCACTAAGTAAACTTATTAATCATGGTGGATTAATACATTTAATATATTACTTTTGATAGTTAGTCCATATAAACAAAACGATTCCTAATGTGACGTAATGAAATAAGCATAAAACAAATATCATGATAATTTACTGTATCAAAGTTCAGTGATTACGTCATGATATTAAATATCTGGATCCTATTTATATAATTATGAAGGTAAATAATTATAACGTAGTAATAATAAATTTGTGTATTCGTTAGATATGCCTTTTGCACACAAAAATCAGAATGCACTTTAATTTGCACAATCCAAGGACCGCCAACAAAAAATAGAAGGAACGCTGAATTGTTTTGATTCTTTGTTTATATTTTTGATGTAATATGTTAAGTTTTTTTTATAAAACAAGGTTAATTGCGAGCCAAACTAAGTCAGAGTGGGAGGCCTCACGTTCGCCCCTCATAGACAACATCCCTGCCATGAGAGCATCTCCCAATGGACTGATGTTTACCATTAAAATAATTGAACTAGTAGAGCTGTAATTTCTCAAAAATTTCAGAACTATTAATTTGCTCTTTCAACAGTTATCTTACATACTGAAAGACACAGAAAAAGACTAGACTGATTTCATCTAGTAATGGTAAAGATGTCCACTTAAACGCGGTGGCTAATATTAAGTAGAAGCATACATTTTAAGAGTACAACACTTAGAATAAACAAATGTAATGCCACATTGCCTAATAAGTTTATCTTCTATGCACAATTGCAATATAATCCGAGTTCTCTTGCATTTACAAGCAATGTAAATAAACAAAAAGGGATTATCCGGTGACAAACTTCTAATGTTTTCGTTTTTTGGGTGGAAGGGTAGCAGACTGTATTTTCAGTTTGTTTGCGCATAAAATAACGTAGAATTGTTAGACGTTATTGAACGAGTCCTTCAGAGTGTCACTAGCTTGTATCTCTATACAATGGTTTTCATTTGAAAAACCACGAAATTCACAAAACATCACACGACACTCGTGTTCGGTAAGATTAATTGCTTCAGGACATTTATCAATAGGAAATACTTCATCTTTCTCTAAATTCCCTCCGTAAGATTCTTGCAAGGTGGAAAGTGAGCAAAAATTTTGTTCTGAACAGAGTTTTAATTTGTTCACTCTTTTCCTTTAAGACTTTGAAGAGCTGTCAGTTCTTCAGTTATAACAAAGTTATCGTCAATTCCTGTAATAAAAAAGAGGAGCTGAACTGTATTATTTGTCAGTGCTCTCGTCCATGGCAAGAGAATGGTATATAAACTTCTTACATATGTCCTTTAAGACAATACTGAACTTCTTCCCCCGTATCCTCAATGTTTTTCGTTATAGTTCTGGCAGAAAAAACTAATAGCTTTAATAATAGACAATTTCTCTAAGCACATTGTTTTGACAATAGCCTTTAAATAAGTTTAAAAGAATTCTGCGTAACTGTAGGCCCTTACTCCCTTGGCTATTATTTCGGCAACATGGTAACTAGCTCGCACAGCAGTATAGTTAACTTTCCTTTCCTTAAAAAAATATTTCATTGCAACGTTAAATTCTTCTTCAGTAACACCACTTTGGCCTCACGAGTAGGGTGACCAGACGCCCGGCTTTAGGAGAACATGATCTCCCTTTTAATGTTTGTCCTATTGTCCTCCCGGCTTTTAAAATTTATGTAAAATTTCCGGCAATTTGGCGAACGCTTAAATGTTCAAAATAGTAGCATCACATTAAAAAATTCCTCCGAATTCCCGAAGATATGCCATGTAAAATTATTGCAGCGCACAGGTCACGTAATGGCATGTTTATAATACTTCTTATATTTTTGTATTTTTCTTTTACCCAACTTTTTTATTTTGATGATTGAATATATATAATTACATTACGAAAGTTTTATTAACTCCCACCAACGTAATTTTGGATGGACAAGAAAAATAAAAAGTACAATAAATGCGAAGTAGTCTAGTGGAAGTTTACTATAGCACTTAAAATTGTTTCCACTATTGAACTTTTTTGGAGGTATGGTCCTTTGCATTACATATATTATTGTAATTGACATATATAATTGGTTATAAACCGTATATTTTGAATTGGTTATTGACATTTAACAATCAGTTTTGTGTAGTGAATGTATAAGAAGCAAAATGATACAATTTTCAATATGTCACCATTTTGAAGAGCTGAAACTTTCACAGAATATTTTAAAACCAATTTTATTAATTATGTAGAGTTTTAAAATGTTAGGTGCATAAAAGGGCAAGTAATATAAAATAAAAAGTTTAAACCTCTTCATGGGTCACTCTGTGTAGTAATAAAGTGATGAGAGTGTGAGAGAATATTCCAGGTACACAGGCTAGACCCTGATACAAAGGGATTGGGAGGAGACCGGGTATAGTTGATACACTTTTTACTTTCTGGTTTTTGTATTTTTCCTCTATAACTGTACTGAAACAAATGCAAAGTAATAAGGTACCATAAGTGTTTGGCTATCAGTTGGTAAATTTCGAAGTTTTATAAATATACATTTGTGGTGTCTAAAAAATATTTTGTAAACTTTGCCAGATGTATCAATTTAACACAGTCTGGGTTGAGTTGATACAGCTATGGGTCAAGTTGAGACGGTGCCAGAATTCAGGATAATAGTAACCAAAACATGTATTTTGAAAGGGTTTTATTGTTTTAAAATGTACAAATACATTAATACCAAAATATAATATTCTAAAGAAAATTTTAAAAATGAATATAATGGATTTTTACATTGTTCTAATAAATTTCTTAGTTTCACAAAAATTTTCATTTTTAAACACCATTTAGTGTCACAGGCCCTTAGTTCGGCAAGTCGTTCCGATTCTGAAGAGAAACATGGGTCTGATTGGCAGTTAACACAAGTGTAAAAAGGGCTGTCCTCTGCACAAGCTATGTGTGCCCACTTCTTGCAGGAAACACATTGGATCCAATCTTGACCCGGTTTGGTCTTCTTCATCAGAGTCTGATTCATGTTTTTTTAGGCTTCACACTTTTTTATCTTGTTTCCTTGGTTTCTCGACCTGTTTGTTTTGTTCATAACCAAATAACTTCATTAGTTTTGCCTTTTTTCTGTTTTAATGGCCCTCTTCCTCTCTCTCTCCTTTGTATCTTGCTCTATCTTATTTTTATAGGGGTATCTGTAAGAGTGCAGGACCTTAAGGGTTGCTTGCCTTTACCGCTTGTTTTGCGTTCTCCTGCTTTTGGTAGAGGGCGAATTTGTCTGGTGTAACAATGGGAGAGATAGCTTCAAGGCCAGCAATACCAACTGACGACTCTTTTTCAGTGATTTCAGCTAATACCGATGTAGAAGGATGTTGTACAATTCCTGATGTAGGAGGCGGATTGACTTCTTTGAGGATGTAGAAGGTTGTTGGTCTTCTACGGGTGAACTTCTTTGGATGTAGAAGGTTGTTGGTCTTCTACGGGTGTAGAAGGTTGTTGGTCTTCTACGGGTGTTGGTCTTCTTGTGTTGTAGAAAGCTGACGATCAGTTACAAAGCTTGACAAAAAATCTTCGTCCTTAAAAATGTCTGGGTTATACGGCATGACCCATGAAGCTTATCCTGCCACAATATTATTTGGTGTCATGGCATTTGCAAAGGCATTAACATTGGCATTTACAACATTAGGAATGTCATAAATTGTTACCATTTTTCCAGGATTGCTAATTAGCCAGTTGTCTGCAACTGTAAAGTAGTATTTCCTGAAAGGTCCATATACACATACATCAAGGGGCTGGAGGCGGTGAGAGGTGTGGGGAGGGAAAGACAGCAAAACAACTCCATTGTCTTTACAGAAATTTAACACCTCAATTGAAAAATGTGAATCGTGATTGTCAAGCATCAAAAGGCAGGGATGTTCGGGTGAGGACTTAACGTGGCTGTGAAAATGTCTAATAAAAGTTAGAAACGATGACCCAGTCATCCAACCAGATGGATGTGCAATACCAATACACTCTGGTGGTCCTTATTTTATGAAATGGTCTTTAAAGAACACACTAGAAAAAATGAAGCGTGGGGGAATAGAGTTGCCAATAGCACTGACAGCTGTTGCAATTTTAACTGTTTGCCCTCTCTCAGAAGAAGTGGCTTTTTGCAACTTGCCGGACTCCTTTCTCAGCTATAATTTTGCTTGGCCGCTGAACAGTCTGCACCCCGGTTTCGTCCGCATTCCTCACATCTTTGTTTTGAAACTCATAAACATGTCTCAAATTTTCAAAAAAATGTCCAACGTTATGCCGATTATAACTAGTTGCCCGACTAAGGCTTGTCGCTTCTGGCTCCCTCAAAGAAAGATTTGGATGCCTTTTAAAAACGTATTAACCATTCTGAAGTTGCCATTTTGGCATTTATCCAGGTATCTGCCACTTTTATTTGATTCGCTTGTGCCAATTCATAGGCCAGTTCCCGAACAATTTTTAGGAGTTAATCAATAGTAAATTTTAGCACTTGTTTAAAATATAGTTCCTTAGCTCATTTTCCAAATCATCATTTGATATATGTCGATGTTTAGCATATCCCATTTTTACGTCCCTAACTGATTCTGGTGTTTCAAGATGCTTTTTCTTTTTAACTTTATACTTGTAAAGCGTCATTTTGTCTATAGCAAATGTTTTTGCCGCTTCCCTGATAGACATCCGGCCATTCTAAATTTCTGTATATCCCCTCTCAAATATATCTATGGTTGTTTCGCCCCTTTCAGTTTTCTTCTTGTAATTCCTCGGAATTTCTGAAAACAAAAATATCACATGAGAAATTACTTGTGGGTTAAGTTGATACACCGCCTCAACTTGACCCAAAAGAAGCGTATCAACTTGACCCAAACGACGCCATTACACTAAAGTACAATCTACGACAAACGGGTAGCAGTTAAAATTAATGTTTAAAGTTAATATTCTTACCTTCTAACCATGAAACAATATGATGTGTTTGATTGTTCAACTAGCTCCCGAATAATCCTAAAATAAAAGGTGATAGTATCTAGTAAAACTTTACTTTCAGTTGAAAAAAAAAAAACAGTTTTTATTCACAGAACACAGCGGCAAGCAACCTTCTCCTCTGGCACACGCGTGATTACTGAGTATCGATAGGTTCCCCCTCCACTCCTGTTCCCGCTTGCAAGCGTCTTCACGTTTGGAATTTCTTTGGCCTGATTCAACTTGACCCTGTATTAACTAGATCCGGTCTCCCCTATAGATAAATAGCGTTGTTTGAAGGGGAGTGGTCTGTGGGTTGGTTAGTTTCTTTGACCCAGCCGTCCCGCTCCTCCTTATTTTAACGGTATATGGGCGTTCTCACTCTTCTCCATTCGTCTAGTGGAGTTCTGGAGTTCTGGAATTCTGGAGTTCTGGAATTCTCCATTTGAATGTTCTGGAAGCGCAAGTGGCCTTATAAGGAGCTGGAGCTACACAGCGAGTCGAACAGGGCTCTAGAAGTGAACTTGTATAGTGATAGAATTGGTGATAATATTCGTGATCGTGACAGATCAATTTGTGTTAATAATTATTTACTGTGTAAGTGTTAAATAGACTTGTATGTAATGAGAAGTTCAATTTAGTTAATAATGGATTGTGACAGAATAATTTAGTCATAATGAGTTTTGTAAACAATTATTTTATTTAAAGCCAGCCTAGTTTTAAGTAGATATTATATCTATGCTTATTTGTTGTTAATAAATATTTAGTGAATTTAATATTCACCGAGTGTTTCATTCAAGCAAGCCGTAACAATAATAAATAATTAATCAATTAAAAGTACTGAATTAAAAGTAATATCAGAAAAAAATATCACAATCAATTGAACTTGACTGTGTCACCTCTAACAATGCCCTAAATGAGTCACGTTATCGGTCTGCAGGTAAACACCCAAGTGTAATCAACTCTTTTTGTTGAAATTATATAAGCATCACGCGACTGTAAAGCTCTCCCTTTTGCATCGATGCAGAAAGGTTCATCAGTCATTACAAATTTTTTATTGTAAAATATATGTATTTTACAAACTGCTGCAAAGTGATAATTGAAGCTTTAATTTGGTTTTTTTTATATATTATATGTAACATAAGAGTTTTATCTGTATATTAGCTTATTATTTAATTTTTTTATATATTTTGTACCTTATACCTCACTAATCTACAACTTTTTAACCATATCACAAACTGAGCAACAGATAACTTAACATAAAAAAGCTCTATGCCAAAGTAAGTCACTCAGTCAAAGCTCACTTCTCCTTTATAAAAAACTCAATTTTACACAATCTAAATGTTGGTGGCATTTGCGGTATCAATAAATCTTATCAAATACTTCAAAATAAGAAGTAGATCAAATGAAATTCCAATACATATGTAGTAGGTCCTCTCATAAAAAAGGGTACACTTTGGATGTCAAAACATACATTTCCTCACAATAGGTTGTGGTTATACAGACCATAATCTAATGTGTAACGTAGCACAAAGATTTTAAGAAGACAAAAGATTCCATTTGCACATGTGCTTCAACCAGTTTATGAAATCTCTAGGACAATAACGGTCGGAATTTCCTCTGAGCAATATACAATCAGTATGTACGTTAAATTGTATTATAAGCTCTATAAAAGTTAAAATTTTGTTTATTGGTGTAGACAATCCTATATCTTTGTATTCATGCCTATGTATATGAGAAATGAAGTTTACTTCAATGCAGTTTTTCGGAGATTATTTTTACATATATATGAATAAAGAACAGTGAAGATGTATGACAAGTTTTCTATTATCATTTATAAAAATACTCATATTTAAAATAAAACAATTATGAATATTTCAACTAAATAATTTCAAATAAAGATTTTATTTTTACTAGTCGTATTTGAGTGATAGGAGCACCAAATCCAAACATTCAGATGTGTAAGAGAGGTATAAATAAGAAAAATAAGATGAATAATTTAGGTGTAGGATAATTAAATTCTTGCGTATTGAGGAGATAAAGAAAACCAGTACCTGTAAATCGAAAATATGATAGTTATAATTAAACGCAATAATTAAATTTACTAAAGTGTTAATTTCACAGCTCCATAGGTTAACTATTAGCAGAGATAAGACTGTTTGAATTAAACAGAAGAAAATATTGGTGCTAGTTTATAAAAAAAAACAGGGAGTAAAAAATGGGACTTTCCCCATAAATTGCAGTTGTGTTCCGTACCTCAGGGACGGACTATGAAATATGTCACAGGTTTTGTTTAAATGGCTTTGCCGCGTAAACTTGCCAGAGGCTGTAAATATGTACGCGTCTACCAAAAACTGATTTAGCCTAGATTTATAACCAGTAAAAACGCGAAAAAACAGTCAGTTTTACCGTTTATTCTCTTGGTGATTACGAAATGAACTGAATAAAACCAATACTGTTTGAACCATTAGCATAGATTTTACATTTTAGCGTACATTTAAGCGATGTACATAATCTGACTCTTAGTTTAGTCTTAACATTATCTAAAAACACAAACAAACATTATTCAAAGGATTAAACAATTAATTGAAGCACGTAATAGAAAATAAACTAAATTGCCATTTTCGTAAGGAAAGTAGTATAGCTAAGGTACAATTTTATACGTATTTTAATCTGATCGTATTACTCTTTAAAAAAAAATGCATAAAATAATACGTAAGTTTTGATTATATGTATGTATATATAAGTTCACTCGTCATTAAAACCTCCAGTTATCTTAGAAAATTTAAATTTCTTAAACGTATACCTCATAATTTAAACAAACTAATTTTAGTATTTTACTAAAATCTACAATCAGTGTTTGTTAAAATGGGGTGCAACACCGAAAACAAATATATTTCGGTTAAAAATTTCCTAGAAAGATAAAATATGAGAGACGCGCGACTTATAATATCAACAAAAACAATGGATCTTATGAAGATTAACCTCCTATAGGATTGAACTTGGATTTCAACCCTTTGAAGAAATATTGTTTGGGGGTTTCCTACTTCGCAATGTCCTAAAGAGATGAAATAACCAAACATGTGACTCTGACATGTGCGACTGAAAAAAAAATGTAGGCCTTTTCATAAAGATAAAACATCTATAGGGGACGAAATTACAAAAACAAATAGTATAATTCGTTTATGAATTTATAGATGTCCTAGAACAATAAATTTTATACATACGTTTGTTATGTTCTAAACAGATCAATTAAACTGTTTCGTGAATATCAGCCACGTATAGTGCTTTAAATGGAGTAGAAGAAATGTATTTTTTTTTTGAATTTCTTGATAGCGCACAAAGATGAAAAGTACATCCGTGTCTCAAGCTTTTGTCAAATTAAATATGAACTTTCATGCAAATTACACATCTATAGAGATTGAAATAGGGTTGTAACTTCTTTAAGAATATGTATTTGTGTATATATAAATAATAAATGTTTTATATATATATATATATAATATATATATATATATATAAATAACTAAGTATCAAACGAATAATCGTACTTATACAGTATCACTATGCGTGATAGTTCAAGAATCGAGTGAAAATTTTAATATCAGTAGTTCACAATCTGGATTTTCATAAAATCGATAGAGAAATTTCCTCTTAAAGAAATTTATTGTCAGCCAAAGTAGTTTTGATGGACAATGAAATAAGTCAGTACCCACGGAGTTACCAATATTAAGTAACTTTTCTGAGCTAAAATTTTAGTTTGACACACTTAAAATCAACCATCAAACAAGTAAATAAATGATAGATCAGCTTCAGCTAATTATAAACTATATAAATACGCTTAAAGTGGAGAGTTTCAATCTCTATCAAGTTTTTTAACGATGATCTACCTACTATGTATGTGTCCGGCGTTTGGTTTTAATTGTGTCAACCTATAGAGACATTTAATCTAAGGAAAACTGTAGTTTCATATTTTTTAACCCTGTTGATTCTTTCTAATTTCAAACTCCAATAATATTACTATGACTAACACATAATTTATATCTTTAGTCAAAATGTCCGCTATAAATATGAAGAAAAATTAGGTTGCTTTGTAATAATACAGGGCAAATTAGCTCACGGCTCTAAAACTATAAGTGAAATATTTTCATGACATCTCATGAAATAGATGAGCGTTTCGAGCAGTGTAATGTAGAAAGTAAATAAGTTAAGTAAATATATTTCGATCCTCAACTATTTACTAAATAGGATATGTAGATATAGATGTATTTGTTTAAGCAATAACTGAGGTAGCTAGTTTAATAACATCTTTCAAATTGGTGGAAATACTTAGAAATTGAGGGCTAACACGTCCCCTGCGAACTGACGAGGGTCGATTATATTAGCCTCCAGTAGCACCAATAACTTCTAGAACATATTCTATTGCAACTGTGAAACTCAAGTTTTTAGTCCTGTCTGATATTCAGATATTTATGCTTCTAACAAAACATTTTATATAAGCTATGGAGATTCTTGTTTACTAAACACTCACAGTATACGTGTACTAAAATGTTTATTGAATTGGCAATAACTTCTATCACAATTATGGATCACTGAATGTGTAATTTAAACCTACAAACTTGATAAATTTAATTAAAAAAATAATTTAGCGGTTTTATAATGACCATGGTAGAGTGTACAATTTTAGAAGCAAATATTTGTATCTCCTTTATAAAACTTTCTGCAGCAAAACTAAATATTTCAAAATCTCAAGGCATATAAACATTATTGCCTTTTACATATTTGATATCTTATAAGGTCATCATTCAATGATTACGTAGTGTTCGTTACAATAAAACTGAGCAAGCTATAAAAAAGGATTTGACTATAATTATGATTCCTCGAGTAATATTTTAGACAAGAAATATATCTGTGTAGACATAATATAACAATCGTATTATAAAAATTTCAGTTTATACTATTAATTAAGTACACTTTAATAATTTTATACATAAATTGTAAGTAATGGTAAAAAGCTATTTGTAGTTGGCTATGTTCAAGCTTTAAAAGGTTTCTTTGTGTTTCACAAGCCTTTACTAAATATTCGCAAATTACATTGACACGTTGATGTTTTATGATTATTTACATGCATAAAGAATAAAAACAACACATCTATAATCACTGCAAGTCCTGATAAAACTATTTGGGCGAAACAATTCCAACAGGAAATTTATTGTGGGAAAGGGAATTGATCTCGAGAGACATGTTGTCGCAGCTGAAGGAAAAGGCTGTAAGACATGTGATTCTCCTTCCTCTGTTATATCATTGAGGATCCCGAGATATAAAATCCAGAGCCACGGAAATATTTAACGAATTCATAGTGTTTCATTTCGTTAATAAAAGTAAATAATATTGAAGCTATAACAATGCAAGAGATTTTAAACACTTGTTTTATACTGATTGAATACAATTCACATTACAGTTCTATCCGGATTGTATTTAACACAGTAAGTTGTGTTTACACTAACTATATGTAAGTATATGTTCATTAGAGAGGAGGTTGGAATTTGTTACACACCATTTAGAAATGTTTAACTAAAGAAATATGCGAGGCGTTGTACAACCCCGCTATAGAGCAGGAGACTGGAGTTAGTAATGTGAAACCCGCGCTGTCGGAACGTGACAATGTACATTACACTAGTCTCTGAGCAATGACCAGATAACCGTCCACCATTCCAGTGCTTTACTGCTGCGATGCATAGTAAAAAGAAAAGGAAACAAGATTAGTAATGTAAAACCCGTTATCGGAATGTGACAATTTACAGTATACCATTCTCTAATGGATGATCACATAGATAACTGCCCACCATTCCACCGCTTTACTGCCGAGTTACTTCTTATTTTATTTTGAAGTCATTGTCCCGATTTTGTTGTTCGGATAAGAAAAACGATGAAATGAACATTTCACTGAATTTACCTGTTTCAAAATTACTAGGTTAATTTACCAACAGGGAATAAAACAATTTTTGATAACAGCGAATATTATTCAGATTATAACTAGTAACGTGTAATACCCTATCTGTGTGAGCACTTTGTCATACAGCAGACTGTCGAGAGACAAATAGGCTACTCAGCACTTACAGTTTCTCTTAGAGGTGTCTGACAAATTGCGTGTGGTAGTTAATGTGGTCTAGTAATTAAGGGTCCTGCTGACACCTCTGTTGGAAGCATGGAGCTTCCGAGATTGATGCAGCGTAACTGAACATGTTATGAACATATGTTATGTTGTATATGATCCCATGTATACAATATGGAAAACATGTATGTAGGTATAAATCATTCATTTTATACTTTTCGTTGAAATCAAATCTTTTATAATATGATACTAATGATGAGAGGATATACAGTACTATACAAAATCGCATTACTATTTTTTCCATGAGTATAAACGATGAAAGCCTTTCTGTAGAGAGATCATTTGTAAATAAAAAGTATAAAGTATTGATGTTTAATAGTTTTAAATTTAGTTGTATTTACATATTTAATAACCACTTATACTCGTAAATTTTATATTAAATAGTATTACATATTCTAAAATTAGAATAAAATTAAACTAACATATAGAAATAACGTTTGCTAATATGATAGGTTGGCTCTTGGTAGTCACATTCAAATTTCTTACTGAGTAGAAAGTAACGGTGCTGTTTCCACTATCAAGGTTCATTTAATGCTTTTATTAACATTAATTTCTTTGTGACATCGACTTTTAATTTCTCGTATAATCATTATACTATAACGTGCCTTGTCGTATACCCGACTGTGGAAACATGTGATAAATGTACCATAATCAGAGCACATACGCTATATCGGGTACGACCACTGTACTGTGTTTGATCACTTTCTATTTTGTATATTACAATGTTTTTCATTTGAAATTGACAACCTTAACTGAGTGATTATGGTCTGAGCTTATCATATTAGGTACTGATATTCGAATCTCGTTAGGGACACATAATTACAATAATTACCTGAGTCTAACGTAAAGTAATGTGAGCTAAGCGGTTCTAGACTTCCGATTATTTTGTTTGCACAAAATGTTTAACAGTTTTTTTTAAGTTACTCCTAATCACTCAGTTAAGTCCTCATCAACTATGGATATTAAAATCTATGAGTATTAGGAATCAAAATTTGTTTTGTTACCGTTGGTTTATTTTTCAAATCTTCTAATATGTTTCTCGATTGGCGTTCCATTTTAGAATGGTTTATTAGCTCAAAGTAACAAGCACAATCGATGGTCATAAATCTATAAGCGTAAAATTTATAAACTACCTTTCATGCGTAAAAAAGTACCAGGAAGTTTGTACATTTTATATATTTATAATACTTAAAATTTAATTATTTTGTTTATAAAAAATATTGTATCAGTTTTAGTATTATTAATCCTTATTTTTTAACGAGGGTAAACACCTATTGCTGTTAGATGTGGACAAGTACTCTTGTCAATACCAGTCGAATTTATAGCAAGAGCTATTTAACAGGTTTTCTTCATTTTGCTGAAACACTAAACCCTCCTTACCTGTCGTTATGAATTTATTATGAAATTAAAAATTTCAGTCAATTACAAAATTTATAGACTGAAATTTATATTTGGATAAAATATGCTATATTAATGTAAAATTTACTTAAGGAAAAAATTAAGGAAAACCTCTTGGTATTTTGAAACCACTGTAATTCTAAAATGTCAAAACAAAATTTTGTGTATGACCTTGGTACTATGATAAGTCACCCATAATAGTTGGCATGATTAGACATAATTCAGGTAATACTAAATACAGGTACATAAAGTATATTATTCTATTTAATTATGTGGTGTTATTTTACATTTTTGAGCAACATTTTTTTTATATTACAAATAATTTGATCTAATTCATTCTAATCGTATACCTAAGTTGACTTTCATCTAAATGAATAATATTTAGTAATACATTTTTAATGCTTAGTGGTTTTTTAAAGTCAGTTACATTTCTTAAAATGTATTATAATTTCTGTTTTTAGTTCATATCTTTACCGGATTTTTATCCCCTCGTTTATTGTTAACGTAAATAACACAATTTAAATCCCTCAATGCTAATACTTATTCACTTTATAAGGCATGATATCACTCGTAAAAACACGAAAACACACATATGTTTAATTTATATATAAATAAATATATGAACACAAATATAATTTCACATTATTCTCAATATATAAATGTTTTTTCAACGTTATCTTGTAATTTAGAAAATATTTAATATTTTTCCTTATTACATCAGAACTTTAAGATCTAATCTAAAACTTAAAACTTTTTACAGAGAGGTAAATGTCTAGTAGTAGACCTCCCAGAACAACAACCGCTCACTCAGGTACCTTGGTTCCTTGTGTGATAGGATTTTGTGGATCATGCAGCACGTCAGCATACTGCAGACGGATTCCATTGGCAGCAACTTAGCAGCATCCCGAAAGGGGAGATACATGATCAAATCGTCTCAAATTGAAAATGAAACGTATAGCAGAGTTTTGAAGTCTCTAAATTGCGATCGACGCGTCACTCCGCGAGATGCTGTTACCGTTACCAGGATAGCAGTAGTAAATGACAGAAAAATACCATCGACTGCATAAGTTGAAGCTTGGCGAGTTCCGGCAGCAGACTTCTGAATCTGTACAGGCCTCTTAATCTGCCTAAGAGCACGATGGATATCATGAGTGATGTGATCAGAGAAAGTTTAGGTCGAAAGCAAGATGCCGAGAGTTTTGACCTGGTAACACACTGCCAAAAACTCACCATCAAGAGCGATCCCCACACCTCTATCCGTCAAGCCCGTACCAGATTTTGTGGGATGACATGAAGGACAGTGCACTTGCCTACATTGAGCCTTAACCCATTCTCAAAAGACCATTCACTGATGTTCTCAAGGTCTGAGTTTATATGGGTAAAGGCCTCAGGCTGCAGCTGGCAGTCATCGGCGTACAAATGTGCCGTATAACACGTAGGAAGTCATAAGTGTACAGATTAAACAGTACAGGACCAAGACAACTTCTCTGAGGTACACCTCGCCTTCTGACTAGAGAGGCAGATGTCTCATTCTCAATCTTTGTTACCTGGCTTCTTCCTCGAATATAAGACTTCACCCCACTCAATAGCATTTACACCAAAAACCATAAAAGTGGATTTAGCTAGCAACAATCCTATGGCTTATTGAGTCGAAAGCATGCGAATAATCCAGCAGGACAACTAAACTATAATTTCCGCTGTCTTTAGCATCAACCAAATTAAAAACAAAAAAAGGTTTTCAACGCAGTGCAAGTACGTGGTTGTGTCTGAAACCCAGATTGAGATTTTGGCAAAAATATTTCCATATGTTTCATTAGTTGTCGAGTTGATATTTTCTCTAAAATTTGTGACATTGGAGGCAAAATTGAAATTGGTCTAAATTGATTAACACTATGAGGGGCGGGTACCTTAGATAGGGGGGTAAACTATACCATTTCTATCTTTGAGGAAACAACCCTTCCGTCAAGGACTCATTTATCAGATGCGTAATGGCACCTAAGGTATAAGGCTCACTGATTTAATCATTTGTATATATATATTTCATTAATTCCTGCTGCTCTTGAATTTATATTTCGTTCATTGCTGATTTTAACGTCATCAAGAGTGACTGCGTGAAAGTTAAAGACAGCTGTCGCATCATTCATCTTATTCACATTAAAGTAATCAATTATTCCATAATCCAGGCTAGCACCACTTTGCACTGCCCATTTCATTAAAATATCTATTTAACTCGTTCAAATCCAAGTTGTGCGGTATATTCTTATTAGTAGAATTTCCCAACAACATTATACTTCTCAAGGCAAGTCCATAAATCTTTGGATTTACTTGAGGATGACAGCTTTTCTGTAAAAAATGTTTTCTTTGCTTTCCATACCATTCGATTAAGTTCATTACGTGCTGTCTTATACAATTCCCAATCTTTTTATGTCCTGGTTTTCCAATATTGTCCATGCAATTTATTTCTACTCTTAGTCTTTTTAATTATAGAATTATTTCTCCAGGTTGCCTTTTCCTTTGTTACTCTCTTGCAAACTAGAGGGGCCTGCTCATCAAACACCTTTCGAGTATTCATTGTGATAAATTGCTCAATATTATCAACTCCCACTATATTCATTGCATTGTCCCAACCAATACCAGCAATATCAGCTACAGCAATTCTTCATTAAACTTTGAAAAGTCTTTATAAGTAATAATTTTAGGAGCCCTTTCCGTTTTCTTAGCAAATTTAACGATGCAGTAAATCAATCTATGGTCTGTTATCTTTACTCCTCTATAGTCCAATATACTTTGGTGCAATCGATGACGTCGGTCCTCTCGACCTCAGCCGACCTGTCCACTATTACGTGGTCTAACAAGGTGGCTGATTATTTATAAGTTAAAACTGCATTTGATTCCTTCAAGAGTCGGCGTAAAAATCTAGCTTCATTGCAAGTCCTTTGACAGTAAATCAATAGTTACGTCCCCTAAACACATAACAGTGTTTACTACCATTGCCAAAGTCAACAAAGAGAGTGGTAAAAGAGCTGACATCGATCGAAGTGTACCTAATGTGTGGTGGCCTGTAAACCACACATATACCAAACCTAAAACCCTCCACTTTGACCACAACACACAGAGTTTCAATACTAGAGTCCACATCATCTGCCAGAGTGTACTGCTGATAGGCAATACCCTCCTTAACATAATGGGCCACCCCTCCACCTGTGGTTTCAATGGAACAGTCCTCCTGACTACCACGGTGGTCACAACGCAGCAGAAGTGTTCCCCGGTATCATGAAGTCAGCAGATGAAGTTTCAGGATGAAGCCAAGTCTCAAAACCCCCAACGACATCGAAATCAAAATCGCGCACGAGAGAGCTCATCCCATCAAAACCTGTGTTAAGAGATCTCATGTTCAGATGCGCGATCTTGAGACGCCCTTTACCTTCCCAGCTAAGCTAGTTTCCCGACATCTGCAAAATGTCACGACTCCCTCGTGGACCTAGGTTATCATCGGCAATCTGAACAGGATCAGGATCCCGTCCGAGACTAGAGACGGCTTCATCCCGAAAACTTGGGGAGAGATTGTTGCCGCACCGAGAAACCGCAGAGCCGCTGAGATGGCCGTTCTACAGACTCAATCTCAATGCCACCTCTCCTTGTACTCCGTACATTTTTAAGAAACTGACTATAATGTTGAAATAATGAATTTAATTACAACCGGGCATTTTTGATAGTCAAAACTCTGACTTTAAAATGTTCATCAAACTGTGAAATGCTCTGAAATATGATTAAATCGATGCTGACTCATATTAAATCACTTCTCAATCCAGGTCCATGATGAGATACTGTTGCATCGATAACGGCTTTTGATTTTTGCAGCCTTTTCAACATTTTAATCAGAGACGACGAAAGCCAGAGAGGTAATGACTAGATGTGCTGCGACATGCGGATAAAACCAGAAACTATATTACTGTTTGGGCAAAACATAGCCGCCATCAAAGCTAGGTTCAATCAAAGTTATTCAATTCAACTTTTGTCCTTTTTTGTCGACACACCACACACACACACACAACATATATATATATATATGTATATATATATATATATATATGTATATATATATATAAAGACTCAATATAAAACAAGATAAAAAAACTATACATATATATATATATATATATATATATATATATATATATATATCCGGTTTTCGTGAATTTATTAGCATAAAATGCAAAGCATGATCAAAAGGCGGTTTATGATGATTTATTATACGCCTATTACTTATTATGTATTGTGTTTCATACTAAAAGATGTTCGTATAAAAGTAGAGAAGTTATATATAAATGTGTGTTCATTTGGAGATACAAGACAAAAATGTGCATTCCACATTTCTTATAAATTATGGTGATGTCTAGCAAATGTATATGGATTTGTGGTTAGCCATACCACAGAACACAGCCAGACAGAATGTCTCTGATACAGTAATCAGTCAAACACAACTACACAACTTTTGAGTGTTCATACTCATGTCAAGTACAGAGAGTGAACTATTCAGAGCAGTCTTATCAGAGTGTATATCTATCTACAGATCAGTCTCTCTGACAACGTAGACGTCAGTCTCCACGAGTGGGGACAGAACTTAGGCCACTATTAAGTTTGTCAGACCTCAACCTTTGCTAATGTACAAACCATATTTCTCATACCCACCATAGTTTCATATCAGTAGTAACTGCCAACATAGCGCATAATTTACTTTTGTTTCTCATGAAATTATTTATAATTTTTGATTAATGACTTACAAATTTCTATGAACTCTGGTAACAAATTTTAACATTCGCGTAAACTGTAGATTTGTGTGTATTCTAAAATTTCCAAACTCACATAATAATTAAGGATATTATATAAATAAAGACGGTTTGAATTTTAAAATGTAGCGTAAAAGTAATACTTCATTTGCCAAAAAACGTAAAAAATACATTAATTTGAATGTGATGAAAATGGTAGCAAATTTTTAATATGACGCTTAACGTGTTTTATTTTTCATAGAATGCCATGTAAATTATTATTAGTTTTAAATGGAAAAGTAAGTTTTTTCTATTCTTTAATTTTTAATTTCTTACGTCAAAATATATAAAATATAATCCTATATGGCTCAGTTTATCGTATGTCTGGATATGTTTTTAGGAAAATGTTATATTACTACATATAACAAAAGTTATAAATTTAACGCATTTTAATGGCATTTGATACCCAATATTAAAAGAGGTTCATAAAAATAAGATATCAGTTTCCAAATTCAAAACATTTGCCTGTATAAAATTTTCAAACTGTATAATTTTAAAAACGGAAGGAAGGTTTATCGAAAATTTTAAGTATTAAGGGGCAACGTACCCAAAAAATTTATTTTTTCTAAAAAAAATTTTTATTTTATTTTTTAGTTTCTAAAATGTTTGGAAACAATAATCAATTATTGGTTTTGCATTATCATTGCCAATAGTGTGTTTTTTTAAATAAAATCTATTAGCGTGTAGAGCTGATTTTGTCTCCTCCAGGCCGGCCATTATAAGTGAAAAAGCTTTATATCATATATATAGTATTCATAATATATCATATAACAATTTATTACTAATGTATTTTATTGCTGTATTCAGTATATTAGAATGTCATAGTTTCAGAACTAAAATCCCAGCTTTTTTATGTGTGGTAATCACTCATAAGATCAGTTGTTGTCAGTGATCAGTTGTTAGTTCCAGTTACTGTACTCTAACCTCACTTTGTGAATGACATGTGTTTTTTGTGTTTTGTTGAACAATTTAGTGATTTAGACTTATTAGATTTGATTTAGTCATGAAGCAATCAACTAAAAATCAATACTAAGAAGAGTGTTGCAGTCAAAGAAAAGACTGAGCTTGAAGTAAAAAAAATACCATCAGGAAGTTAAATTGAAAAAGATGAAAAAGAAGAAAAGATATTAAAAAAAGAAAGGTGTTACCTATGGGGCTAGACTCTTTTAAGTGTAAAAATATATTTACACTAAACACAAAAACAATGATTATGTAAATAGTCCTTACTTTTCATGGTATAATAAACATATGAAGTTTTTTTGCCTTTTCCCGTAAGTTTGTTTTTTTCCGTGTTTTTTCAACACGTTTTAACAACGTAACTTCTTTATTTATTGACCTAGAGACCTCATATTTTTGTACATATTGATCTTCAATATATAGTGCACAAAGTGTAGTATGGGGATCAAGTATATTTTAAATTATACTCCTAATACAATTTTTTTCCAGTTATAGAAAATTACAATTTTTTGAAAAAAGTTAAAATAAAATGTTTACTTACCTATTTTGATAACTACACAAAATTCGGATACTACACTTTGTAAGGCTATTTATTAGCTTTAAAAAAAATATCTAAAAATTTGGAATAGGTGCAATACAAAAGCAGCTATGGTGTAAAACAAGAAGAATTTCTAATTTTCTTGAAAAAAAAAAAAACCCCCTACCCTTCCCCCTGAAGAGGGGTGTGGGAGGGGGTTAATAATATATTTTCTTTAAAACCCTGTCCTAGAGAGACCACTTTAATGAACAAAAAAGATTAATTAGTGGCATAAATTAAAAAAAAACATATGTTTTGGGTACATTGCCCCCCTTAAGAAATATATGTTTGTTTTGCTACAACAAATAGCAGCCGAAGATTAATGGTTTTGTAAGACATCAAAGCATGTCTGAAAACATTTTTGTATACAATATTTATAGGAATATGACAAATTTTTATCGAAAAATACTGGTACTTTACTTTGGTTAGTTGTTTGTTTGTGTCTAATATACAACATTTTTTGTTGCTGATTTTGCTAAAATATGTATTCTTTAAAATAAAAAAATTGAAACTATATAGTTTTGGATTATGAAATAACTTTGATGGAAAAGGAACAATTGTTTATAAAAAAATGTTATTGAAATGTTTATAAAACCTTGAAGGTTTGGTAGTTACGCTCTAAATACTTATACGAGTAAAGAAACATAATTTTTATGTTATGCATGTATATTTCCTCACCTGTATTCATATTAAAAATAAAAGTCTAATAAGGACAAATTTAAATACAATAAGATGCAATCAGGTTTAAATAGTTTTTCTAAAACTATCATACAAACCGAGGAAAATGGACTGACAGGCCTTTAAGGGTAATTTAAATGCCAACTATATAGATAATATTCATTATATAATAATTATCTAGAAGTATGAAGGTTGTATAATTTGATGTATGAATGCAGCCAATGTATACTGGGCTCTGGTTGTAAATATATAGCCTTTGCATCAGAGAAAAATGCTTAGTGAGCACCTGACAGTAACGTGAATGTATCTCTAGAAAATTAAACTATTTGAGTAAGTAGTTTCTGAGAATGTTTAATTATTTTAAGAAGTACACTGTGACGATGTTACTGTAACTTCCGTTGTTAATTTGTGAAATTCTTAAAAAAACGTTTACCGAATAAACTTATCGAAAAAAGTTCTAAAATTCATAGTTTTCAGCCTTGGCACTCAATAATTAGTTTGTTTTGAAAACAGTTCAATTGATATATTATGAAACCACAATTCTAGAGAGCATTTAAGAAATCATAAGAACTCTGAATAGTAGTCATAACTCGAATGGTTACAGATTCCTTTAAGATAACAAGCAGTACGAGTTTGTAGTATGAAAATACTTGCATTTACCATGCACATACAAATTTAATAATGATATAAATAATTACAATTTCCAACAAAATCTTCATACCTGGGACAGTTATTGATGTCCTGTGTTATTTACTGGGTTGTTATTCAGAGAATTGACACTAATGAGTAAAATTATTACAGTACAGCGTGTTAAGTACGAATGCATATATTTGGTACAATGAACATTTTTGGAACATTTGAACAAAACATATTGTCTTTGAAATACTGTTTTGAGAGCCATGATGAATCATAAATTCAGGGTCTATAACTCTGTATAGGTCTAAATATCTCAGATATTGATACAAATAGATGAAGGTTTCGATGGGTAAGTAGGTCACAACGTTATAAAGGGCAACCTTAACATCTGACAATAGTTTCTGTTTATTTAGCTCGAGTTTACCTTCCCTGTTTTCCAGCGTCTGGTATTTGACGCCGTTCTCAGACCTGACAACGAAATATGGAGACATGTTCATCTGAAGAGAGTTTGAAAGAGAGTCGGCAAATAAGAAAACTTAAATGAACCATTACATTGTTTCGACATCAGAGACACCCTGTAGGTGACATGGCAGTCTCATTGTCTCATCAGGTGCACAGTTGAGTGCACTACGATATTTGTGACACGATCTCTAAGCACGTTGGAGCAACCGAGTTTTCCTACACATAACGCAGCTATGGTAAGAAGGGTTGTTTAAATTTAAATGTTAATTTATCTCCCGTTCAGTTTCCTTTTATTTTTGTATCCTGACGCCTGTACCAGACTTCCTTTAAGACTTCCTACTTTTAGTTCCTGTTTGAAATATTTTTCCTTTCAGGATAATTAATGTTAACTAATAATACATCCGTACCCTTGGCTAAAATGTGTAGTTCACTATTCTATCAATACACGACAGATGATTACCTATTCTACAAAAAATGTTCTCTATAACATGTTTCATAAGTTTCTGACCCTTAACTGTAGGTAAGATTTCAAGCGAATTAAATACAAAACGTAATTTGGAACCAATATATTCATCTTCCGCGATGTTTTAGTTTTTATCCAAAGTTCATTTCGTTCGTTAAATTCATGCCGTTGTGAAAAAAAATGGTGAACTCTAATAGTTCTATTTGGTTGGCCAGTGAGTTGCACATCTATTATGACTTGTATTCTGTATTTCAGTTTTAATAATCATTGTTCAGTGTTTTTAAGTGCACGTTTTAGAGTTAATTTGCTTGGAATAGATACAAAAAATTGCTGTTTTACTTCCCGATTTTTGAGTGCCACAACGCTCTGGTATGTTTTATTTTACTTTAGCCTATGGTTTTAGTCACGTATTACTTTAATCATTTGCCTAAAGAAGTGATTCATATTGCATATCTGAAAACTTAGTGCTATTCATTTCATTACATCACTGAACTATGGGCAAATGTCCGGAAAAATCCTGTTTCCTTAAACAAATTTTTTTGAGTAAGAAAAGTATTTAAATATCAAGCTTTTAAAACAGAAAAACCCCTCTGTACACTTCAGTTAAACTTTAATAAAAACAATATTTAAAGATATTTTCTTGTAATCGTAGCATACTTTAAAGATATCAAGAGAAGAATATGATATATGTTAGTTTACTGCAAGCTTACAAATTCAAAACAACATAACATTTTTTGTTTCAATACATAACATATATCTGGTTGACATCTTGCACGGCTATATATTGATATGAACATGATTTGCTGTAAGATAAACCAACAGAAACTATTAACAGTAAAACAATCGTAAAGTATTGAAAAAATTGTATCAAACTGTGTATGTGCCTTATGAAACCAGTTTGAGTGAAATGTTGATTATATGTCCAGTCCCATTATGAATGTGCGGAACCTGTTTCAGAAGTAAACATAAACAATCCACATTAAAAGGGAAGGCACAAAGTAAGACAATATATAAATTATAGAGTATTAGAAGAAAACGCTTATAATTATAATAATGTACTGTTTGTTCCGTTTATCCCTCTATGCATGCCATCCAATCCAATTTGTTTTCTTAATCCGTATACGTATTTTTAACATTCTGAAATATTAACAAACAGATCTGAATTTTAAACGTGACAAAGAAAAACTGTATCACACGTTGGAATTCTTTATATTTTTATAATAAAGAAATAAGCAAGTGCAAATTCTCATCAAACTGTAGGATGGCTCTTTTAAGTTCTTTATCGAGGTAAAACAATCCCTCAAAGGTTCCAAAAGTAAACAATCCCTAATAAATCCTTATAAATAAAAAAATCTTAAATACCGCCTAATTGTCTACAGTCTGTGCTAAAGTACAGAATTAATATATTATTCTAAGGTTTTTAATGTGCAAACCTTTAACACATGCCAATATTGATATAATATCATCTCATTGCTTCATGAACATTAAATCTGAAGAAAACACCGAAAACCCTTAAATCTTATGGTAAATTAATACTTATATTACAAATTCAAATACGTTTAATTATCTTAGGACTCGACCTTGAACAAATATACAGATACAGTTTTCTGACCGAACCGGGTTAATTCATGGCTTTCATTAAAACCACCACTAATGAGTCCTCGGGCAAAGGTAATCTGAGTGAATGTACGCTTAAAAACACAAAGTCGTATCCCTGAATTTCAGGAATGAAATGCATGTTAAAAGAGTAAAATTTTAATCAGTTTCACGAACTACAATAAGATCTATAGGTCGATAATCATTTCAGAAGCAGGAGCTCCCAATGGTCATATATCCTAGACGACAACAACTGCTAGATACCTGAAAGATAACTGTTTAAGAGGTAATTTTATTATAAACTTTAGAGGTCTTTATAAACCAGGTTGTTCTACTACTCACTAATCTACCTGAATATTGTCGATAAGAAGATCTTGTATAATTTTTGGAATCCAAGATATAACAAACCTGTTTAGTTATGATACATCTTAATAAAAGGTTAGATTTAAAATTTTAAAATTAAGAATAACGATTTACTTGTTTTTTTTTTTTAGTGATAAAGCTAGCTTTTAATATTATGTAGCATAAAACATCATTCAATAAACTAAAATTTATTTTAAATTTTTTAATTAATTTGATTATTCTTACAAGTGTGTATTTGGTATAAAATGTCATACAAGAATAAAACTGTTTTATGCCTAGATCGCCAGGGTCAAAGTTGTGCAATAAGGAAAGTTCACGCGTAAAACAAACTGGTCATCCTTGCCTGCACACATTAAGTTTCCCTTCAACACTTTTTGTGTATTCCGAAAGTTGGCGTAAAGCCAACCACCTTTATTTTGATTTGTTCTTCTTTCCCGGTACACAAATTCACGGAACAAGTATTGTCATAAATCTTTCTCTTGATTTTTGTAACAAGTAACTTGAGTTATCCATTGAATTATATATTTGTTTCTGTATGTATTCAATCCGTCTGTATGTAGCCTACACGAGATGACTGTTGGTTGTTGCCCAATGCAAAGAAATTAATCGTTTTTGAAAACTTTTTTGAACTATACGTAATATTTGTCTACCTGTTACGATAACCCAACATCTTTAATGGTTATTACACAAATGGATAGGAATGGGTAATAACTGACAAGACTAATGAGTTACTTAGTTGACCGAGGTCTTTTGACTATTCGCCGCGGTCAATACCATTGACCTATTTACCTATTTACTTTTCTTCAACTTTTCAGTTTATCTAAAAAACCTTAATCAACTAGAATGCCTAAATATTTATTAGTGTTATGGGAATGGATGTATTGTATTAACTTATAGTAATAATCAGACAATATTTTTTAATCACTCTAAATTAATAATTTCCTGTTGTTGTATGTATATTATATACCAATGTTCAACCCCACAATTAAATTAAAAATACTTACGTTAAGGACCTGAAAGATAATTAAATGTAAATTATGTATCTCAACTGTAGTAAAATATATTTATATAGGTTCCCGCTGGACAAGTATTGTACTTAGCGGGGCCTCAGAAAATGTACTAATTTCTTGAATAAATGCAATTCAATTCAATCCAAAATTCAATAAATATATATATATATATACACAGATATATATAGATATATATTATTTAATATTAATATATATATAAACTAGAAGGTGCGTTAAGAGATGGAATAATTCACTAGAAAATTTTTATGAGCAGGTACAATAATTTTTTATATTCCTTAGAAATTCCAATAAATATATTCGCTTTTAATAGACCAGCACTAAAATGAAAGTTTGATTGTCATCATTCTTTAGAGAAAAATTATTTGTTTTAATGATGAAACAAAGTGGATATTCACCTTTAAACTTTCATTTATAAATATAGGATTAACTGACTACGTTATTGAGGTACGTAATAATAGCAGGCAATAAATATATTTATAAAAAATTAGTAATGGACCTTTTAAGTATCTCGCCTGCCAATGTTTTTTAACAATCTAAAAAGACACACCAGGCTTCTTCAGGCTGCATTCTCTGTGTAAGTTTTGTCATTGGAGTCATCCTAAGTTCTATCATACCTTTTGACGAGCTTCCACTCACTGGAGTATACTTTTCCGAGATCAACTGCGCCTCTTACAACCTCCCACTCTAGTAACGCTTATAAACATGAAAAATCCATGTCTTAACTTTATATTACACTCTAGTGTGTTATAAGATTTGGAAGTCTCTAGTGTATATAATTAATACACGTATATACAAATTTAAAGAAATGTCACTATCTTTAATAAGCTACTTACTCTTTCTAATAAACAGTTTTTCTTTCGTTGCGTACACCTGAGAAACGCCTAGCCTAATACTTTATATTATAAATAAAAAGGAGTGGATGGTGTTGCTAAATGCTAATATAGTAAAACTTGATACCAGTTCCAGTAACTTTTATTAAAATATTCTTTGATATCCCAAGGAAAAATTTATCTAAGGAAAGAGTAAAATCGTTAAATTTCCCGAAATATTTTTAGCTTTTAGAAAAATAATTATAATATATAGTGAAAGGAGATAATCCAAATGAATTTGCAATATAACATTAGTTTTACATTTTTTATTTGATAAAATATTAAGCGTACAGTGCTTGTTTAGTGGTGCAATTCAGATTATGAAAAATGAAAATAATAATAATATATAATTTATACGACAGATTGCGGGCAGTCATGAATTTAATCCATCCAGGCGCATTTAAAATAAAATTTAATATGCCGTTATAAAAACCCATCTTTCTTAACACACTAATATATTACCGATGCAGGCAGCCTTAACGTCCGTAGAACAAAATAGAGTCGCAGTAAAAGTGTTAATAGACATCAGTGTGTTTCACCTTCCACATATAAGCTTAGTCAAAATCACCTTGGTTAGTATTTTTTTTAATTCTTCAAGACAAACGAATCAGTATCAATTATGACATCGAAAATATAAATTTTTACTGAAGGAAGTACTTAAGGAATAAGAACGCGTTAGGAGGAGAGAAGAACTACATAGCCATATGCTACACATAACGCAGATATGGAAGTGAAGGGTTGATTTAATGCTAATGTTGAGTTTAGCTCCACAGTTCACCTTCCTCTTACGTGCAAGCACCTCAGATTCTGATGCTGCTGCAGACTTGACTCCTGAAATTTGAAGTTATGTTCGTCTGCAGGGATCCAAAAACAGTCAAAGAAGCTCAAAACTCCCAGCCATAGTTTCGAGATTCAGTAACATCCAGGCTCTAAAAAGTAGTGCAATCTATGGAACCAATACAATCTATGAAATCCTGATGATAACAATGAGAAAACCTCTCTTCACCTATAGGTTCTCTCAAACTTTAATTTTAAAATTTCTACTAAATTTACACAAACGATATACGAAATTTCATTTTTGTCATTAATATTCTTTATATAAAGGAGAATTATTTACTCTTTGTATATTAAAAATTAGTTTCTATTGACTTATGATATTATTCATTTTGTTTGATGTTTGTTGTTTTACTATGGAAGGATTGTGAAAAAAACTAGATTTTTGTTCCCGGATATTTTCCGTGGTCCAGTGATACAATAAAACCAAGTAACACCACGATTCGAGATCTACAATCTAATTCTTATTCTGGTGCATTACTAAACTAGTAAAGTCGTCGATGTGAACCATGGAAAATTAAACTAAACGCGGCCAGACATATAAATTAATTTGTGAATTAGAATGGTGCCCCGCAAATACAGTTCCTAATTGATAAAGGCCACTCTCAATTGTCATTTTTTACCTCTTTATTCTCTTATAACCAGTAACAATAAGAAGTATATGTTCTTAATATTTTATGTTGTTAATATTCGTATAGTAATTTTTATTTCCAAAAATATCACAGAGCTCAATCAATTACATCGTTGGTGGCTTTCACTAAGAAGGTTACACATTTCTATTTTAAACTTCCGTGCAAGTCGCTAGTAATTGCTAGTTATAATTTTAATTTCAACTTTAAAAAAGCACATAGCCACTTTTTTCTCGAAATTTATGGAATATTTCATCCTAAGAAAGAACGCAAACGCTAGTTTTACAGGGAGGACCAAATGTGTAGTATAATTAAACGATAGGAGTTTATCACATTTCCCTTTTTCATAGCTTGACATACTTTAATCTACTGTCAAAAGTGGTGTCTAGAAACTGAAAATCACCACTCTAAGTTCATGTATATAGTTAGCCTGACACAGATTGAACATATATTTAAGTGTTCGACGGTTTTTTAGGTACATCAATTTAATATAAAATATTAACAGAAAAATACCGGTCGTGTTTGGGTTCATTACATCGATTTTGACAGCAAACCAAACTTAAATTAAGTGGTTGTTTTTACATTTTTTAACTTGAATCAGAGTGTCAAGTAACTTGTTTAAATTAATATTTCCAGTTACACATTTACTCCCGCCAGCCTATTTAAGGAAACTAAGTCACTTTTAATAGATTTCTATTTTCCCAGAGAGAGTAAAAAACGTAAAATATATTTTATTATAATAAATTACAGTTTCTCTGCAGCATTCATGTGTGGATAATCCAATTAATAGGTACGCGGGACCTAGCATTAATCTGTTATTGAAAATTTAAAAAAATAAAGAAACACTCACTGGAATTACTTACGCACGTTTCATTCACTACTGAGTGAAGCAACACATAATGCCGTAGTGGTAATCATCTGTCTTCTGAGCAAACAGCACGTCTCACCGGTGAGTTGAAAACTCTACATGTATCACATCAGGGCGATCAAGCCGTTTATTTATATCACTCTAATGGAAAAAGTTTGGTCGTATTTATGTTACGAAAGCTCGGGTGAACATGGCCTACCTCACCAGTAAAATACAGATCCTACATCTTATATCCCGTATGCTGACAACATTAAAGCTGCATATTCTCGTGACTTTGAATGTTATATGAATATGCATTAAAATTGTTTTCAAGAGATCATTTGCATGTGTTCATTAGTGCCATGATACCTCTCTAAATATTTGGTTCAAATTTATCACCATATTTTATTTGGAAAATAAATAAAAAAATATATAAATTGTTTAAAGAGATTACAATTTTCATATATAATAAGCTTAATATTTGAATACTAATATATGAAACATCTTAATGTAGCTCTTCTATATAAGAATATTACAGTAATTTAAAACTACGATTCTATGAAAAGACATGCAAATTTTTTTGGCAACACAAATTCATGACCCCCCCCTCTGTCACAGTAAAGCTCCTGTAGTATTGACGAATATCTTGGTTTTAACCCGAAAAGAACAATTTTAAAATCCGTGTACTTTTACAATCTGTATTCGTAGAAGCTATGGGAGGTTGACTTCATTTTAAATACATTGTTAATACGCCTCCAAGCTATTTTATTAGTTTTTGAGATACATCATTAAGTTGTACAGAACAAATATGAAACTTTTCTGCAATTATTATGTTATAATAAATCGAATATCATACATATTACAAAAAAGAATAAAATTAGTTGGATGCGTTATTATTATATTTAAAACAAGACATCCACCTTATAATGTTATATTAAAATATAAGGGGATCAAATGAATGGGAATTTAACATATTGAATTTAAATTAGAGAAAACCTCAGCGGTCATTTAATAAAACACAGGACGGTAGAAAAGTAAATGTTCTACAGCGTTATGTACTATGAATGGCTTGTAACGATTCGATTAAGTCGTTCAGAATTCTTCTAAATCAAAAAAATTTATAACATAATTAACTGCCTTTTTTGTACCACTATGCATTTGTATGTAAAGGTGTTTACAAATTAAAAAAGATTTTTTAACGTACACTGTATAAACTGTATCTCTCTGATTCTGTACGACATGACGCCTAAGTCTAAAGGCAAGAGTTACCCATCACACAAGATCATAAGTGTTAGAATCCATTGTTAAAACTTAAGTGGCATATATGCTTAGGAAAAAACGGTCGAATCTGTAAGAAGGATTTACGGCACATAACTATTATTATGACTTTTTAAACTCTTTATGATTACAGGCGAAGATAGGACCGTTAGGTCCGTTTCTTACACGATTAATGGGTAAATAATAAGATTCCGTGAGAGCTAGCTGTGTCACAGTATCTTATTAAGATATCCAGTATATAAGTGGATAAATAATACCTTTCTAGACGCTAATTTGTATACCACGAATATATCAATTTACTCATGATTATTTTGGTTTTGTGTGGTTACAAAAAGAAACTAGTTGGTACTTGAGTCAACAAAGATAGTAAGTTAGTTTATTGGAGATGCTAGTGATTGTTATGTTTAATTCAGAAGTGTGGTGATGGAAAGATTTAGTATAATTTATTGTGAAAATTATATTGATTCTATTTGAATTAAAATGCAATAAAAAATAAAACCCATAAGCAACAACATATTTTAAAAAATACTTATAGAGGAACTGATGTATTACTTTATATGTTTCCCAGTGTTTTACTAACAAATAGTATCATAATAATACATTGAAATTTAGTTTAGGTGAAATACTGAGTGTAAGAGGACTATCTGAGAGGGTACTTTATTTATAGGACCTGACAGAACTTTAAATTCCGTGTCAATTAAATGTACATCTATTCATCGTCTGTGCATATAACCGGTGACGTTAAAGGCCTTTTAAGACGGAGATTGGAGCATAAGGGTTCTTCTTGGACTTAGAGGAATAATACATATTTTCGGCGGTAAAATATCCAAGTAAATTCTGCCTAGTCTAACTGGTCTGCACATCTTGTGCGAAAAATCCATTAAAGAAAGCGTTTAAAAATCTGAAAACATGGCTCCGATGAAAAAATGCTATTGAATTTGGAATTAAATTTTAAACAGTTTCATACAGTTGTTTGTCAGTGGTGTGTGCTATAACTATTTACATAATAGTTCGTTATAGTTCCTTCGATACTAAATTGGATCGATTGTTTAAAAGACAACAAGTTAATACGGAATGAATCAAAGTGAGTGAACAAAATTTAACCACAGCCCACTGAAATTGAAGTTTTTATTCACCAGTTTTGTCCCTCAAAGGTGCATTATAACTAGTTCCCACTGGTAACTACGCGAGGTCACTTTACTATGGATAATCGCAATTACCAAATGGGTTGATTTTGTCATCTAGGTCCACCAATTTGCGGAAACGAGTAAATGTTTTATTGAAAGTTTAGGGAACCCGTCATTAAATGGATTAAACTATTCCAAACCTAATATGGAAAAAAAAAGTGTGTGTAGGGAATGAATACATAATATATAACTATAACGAACTTGGATTGTAGATATGTAATATTCCAAAGTAATTAAGTATTTAAATTATCAATAAGACAATCCAAGACGGATATAAATATAGTTTTTGATTTAGTGAAGCCACCTAGTGAATATTTAAGGACACATTTATTACTAAATTTGATAAATTAACTATTAAAATAATTATCTGGTTTGTCTAAAATAAAAATCACAGTTCTAAATCAACTAATGGATTTATTTTTTAAACTGGCAATATTAATAAGTTTCAACGTTTTCAGAATTTTTATCACTTCTATTTTCCCACAAAAAATTGGCAAAACCTTTTATGTAAATTTAAAAATCCTTTGGCAAGAAAATAAAAAATATTAATCAAAATATATCAAACTGGAAAATCAAAGCTCTCTTCTAAAATATAAATAATAAAGTTTTTAAAATAAAAAATAAAATACCACTTGGGAAATTAACTAAAATAAAAATGTTCACTTCTAAGTTCACTCCACAATTCAAAAAATAAAAACATTTAAACTTCTCTTTACACTATTTGAAGGTGGGCCTTTAAACTTTCAAGTCTCTACAATTCACATTACAACACTCTTCTCAAACAATTAATTAATGGTTCAATTAGTTTCCAATTAATAATTCCACAATATAAAAACAGTTTTCCAGTTAAATATTAATATAATTGCTATTTTTTCCAACATCTAAATTAAAGTTATTAACAAAAGTTTAAATGTTTGTTCCATATTTTTTTTATTTTCTTCTTACATTGTCATTAGACACTTTAGAATGTAGGTTCATTTCTATATAGATTATTAAATTCTTATGTACTAGTTCAATACTTTCTCTACATAATATTCATGTTTTGTTGGAGAAATAAATCCTGTAAAATGTACAATTAAATGCATGTACTAGAAGCTCCTAATCAACAATGTACACATGTAATTACAATGTACGATAACGAGATTTTGAAGTATGAAACAAAATTACTCAATTTTAGTAGTTGTTTTACAGAGTCCTATTGAATTTAAACTGCTAAGGTGTAAAATTACTGAATTTAGAGGAACAGCAATACGACTTGCTGTGCAAAATCAGTTCCATTCCCTAAGGAACTATAAATGGCGATGAGCTGCTACGTTAGTGGTTTAGGTCAATCTAAGTTGGAGATCGCCTTTAACAATAGTACGAGGTGTATAGCACCATACTGTGTAATTATGTGTGGACATTCTTGTTTTACTGTCTCAATGTTTTTGAAATATTCGCTCTTTTGAGTTATAAGTGTGGGTCTTTAAATTTACTTTAAGAATTTGAAATACATTTTGCAATAGAGATTTTATAAAACAAAGAAAATGTATCTGATACGTGTTGCAGTATTTCACTCGTGTAAGAATCAGATACTCCATGTTATCCATGTTATAATTCATTAAAGTAAAGTAAGGTCAAAATGTTTTATTTATAAAATTAAATTTTTTGGGAAAATATACCATACAAACCCCCTTATCTTACACTTATGCTCTGTTTTATTTAGAGTTTAAAATATTGTTACTTATGTTACCAATTACTTGCGGATTCGAACGCAATTTAAGAAATTCTTTGTGGTAGACTTCTTAGTGATAGCAATTTTGATGTAATATGATGGAGCCCTATAAATAGTTTTTCAAACTGAAGTAGGTATATATTGTACCTGGTACTTATTAATTCAGTGGACATGTTTAAAAGTTTCAAAGATAAAATAATGTGTTAATGGTTCTCATTCAAGTTTTTCGAATCTACGATTATAAATTTATATTTTTAATCAATTGAAATTAAGACGTCACAATTGAGTTTGCCAGCCCTAATACCCCGATCAAGAAAATATATACATATATATCTCAGAAACCTACCGTAGCCAAATAAAATCAACTTCCGGCCTTGCAATTTACTTCCGGTCTGAGATATTTCCAGTGCCACAGTTTAGTTTGGCCTTTATAACCATAAAAAAATACCTATACTGGAGTGTGACTGAAAGGTTATTGCGGTCAAAATGAGTCCATTCCGGCCTTTTAAAATTCATGTCTAAGTTACTAAGGTCCACAGTTCAGATTGTGTGTTTACCCAGGCCTAGAAAATATATATACACAGCGTGTTAATATTTAATTGTTTTGAAAATTCTTTACAAACTGATATTTACCCAATTATATGCAAAAGTTAATTACAATTAAACATTAAATATAACGATAATACAGTTCCCATCTATAAATGTACAGTAACAATTAAATAAAATAATATTCGTATCTGTATTGTACTTTGTATCAAGTATAGTCGATAAATGATATACGAATAATAAATCAATAATAAATAAATTAACGAATTATTTAAACTGATTAGAGGAAGAATCACGAGAGATTACCCTTTTAAACAATTGAATTACAAAAAATACAAATAAAAGAACCTGTCAAAAAGTAACGCAAATACCTTGATGCTTAATTTTAAAAATATCCTTAATATTTTTGAACGTTTTTAAAACTATTAGTACAGAAAATAAACATACATTTCATATAAATAATGTAATATTAATTATAAATATAATAAAAAGGGGGCCGATATTTTACCTTCAAGTACCTCAGAAGCAGCACTAAGATCAGATGATGATAATCTCATATAAGAAACAAATTACGATCCTTTGCGCAAGTATGATGTGAAAAGACGACAACGTTCTCTTAATAAATAATTCAACATTACTATAATCAGTAGGGATAAAATCCACCTCCTCACCTCTGTTTAGTTTTCAAATCAAATCAACATAAATAACTTACATTCTAAAATATATATAGATCCACCAGGAAAACCCTGTGTTCATACAAATGTTCTATTAAAATTCTTTACATGATTTATTGGTCAATTATGTATAATTAACTCCAACACCCTGTCTAAGGGTTCATAAAATAAAAACTAAGTCTATAATGTTTATATCTGACTTTATACCCCTCTTTAATAAAGCGCCAACTTAGATCTTTTCCATAATCCAGGAAAATGGAACATTTTAATTGGCAGATTATGCATGAAGAGTAGAGGTGACACCAGCAGCTCTGCAAAGGTCTTGAATATACAAAGGAACTTACTATCTGATCCAACGAACGTTTTTATTTTTATTTTTGTAGAGCTAACGGCACCTCAGAGACAGAGACGAGTGTCATGGTCGTCACGTCAGACAACACCAGGGAGCGGAGGGCCCGGACACACAAATCATCCTCCCTGCCCAACTGACATGACTCCGGCTCGTACACTGAGCTAAAGTAATTAGCAAAACTCACCACTATCTGTTCACCCTCCCGCCCCCCAACCCACCTAACCTCATCAACACAAATAACTGCTAATATGTTTTCTGCTACTACTTTGTGTATTACACTCCAAGAACATTGAGGATTTGTTTTACATGTATCCATCAAACATTATATATGATTTTTAAATGCATATATTAAATTTTTTATTACTACGCAATTTTTTGTATTCATAGGAATTGTATTTATATGTTATATATCATACAATATTCATTGGAACAATATATAACTCACTATAAATATAAGATATTGTTTTATCTGGATCAGACAAAGGTCTCAATTTTACCCAATCTTAACCTCTTACATATTCATATATTAATAAAACTCCGCCACTCCTATTATTATTAGAAGGTTGAAGACTAATTGTACAAGTTGTTACTAAGCTCTACCAAGTTACCAACGTTAAAAGTAATATTAAGTGAACGATTGTGCCTATTTTCATTGATAGTTGGGCAGCAATCTTCCTCTTCTTCATCCAAACTATTAATGCTAGTCGATAGTAATTCTAGTCATTCAATTGTAATTTAAAAACAATATTTTTCAACTTTAAATAGTATGTTTCAAGAAAAGCTTAATGTAGACTGTTAATTTCACAACCTGGTTCTAATTTATGGTTAGGTCTTGCTATTGGTAAAGTTTTAAAGTTACCTAAGGTGAAAAATCTTTAATATTTAAATTTGAATATTTGCAACATGTACAAAAAGAACATGTACTTGCTGACAGGCACATCAGTTGTAAACATAATATAAAATTAAATCTTTCTTGCTTTCAAAAATATTTAAGCAAAACTCCAACTTTTTTAAAACTTAAACCCCTACAATTTTGGTTATAAACATGAAACAATACATTCACATTTATTGCACTAGAAACCTGTTATTATAATTAATCCACATAATAGATGAGCAACAAAATACAAGTAACCATAAAGAAGTACATAACGACCAAGTCTCGTAATATGTTTTACACCTATATATTTTATACAAGCGAAAATAACCAATGCATAAACAACACAATTAAATGACAAATAAATTTATATACTATACTTATTACCTGATTCATGGGTAATGCTATTATAGCTTATTAAAATCCTCTATGTCCAGAGATAATACTGTACATGCTGTCCTCTTTCCCTTTACTTACTTACTGCCGAGGCTCTTGGTACCCAAAGTGGTACTTTGCCTCGCCAACACACTGCCTCCAGATCTCTCTGTCCATTGCCTCTTCTTCCCTTCTTCCCAGTTTTCTTATGTCTCTTCTGATCTGGTCTCGCCATCTCAACTTGGGCCTTCCTGGTGGTCTTCTGCCCTCCGGAGTGTTTACAAGGACGTTCTTGACTAAGGAGTTACGTTTTTCCAGCGCTGGCGATCCATTCATGCTTGAAGAATTAGTATCGTTTTTAGAAGGCCTTCTTATCGGACCACAGATGGAGAGATTCACTGGAGATTAGCATATCTACATACATCCTGCTTTCCCTGTTCATTGTAAATTCAGAGTTAGAGAAAGGCCTCTTCACTCTGGGCCTCTTGCGCATCCACGCCATGTCGAGCCGTCGACAAACTTTAATTATTACACCAGTGGTTCAATTGTCTTGCATTTATTTATGGAAATATAATGCACAGTATCAATAAATAATACCATCCTCAAGCTTGAAATTCAGCACAGCAGACACCCGATGAAACACAAACATAATTCTTTACAACCTCAGACACAGTCTCGATTTCCAGACAGTTATTACAGAGTACTATTCGACAGTTGAGAGTCTCTGCTGTACCTTCCACAGTTTGCTCTAATAGCTATTACTCACTATTCCTAGCTTTAATGTTGTATTCCTACGCCCAAAAACTTACAATGTTTCTACGCGTCAACTTTACAGTTATTAATTTCCTTGAAAAACATGTGTAACAATTCAGTAATAATCTCTTTAAACCGAAAAATTTCTCCCTTAATATCATCTTTATTGTGGACACTTCTGATTTTCAAATTCGATTTAATCCAGGCTCAGTTTACCATCTATTGAAAAAGATTTCTAAGTGGCATATTATGTTTTGTAGTGAGCTTCCTTGTTGTTGATTTAATGACGCTGTACGATATTACGATTACAATACGACCTTGACCCTGCCATGATAGCGGTTGAATAAACACGATTTCCTGTATTTATACTGACTCTGTACAAAAACACATAAAATGTATACATATAATAGTTATAAATAACATATGCATATAATAAACAAAATATACTCTTAAGCCGCACTAATAACAATCATAATAGAAATAGAACAAACAGCATATCTATTTGATTATCATTCTGATCTCTCTTGACTACGATATTTTTGATGAATAATTATTTATATTGTTTACCCCGATCAAGAAAATAAATGCATACGTAAGCTTAAAATGACTACTTTTATCAAAAAATATTTCTAACGGCTGTGTTCTGTTACTGGTAGAAGGGAAGGTGTGACAAATCTTTGAAATTAATTTCATTTCTCAATAGCAAAATAATCGTTCACGACTAGTCTTATTATTCTTCTTACTGTAATCTGTTTTTCACAATACATGTAGAGGCGTATGAAATGCAAATTTCTCTCGATTTAGAATGATTTTGTGAAACTTCTGACCGAATGAAAGACTTGCAGTACGTCAAATAATTCACTTATTGAATCAAAGACCTTTTAATTCCTTTTTCACCTGTTTAGATGCGATCGGAGTAATAATTGTGTACTACGATATCTTATAAGTGTTTAATGCAGTATAACATCAAAATATACTACTTGCACATATATCCATCACTTAAATAAATATGTTCTAAAGACATATAATTCAAGTTGAAGAAAACCACTTCACCTTGAAATAAAGGACAAGGACATCAGGACAGTGCCAAAGTGTTAGAACACATAACTCACGTCAACGACACGGTTTCAGCATTAACAACAGAACTGGACACATTTCAAGGAGCGGACGGATTTGTGATAACTTTCTTTATACAGTATAACGTAGTTTTTACCTTCAATGTTAATAATGTAACAACAGTATTCAATACTTTCTTGTATAAGATGGTATTTTCCTTGTTATACAATTGTTAACATTAGGGCTATAAGAGAAATGTCTCAATGTATTACGCAAGTCTTATGTATTTGAAAGAAATGGGTTCTTTCTTAAGGCACACATATCAAATAACTCCTATTGATCACTGTAATACATGAACTTTCAACACTGTACCTCAAAAATGTTTTTAAATGATTAATTACTATTACGATTCACTAAAAACTCTTCCAGCAGTAGTTATCTATATAAATTTATCAACATTCAGAAGTAACATAAATGACTTAAATTATCTTACAAACGTAATAAAATCGACCACTTTACAGGTTATTCGTAAAAAAATATTTTAATATTTACCGAAATAGAATACGTTTATTGAATCTATTAATAAATCAGTTACATTTTAGAGATTTTTAGCATACAAATTATTCTTCCTAGAGGAACTGAAGCGTTGAGTGCCTATAAAGTAACTGACTTGGTCGGATTTAAGGTTACACATACTTCTAGAGTCTCTAATACCTCTCTTAATACTTGAGATTTACCTAAATTGCGCATAAGAGAATGGCAAATCCGTAGAGAGCTGGTACTATAAGTGCAGTGCTAATATCTCCTATAGGGATATTTTAGTGAAATGCATTGTTGAATATGTTAAAAGTACAATCTCCGAATGTTTACTTGCATGTAGGAATATCAGACTGCAATGAGTCTTGACATTACTTGAGCATGTTGAGAGATTGAGTTGATCAAAGGATATTGTTTTCAAACTTGACATACACCCTTTGTTTTTTTACAGCTTAACACGTACTGTACCTGTACATTTGGTCGAATTTTTATATCGGCATACCGTTCGTGCTTAAGAGTAAGAATAATCATTGGTTGAATATTGTTCACCAATATTTTGATAGCCCATTACCTCCACATGCGACCAACATAAGCAAAGTTATTTTTCAAACTTCTTTAAAGTACAAGATAACGTCTAGTAAACTACAGGGTAAAAATTTAAAATGAATCTATTCCTGTTTTTATAAATTTTGTTTGATTGTTGAAACCTACAAATAATTAATATAACTGCTGATGGCAACATTCTTGTTTAAAGTATTCATTCAATTACTTTTAATATAAATGATTCCTCCACGATCACTGAAACCTATCGCTCTGATATTAGTCATATATGCCTACTTTCGTCTCGAAAACATCATAGGAATTCATATTACATTACCATTTATTAAATTTAGAACTTTGTCAGGTTCCTCTAAATTGGTTTACAATTTATTAAGTGTTAAATATATTGTTGGAGAATATCAACAAAATACATAGACTGCTGATATTGCGTTTAAGCCGCGAGTAAGTGCTAGTTATAATAAAGCTTTAATAAAGCTCTTAACAATATTGTACACTTGACGGTATAAACTTTTAATAAGCTTTCTACTCAAATCCTGGAAGTTATCGAAGTATAACCAACCTGCATACGAAATATTAATGTTCTAATTTGGCACGTGATTTGAAAATGTATTTATTTTGGAACAATATTAATGATTGTGTCGTTACCATTAACACATTTTTAATGGACTAAAACCTACTTTTAATTATTTTAAAACAATAACGAAAGCAAAACATGTAAAATATTTCTTAAAATATACACAATTTTTAACTATGCAATTTCATGTCAAGATACTAATTCTTAAACGATTTTCTAAGAAGAATGTAATATTTTCAAGATAAACTATAAGGTGAATCTAATGTTAATTAAAAAGTCTTATATTGTGCGATAAATCTAAATAAACCTGGGAGTCATTAATGTAAAGTGGCATTTACTTACGACACTAATTTAGTTCACAATTACGTGATGAAATTTATTTCGTAAAATTGTATATCCAATAATATAAACTACTAGTGTGTTTTGTATATGATGGGTTTCATAGTATAAGTACTCAGTAAACGTTGCAGAATATAAAGGAAATGTTGTTATCTGGGATTAACAAAGACATATTTTACTAGACCAATTTTCTCTTGAAGCTTAAACCGCTGAATAAACGTTTTTAAACCTTAGCGAAAAATATATTCGTATGTTTACTAAACTGTCCCACAAAGTGCAAAAACACTCTATGACAAACTATCCTTTGACGTTGCCTCTGTCGTTTTGTGTGCACTTTTGTTGGCGGTTTTAAATAAGTTAGTATTTCTGTCACTCGTTTTGTTGACATATGTTGAGTTATCTAGAATTACTTAATTACTTATTTTTTTTTTATAATTGTTTCGGAATTTAGCTAGACATGATAATTTAGAAAAGGCTTATCCGCCCAAGTTAAATTAAATTAAAATTGTTTAATTAAATTTGTTTAAATTATTTTGTTTTGTATTTTTATTATTAAAACTTTGTAATAGTGTTTTAATAATAAAAATGAGTTCTCTGAAATTTATATGCTAGTCTATATACACAATAGAACTTAAGTTTGCGTGAAACAGTTAATAAACTTTACTAAGCGTTATTAGAGTATGCAGTCTAAATCTTTATTGTTGTAGCTGACTGCATAAACTGTATAGATTGTCTGTTTTTTTGTCTAAGGAATGTAAAAATCACTATAATTTTGTTCATACCTGCAAATTTTTGAGTTGTGTTTGTAATAATTATTTGTCATAAATATTTTTAAATACATTCTTTCTAAATTTACAAATTCTGTTCTTGCCCATTACAATCAAACTGTTCTCTACCCGCCTCTGTACAGCATGTTCATTATGTGAGTCCCAGGGTTACAGACAAACCCGCGGACTGTTTGCCACAAATATTGACCGAATGCTGTGGCTATGCTCGTTGTATATTTTGTTTGTTCAGAAACGTATTCGTCTCCATGATACGTAGAGATACATTTGGGATTGACAACGCCACTTCCTATCGGTTAAGGGTGGCCTTTAGAAACAGACAGTATATCTATACATTTATAATTATTTCAGGTTGCTAATGCATTGTTAGTTTTACGTTAATTTTATTTCGTAGGATTCTATGATACTTTCCACATAATCATCACGGTCCATATAACACGGGTTGTCGAAGTGAGTACTCCTCTTGGAGGGCTATGGTTTTGCACGGAATTAAAGCTTTAGTTTCGCATCACGGTACGAAGCATCACATTTGTTCGCTCTGTAGCCGCTAGGGGCGAGACTTTCGCGACCTTTTGATGTCAGCAGGGCGTTTGTCCATACAGTGGATATCTCTATACGTGTTAGTAAGCGGTTAATATCGCCCATTATTGAAGTGACTACATCTTGTGGCGCGCTATGGATTGTTTTAATAAATCTATAAACTCTTAATTAATTTATTAATGAATCCATTGTAAATTGGTTAACTTACTTCTTTAGTAGCAGTATTTAAAGTTCATTGTATTTTAAATTGAACTTCAGCACGGTTACTAATCCTATTCCAGTTCACTAATAGTTTCGTCCTTGCGAGATTTAAAAAAAGGAATTAAAAATAAATCGATTATATTTTTCCGTTGTAACATTGCCTTAGTGTAATTTAATCATGGAAGAAAATTATTCTTTCTGTTGAGTTAGAAAGAATAATTATAACCTTTGCTCAATTACATTGGCCGTTCCCTTACATTGACTTAAAAAATAAATTACGCAAAACAAGATTTTAATACAAAATGTTTCTAAAGAAAAGACAAAACCATTAATTGACCTTTTAAAAGATAAAATAATTGAACAATGTCAAACTATAAAAAAATAAGAAAGGGCAATATATTTAGCAAGGTTTTATTTTAGAAAGTTTATTTCTCATTTAAGTTATTATAAACCCATAATTTCATTTTTGGAATATAATGACAATAAAAATGAAGTAGTTATTTCGCAATTAAGAGATTGCAGTGAAAATAATATTTACCAAATTATAGAAACAAATATAAACTATAGTGAAGAAAATGTATAAATATTTTACTTTAATACTTAGAAGACAGTGATCATTGTAATACCGTAAATGAAATTTAAAAGTTAATTGAATATCTGCATACAATTGATAGGAAATATAATTTTTTGTCGTTAGTTTACTATTATCTATTAATACCAAAGTAGATATTTCGTTGGTTTTTATGTAAGTAGACATTTTGAACTAAACGTAAGATATATCAAAGTGCAAAATACCAAATTAAGAAAATAAATATGTAGAAGGTATTTTTCCTATATTTATTTTATTAATAATAAACGAAAGGAGTTTTGACTTTGTGGTATTACGTTGTAATGAAAAAAAATACGAAATTATAAAACAATAAACACATTACAATATAAAAACCTTTTTTATTAGGAGTACAAAATATAACATAGTGAAATATATGAACAATTTAAAACCTTTACAGAGCTAATTGTAAAATTATATTTGGATAATACACAGGTAATATCAGCCAACTAGATAAAATAGAGACTAAAGGGATCTTTGCGGTTTCCTTATATTGTTATCTCTTGAAGAAACTATTTTGCCTATCTTGCACAAATCTGACGATTGGTGTATCAACTAATACATATTATTTTTTTATTATTGTCAATGTGCGTGGCAATAAAATACCATTGGAGTTTTCTTCGTCAAGGTTTCAAAAACTGTGTCTTTAAAATTGTGTTTTATACAATACAAATTAACTCTCATCTTCGGAATAATCGCAACCCATTTTGACATTATAATGTTAGTTTCCTTGGAAAATAAGCTGAGAAGCATCTCATTGCACTTTGTTCTAAAAGGACCTTTGTGTTACTTCCGGATTGACAGGTTATTCAGGATGGGCAAGGTTTGGTGTAACGGTGGCCACCTGTCAAGATCCCCGTGGAAGGATTTTAAAGTTTAATGTTAGTCATGCTCCCTTGGAAGAAGGGAGTGCCAGCTCTAAACCAGCCCCTCCAGTCAAAGTGGGCTGGGATAGCACGTGCACACAATTGTCTAGGCACACAATTGCAATTAACACTGAGGAAGTCCCACAACCTCCAACACTCATGCTCATCAGTATAATAAACTTGTTGATATATACTTGTATTTAATATCTTGACGTTTGCGGTTAATGATTAGCTGCTAAATGTTATCAAAACGGTGACCCCCAGATTTAATTTATATATCGGTTGTACCCAGTGTAGGTTCACCTGGAAGGTATAAACCAGCCAGAAGTGAACGCTCTAGCAGATATTTTGACGTATTAATAGATTAAACTTTTCATTTCATCTGTCATTTTTAGTTTACGCCTTAATATTCTATCCTCATACCTTTGAACTTTAGAACAAATATTTACGATCAATTGCCTGTCATAGGACACACAATAACAGTCACATCCATTATTTGTCCTTATAATTTGCGTCTTGCTTATAATTTTGGTTACTGATATAATCGATACAGATCCAAAATCAATGATCGATGAAATAATTATAATGGCAAATAGTACGAATGAGTAGGAATGTGTGAATAATAATGTATAATGCATAAAAGTAACTTTGTGACCAGTGTTATATCCGATAGTTTGTATTATTATGTTTTGTAAAAGGTGTTTACGCTCCAATATAAATTTTTTTTTGAAATTTTGAATTGACCCTAATAATCAAGACGTGGCTTTATACTAAAGCTAAATATAAAACCTTTTATATCAAAACACACCTGTCCCAAGAATTATTCTTATTTATTAACACAACTATATAATCATTATAAATAGAATGCGAATAGAGTACAATCGTTTATTGTTTCTAAGTAATTGGGTCTGTTAGTATAAAACACGGATACTGCTGAACTATTTGCGTATTGTCTTCATTTTTCGTAATGTATTTGTGCTCACGTAATAAGAGCTGATATCTAATTACGATTTAAAGAAATTCTAATTGAAAAATGTAAATGAGTCTGGTAACAAACTACTTAGTAACACACCAATTTTGTCTTTAATTGCGATTTTACTGAGTATCTCTTTTATCTGAAGCTGCTGCTTAAATCCCTAACACAGATGAAAAGACGTATCGGTGCTGAATTTACCGTATTATCACTAGTTTGTGGGAGGTCTGTAAACTATTCAATATTCATATTGCAATTTCAAATACCTTGGCTACCACAGCTGATATATAATAAAAATTTTATTGTACATGTAGAACCATTTCATAGATCCTGTAACAGATAACATTTAAAAGTGTATAACATGGTACATTGTATTTTACGCTGTTCTCAATACGTGTTGTATAGCGCAAATCATCGTGAGGAGGACTTTGCTGATACACTTACGTTTACATATGTAAGACCATCAGCATTGATTTGGTAAATACACCACATTAAATAATCTGCACTATCAACGTAATTTCTATCGTATGATTAAAGATTAAGCTGAAAACGTAAAATTTTTCTCTGTAGTTTTGGGGGATCAAAGTTCGTGATAGTGTGATAAAAGTGCCATCATCACTTAGTGTTTATTTTTGGGGGCACACTGACAAACAATAGGGAAGTCGACGATCGTACATATTGCTCTTCTTATATTTACAGTATGAAAATATTTAAATTAAACAGAATCCATTTTATTATCTAGACCATTTTGCTAAAATCTGCCGTAAGCTATCTTTAAGCTAAATATGTTAAAGTCAGTTATACACCTGTAATTACGACTTTATAATCAATATTTTGTAATACAAATTTATTTTAAACTTTATAAAAACAAATGTTCAAATATATATAAATAATTAATATATAATATACAATTGTTAAAATATCTGTAAAAAAATCCCTCAATATAATATATAATTAGCAATAACAAGCAGCTAAAAGTTAATTTTTATTCGAGTGTACAGGAAATGTTTATTGTGATTTCATTATCTATTGACATAAATATTCTCTATTTAAAATGTTCTTTACGAAGTACGAGAATTTTAACTGATGAGGTAAGATAGGCACGAGGTACTCAGAAGATTGAATTACGGCGTTCAAACATAATTAAGACGTATAGAGAGTGAGCAGTGTTACAGTTTTGTACATTTATTAACAAAGACCTGAATTCTAAATAATGCTTTACTAACTTGATACATTATAGGCATATAGCTTTGGGGTGGATGTGCCAGGATCAGATTCAACAGAGTTTTCAGGATTCAGAAGAAAGTCATTAGAATCATGTGCAAATTGAAACCAAGAGAGTCGTACCACGATGCTTTCAGGAAGCATGGTTTTCTCTGCCTCTATATCTTTGATGTAGCTGTGTATTGTCGATTCCGATGTAAGTTAGGTATGTAGTTTAGGCATGATACTAGAGGTGGAGACAGCTACAGGATGAAACATCATAGAACACTGGCATTAGAAAAACTTCCTTCACAGCTGGTGTGAAATTAGTTAATAATCTCCCTGAGAAAATTAATTAATAATCTCCCTGAGAAAATTCATTAATAATCTCCCTGAGAAAACTAATTAATCATCTACCTGAGACCATAAAATTATCAACAACCCAACAAATATGTAAATGTGGATTTGAAAAGAACCTTTTAGTGTCTGAAGTACTGTATTCTGTAGATGAGTTCATTTTACGCCGCTGGGACCACCAATTTTCGTAACTAAGTACCGATACTGAAGTCATGTAAGAATGAGAGAGAGAATTTAATGTAATTTATGTATGCGTACAATAAATGAATCTTAGAGTAGTAAACTACAACCTTTCTAGCATTAAGTGTAGAAGTTTGCAATCTCAATTTAAAATCGTTTGAAAGCAATAAAAATATGGATACTGAATATTGATTAATATAAGAGATTTTTAAGTTTGGTACTAGATAATCAGTTCACGCAGTTTCGATTTTTACACCAAACCAATACTAAAAAGTTTTATAATTAAAACAAAAACCGAGCATCGTAAAAATATAGTTAATAAACACTTTGATAAATAGTTAGTGCTGAAATGTGCAACAAAACAGGTATTAATTATTGACTGCAGTAACTCTATCAGACCAGTATATGAGGTGCTTCTGGAATTAGATGATCGTAGAGAGCATTGGATAATGTCATCTAATAGGAACATCAAGTAGTAGGAATGCTCGTGAAAACATTGAAGAGGACGTGTTACATCTGATGTTATAGGTAGTATATTCAATCAGTTTAATTTAAAATGTAATTAGCTTTGTGGTGTCAAATTTACTTGAACATAATATTATTCTAAATATGTATATATATATATATATATATATATATATATATATATATATATGTGTGTGTGTGTGTGTGTGTGTGTGTGTGTGTGTGTGTGTGTGTGTGTGTGTGTGTGTGTGTGTGTGTGTATTTTAATGTCTTCCAAGTTATGTAATTGTTGAACATAAAATTACTGTTGAGTCAAAAAAATAGCTTTAAACTGGAAAGAGGGTATTCCGGGTAGGATATCAACTTAAACTGAATGATGAACAGGTGATTCAATATTTATCGTTGTCCAATAATACTTTTACATTAGGAAAATGCTATAGTTATGATGATTATCTTCCGACTAACTCTTTTCATCTTTAACTTTAACTATGTTATAAAATCGTCTAACATTGAGATACTTTTAACAATAATTATGATCTATACAGAAAACAATAAATTATTATGGAAGAGATAATGAAACCCTTACATAGGTACAGTTAGCAGAATTGACCCTCTGGCAATTTCCTCTTCAAGTTTTAGTTATTACGAGTTTATAAAGACGTTACTTTTGTTTTAACAACTTTACGGACTGAAAACTTACTTCTAACTTAGAAGTAATGCTATTAGGCAGGAACGCCATTGGCTTAGAACCGAATTACTTTAAACTGATCTTCCAGTCAGTAATTTTATACTACAAAAACTATTTCTTTCGCTGGTCAGACACGATACCCAAATTTCATTTTCTTTCATTATTGAATCGAAATATCTCTTCCTTTAGGTTTTGGTTTCCCTTTATTAGCAGAGAATGTAATTGCACCAGTTCTCCATCTTCTTAGTGCAGCGTCTGAAATATTACGTTGTCACAAAGTTGACTCCTGGAATCTGGAGCCATGTACCTAAAGAGATTAAAAAAATGTCGACAACGAAGAAGCTCAAAATTAACAATATACATTGTTTCAATTTCAGAAACCTAGACTACAAAATATAGTGTAAATTAGGTAAATATGTATAGTCATTGTTTAATCAGATGTACGGTACAATTAATCAGGTTCATCCTAACAATATGATTCCATATTCCAGGACTTAACTCTGTAATGACATCAGACTCCAGACATTGCACTAAGAAGAAGTCATGTCTGACAGAGAACCATTTCTATAATGTTTCACAGAGAAGCATTATCATAAGGGTATATTTTAAAATGTCACTTTAGCTTGTTTTAAGATATAAATTACCAACAATTCTGAAATGTTTCCTTTATAAGACTTTGGGCTATTTTAGTTTCTTCCGTTTAGAGTATTTAATTTTCTTAAACGTTTTTCTTAAGGGGTCTTCTAGTATATTGCCACTGCAGCCTGTGGTCTTTCAGTTTTACTGATTTGTGTAAGTTTTTGACCATTGCATCTGGAATATATATCTTGATAATTTTGGTTTCGCTGTTTAACTGAGATCGAGAAGTTACACTGTATAAGTTCTTGCTTTTGGCTTCAGCATCTTGTAAAATATGGGTTCTAAAGTCTTCTGAAAATGTCTAGCATGTAGAAGCCGTTGGTAGTTGAACGTTAGCGTTTCGTTTTGTAACTAGGAATCTTATCGATATAATAGAGATCTTGGCATCTAGATCAGAAGAGGCTTCGGGTACCATTTAGTACATTTCAAAACACAGGACATTTATGGCCTTCTTACCTCCAGACGAAATAGGAGAACGGGAAAGAAGTGTGAAAGAGTTTACCTGGGAATGTCAATGGAAACTTCCAGCAATTTCATTTTCTTCGGTTCAAAATTGTGGAGACAACTAGACTCTAGAAGTAACTGCGATTTAAAATATCTTGCCTCCAAGACTTACTTATAATGTAGACATACCTTTAAGTATAATGTCCAGCATGGTTTGTGCCTCTGGAATATAGCTATAAGAAATTCCAAACTAGAACATTTGGAGGTATAACAAAATGTAGCTCATTTATTTAGAATATTCCAGCTTTTGGGATGTTCTTAGCATAAAAGAGGTTTACGCCGTTCAGGAAAGTGTCCCATTTCTATGAGTTTAGATTACTGCTCTCTGATAGTATTCGGACTCCTGATCTGTGGAGCACAGCTGCCCCATAAGCTAAATGGGGGTACGGAAAGCCAAAGTATGCCAATTCCCAAGATTTGTAAAGAACAAAAGTTTGCCAAGTTACATAAGGTCGTTCCAGGTCAAACGTGATCTAGTCTATCCCAAGGAATTTTGTGGAATCTACACCTTCCAGGAGAACTTCATTCACCATGACAGTAGGAGAATTTTGTTTCAACTGCTAATGAAGATAGGAATAAATAACATTATTTATTACTAAGCCAATAACATTTTAAAAGGAATAAAAATGTTTTAAGAAAAGATTTAAATATCCATTGATACATCTTTGTTGGCCTCTCCGAGTACCACAATCTTGTCCCTAAGCTAAAACGAATGGCACCTCCAGTATCTGAAAGTTATTGTTCTCTTGAAGCTCTCGGACGATTGAAAGTATTCTACTCGATCTATCATTTTAGAGTTTTTCTTGGTCCGTTGTAATTAATCTCACGTAGGTCTTCACAGGTAATGTGGCTCACACAAGAGTCTTCATCTTAGCGAGTTTCTGCCATCTGGGATTTTCTGTTCAGTATTCATCACATAGCGAAAACTCTCTAGAAATCAATATATCCTAGAATTAAACGTTTACAGCACTGGGGATACACTTATTATTCTCAATCGTCGACATCCAAACACAGGTTACCTTATATCATGTAATTTTTGTGTAGAGCAATTTTATAAAAAAAATGAAACAATTTTGTTATATTGACTAGGTTAACTAGAAAATCGATTTTACTAAAGATTCAACTAGATAAATATTGATAAATACACAGAAATTCAGGATACAACGTTGTTGTATCGTGACGGTTTGGGAACCAAATACTAATACATCCCAATTAAGTCGAAACAGCGATACGCCATTTACGAGATGATTATGTACGCTCACCTCTCTTGTTCGTGCATGTTGTTGTAATAGACGACTACAGAACTAGTCCATTATGATCTGTGTGTATAATGACTTCTCTCCTTTCATTATTAAGTCGGATCTATCAAACATGTTGCATATATTCATCTCTTTCGTTGTAATAAATCTAGCTAATGTTTTTTATTAGTGAATTTAATTTTAATTGTTTACCAAGAATTAATACTGCCTCTCACTGTTACAAATAACGATTATTGAAAAGATTACTAATTTACTTATGCCATTGAGTTTGTGCAAAAACTTTTCACCATGTTTCCACGATTACAACTACACGTTTAAAGTACATTTCCTAAATTTGGCATGAATATTCTACACATAACATAGCTATAGTGGAATGGATTACTTCAATGTAAAATGGAGCTAAAACACTCCCAATGAATATTGTATACATAAATGATATCTTTTTTTGTATGTCACATTTTATGTTTAGTTGAAGGTGACATATCCTGCATGTATAAAACAGTATTCTAAAAAATAAATCATAGGTACTTAGTAGGGATGTATAGTTTATAACCGAGATCAATATTAGCCGTATTAACTTTTTGGTTAATCACAATCCTCCGTAAATATCTAGAATAATTTGGCCCATAAGACTTTTTGCATGTAAATACTCTTGACATTTTGACTTCAATGATCAAGAATTTCATGAGATCTCATCAACTTTTCAGAGTTTTAGGTATCATTGAGGGTGTTGGTCAGTAGAAACTACCTGCCTCTAGAAAGAATATCTAAATATATTAAAATAATATTTCTCCTCTTATCTTTGACAGGATAATGTGAATATATATAGTCTACTCTCAATTTCTGTATTGCCAACGGCAGAATATATACATTAGATACAATTGTACGATTTATAATCAGTATAATTTGTTTATAAATACAGTAAAGAGTAATACAAACATGTGATAGTTTGGTATAAATATAACAATAGATATAAAACTGTTATTTTTCAAATACAAATATATTATATTCACTATATCGTTGATTACAACAGAACAATAAATATACACTATACAGAAATTAAATAAATAATAATATAAAAAGTTATAATAACACAATATTATACTATACAGAGTGAGTTTTATGTCCTGGCACACCTGGATATAATTTAAACGGTCCGAGATATCGATGTGAAACCTTGACCGTACCTATTATAACATATTTTTTTTAATTTTTAAAGTTGTTGAAAATTTTTCCCCCCTTTTCTAAAGTTAGATTGTAAATTACTTGCTTATTTATGCACCGAACATTTTTTTACACTCCTTTAAACTACAATTCATTAAATAGGTTTTAAAAATATACTGGGAAAGGCTTAGCTCTTTAGCAATTGTTGAAACAAAATAATGGCATTTTGTAAAACTATATTTTAAAAACAAGCAATCTGGTCCATTTCTGGAACCCTAACATGAGGTACGACTTGTTCATTTAAAACCTTTTATACCTATTCCCAGTCATTTTACTGGCTGAAATGTCGTAAGATAGCCCCCATTATAACTGACAGGTGCCCAAACAGTAATTCCTTTTGATCCGAGTAGATTATGTTCAAGAATTTGTGGTTTACCATTGTTCTAATAATTACAATTACAATTGACTATACAAATTAGAATATGGCTCATGAAACCCAACGATACGAGAACAAAATTCTACTCTCCTGTCCGGATCGTCTACAAGAAGATTATAGACTATGTGACTTTTGTAAAATTTAATTTTGTTTCTTAATTATTCTCTGTACTGAAGGCTTTGAATAGTTGTTTTAAATTCAACTTTCCTTAGTGATTTCGGTTTACCTGGAGAGCGGAGCATTGATGCGCATACTAGTACTTTGCTTTCCTTATTTGATCTTCTAAAGTACTTTTTTACGATACGGCTTTTCAACTCAGTTATTGTTGCTTTGCTAGGTGGTTCAACTTCTGGGTAGGCAACTTGAAATTGTCTAATTGCTTCTATAATATGTCTAAAAGGAATAGCCTACGCACAAAACTTCACTTTTTGTTTAACATTAAAAGCCATTTCTCGAACTTCAATATCAGTAAAACTGTAATGGAGGAGATTAAGTGATTTTTTTACAATCAAACAGCTGTTTTCAACAATAAGCGTTATTAAAAAGCTGTTCTTTAAAACTGCAATGCAGCAATCAAATCAGATAATTCAAGGAATGAATTTTATAGGAAGAAAAGTGGTCAATTTATTTATTAGCATTGATGGTTATTTATCATCCAATTATTGATTATTCAGATTAATCCAGTTAGAATAATAATGAATTTTAAAATACATTGAAGTAGCTTAGCCTACATAGCATTCACATTTGAGTCTTTTCCACATTATTTATGCCTGTAAATAAACAGAACGATCCATTATTTGAAACTGCATTAAAATGTGTTGGCAATACCATTCTTTTAAAAAAATTCATGATACTATCTGGTGACATTTATAGAATTAGTATTTCGCTCCTTTCAATAAACACGTAACAATTTATTATATCTAATTGTTTACGTATAACAACTCGTATAACGTATAACTAAGATAAACTATACTTCCTGTCAATGTAATTATGTTCTAAGACGAAAGTTATTAGATATTCATTAACAATTTCGTTAGTTTAATAATATAAGATGTAATGAATAATATAAAGTGTAAAACTAAAATTTTGTTTTGACTGTAAATAAGGGGGAAATATTCTAAAACATACATGTAATATTATTAACAAAGGCTAAAGAATCGTTGGGCGGTCAACTCTTTTGACATAAGCTAGGTTCGCTGACAAAGTGTACCTGTCCACTTTCTTGTCACATCATCAATCTCTGCCGGCACTTTGTTCAACTACAACTTACCCCGAGCCTCTTTAGTCTGCATGTTCCCTTTAATCAAGTCATAATACAAAATTACTTGAACAATTAACATACACATTATGTTATTCTAAGTAACTAACTGCCATGTTATAAACAAATTTTTGATTTTTTACCGCGGGTGTATTTATCTCTAATTTTATTACATATTTTTTATCAATCGAGAACTCTTATGATATAGCTATAAATTATTCTGTTTGTTAATTTGAAATACAACTGATATTAGAGCTTTGCCTCGTGGGATCTTATAGTCCCAAGGTTAAATGTTAAGAAAATATTGTTGTTTAGTTTTAAACACCTGCTTATTAAAACATATTATATGTATTAGTCAGACATTTATGTTTAATCTAATTCCCAACTTAATACCAGATGGTTGCTTATGACATTCTATAACCAAATTAGATTCTCATTTCCTCATTATGGTTTGCACTCGTTGAATTTAAGCTTAATCCAAGACTGTCAGTTTAAGTTGTACTGGCATATAATGTTCGTAATGATACTATATGTTTAGACTATGCCTAAAGGTTTCAGCTAGCAATTTAAGGTTTTATTTTTTATGAAATAATAAATTAAATCAAATATCTAAAGCATCGATACATAAAAACTTATGTATCGCTTTAGATATAATTTGTATGCTACTTAGGTTATTTGAGGTAATGCGACCAATAATCTCTATTAATGTACTATTATAATTTTAGCACTCACACAATAATTACACGATGTTTTATTTTTTATTTTCTTCTTTTTGCCTGTTGGCTTTTATAAACTTATAACGCGGCCACGTAGTACACTTTTTATAACTTCATTCTATTATATTTTAATGTTATTTGCCGTATTTACTTTTGAAACATGAACCTTACAAAACAACACACACACATTGATATCAGCACAAACTGTCAATTTCAGTTAAAAGCTAAAACTTCCAATTTTATATCTGGATAATCTCTATCCTCCAAAGTGAGTACAGAATATATTGAAATAAGAAGTGGTGTTATTTTTATATGTTTATGCTTACTCTATGCTTTCAAGACTATTATTGATTAAACTGTGTTGTAATATTATAATGTTTACATAGAACAATTGGTGAAAATTTAACTTTGCAATCTGCATTAGACTACTGATCAAGCACTTTATAATAATGTAATCTAAATGTACACAAATGTTTCTGCCTCTTTGGTGAACTTCAGCTGAAAATATTAACAGCTGTTAAGTATCGGTTCACTTTGTATTACGTGTCGTAGCGCAGTCTGTCGTATCCAATATAAAACACTCCAACATCAACAACAATTTATAATTAAAAATTTAATTAACTATAATGAAATTCAGTAGTTTGGATAGGCTATTCAGAAATATTAATAATTCGATTGTGATGGTGGCTGCTTATTATACTTCAGCCTTTAAATAACTATAATCCAATTCGGATAGTAGTTTGGATAGGCTATTCAGAAATATCAATAATTCGATTGTGATGGAGGCCACTTATTATACTTCAGCCCTATCGGAAAACCATCTAATTTGTTTATGTACATTCCTGAAGGATTAACAAAAAATATTGTACATTCAATAGCATTACGATAAATTAAGTTGTAAATTAAAAAAATATACTTGTTATAAAATTAGTAATTTAAAATTACAGTATAATATCGGAACTGGCCAACAGAATTTAATTTAAAACCAATTCCTACATTATTAACAATAAGTAGTTACTCACACATGTGATTTGTATGCTACTTAATTTGAACTTATGTGACCAATTCTGACTGCAGATTAAAAAATGTAAATTACAACAAATTATTTTAAATCCAATTAGTTTAAAACTTGATTATATAAACTGTTAACAATATTCACACACAGAAACACAACCTTTTGATTTGTATGCTACTTAGGTTATTTGAGGTAGGCCTATGCGACCAATATACTCACTTCAATAAATTTGCAAAATGAGTTAAATAACTTTAATAAATAACTATAGTTTTTTATGCACTTCAAACATCTTCAATCTCTATTAATGTATTATAACAATTAGCACTCACACAATAATTACAGAATGTTACAAAACAACGCACAAATTTGATAGCAGCACAAACTGTCGGCTGGAATTAAAATAGAAAAACATTATGGCTGTGTTGTAATATTATAATGTTTAGGTAGAACAATTGGTGAAACTTCATCTTTGCAATCTGCATTACACTACTGATCAAGCACTTTACAAATTTAAAATATTAACTTTCTAAATTTTAAATGTGAACAAATGTTTCTGCCTCTTTGATGAACTTCAGCTGAAAATATTCACAGTTGTTAAGTAACAGTTCACTTTGTATTACGTGTCGTGGCGCAGTCTGGCGGATCCAATGTAAAACACTCCACCATCAACAACAATTTATTATTAAAAAATTAATTAAATATACTATTAAAATTAGACCGATTATGAATCTAAACCATTCTCGGATCCAACTGAAGACACACAAAACGTTTCATTAAAATCGGTCCACCCGTTTAGGAGGAGTTCATTAACATACACACGCACACAAGAAATATATATATAAAGATATTTCCTGTTCCGGAATTATCTGCTGTTTATAATCTGTGTCGACATTGCTGTTGCATGTATCGATAACGAAACCTGGAATAAAAAGTCTGCTCGCATTACCACCTTATATAAAAACAGTAAAATATAATAATACTCTTCTCTTTTCTCCTTATGTATCTGAGCCAATTTATTATCCAAATCATTTTGGAAAGAAGATCCTTAGACTATGGATCTATTAATGTTTATTACATTCTATAAATTAAACATAAGCACTTGGTTGTTAACTACATTTCAGTGCACTCGTTGGTATAATCATTTATATCAATGATTCAGACGTAATTTTATAAATCATGAACTAAAATAATATTTTACGTTCTAACAAATTTACAACATTTAAACCCCATTAATGTACGGAAGTGTTTTCTAGGTTAATGAGAACTTCACAAATGCAGTACATCAGGAATATAGGGGCAAACAAATTCGCATTTCTCACAATTTATTCTGTAAATACATAGTCTGTCATTTAATTATGTCTACAATCATATCGAGCTGTTCAGACTTTGAGGATCCATAAACTTCCACACAATTAACAATATAAGGATCATATTTTAATTTGTTTAAATTAAATTAATTACTTGCTAAATTTCAGATTATTTACTCTAAATAAAGTAGAGAGACTATAGTAATTAGGTGTTAGTGAAGGAAGCAGTCATGGCAATATTGTTTACAAACTTAAATTCGAGTATTAAATGGTTGTAAATATATCGATCTTATATGATACGGCACAAACCCTAGTTGTAAACAGCAATGCTTGTGGATTTAGTCCAGCCAGTATACCTTGCTGTGGGGGAATTCTGCAGCTCGTATAAATGGAAATGTGATCTTGTATTTTTGCTCAGGTAGTATCACAGATATCAGACCATAACACTTATCACCATTACTGGCATCCTTACAGCTTAGATCTCAGAGAGCTGGTAAGTGCTGAACATCTACCACAGATTTAACTAAATCCCTTTACATTTATTTGTAGTATTGTGGTTGAGTTTATTTTGCAAAGTATGTCAGCTATTAAGCAATTGTTTAGTTGTATATTTTCTGGTACTATTATTCTATTTTATGCATATTTTAGTATTTTATAAAATATTAGAGTTACAGGGACTAAGCAATTGTTTAGTTGTATATTTTCTGGTACTATTATTCTATTTTATGCATATTTTAATATTTTATAAAATATTAGAGTTACAGGGACCAACGCCACCATAACTATTACTTCAGGATCATTGGTTACCAACATTGTGTAAGCGATTGCATACAACGACGTTCTCAATACATAAAGTAAAAGATAAAGGTGCGCCACACCACTTGCTGCAAGGCTTTGCTGAGGTTGTAGCTACACGTGTCACTTGTTACAATGTCATATGAGTGAACAGTACTCAGTTTGTTTATAAACTTATTTATTCTGTATTTTACAATGACTGTCATTGCTATCTATAACACAAATTTAAAAAAGGTTCACTAACTTTAAACAAAATGGAATATCACGAAACCCGATGTGTCTGTATAAAAATGGAGCTTTATGCATAATTTCAAGACCGTGTAATAATCTAATGGTATTCAATAGTAAGTATATTTTAACCTTGTGCAGTGAAGATAACAATAGTGTGAAAATGGTGACATATTTAAATCACTATCACAGATACGTTGGGAACCAGTAGACACCAATGTTCCTAGTAATCCTTCATTTAGAACTGCAACGGGCCTCTCTAGTCGCTAATATATCTGCCAATAAACAGAAATGACGAGTATAACACACGAGAAGTCTTATTTACTAATTAGTATGTTATTGTGTTTTAAACCTTTAAGTTAACAGTATACCATCTATGAACTATCATGTTATAAAACTATCATAAACATATTTTATATGTTAGTGAGGAATGTATATATTTTTACATCTCCCTCAGAAGCTTACTATGTTATCTCACTAGTACATTATCATTGCACCAAATATTAACAATGTTTTTGCTACATTAACGCACGTTACGTAGAATGTAATATTAAATATTATTTTGGTAAATGCTGTGAAATAAATAGAATTCCAGCCCTTTAATAAAAGCAAACATCCCTTAGTTTGGTATTATACTGAGGAAATCTTTTAATATTGAACCCATGAATATTTATAGCTAACATAGAAATGTTTTGCGTTTTTAGCATTATTGAAAGTGTTGTTATTAAATTCCACTGCATACCTTTCAGCGGAACATAAAGTAATATTCCAATAACAAAGCTTGCTTTAAACGGATACCGCGTTTTTAAAATAAAACTAACTAAATGTTAGTGATGGAATAGAGTATATGATGGCAACACTTATCCACTGTCGTGAAATCAGAAATGCTCTCACTAAACGGGTCCTATTGTTTATCATTTTTGCGGGAAGTGGTAAGACATATTAAAGTTTTTGTTTTAACGTAACCATATTACAAGCTGAGAAGATTTTTTTACAGTTATTTAGTAATAACTTAAATATTATTTTATAAGGTTTTACGTCATGAATAAGTAAAGCAATTCGCAATGAAATTACTAATTTTATTCTATTGTCATTCATCACTACTTATCCATTGAAAGATTATATAACAAAAACGTCCAGTTTTTATTCAGTAGGTATATGTAGAGCTACAGACAACTGCATTATTTCCTTAAGGTTAGGAATAGCAAAGTAAACTGCAGTCAGAGCTATTGGACGTGTAAGGCACAAGAGCTGGAAGTAACTCACTCCCTCATACTCACTATTGTAACATTAAAAGTTGAAAGTCATCACAGAGCAGATAGCATATTAGACATTACAGGTTCAAATTCTGTCTGTTACTGTACCACATATTACTAGTACCATCGACTTCTGTTCTGCATCGAATTCCCACTTCATTCTGCTTTATAATATCTGCAACAGATCAGTTGACCATGAGGAAGGCCTCCCCTTAAAATAAATTTCTCCTTTGCGTTAGCAAATATTTTACATTGTTCTTATATTTAACAATAATGTAAACGATAAATTAGCAGAATAAATAAATTAATACACAAACTCAATACACCCACAAGAGAGTCAAGCAAATCACATTAACATATGTAACCTAAACATCCCAACAAATGTAACATCATCTTATATTACCTTTATGTGAAGACTTTTATTATTTTAACTATTATATGAAAGCCAATATAATGAGAAAATTTTGAATGCATCATATTTCAAGCTATATTGTGAAAAATTTAATATTTTAATATAAATTGGGTATGAAACCTCATTTTTAAAGCAAAGAGGTCTACGATGCATCATTTTGTAGTCAATGTCTTTCTTACATGAAAGGTCATGTGTCTATATGTCCATATGACTACTCGTGGATGAAATGATCTAAAGATATGAAATTTCACTGGCAACCTCAGCGAAACCTCTTAGGTCACGTGATGTGGCGTACTTCTACGTTGTAATAATTAATACTGTGAGGAAATCTGTAAGAATATTACTGTCAGATTGTGGAGGCTTTTATTAATGTAAGCAGATTTTAAAAGAACCGGTAACTCTTTTAGATGTAAATCTTCATCCCTTAATATTACACAACTGCATACCATAAAGATAAATTACTATATCATTGACAAAAGTGCTGAATATAATACTTCTGAAGGTTCTATAAAATTAATTAAATTTAAAAGCAGGTTATTTTAATTTTTTAAAGCAGTAATTTTAAAATATACAACTCTATGGAACATATATTATTTTTTAATTACACTTACTGGCCCATTAACCTTATTTCCATTTAATACAATTTAAATGTAATCAAAGTAGAATGTTAAATATCATCGTAAAAGCAGTAATAACCGCACAATTAGTATTTAATTGCAATATATGGTAAAATATTTCAGGCGATATCCACTATAATAATCTGGAATATTGCCACAATAAGGCGAAATGGGGTATTTTTAAACATTTGCCGGCATGGCTTGTGATACGTTTAGTTTTTGAGTTTCATATGCAACGTATTTACGCAAGAAACCAGGATCGCGAGTTATACCATCGTATAGTTTCTATACAAGGTACAAGTACGCAACACTACGTGTCACATTACAGGCTTCGCTGAGGCTGTATGTAAATATTCAAGTTAATAGGTGATTTTATTTTATAGATGTCACGATGAAGACAATACTCAGAAAAACATTGTTTCATCCCCCCTGGCAGACAAAATAGGATGTTAGTATCTCTCTTCTAAGTCATCATACGCGTTTATTTTATTTATTTTGTTCGTCTGTTTTTAAGTATTTTGTGTTTGGGATGTTTACCCCAAAATTTGCATTACAAAATTTAATTGTATCACAATTGGTTTTCTGACTGCAGTGAAATTTAAAAGTACGTTTTAGAGAAAATATTAATTTTGATTTTCTTCAAATTATTGAAAATAATCTCCATATGATAATCGTTATAATCTGACCATCGATATCATTCTGAGTTTGCCTTTATTAGTACTAATTTTTACAGGAGGAATAGGTTAAAATTTTGTTAACATAATTTAAATTGAACGCCTTATCACTGATATAATATCACTTACAATATGAATCGACTAATCTAAATTGAATAGGCCAGTTTTTTGTACGCGTTCTTTTTAAATATTGCAGAAAAGTATTTAAGTTTTATAATATACTAGCTGTTTCCCACGGATTCGCACGCTTTACGTAAGCCTTGGCCATATATTTGCACTTCTGGTTCAAGTTGAGTTTGCCTTGTTGTCGCGATCAAGAAAATCTGTATATGCTTATTATATAGCCATTATACACGTACATGTATTTTATTATAAAGCGGTCTAACAGTCAAGCTTTAAGTTCAACCATATATTTATCATAAAGACAAACATATATTCTAACTTAGTGCCTTCAAATAGTCTTTGGCAATTAATAAACGTACCTGTGTCGTAATTGCAGTTTATAATGTGCAGGCGCTTTGAAAACGTTTATATTTTGCAGCGCCACCTCGTAGTGAGTTTTATAAATGAGTATAGAATATAAACCTTCTCCGTCGAAAAGTACATATACATTCAAATTTTCATAATTATCGGTAAAATTGTGTTCGATTCCATAAAGGACAAACACACAAACATTCATTTTTATATATGTAGAAGAGGAGATGGGTACTATGTAAGAGGAAGCATATAATTAGATAGAGATGATGATCAAGAAAATATATCAGGCAAATTTATTATTCACTAAAATTTATCTTATTCATAAACTTAAACTCAATAATTTACCACTTTTTTGTAAAATGTACAAAGGCCCAAACCTCTTTGAAATGTATGAGGTAGCATTACTAGTCTAGTAATCCTAAATTATCTCATTTGGCTTCATGTGTTACTATGACATATGTTAAAATGTTAAATAATTGTTTAGAAATGCATTTATTCTGGCAACTATTTTCTTATCTTTTGATATTAAAGGTGACAGGCTCCTCAAGTGATAGCCTTCTCTCTAAGTTAACAAACAACGCTTTCATATTTGTGTCTTAAAAAATTACTAAATGAACTCTTTTACTTCATATTTACTTTTCGAAATATTTTAAAGATTGTCTTACATTTTCGGTTTGGTTACTTTGAACAAAATAATATGGCTAATGTGCTCTAGATATTTCACGAAACGTAATTAATATATGGATTTATTTTTTTACAAAATTATCAGTCTTTTTATTTAGTAATTTTATATTACAAAATTCATCATAACCTTTCTGTATTTTTGTTGTTATGCATAATGTAATTTATCCTAAAACAAAAACTTGTATTTCTAGAAAATTTACAACTTAACATCAAGTACAGCATTTAAATCTTGTTCGGGTTCAAGATTGACACACACTGGCATGGGCAATGTCAAGGCTGGTGGACGCCCTTTGGCCACACTGTAATCTATTCATCAAACTGAAGCGTCCTTCTAGTCTATCTTATTTGTGGTAGAATATATTACAAAGATATTCTTGTTCATAGCAAAGTTATATTTCATAAATACCTCAATATACTTTAGTTGTGTTAAATGTATCATTTTTAAGAAATCTTGCAGTGCTTAAGTCATGGTACTAATTGTTTATTGTTGTTTAGGGAGAGATAGAAGAAAATGAAGACTGGCATGTGTTTGACACAAAGGAACATACAAGTTTTAGGTTCATTCATAAAATATTTTATACATTTGGTAGAAATAGGAAATATAGACGGATAAATGAAGGTGTGCTGGTAACCAACCACTGCATTATCAAACTGTACAACTGTACACCTCGTGGTTCGAGTGTACTTTAAGATATGGAATTATTCATTTTGGTAGTACGTATGAAACTATCCTTCAGCCCGTAGTTCTTAATCAGAGTACCTTTAGTTTAAAAAAGTCTGATCCTGTTACACACTTATGTCAACAAGAAGATATTTTTAATTTTAAACAGTTGTATGCTATATGTACTCTTTACCACATTTCGAAAAACATTGAAAATTATGGTTTTAAAGAAAATGAAATGAACACACGCTCTTCCAATAATATAATCTTATTATTACCTAATTTTTCAAAGGAAATTTCTAGAAATCAATTTTGTTATTCTGGTGTTAAATTGTTCAATAAATTTCTCTTAGAGTATGGTAATACATTGCTGTTTGTGGGTAAACCAAGGTTTAAAATTAAAGCAAAACATCTTGTAGTCGATTATTTTGAGGATAGATAGTAATATATTGTTATTATTATTGTTTCTTTTATGTATATATATATATATATATATATATACATTTTATTTAAGCATTGCATTAATCTTGACGTTGTTGCGTTTATCTTGTTGATGTTGTATTTATCCTGTTACTGTTGCACTTTACTTGTTATTCACTCATTTTGTTATTGATTTCCTTTTTCTTGCCAGTTATTCTTTATCTGTTATTGTTACTCCAGTTTAGTTAAATTATTTATAATTGTTTGTTTTGTTTGATTTATATATATATATAAATTTGTAACATTCGTACTATATTTTGTATTTTTTCGAAATAAAGATGATTTGAACTGTGAACTGTTTAACTATCAAAGTCACACAGGCAAATTCTTTCTTTTCATAAAGTAGAGGCATTTCAAGACTTATTCTGCCCGTCCTCATGGACGATTCATCTAGGAGAGGATCTTATTAAACAGAATAAAGGAGAGAGTTCATACAGTACAAGGTCGAAGGTACTGATGAAAATTGCAGTGGTCACAGACAGGATCTCTATCTCCAACACATAGTCAAACGTCTCAGCCCCATCGGCACTTCCATAACAAGAAAAAACATTTCTGCAGATTTTTTTGGATCACACTTTGATCTCGAACTATAGCAATATTATATACATTCGCAAGTAAACAGGTCAAAGAATAATTTGTTCTGGTCGTTACAAAGCAATAAAAAATCAAGTAGAGAGTTTTGTATTACGGAGGATTTAAAATCAGCATTTTTTGTAGTTTGCACGCTACAAAAAAACTTAAAAGTGTTGCACATGTCATTGTACAGGTTTGTGATTTATAACATTAATGATATACTGTATATTCATTGTCAATAACGTTTTAATAAGCAGTAATTATAGAATGTTTCAACGAATGTTTTGGACTCGTCTTCCCGCATATTTTTTTAACTGATGTAACTTTTACTAAAAGAAAAAAAATTAAATTTAGTTTTATGTCTTGTGGAATTATTATTTAAAATATATTAAACACACTGGTCGTATGGTTTAACTTTTGGTACGTATAAACACCTTGTTGTTTTCGGAGCAAGTTTTGTCCCAAACAAAGTCTGAATTTTACGTGGTCAGGAAGACAGATCTGTAGATAGATGTAGACACTAAAAGGACTACTCTGCATAGTTCCTTCTCTGTATTTGTCCTGAATATAAAATCAACAGTTGTTTTTAATACCTAATGTATAATAATATAGAAAAAAGTATTGTAAAAATCACTAAATTAATGTGATATTCTTTCTGAAATAGCTACCTACTTCTGAATTGGAAAAGTGGGTCTTCTGAGATTCGGTCTGATTATCTACAACTCCATACCCATTGCTTGAGATTAAAATAACTTGTATTTTAAATATTTCCCAGTTATATGACGCACAAAAACTACATATAAGTTCTCTACATATTTACGAATTTTTTAGACTCTTAAACACAACATAGATTGAGGTATAATTTATGCATATCTGTACTTTAAACTGTATATGGTGTTAGTACTAATTATAAACCTAAACAGTTCTTTTTGCTTTGAAAATCCTTTTTTTCTGAAAATTCGCGAAGATTGGATGGACAGAAACAACTTCACTCCATAGATTTAAACTGTATTATAAACCATCTTAATTGAATATTGTCAACTAATATCCCAACGTGATGTTTGTTGTAATATTGCAAGTCGGTATACCTAAATTGCTTATAACTCTTTACTATTAAGTTATTCATTAATAAATGGAATTTTATGTAATATTTGTTAGCAAATCATTTTTCTCCTTTCAAATTGTTAATTGTTTAAATCATGCACAATAATACGACTTTCTTACTTTCAAGTTTAGAGTTCCAAAAATGTAAAAAAACTGTTTCTTTCATTGCTTAATATCTCCGAATCTGTTCAATATATTGAAAGTTGGTATCCACTAATGTTGGATGAGCCAAATAAATTAGGTACACACGGAACGCAGAGGTCCTGTGTATCAGACTATCAGTAACGATTGCTCTTCTACTTAAATAATAGCCACAAATTTATCATACGACTTACGGTGAAGAAAACTTAATCACAATTACTGTATATTTTATACAAGTATATTGCTTTTAACTCTCAAAGTTCCTTGAATCGAGAGTAGTAATTATGCCTCGAGAACAACAACGTCAAATAGGTTTTGTTAATTTTTGAAAAAAGTGGGCTTTGGTATGATGTTGGTTAATGTGATATTTTTCAACAGCATAAGTTCCATAGACAAATGTTTAAATTATCTTATATTTTGCGCCGTTACCTTTAAATACTTATAAAATTTATGCTTTTTTAACATTTTAGATGTATTTTGACTCTCTAAGTTTGAAATCGCACTATAAAAATAAAATTAAACACATGGATAGTAAATGAATAAGTAAATTATTTATTTCCAACAGCACCCTACAGTAAAATTAACAGCTTACATACTTGGAATGTGGAAATCAGCTTATTCAGATAATTGGTCAAAGTATCAATGAATACTCAGCTCTCATTGGCTGCAAAAAGTTGAGGATCTAAACTGTCCAAACGCCATGGAACTAGTGATTTTAGATTCTAACAAGTAATGTAACATGTATTTTTAAATTTTTTCTAGTGCATTTTGACATGAAATAAGTTAAGATGTGGTTGTATGGCTAAACAAAGAATAATAAGCAAAGACATATTAAATTCGATTTTTTGCGTTTTGATATGCCAATATGACACATTCCTGCATCAAAAATAATATGTGAGTTTTCATCAGTTCCTTGTAATGTTCATTTGTAATGGCTCTTCAGTTCACTGGAAAGAATAATTATCTGAATTCATCGTCTTCCAATTGAATAAAGATATTTATACAGTATAAGTATTAATACCTCGCATAGAGCCAGTATACAGTGTTTAAAGATTAATGAATATAACAAACGGTTATATTTGACAGGTTAACGGTTATATTTTATATTTCAAAACTTTCAAAATCTAAATATAACACGTGTTTTTTAATTGCCATAAGGGTCGTTAAAAGAATATTTTTAATAAGACAATAGTAGGTAAAGTGAATATTTACAGTTTGTCCATAAGTGCTAACGAGCTCATTTAGGGACGAAATGTTGAAACGTGTAAATCTATTGATTGTTATCGTGTTATATCCGCAATGGCACTGAACGATTCTTATTTTTCAAATGAGTAATGATTAATTATTATGAATAATGTTACAGACGCAATATAATAGCAATGCATGTAGCATAATTTGGAGCAAACTTACTAGAAACAATTAGTACTCAACATATATTGAAATCCGATTACAGCAGAGAATTCATTTATACTAATGTAGCCTCTGGCACTCCCCCACGGCAATTGATTACATAGTATTAATTTAGGTTTAACCTCAGGTTTGTAGAACCCTAGTCGTACATTCCCAGGTTTTGAGCCTTGTATCATTACATAATTTAATAAAAAAAATGAAAACAGGACTGCATAGATAGTTTTAATTGACTCACGGTTCTATATAGGTATTTTATTGAGTTGCTCAAGCTCCATTGTAGTTGGAATTCGTTTTTACACAGTGTGCAGCAAAATAAACAGTACTGGAACCAAATCAGCTTATTCAGACAATTTCTACATGTTTAAAATGTAAAAAACCTCTAAATTTAAAAGAGATTATTTCTATTGAAACAATTCATGTAAGCCATTCATTCCAACTAACCAATGTTGGATCGAAAAAATTACATTCGCTTTTTAGGTGCATCTAGCTTATGGCCAAAGATTACAAACATATGATTCAGTTTACTGTCACAGCATGATTAAACACGTTCTTTGGCGTTTCGTGCCTAAATCTTATGGCTTTGACAACAGGTTTTTGGACTGTTTTTAAGCTTATTAAGTTATAATTCAAGCTTAGGTAATTTATTTGTATGTATATTTAGATCACATATTATTTATTAAAAACCCAAGAATTATTTCTCTGATACAAAATGTTTGTTCTTCTCTAGAAAAATCAATTACTGTGACTAAAGCCTCTCCTTGTAGACAGGCCCATACAAAGAACAATTTATAGGGATCCTGTCCCTCAGGGGGCCCGGGTCGAGCCCAGCTACACGTATATTTAAAGGGACAGTGTCGGTGAACAAGATAGTTCAATCTAATAACCGTAAGGCTAAAAATGTGTAATATAGATAATTACTATTTCACAGAATAAGGTTCCAACAATTTCCTTTCTATCTACGATAACTAGTTGGATTTGAATTTGTAGACAAATGTGGTACTGATATAGAATCAAATTAAAGCATAGGTACATTTTTAACAAGGGTATTGAGCGAGTTAGATAAGTGAACACGCTGAAGTAGATGCTCGTAGATGGAGAGAACGCATGGAAGTATTAATACAGCCGTTGGTACCCGGGTTGTGTTAGAGAGGGCTTCTTAGGCCTAACTTCGCCTGGTAAAATAAGACATCTTTACTTTATTTAATCAATGCTAGTATTTTTTTTTATCTCCAATATAGCTTCCGTTTATTGAAGCGTTTGAAATATAACACCAGAAACCTGACAATTGTGCGCATGATGCGACAGTGGGAGTACCTTTCATTCGAGATTATATGGATACATGCTAGGTAAACAAACATAACCCCGCCGTAGTCTTCGAAACGAACAGAGTTCGCTTTTCCGATCGTCTTCGTCACAGTAATTTTTTTATCACTTTAGACAGAGGTGGACTCCATGGTCCAGAATTTAATCGTTACCAGTGTCCGATTTCAGACGCTGCACTAAGCGGAATGCGAAATGGAGCTTATCTCAATACTCGCTTTGGACCCACCTTTCACATCATAGCTGTTATCTGAAGAAGTATCAATTTGTAATCTACAATTACATTATAGTCCAGGAGAAATAGCAGTTCAAAATGGTGAAATAAATCAATGTTTTCTTACAGCAAACTAATGGCACAATTTAGTCAAATACATCATAAATAAATAAAAAAAAACATTCCGAACCAAAATTGTCTATTAGGGGGTATAGGAGGGGTTAAAATTGTTTTCTGCAATTTGTGACTAAACAATGTAACCTATTGAAAAAAGTCAAACGATAAAGTTGTTGGAAATAAAAAAATCTACAACTTATGTTGTACTCATTTTTGCCCTAACCTCAAAAATTTCCTAAAAAATAAAAAAACAGTTTTTATGGTTTTTTATTTTACAAAAATGGTTCTATTGAGCTGAAAATTTGATCAAATATACTTTGTGCTATTCTAAAAATACTGTACTTTTTCCATCAAGAAATATTCAGCCGTTATAATATTTCACTTGAAAAAAAGTTTTGATAATTTTTTTTATTGTTGAGTTTTCGAATATTTTCAAAAGTTTAGAAACATTTTTGAACGTGAAAGTTTGATTACAGGTATATATAGTACAGGTATATAATAGTGTCCTTGAAGCAAAAGGGCGGGGTCAATCCTATTCTTCTATTATACGGGTCTCAGTATGTTCTAAGCATTAAATAAGCAGCTGCTTTGGTGTCAGTCAAGTTATATTGGAGTAGTGTAGTTAAATAAGCCTCGTGATTAGCAATTTACAAGATTTTTGTCTATATAAAATACAATTCGTAAGTAAAACTTTAAAATTTTGTGAAACAAAATTTTATACAAATTATTCAATAAAAAATTATTAAAAATAATACAGATCATAAAAGTTTGTCTCTGTACATACAATTTTACGCATGCTATTTATCTAGTAATTTTTACGTTTCTTCAGTACCTATACTAATTTTATCGTGCTTTCTGCATTTTATAGATTCATGTAAATGATGGAAAAGGTATCTTCTTGTATCATTTGTAAAAACCGCGATGGAGATTTGGTGAAAATAAAAAGTCGAGGGATAGATACTCTTATTTCGTCAAGTAAACAAAGGAATGATTAGCGGTACAAAACATTTCAGAAAATGACTGAAGCACACATTCATGATGGTTGTGGATCGGCATACAATAGACCTCGATCAATTGTTACAGCTTCCAAAGAACAAACAAGAAAAAAATCTATTGGGAAGAAGATTATGAAAGAAGCACGTGATTTTGATTTTGAGCGTCATTGTGTTTTTTGTGAAGAACCTTGTAGCAAAATAGAGCATTTCGCTTCATGCAGAAGGTTGAGACTAAAGAAAAAATTTTATCAACTTTAAAGGAAAGAGATGTTTCAGAATCATTTAATAAAAGTCTGTTAGTTAGAATGAATTTTCTCAAAGAATCAGATGAAGTTCAAGCTTATCATAATAGGTGCATGTCATCTTTTTATGATGGGACAAGCTCAACATCTTGTTGATATACATCGAGTGTAGATTCTAAAGATTTCATAAGTTATTGCGTGTATTACTTAAAACAAAATTCATCCGAGTGCCAATTTTACCTTAACGAAATTAAAGAAGATTCTGATGGTGATATCCCAACATTAAATACATTTAAAAAAATTGAGAAATAGTTTTGATAACGATCTTGTGTTTACTTCAATCAAAGGAGATACAATCATTACGTTTAAAAAAAGCAGGGAAAAAAATTGAGTAGAATATGGTATGATAAGATGACGTAGAATATGAAAAAAAGATATTTATATTTTTAAGTTCACTGAAAAAATGTACATAAAATAGTAAAAAAAAACTTTTGGAAAGAAATAATGGTTTCTTGATTCAATTTCAATAAGAATTGTAAGAAATATTGTAAAGAAATCAAAAAATATATCATGAAAAATACAAATTAAAAATAATTACTAAGACTCGAATTCTGTTTTTTTATTTATTTAAAAATTTCCACGTAATTGTTAAATATGCATGATTCATTATTATTTTACTAAATGCTTACAAATAGCACTAGTATAAAACAATTATAATTTAAATAAATAATAACAATTTTTCCACGTAAGTAATACAATGTATAATGAAAAATGGTAATATTTTGTTTATTTTAAATTTTTCTGCAGTTTTTTCAATGAAACTACATATTTTTTATTTCATTTCTTCAAAATAGACAAAAAAAAGAAAAAAAATGAGCCGTCAGGGAACCTTTTTTGATAAAAAAATGTTTCAAAATGGTGATTGAAAATTATCAAAAAATTTTTTTTCAATTGAAATTTTATTATAACGGCTGAATATTTCCTAATGAAAAAAATACAGTATTTTTAGAATAGCACAAAGTATATTTGATCAAACTTTCAGCTAAATCGAACCATTTTTGTAAAATAAAAAAATAAAAAACCAAAGAACTGTTTTTGGATTTTTTTGAAAATTTTTGACATTAGGGCAAAAATGATTGCAACATAAGTTGTAGATTTTTTTATTTCTAACAACTTTTTCGTTTGAATTTTTTTAATAGGATCAGGTAACACGACTGGACTATTATTATAAACTTTAAATGTAAATCATAATTGGATTTTGTACGTATGTACGAACATATTGCTGTGTGAGCTTGTTCTTTATATTATTTTGTGAGAGATGAAAAAGCTATGACGAAAAAGTGTGTAGAAGCCTTATGTGTATGATAATTAAAAGAACGTTACGCATTTGTAAAAGAAAATGAACTTCAATATTCAATAAGAACAAATGTAAAGGTATTCTGTTATAGAGTTGTGGTAGATGATCAGCACTTCTGCGATGTAAGCTTTAAGGATGCCAGTAATGGTGAGAAGTAATATGGTCTGATATCTCAATACTACCTGAGCCAAAATACAGGATCTCATTTGCATGTATACGGCTGTGAGGAGCTACAGAACTCCCCAAACAGCAATACTTACTGGCTGAACTAAATTCAAAGCAATGAAGTTTATATCTACGATGGATGGATTATCACATAAGATTGTGTTACAGTCAGAACTTTCGAATATTTAAATAGTGAAACAAAAATGCCGTCCCTCCTCTGGAATATAATTATTATGACTTATAATAAAACAATAGTTTAGTATTTAAAATGTAAATGTTTATGGTAGGCACACTTCCTCGCGTATGATTAGATGTAATTTTAGTTTCACGTGCTAGTTCAACTTTGTAATAGTTTGATTTATTTGTGTTTGGAGGTTAGATGACATAAATAACTTCCTTCGACTCTGTAATAAAGGCACTTTTCGCATAATTTCATTTTATTTCTGTTAGAATAATAGAGCTTAAATTTAGCAAGGAGATCATTTCCTTTCAGGCATACAAATAATATTTTTCATCTTATGTTATTTTAGATATTATGTGGGGTTCCGAAACGAAAAGATTTTTTATTGGATAGTTGAATAAAAAAATAAACAAGATAAGGTGTAATTGCAATGAAAATTGTAAGAGCTGAGGGACGTTTTCGTAGAAATAAATAAGCTCGTGATAACTGGCACTATGCAAATTTTAAAAAAATATAAAAATACATTTGTTTTGTTTTCATTGTTGGAACTTGATGAAAATCTAATTATAATATTAGCTCATTTCTTATACAATTATGTCACAAGGTGTTAAAGTGGAAATGGTCATAGTCAGAGTAATTGTTTAAATGAAACTTCTCAACTAAGTGCATTCTGTAGAACTTATCCATTGAAATGGAGAATTTTGGGAAACAATAACTATTAATTGGTGCATATTTTATAACAATACTGTTATTTCAATAGGTAAGGTATACTAATCAGGCATGCTATAATAGCGTATTTAGATTTATAAAACAATTTCAACAAGATGACTAGTATTAGTTCAGTGACAGTTCTAATAAGTGTTCGAGTTACTAAAAATCAGTTATTAAAAATCATCATATAAAAAAGAAGATTTCAAACACAGGTAGTAAACCACTTAAAAATATTCTAACCACAAGTGAAAAGAACATTGAATCTGGCTGGGCCTAAGAGGAGTATTTTAATGGTTTAGTAGTTATTAGGTAGGTATTACGACTACAATAGTTATTCCTGGTTACGTTATGAATACATCCGGGAAAACTATTGATGTGTGTAAGAAATTAGATGAGTACGTCACATCCTGAACAGAAAATATATACTTCTTAAAAAATGTTCGATTCTGTAAGAAATACTTATTCTTTTTGCAAGGTTTTCTTACTAATATTGCACTCTTGCTTTGTAAGGATAAAAGATTTCTATCAATACGTGTTTCATTATTCAGGTTTTCAGTCTACGAAGGTTTAACTTTTATTTTACGTATAATAGTTTTCCAAAAGTTTTTACAAGTTAAACTAAATTTGATAGCATTAAGTTAGTAATCTATAGTCAAAGTATTAAAAACAGTACCATTTTAAATGAATACGTGGTAGTATAGTTGTACCGTTATTTAGTTTTACTTCATATAATACATATTTTCGCAACCCAGCTACTTGTTACTGGTTAGTAAAAGTTACATCCGATGTTCTTGGAACTAAATTATTGGGGAATTGATAACCTAATCGGCACGCGTATTAATTTTTCCTCTCGGGAACTTTGTAGCTGCCGAACCTCGCTACCGAAGCGACACCTGGCGCGCCTTTTCCGTAAGTAAAAATTTATATTTTCGTATCATAAGTTAGCCCTTTCATGCGAGATATCTAATTTGAATGTAATGTAAGGTAAAATTATAACTTGTAAAGTAACTTACCTTGAATGAGTTTTTTTTTTGCCAGATCAACTTGGGTAATATTTGTGGCGATGTCCTTTTGACGAGACCACGTTGTCGTGATTATAAGCTGTCAATAAATGGCTAATACCGTCGCAATTTTGTTTCAGGTGAGTTGCAGTTCACTCTTCGAGATCACTTCTTCAGTTCAAGCCCAATTACTTTATGTTTTATACATCCAGTCTACTAATATTCTCCTTTTCCGACTACAACTGCATTGTCGAGCCAAGGATGCTGACGCCAACTTTTTTAGACAAGTTCATCGTAAAGGGAAGTACGCAAAACAAATCTAATATCTTAGCTTTAAGCATCACTTGATATGAGTGCTAACCATCATGAGGACAGGGTGATTTAAGTTAGTGAGTAAATTCAGAATAACTGCCTGTCCACCACATGTTTGTTTTGGAAATCAGCTGATTTAAATTAAAGAAATTGGTTTTTTTGAGATTAACATTGAAACATTAAGACCCATTGGGCAGAGGCATAAAGTCAGAAGTATTTAAAATCCACAAAAGCCACACCTACATTTCAGGAGCTTTCGATTAATTGAAACGTGTATACAGGGTGCCCACAAGTTACTCTGCACAGCTGATTGCAGTTTGAAAACTATGTATATACGCTATTTTTGGAAACCTGATGTGATTTTTTTATTAAACTAAATCAAAGACAAATTTGTTTAATGTGTAAACCTTATACTTTTTCAGTTTAAATATAATTTCCTAACACACAAACAAACGGTATACTATAGAACGGTACTTTATAGTACTTGAAAAATAGAATAATAAAGTTTGGTAAAGTAATTTTGTGGACACATTGTATAAAAATAATAGTTTTAGATTTCTAAAATCATCGCACGGCAATCAAGAATATTGATTTTAATAATATAGAAAAAATGTTTATAAGAGAAAGGATTTACTTAGAATCACACAATTTGTTTGTTAATAGCTCAGGTATTTTCTATTATGACTGGATTAAATAGAACATGCAGACTTTAGAAGCTCAGGGTAAGTTGTAGTTGAACACAAAAGTGCCGGCAAAGATTGATGATATGATAACAAAGAGGACAGGTACACTTTGTCAGTGAACCTAGCTTATGTCACGTGGAGTTGACCTTCCAACGTTTCTTTTGCCTTTGTTGTAAGATAAATGCACGTTTTAAAGCCGTGGTTTCCTTTGGTTACAGTCCAAAACACAATTACTTATTATTTTATAAACTACATTGTTCTTTATATACATATATTATTTTCCTAACCTCTAATTATTCAAAATAATAATAATAATACCAATTTTGGTTATAAACTATAAATCCACACAAAGAATCTAGGATTATTTTCACCATTTAGTCTCTGTCCCCTTCAACCCAGTAACAAATTTACACCTGCTATTGACTTAATATCCATATTATATTTTATAAAGATCGATTAAATTGCGTTGCAATTGGTTGTAATCATAGTATAAATTTGACTGAGCAAGTTCAGTGGAAAATTGGACAATACATTTCCTTTTAAATCTAAACATCAATAACTGTATCAGCAAACAACGCAGTTAATTCTCTGTGAATACTTAAAGTTACATTCGTTATTTAAGCATAGTACCTAAATAAATTACTACGAGCAAAATACAGCTATACAGAACTTTAGATGCATAGAATCTAATACTAAAATGATAGAAGCAATGGGTACAAACCATTAGATTCACAGGTCATAATGGGCGAGTTCTGTACCTGTTTATTACAACAGCATGCACGAACAAGAGAGATGAGTGGACAAAAGCTACTTGGTAAATGCCGAACCGCTGTTTCTACTTAATTGAGATGTATTCGTGTGGGTTCTCAAACCGTCACGTTACAAAAATTTGGTATCATATGTCATTTTTTATATTTTTGTAGTGAAACTTTTAGCGAAATATATTCTCTAGAATGTAGAAAAATAATTATATAGTTTGTAAACAAAACTTGTTTGTTTTGTTAGTATACGTATCAGTAAATAATTACACGATCTAAAGTAAACCATTTTTGGAGTAACCTTTTGGGCATGAAAAGCGTACTTCCAGTGATTGAACTATTTATCCCCATGATTCACGAATTTTCAGTGCCTGAAATTTAGCAACATGGCAAATATTGAAAAATAAAATTCCAGATAGTGAACTGTTTAAGTTTTAAAGTCTATAAGAGGCCAGAGTCCTTGGCAGTTCCAGGAAATCCTAGAAGTTGAGAAGTCCTCAAAATTAAAAGCTGTCAAGCCTAACACTATTAGAGACAATACATTTCCACTAAAACCACGACTGTCCAAAGAGTAGTAATATCTATAGGTCAAATTATCAAGAGTTTTAAAGCTGCCAGAGACAAAGAGGTTACTCAAGATTGAGCTTAAATCTCACCTGGTATGAACCGGGTGAGTTTAAACGGATAGTAAATAAAAGTTCCTATATCCCGAAAACTTTGATGGGCCGAGAGCTCTAAAATAAAGTGAAATTAAAGTCACTGAAATTTACTTCCACCGTAGCCTAAGAAAATTATACCCTCTATATAATACCTTGTATATAATAAGTAAGTGACCCTCTGACTGAAAATGACAAGCTAGATCCTGGGGGAGGCTAACACAATCTTTAAATGTATTTTGACAAATTTTCTAACAGCCTATTTTATTGAAATCATTTAAAACTTCCTATGAAGCATGAACTAGCATGAAATGCTATTAATAATATGGAATTTAATAATGAAGAAAAAATGTTGATGGGAAGAAGGAATCACACAATTTGTTTGTTCATAGTTTAGATACTTTCTATTATAATTGAATCACATAGAACATGCAGACTTAAGAAGCTCAGGTTAAGTTGTAGTTGAAAACAAATGTGCCGGCAAAGATTGATGATATGATAACAAATTGGACAGATACTATTTGTCAGTGAACCTAGCTTATGTCACGTGGAGTTGACCTTCCAACGTTTCTTTCGACTTTACCATAAGATAAAAACATCGTTTCCTGGTACTACAGTTCAAAACACAATTACACGTTATTTTAAAAATTCCATTGTTCTTTATATACATATATTATTTTCCTAACATATTATTATTCAACACAATAATAATAAAAATTTTTGTTATAAACTATAAATCCATACGAAGAATCTAGGTTTATTTTAAGAGGTACTAATTTAGATATTTAGTCTCTGTCCCCTTCTATCCAAAAACAAATTTGGACCTGCAATTTACTTACAAAATATCCGTCCTATATTTCATAAAGATCGATTAAATTATGGTTGTAATCATAGTATAAATTTGATAAAGAAAATTCATTGGAAAATTACATAATACATTTCCCTATTAATTTAAGCATCAGTAACTGTATCAACAAACTTAAAGTTACATCCGTTATTTGAGCATAGTATCTAAAATAAATAATACGAGAAAGATGCAGCTATACAGAGCTTCGGATGCATAGAATCTAATACTGAAAGGATAAAAACAATGAGTAGAAACCATTAGATTCACAGGTCATAATGGATGAGTTCTGTTGCTCTTTATTACAACAACATGCACGAACAAGAGAGGTGAGTGGACAAAAGCTACTCGGTAAATGCCGATCCGCTGTTTCAACTTAATTTAGATGTATTCGTGTGTGGTTTGCAAACCGTCACGTTACAAAAACTTGGTATCATATGTAATTTTCTATATTTATGTAGTCAAACTTATAGTGAAATATATTTTCTAGTGAATGTAACTAAAATAATAATATAGTTTGAAAACAAAACTGATTTGTTTTGTTAGTACACGTATCGGAACACAATGGCAAGACCTAAAGTAACCCACCGATTGAGCATGAAAAGCGTACTTCGGGCGATGTAAATATTTATCCCCATGACTCACGAATTTCCAGTGCCTAAAATTTTGCAATATTGAAAAAATCCCAGATATTGAACTGTTTGAGTTTTAAAGTCTACAAGATGCCAGAGTCCTTGGCAGATCCAGGAAATCCAGGAAGCTGAAAAGTCCTCAAAACTAAAAGGTAACACCATTAGAGACCATACATTTCCACTAAAATTACGAGAGTCCAATAGTAAAATCTATAGGTCAAATATATCAAGAGTGTTAAAGTTACCAAGTGTTAAAGAGGCAAAGAGGTTACTTACACCAGATGAGTTGGAACGTATAGTTCAAACATTCCGTTAAATAAAAGTTCCTATTTGCCGAAAACTTTGATGGGCTAAGTCTTCTAAGAGAAAGTAAAATTAACTGTCAGTGGAATTTACTTTCAACGTAGCCTAAGATAATGGCGATAACTCTCTAAATTGTAATGATAAGCTCGATGCTGGGGGAGGCCAACACAATTTTTAAATGTATTTGGAACATTTTCTAACAAGCTAATTAATTAAAATCATTTAAAATTTCATTTGAAGCATAAAAAACCTTGTAAAGTTCGTTTAGCTGCCAGAAACCGTTTATTGAAATGCATGTTTTAATTTCACAAGCCCCAGAAACAATAAACTTTAGACCACAAATACTTATATAATGTAGTTGTTTCCAGAGTTTCAAATAAGGGACATAATTATAGTAAATTGCCATTCCCATTGTTTCCCAGCAGTCCTAGTGGCCCTACGTTTCTATTTACTGAAAGCTTCTAGAGATAAGATGCCTGCAGACTTGATGGTTCCAAAGGTAAAGAGATTCCAAAGCGTATATATCTTCAGGGGTCAGAAACTTCCATACACCAAAGTGTCTTCTGGTCGAAATTTTGTAGACGGCAATACCTTAAAAGCTAGGCTAGGAGTTTCCAGAGGCAGGATTTACAACGAAACAGGGATATTGAATAGATTCCAGATACCAATGGCTTCTAGAGACTGGAAACCTAAAATTAGTGCCAAATTTCCACGGCTACTAAAGGCGAGATACTCAAAAAATTTTGAAGATCCTACAAATTGTTGTTTATTAGTTTCCATAGATCGGTTATCAGAGTAAAATCAGGATCTTCTAGACATTGGAACATCCAAGATACCAAAAACGTCTAGAAGCTTAAAATTCTTAGTAGCCTTTAGTATCTAACTACTACAGGCTTACGATTATATGCTTCAAAAACCTAAATTATCTATAAGCTGAGGCCTAAATGCTATATACAATAGAAAATCTAATAATCCCAATCTTATACAGGCTGGTTGTTTTACGAAATTAAAGTTAAATTGCAATACTTTAAACCGGAATTTTCAGGTTATATTATTTTCATAAAAAAATCTAAAATATTTTTCTATATGTTGTGTTAATTCTTACCTGTTAAACGTTGTAAACTGGTTGTATGTCAGAGTGAAAATAATTATTTTACATTACATTGTAGATTTTATGTTATCTCCATTCCTATTTTCCCTCTAAATTTGTAATAAGTAATGCGTAGAAGGTATTAGTTACATACGATGTAGGCGATAATCACCACTATACTTAAAACAAAGCCATTTATTTAGCAGTGACTGATGTAGCAGTCAGCAGTGTTCCACTGATAGGCTTACAAGATTACTCATGAATGCAATGCGATTGTCTGCGTCTTTCTAACATCGGGTACTCCGTTTGTTTTGTAGGATTCATGTAATATATTATTAATATTCCGTATTTCCACACACTATCAAAGTTTCTATAGTTACGACAAGAATTGTTTTGAAGCTTTCATTAATAATTTGGGTATATATTTTCTTAAAAACAGAATTAACTGTAAATATGATATTATGCTATAGTTTGGCTTTTGTTGTATTTTCAATTTTTAAAGACGTAAAATAGTATTTGTTATTTAGTAGTTTAATATTCAGAATTATATAATCAATATGCACAGTATTGTTTCATCAATAATCTCCCCGATCCTCGCTTATCACTACTTCGAACCTGTTATATAATAGTTTTAAAGCACTTTAAAGAAAAACAATACATTATGTTTTTGAAATATTTCATATTTATATACGAGTAATTTCTACATTTTAGATGCATTTTATGGCTGGCTCTATGAAAGTAAATATAACTATACTGTATCAATTATATAGACAAAACAGTCACATTAAAGTGTACGTGAGAGGAATAAATAAACCAACACAACGGAATGGTTCCTGTATATACTAATTGGAGGATTACAGATTTTATAAATTTAGAATTTATGAAGGGAAAGTAAATGGCTTAAAATAATATCATAACGACAGGTTGAAAATGGGATATTAATATGTAAGAGATCGAGGTAGGAGAGCAACAGTTAATATATCCCCTAACTCCTGAACGATACTACTTAAGTCAGAAATTAGCTATTACAAAATATTATCGCAATTTGAGGGCAAAGTACGATTAGCGGACTTTCTTTTTTATACAGATTGATTTTTATTAACAAATGATATTGTGATGATATTGTGTCTTTTGTATCTATCGCCAAAATTAGCTGATACTAATTAATACAATCGAATAATAAATAAATCATTAATATCAACTTTAAAACCACGTTCAGATAATAAACACATTTTAACTAATTATGAGGTGACATAAAAAAAACTAAAATGATCTATCGATAACAATATCAACAACTATTCTTTTAAGGAGTGTCAGATATCCCCTGGGGTTAAAATTTTAAATTTTTGTTTTGTGCAGGACTTTGTTTTGAATTAGTTTTGAAACATGTTTCCTGATAATCCGTTGAGTAAAACTCATGTTTAATAACTTTTTATAAAGCAGTGTTCAAAGGTATTAGCGGTTGCCTAGCGACAAGCCGACATTTTTTGACTAGATATATACCTAACTTTAATGTAGTTCACAATGTACTCGCGTTGTAGCCATTTTTTCTTCTGAGGTTGGTATTGGTTTTTTAAACCGTCGCTCATTTTAGGCCTTTGTTTATAGAGCTTGGCATACTCTAATTGCTATCATTGTATGTATTTGCAACCTTATTGTATGTCAAAAGTAATGGTTGAGATACCTCCTGGTATGAGACTCTCTCTAAGGTGGTGCGGATCATTTAATTAAAGTTTTTTTGTGGGACTATGGAAAGTAAGCATTCTGCATACTGTTACCATTGGTACAATATTAACATTCCTATGAAATATCCAATGATAGAAATAAACTATTGAACTGAATGAAGTTAACCAATGTCACCAGATGAAGAGAAGTCAGCCATGATTTCAAATCACAAGCTTTATGCAATTTTCACATCTGAAATAAAGTTTTGAAAGCTATGAGTTCGTTTACGCTTGGAGCTATAGCTCACTTGATTAATTAATCCTTATTGCTCCAAGAAGCATTAAGAACTGCATTTTATTCACTTCACAAGAGATATTATCAGGTAAGAAAAATAAGGTTTTCCCAGAATAAAAATACCGATTAAAATTTAAAATCAGTTAAAAATTATTCTTTTTCGAAGCCAATGGCGTTTCGGGTAATTGCATTACGTTTCTAACTTTGCACTGTAGAAGCTCCATAACAGGTTAACGTATTTATAAACTCGTAATAACTAAAACTCGTGGAGGTAAATGAGCTGATTTCTCATATACTTAACCTTGTAAACTAGGCTTTGGTAAGTGCTTATTATATCAGCTATACAAATTATGTTAATTTGCAGAGAAGTGTTGACAAGTTATTGCTTATAAAATCTCAATGTTGAACCATTATTTACGCATTTAGAGTTATTCGCTTAAAGGTGGAAAAAGACTTCAATGGGAGAAAATGATCAATGATTAATCATACTCGTTACAGTTACAACGATAGAGAGACAAATTTCCTACGATTTCTATAAATCTTTCTATTTAGGCTACTCTGTGTTCCAACCCCTTAGATCTTGGTTCTAGTTCGTAGCAATTTTCCTTGTCACTTATGGTCAGGAGTACCTTCATGGTTAACATCCAAAAATATTTGGCGAAATTATAATTTAAGTATATGATTTTTTCCACGGAAAATGTTTATATGCTAAGCGCATTGATGTAACTCTCCACCAGGCGGCGCTGCTAAAGATAAGTTTTAAAAGCGCCTGCGTGCTATAAAATGCAAGTACGTTACAGTTACAGTTGATGGCGCTAGTTTATGGTGTGTACTTGTTTACAAGATAAATTTCTGGTTAAACCTAAAGCTTGAGTGATAGACCACTTTATAATAAAGTACATGTACATGTACAATGGCTATAAAAATACACAGATTTTCATGATAGTGGCAACAAGGCAAACTACACCAGCGTTGGAAATATAATTTACTTGAACCAGGACTGCACATACACGGGCAAAACGTGCGAAGTCACGGGAAACAGCTAGTTATAATTATAATTGTATGAATATCGATTGAAATCGACACCGCAACCCAACGTCTGAAAAATAAGCAGCTGTTATACATCATCGATATATCTCACGAATAATATCATCGAATAATATTAATTATAAGTCTGTTTATACATAGCCTATTATGAAATGTAATTTAATTATTACATTCGTTTGGTATATATTTATATGGTTCAAAATCATAATTAATGGCAGGCTGCACTGGGTTCATAGAATCACATTGTGTAGCACCTGTTCCACGTTAAATTTAATTCTAAGATGTGGATTCCTCGTATAGTAGACCATCCTCTCTCTCTCCTTGCCTACCTGTATCTCTCTCTCTATACTAAGTGACTCTGAGTGCGAACTGTGTTTTACTCTACCTCTGCTATCATCTGTAAATAAGCTTATTACAGTATGTCAACCTTCCTAATAGTCCTATTGAAGGATGAGACATTCCTGAGGCGTACTGTGTTATGTGTGGCAAGTGAATATGACACCGGTGAGTATCATCGTCCTTGTATTTACACCTATTCTCTCTATATACACCCATTATTATCCAAGTATAGGTTGTTGTCTGTAAAGGTAAATTAATTTAACTTTGTCATTGTTCTAAAAACAAGATGGTTATGGTCAGTATCGCTTAAATGAATTAAATGTATTTAAATATCTATCTATACCACGCATTACCCTCTGAACGGCACTCTTAACTATATACTTGAATATCCTTCTAATATATTTGTTTCATACGACCAATTCTACTAATATTTTCCTACTACTGATGGCACTGTTTTCAACGACTACTTGGCGATGAAAGCTCCTCGTGCTCTGACAGGCGTAAGACTCCTACTATTTAGTTTCTGACCAGACTGCTCTTATTATTGCTTATTGCATCACATATTTTTATTAGTTCTTACATCTTTACATACTTTTTTTATATATTAATAAATATTTCATTGTTGGTTTTGTAAATTAAAACTGCGTGAATTTTATTGATTATAACCAATTCTTAATCTCACCTTTTAAATATATACTTTACATTCAGATAAACCTTGCTACTATTAAACCATATTGTATAAAAGTAGTATACTTTGGCCGTTCCTGGGACAACGCACCCGAGACCGGATCTGGGACAAACCGTGTGAGACCGAATCTGGGACAGAATTTTTTAGAGAGCGACTAAGAGTGTGAGTATGGGTGGTCAGAACCGCGCCGCGCGAATCACCACGCATGTCATCGCTGTCCCGCCACCGCCACCACGCGTGTGTTTATTTACCACAATTATTGTGAGTATGTATGTGTTTGTGATTTACTGATCAGATCTAAATAGACGATGTTGTTTACATGGTTGTTCTGGAGCAGTTGGTTGTTTTGGTCTACAAGTGTGATTGTGATCTGTTGAATCTTTCGTAAACCGCTCCGAAGAGGTATGTAGTGTTTTTCTTGAGGTGATTGAGATATTTTGTAGCCGTGTGGTACATTAGGGGAAAAGGAGTAGAGGATTGCTGTCTCCAAATGTTTGTGAGAGTGAACATCATGATTGACAAGACTGTTGTTGACAATATTGCAGTGTATCTCGATGACATCAACGGCTCTGAGATTCGGTGGATTCGATGCAATTACATTTTCATTTGAGTTGAAGTAAGACGATTCTTTTTGTAAGTTTGCTGCATCCGATTTTTCAAAACCTAAGAGATCACTAACGGTTTTATCCAAGTAGAATTTAATTGGAGAATTAATTGATATTTTGTCACCGTCTTTAAAGATCTTAAAATCGTTAGAATTTACACTAAGATTCAACGATTGTATGTAATCTCTGAAACTCTTTTCAAGTTTTTCAATGGTCCAGTAACCGCATTGAAGTATCAGTGGTTTCGGAATGAAATGTATTTCCCAAAAATAGACTTTTGCATGTTGCAACAAGTTGTATATGTTGTTCTCAGAGTAAAATCCAACAAGAGCCATATAATACTCTGCGTTTGGATCCAAGTGGATGGGGTGTTCTAGATGGAGAGTCAGTACAGACTCAGTTCCAGTTAGTTTGAGTAATGGCATGATTGCAGTTTTTTTATATACTTATAATTCAATACAAGTTTTAGATGAAGTTGCTACCATCATGGAAGTCTTCAAAACCTCTTTCCATATATTTTTTATTTCGTTGTTGAATTTTTTCTGCATGATGTATATCTTGCCTTCTAATTCACTCAATTGAACTTTGACAACCACATCATATGGCTCCACTGCTTTGCTCACTTGACCAATTCTCTGGTGGTTTTTCAGTAGGAAGCTGCCCCATATCTTTTCACCATTTACGGTACTAGTGGGGACAATCTCGATCGCATTTATTATTTTTTCCGATTTTACCAAATGCGATTCCAATAATTTCTTGACTTCGGATAAACCTTGTGAGACTTTTGATACATCACTTGCAAGCTCAATTATCTCGTCAGGAGAAGGGTCTGAATTGGGTTGAGTTGGTATTGATCCAATTTCAATTTCGTCTCCAAATCTGTTGAAAATAAAACCACGGTTTCCATGCATTTTTATTGTTTCTTATACTACGAAGAATATGTTCCCAGTCCTCACCAGCTGAATCTCGTCGTAGAACCTCCAGGCACAGATGTCCACAGATAGGAGGATCGTCAAACCCCTGAATACGCTCTGAGTTATAAACCAACCCTTTTGGCCCCAAGTACCTGACTACTTCTATTGGAGGATTGACATCGCCATATGAATCAAAATACAATTTCTTTTCACCACGTTTCACATAACACGTCCAGTGAGTACCACCAGATGAAAGGTCACCAAGATTTACAATACCACGTTCGATATTTGTAGGTTTGTCTGGAAGTAACTGTCGCATGAAAACACCTTTAAACTCATTAATGTTTAATATACCTGCTAATTTTTCTATTTCACCAAGAGACAGCGGGAAGATCTCTTTTTTTTATTCACAGACAACAATACATCAAGCTTCCGACCAATACGTCGTTTCAACCCTCTACCCGTAGGATCTTTTTCAATAATGGTGTCTAACTCCTCATCGACTAAACTCTTTAACCAAGGTATAAATTTTTCTCTCAGTAAAGGAGCCACGTTTCTTCTTATTAATGGAGAGATGAAACGTTTACCTCCAGGAACTGACGAATCCACCATTTCCATAATTTCCTTCAAAAACCCTCCTTGTTTATTAGATACGAGTTGGTTGTAACTTAGAAGCAATTGTAAACCTTTTTTGTTCTTAACGGCTCTAGAAACGGCTTTGTGTTGCTCTCCAGAAAGAAGTATACGATCACTTCCGTGAGACAGCTGTTCATTAGATAATCTGATTACTGTAGGTTTCCGTCTTTTGTACGCTGTACGAAGTTTACGTTTTTGAGCTTCGGATAGCCGAACTGTATAATTATGCTGACTTTCCATTCTATACGCTTTCTTATATACAAAACACTTACATGAAAACAATAATTGCAACCTACTAATGAAAAAAAAAAACATTTTTATTTTACTTTTTTTGTTTTTTTTTGTTTTTTTTATTTGTTTTTACAGGAATTTGATTATGTTTCGAGTAATGTCATATGAGAAATGTGCCTCAGATACAACGACAACATATGCTGTGGTGCCGCTGCTCCCCTGTGGAGATGCAATAGCTTTTACAAAATCTAATTCAATCTGAATGTCACTTCGAGATCTGTCTGTTGTTGGTTGATGTAGATGTGTGTCAATTACAACCAAAGGTGAGTTATCAATAAATTCTTTCAGGTTTACTAACACGTTATTGTCTCCGAAGTTTATTTTTCGGAACCCTAGGTACTGATCGTACATGATCCTGTATATACCATTAGTAATATCAAAATTCTGCAATTCCTGAGGGTACCTTTCTCCATTAATTTTCACAGACACATTTTTGATGTTGCAGCTGTCAAATCTACTAGGATCTTTTGCCTGGGTGTTTGTTCTGTTTGTCTGAAGTGCGATTATAACAAATCTAGGATTGTACACATTTCTGTAAACACTTGTAATATCGAAGCTGAACGATGAACCGAACACCCCTCTTTTGTCGATGCATTGCCATTGAAAGAAGTTGTAGACTAAAGCATCCTTGTCACTCAGATGTTTCAAACCATCAATTAACTGGATTTTGGAAGTGCTGGTATAATCGACTATGGGGACTCGTAACACAAACGACTCTATCACAATTTTTCCATCACCAGGATCCGTTGCTGTGGACCCTGCCCCTTTCCAGTGAAACAACGCATCATTATCTTCATTCCTAGTAAATGTGATTTCAAAACCTCCCTTGTACATCGGGTAACGTAGGTGGTCAAAGAACCCTAATCCTAAATGCCCAAGTGTGCCGAGTGCCTCAAACTTCCCACCTCCTGTAAACGATGATGAGAAACCACTACTTGAGAGTGTTTGTTTTTCAGTGTTACTGTAACTAACAATCCCCTTTATAGTGCTGGTGATGCCGGGGAGTTCTACTGTGTCAATCAATGTATTGTGTTTCCTCAGCTCTATTCTTGAAAACAAGAAGGCCGCGAAGTTGTCTACCAGTTTGACGGTAGAGTTAGTTTGATAATCAGATCCATCAGATTTTTGCACATACTTTCCTTGAATGTGGTACATTATGCGTGAATCATAAAATGCGTCTCCATGATCCAGTTTGAATGTTGTATTGTTGTTGGGTGCATTGAAGTTGAGCTCTGAAACTGGCATTGCAGTTCTATACTCACTTCTTGCTATACCGCTCGAAAATTCAATATACAGTTTCTCCATCGCTGGTTTTTACCACTGATCACTGTTCTATTATATCCTCTCTTATATATAGGGCAAAAAATATTTGCTTTCATTGCTTTATATATCTGATGGGTAGATACATCCTGAAGTTCCTAACCCCATACCGAGTTTACGTTTCAACCACATTCCTCCTGTTGTTGCTAGACCGACCATACGCTCATTCAAGTCAGCATCATCTGAGGTAACCCTCTCCCAAGCTTTCTTTTGTAATATTTTGTCCGCCTCCCACCTGTCTTCTGTGTTTTTATGATCCCTATACCATATATCATGCTTCTTACAAGCTTCATCGAGGGGATTAATTCCCTTATCTCCCCTAGCAAGTCTCTTGTCAAGCTGGGTGCTGGGCCCACAGTAGTTGTACGTATCAAGATTCCAGTTCTTGGGCGCATGTAACTCGAATGGTAACTTGTTAATGATGTCGTTCAAAAGCCCTTTACCTTCTATAACATGTTCAGGCAAAACAGACAAACATCTGACTAGGTACTTCAACCCTTTAGATGTAACAATTAGGTCTTCCATTTCATAGTGAAGGAAATCAACCACAGACAGTTTTTCATTATGAAAGTTGTTGTTCCCAGCTTCTTCCTGAGCTTGAATGTAGTGTAACCTGTCAATGAGGTCTTTGAAGTTCTTTATGTACTTATATTCGACCGGAATTTCATTGTAAACCTTTAACCCTGAACCAATTGTTGCCACTTTTCCATTCACCAACTCATCCCAAATAGGTTTTATCATATGTTTCCACTTTAGTCCTTGACTTGATTTGGGACGACCACTTTTGGGATTGTTTCTTTGGAAAAGCGAGTTTGTCCTCACCAACATGTCCTTGTAAGAGTTCCAGTCTTCATCGGTGTACAGATCCTTCTCTACTATATTGTGTTTCGTCAACAATCTCCAAAGACCCTCAGTCCTTTTGTATTTCTTTTGAGAGCTGACTAATATAATGTCATCATAATCAAATGTAATCGGTTCGGAACCGATCATCGGCTGCTCTAGATTTTCATCGTACCAAATACCAAACTGTTTGTCGTTGGATTTTGGAAGGTATCGGGCTCCTAGAAAACCAAGTGTTACTACTTTAGAATCCATCAACTGTTTCATCGATTGCTCTTGAGGTTGTACTTCTGGCTCATCATCGTAATCTACATCCTCAAACGTTCGACGATCTGATGCTTGAGGTTGAAACCTTACCAACTGTTTCATACGGTTTTGACTACGTATATTTTGTGTTTCCAATTCTCTATGTTGTTCCCTAATGGCTCTGGTGATTGGTTCGTACTTTTTCTCATTTTCACGAACATTTTCTAACTCTTTAAAATGAGTCTGAGCAAACTCACTTTGTAATTCCGGTTTAACTCATCCAACTTTCGAGCTTTAGAAACAGTGAGCGGTCGATCATGTGTTATTGATATGTTACGATTGGCAGACGTCTCATTAGCATTTGATGATATAGTATTTTTGTTTGAGAAGTTTTTTAATTCATCCTGTTCAGCACGTTTGAACTTTGCAGCCAAGACAGTCTGAATTTTTTCAAGCGCCTTGCTTCTTTTGCATCTAGTTTATTCGCCATGTTGTATACTTATAGTAATAGATACAGCGTTATTCTTCAAATCTTTCAAGTCACGTTTACACTGGAACGTCAAATTACGTTTAGAGAACGTCAAATTACGTTTATGAACGTCAAATTACGTTTATACTTAAACGTTAAATTACGTTTATGAACGTCAAATTACGTTTATGAACGTTAAATTACGTTTATGAACGTTAAATTACGTTTATGAACGTTAAATTACGTTTGTGAACGTCAAATTACGTTTATACTGGTACGTTTTACAACGAAGTATTATTCAACCTTAGTTTCCTTTTTAAATTGCACATGTATTTCCTTTTTTGTGGTTTAGCTGTTGTATTAATAGATATGAACCCATGAGGTGTTTTCCAGCACTCAAAACAGAGAGCCTCAAATTGGTTGAAAGTCATGTCAGAACCTACAAAGTCCTGGAACACTCTCTTTGTATAGTACTTGTTCATTGTAAACAGACACAACAGATTAACATTGTTTCGTATGACCTGCATATCAACTCGACCATAGCTCTGACTCAAGTAGGCACAAGAAATCCCTTTATGACGTCCTATAATGAAATAGTCTTTGATTTTAGTTTGCTCTTCTAGGAGGCAGTCATCAAATACCACAAGTGAGTTTGGTTTGCAGTCATCGATAGAAATGAGATCTTGACAGGACGAATAGAAAAACGCTATTTGTCTTCTAAGGTTTTTTTCTAATCTACTGTATTGTTCACGCAGATCTACATATGCAGGTTGTTCTATTGAACGACTGAACACGTATAGATTCTTGAACGGAACTCCATCTTTGTTGTAAATGAAATTCAATAACAAGTTCGTTTTACCACTCCCAGACGGTCCTACAATAAGACACCGTAACGGTCTAGGTAAAAATTGGTCTTCGAATTTATCTCTGCAATACACTTGAATTTCCATAGTATGTTCTCTTACATACATTTACAATTTAACAGTTTTCGCATATTCTATGATGACCCCATGCTAGGGTTCGGATATTGTCTTCGAGTACGAAACGCTTGTCGTCCTTTGATGAAAGTACCACTTTATGGTGTTCTACACTGTAGAGATTGTGTGCTTGACTCCGAATTGTATTCATCGTTTTGTAGTGCTCGATGTTACTAAACAAACAGTCTTTATAGTTGCTAAAGGTAATTTCATTTTCAACTACAGCTTTTTTCACACCCTTAGACCTCTTTATGAAATGGTTGTCTTCTATATTGCTCGCATACATCTTGGATCGTAGTCCTACAAACTCTCGCATGATTCGACCATTAAGTTCATCTTTCATTTTACCTAGAACTTTTTTGTTTACGTGGGGGAGCCCATATTGGTTGGGGTTGGGGTAGTCACTTGTATCAAATAATCCAATTATATGTTTCATGTCTTCGTAGAAGTTTTTAGTTTTGATGTCATATATCAGGGAATCGGTATCGGTGTACACCATTTTTATGTTAGATCCATACTTCTCTTTCATTACATTGTAGTGGAAATCATACATCAGTGTCTTTGATATGTCTAGAATACTCATACCTACGTAAATAGGTTTATTTAACAAAAGTTTTTTCTTACTAAAATGTACAGCAACTAGGTTTTCTGTGAAGATGGTTCGACTCTTAAAGTTCGGTTTGCTAACCCATCTTTCCACTAATTTGGATTTAGTACCCAAACGAATATCCACACGATTTCTTATATTTTCCATAGTTTTTCCAAAAACTGAGTTGTTCATAAGTTTGAAAAAGTCTTTCTCAAAATCATTTTTCGCCTTTGTACGCTCCATGGTATTCAGATTAATGTACGGTTGCAACCAATTGCTTTGACTGAAACTAAGAACTCTATGAACATGTTTTAGTTTCATACCAGACTCAAATAAAGCTTTAAATTTTTGTAGTGTACGACATACTTTTCTTTGCTGTAGAGAGTTGTCAGAAGCTTTGCCATTTTCGATCCTGGTGGGACTCTACGTTCTGGAGCGAGAGGTAGATCAGAGTGTACGTCGTGTAGTTCTTCAGGATATTCCAAATCAACTTCTAATATGTAGCCTGTGGGTGAATCGTCACTAACTTTCATTACATCGATGTCTGTACTGCTCCACTGAAAGTTTGCATATGGTAGTTTTACAGACATTGCCCACCCATACAGGTTGTTTGCATCCAAGTACATAAGGTAGTTGTTTGGTTTCGATTTGTCGTAGTCTTTCATGTAGGGATTGTTTGCCTTCGCATATCGATGAGAACACTGTGAAATACCACCACGAATACCCTTTTCAACCATGAGTACCATATCGATGTCAGTCAATAGGGACAGTTCGACTTTTGTAATTTTTAGCATTGCGTTCCAAGCCAACCCAGGTGCTGTGAAATACCATGCAGGATCTAATTTGTATGTATTGAGACATACATCCCTGAAGTTTTCCATAACATCTGCAAGCAGCAAGACATCGGTTTCGTTATATAGCATTGTATATTCTTTCATGTTCTGAATGTTAAAGGCGGTCCATACATCGCACGCATGTTTGTAATCTTCATTTGTTATGTGTTGTTTATTCAGTCTATTGTAAAATTCTTCTTGACTAGGTAGTGATGTTTCACTATATTTTTCTATACTGTCCATGTAGTCGTAAGGGTACACTCCTTTTCGTAGCAATGAATTGAGGTCCTTACCATTGTAATATGTTGAGATGTGTTTGAATTGAGATCTAGTCAGATTCTTTGCCAACCTATCGAGACTTTGTGACATGAACTTGAATGAATCGATGAATCGTAGTTCAATTCCACCTTCCACACTGACCGTAAAGGAAATGTACCGCTCCTCGTTGTTGGGTATCAATGATATGCGATTTTCGAACTTACCAAACTCTTTAATGAATAGGTGAGTGTCGTAACCTGCTAAATTATGAATGAAGACAGGAATGAACCTAGGTTTTTTTGAAATTGATGTTATACTTGTTGTGAGCTGCTCCTCTAAACAAACCCGTCAAATGGTTATGGTCTCTAACACGATCATCACCAAGAAAATTTCCACAGATATGACACGTAGTAGTAGATTCAAACATTTCCTGTTGCTCTTTTGTCATCAACTGCATGGGGACTATTGCTTCACTCTTGTAAAGTTCATTAATCCTTATCGACTCCTCAATCAATGATTTTACAAATACATGTGCAGCATCGTTTCCAAAGTATTTAATCGGTGGTTTAGAAAAGCCGTCCTCTGACACCCCATACATACAGAAGGAAATGGCATTATGTTTCTGATATTTGATAGTGAACGACTGATGATTACCATTACAATCCACTTTACACGGTTGACATGTTGAAATAGGTGCTAGACAGCATTCAAAGTCTGCGTAATACACAAAGGGCACTCTCATTGAGCAATTGAAATCTTTAAATCTAATTACAGTTCCTGGCTCTGGTAGTTCCAATTTCACAGCATCGTGTGTGTTACAGTCTTCTCTATGCTTGATGAGTAAATCCTCTCTCGTAAAGTGTTGTAAACACCTATTGCATATCCACATCTTATGTCCATTTCGTGAGATCTGTGAACTAACCAAACGGGACATATCTTTGATCCAGCAGTAGTGAGTGTTTGTTTTTTCTCTGATAAACAGTAGATTAACATGTTTTTCCATCTCGTTATCAGTTATTCTCAGCGGGAATATATCGAACTTGTCATCATAAGCATAGACATTAACAGAAATTCCACTACGTCTTTCAAACTTTGCTATATCATCAAGTTTCATGGGGCATTCGCAAGTTGCTAGTGCATGAAGCAGCTCTCGTTTGAAAGGTTCGTAATTGCTGATTCTTTCTGGATGAACCTTAACTGGATGTAAAGCTGCCAGAATAGACCACATAAAACATTTCTGATCTTCGTTTTTTACATTATTAACAGCCTTTTTGGATTGAATCAGTTTTGGTAGAACCACATAGCTGGATCCGTGAAAAGGAACGTATTGGTTGACTCTGATCTCCAAGTCTTTCACACTTTTTAGTGACCATTGAGAACCGTTTGCCTCAAACTCCTCCATCTCAACCAACATCTTAAGTTTTGCTGAGTTATAATAGTCAGACAGACACGTTGTCGAGTAAAGAATTTCATTTTTCGTTTTAAAGTTCATGACTTGAGTCACCTCCACATCGTTTATTATTTTCTTGAATTCAGCATGATAAACCATGTTTACCTTAAGATTTTTTTCTTTTACAGCTTCCTGAAGTTTTTCAACAACGAGTGGTTTGCATATCTCAAGAAACATTTTTGGATCTTTGATCCCACGTTTGTTCATAATCACATACGTTTTCAATCTTCCCGTGAATGCCGACTGGACTTCTGATATTTCATCAAGTATTGTCTGTGACTCCTCTGGTGTACGTACCGGAACCAGATGAGGTGTTGAAGGTGATTCTGTTTCAGACAGAAGCTGTCTTTCTTCCATGGTAGGGCTAATCGAATTCTCACTATTAATTGTACTAGTCGGTGTCTCACTAATAATCTTTTTCACACCTGTAGGAATCTTTTGTGGTCTAGTCGGTTTTCGGATCATCGCTTCAAGAGCTATATCGTTTGTATTGACCTTCGGTACTTGTTTGACTTCCCTTGGTCGTTTTGGGTATTTCTTTACCAGCATGTTGATGTCTGGAGTAGGTGCCGGCAGTCTTGGTGTCAGTCTCGTAATGGGTAATATTTCACTCCTGTATCGAGGACCTTCATGAATTGCTGACAAACGGATATGACGTTTCGATTGTTTGTGACGGTTCCAGTTGGATGACTCTATTGGTGTTTCACAAATCCAACACATTTTACTTTTAGGAGCTGGTTTGATTTCCATCTTTTTCAGACGTTCGTTATATGTCATACCATGCTGGTTTTTGGCACATTTCTCAGATTTTTGGTGCCGAGCCATGTTGGAAACCGTTATTTCCTTACTGCATTTTGGACATGGTTTCTTCTGGGGTTTTATTTGAGCACGTACATCGGTCGGACTAAGCACGTTGTATGTTGGACTCTCTGGGATATGTAGTGGTGAATTGTATACAGGACTATATGGTATATGCAGTGAATAGTCGGACTCATCCGGAACTTCAAATGGTGGTGGACCAAGTATTGATATAATTTTCGATGAATCGGGGTGTATCCTTTTTACTGGTGGTTCAAACTTTGGAGCGTCAGCTTTAGATGGACCAATTATAGCTCTAATTTTGGAATAGAAATCTGGAGTGTCTAACATAGACAAATCAAAATCAGCAATCACGTCTTGTTCTTCAGGTCTGAGATTTGAATAGGACTCTGGCAACATAGACATATCAAAATCAGCAATCACGTCTTGTTCTTCAGGTCTGAGATTTGAATAGGACTCTGGCAACATAGACATATCAAAATCAGCAATCACGTTCTGGAATTGATTGTCACTCACAGCATCATCGTAGTTTTCCAACATAGACATATCAAAATCCGGAGTTTGTCTGTCTAACGTGGACATGCATTTCTTTGTTTTTTTATGGCGGGACATGGAGGAGTTCCTGACTTCAGCACCACACCTTGAACATACTTGTTTCATCGAAGGAGGTTTTTCATTGAATCCGTTGGAAGAAGCGTAAGCTGGTGGATTTGACGCTGACATACACTTCTTTGTTTTTTGGTGGCGGGATAGGTTAGATGCAGTAACCTCAGCTCCACAATTCGGACATTTCTTCACTGATGATCTTCGAAGACCATCCGTAGCATTGAGAAATGCTGTTTGCTTGCTAGCAGGAGAAAACGCCATTATTACAGAGCTGGCTACTCTCTTACTGTATGGGCGATTGACGATGGAAAAGGATGAGGTATGGATGCACTTCTTTGTTTTTTGGTGGCGGGATAGGTTAGATCCAGTAACCTCTTCTCCACAATTCGAACATTTCTTGACTGATGATCTTCGAAGTCCATCCGTAGCATTGAGAAATGCTGTTTGCTTGCTAGCAGGAGAAAACACCATTATTATAGAGCTGGCTACTCTCTTATTGTATGGGCGATTGACGATGGAAAAGGATGAGGTATGGATGGATGAGAATAGGAAGAGGAGTAGGAAGAGGGTGGGTGTGTGGGATGAGTGGAAGGAAGGATGAGAGCATTATTAATACATTTGACTCTGAACTAGAACATAGTTTTTTGTAACTCTTTTTCATAAAACGATCCTATTATTTCCTCACCAGACTGGTCTGCGATTTTGTAGGTAACAGGGCAAGTTTTGTTGACAGCCACAATCCGAAAAATTTCTCTTGTCCAATTTCTGCGGTATTTATTTCCAAATACGTCTTTCTTTATAGTAATTCTTACACGGTCTCCAACCGAAAGTCTGGGTCTGAATACTAGACATCGTCCAGTGTTTGCGTACATGTTTCTTAAAGTTTGTTCATTGCTTGAATTCACTTCTGATGGGCTCATCTTTATAGTGCTATGAAATTTACTGTTATATTGACGTAGAAGCTTCTGTAAATGTGACACCCATCTAAAAGAGTTTTGAATTTCAAAGTGCACTTTCATTTTTTCATTGATAGTTCTATGGAAACGCTCTATAATAGCACTTTTTTCCTCATTTTCAGTATGGTATAACTTTATTTGATTTTTGTGTAAAAACTCTCTAAATTCCTTATTAACAAATTCTCGTCCTTTATCCGTGTGAAGAAGGTTCGGGGATTTGTGACCAACCAATTTCGCTCTTCTTAATATTTTACCAAACGATTTAGTAACCTCTTGTGCGCTTTTAGTTTTTAATGGTTCTGACCACGCATATTTTGAAAACGTATCAATTACATTAAGTATATATCTGAATCCATCATTTTACTTTGAAAACCTAATCATTACAACAAGGTCTGCAGCCCACAAATCATCAATACCCAAAGTTACAATTTTTCTCTTAGGGAATCGCTTAACCACAGGTTTATGAACCTCTAATGCTCGAAGCAGGATTTCTTTCCGACTTTTCTGCTTCATTAATTCCTGATACTATCCACAATACACTTACATTATACCAAACTAGTAATTTATAAGGTGCGGTGTCTCGCGCGGCGCGGCGGTGGTGACGGTTCAGCAGTCGCGCGGCGCGGTGATGACGAGGCGCGTGCCAATTGCTTGGGGGTGACGGTTCAGCAGTCGCGCGGCGCGGTGCTGACGAGGCGTGTGCCGATTGCTTGCATACTTACAGTAACAACGCGTGGTGTCGGTGGCGGGACAGCGATGACATGCGTGGTGATTCGCGCGGCGCGGTTCTGACTACCCGTACTCACACTCTTAGTCGCTCTCTAACAATTTTCTGTCCCAGATTCGGTCTCACACGGTTTGTCCCAGAACCGGTCTCGGGTGCGTTGTCCCAGGAACGGCCAAAGTATACTACTTATAAGTACTATAGATCCTTAAGTATATCGTAAAATCGTAGTTACCATTGACTTATAAATGCTATTGCAACGTACCGAAGTAGCAAAATATTATTTCAAGTTTAGGACTTGGTAGGCAAGGTACAAAACTGTAACGTTGTTCACACACAAACTCTACGTATTAATTGAGTTTGAACTCCGTAACCCTATTTTCTGAGAGCATCTAGCCTCACCACATGAAACTCTCGCGCATTGTAAACAATATTTTGTAAACAAAATATATATTCACTGAAATAGGTTATAAAATTTTAGTAAACTTTTGTGTACACTGGAACTTAAATAGGCTTTTATCTTTTAATCTTAACTCATCACCATGACTAATGTTTACGTAATCCTCAATTACCTTATTGTACAAATCGGTAGGGCTTTGTTATTGGTATGTAGATTCGATGTGGGGGTTTTACCACTTTAATGCAGGCAGTTTTAGCATATGTAAATGTATCGTCAAGTCCTCTTTAGGAATTTTTGACATTATAAAACCGTGCGATTAAGAAATCAAGAACAGTTTCAAGACAATGGACCGAGTTATAGACTTTTAAATGCTCTCTGTTATAGCACTTACGCGCTATGGCCAATACGTGAACCTGAAACTGTTTTGGTCATATCTGTGCTTAGGTAGTCAAGGTCAGAAATGTTTAACAGACCTCCCAAAATAAACAGTACTTAAGGGCATTCATTCATACATCCTCCGATATATACTGGGAACTATAACACTAGCCACAGGTAGTGAAGATCATCAATAAAATTGCGATAAAAGATAGACGCCTTACAATGTGGACTAAACATAACTTTTTGTATAAACTTGAAGCCAGAGATGCGTGCATATTGTACTCGGCCCACTGGAATCTTGGCGTTTCTTTTGATCTTTGCTTCAGTTTACGGAAACAGATAATATGGAAATAAAGGCTGTTGTACATTCTTCTAATTTTAAATGCAGCTCTTTTCTGATAAAAGAGAAAGTTAATATAACCGTAATCTACGAGTATATAATCATATTAAGGACTTTTCACCGCACAGTACAAAATTTTATTTGATAACACAGGATTGCATTACTAGATAGATTTTGTTCCTCCGTCAATCGAAATTTAATTATTGTGTTAACGATACAATTATTATAGTATATTGGTCGCTCGAAAATCCTGGAATAAGCATATACCTAGCTGGAATTTAAAATAAGAACTTATATAATCGGTTCTATATTACCGGAGGCTTATCTCTAGTTGACGAAACAGCTGACCCCATGATTTAATAAAAATAATAGTAAATAAGTAGAACATTTGAATTATTATTATATGTTTATGAAATGAAACATTAAGTTTCCAGTATTCAAGTGGTTTTAAAATATTGTATTTTTAATCACATATATATTGTTATTGTTATTGAAATGATCATAAAATTGAGGTTGTATATCTGCTCTTATTAAGTCAACACACAATACGACACAAGACAATACGTCAAAGAAACACAATGCAAAAGTACTTCAGGAGCCTGTGTTTTATTTGACAGCCCTTATTGTTTAGAGACAACAAACGATTAAACTCTGTTCCTCATTATATTTATAACGATGTGTTGTGTTGGGAAATAAGAATTGATTCTTATGACAGGTTTAAGTCGAAGCCACACTTGTGAGCTAGTGTTTTATTCGCTTTTCAGCGAACCAGGTAAGCGAACCACAAAATTTGTCCTATACTCTTTATTTCGTAGGCTATTACCTGCATATAACTCTGATATAATTTTATACCTTGTTCTACAGGAAATTTTAAAACTGTGAAAATATTTGCTGAGTTAGATTTTTGTATTGTAATTTTATAATATACGTTAAAAAACTGTTGTATGTAATTTTGTCAGTTGTTTAAATAGAGTTATTATTTTCTTCGGTACAAGTAATAAAGGGGGAATTTACTGGAATTGTACAAAATTAGAAAGGTAACATATTTTTCAGCATGCAAAATTTGTATTTTAGGAATAAAGGAAGTAGATATTTATACAACATAATATATTTAGTTATAAGTAGGTATCTTGGAATCAATAACTTTTTATTATGATCAGTAATGTCCTAAGACATAAAAAACAAAGCTGATTAACTTTAATATTACTAATAATTGCAAACTAGGAATAAATTTAATACAAACTTTGGTACTAAAGGTTATGGTCATTCAAAATATACAAGGTAGGAGTGACTAACGATGCGTAACAGTCTTCGCTATGGTTACATGCAAAAGTTCATTTAAAGATGCCCTGCCGACACATAGACAGACAGTCACGAAACAGAAAACATACATTTAAATCATTCATACAGATAAAAGAGCAAATGTACTGGCCTTCTAAATGGTTTTAATGACGCTTAGCCAAATTTTTTAGTTGAATATGAATTATCATGGAACACTTTTATGTATATCCATAAATGAAGTTTTATATAACAGGTAGCCTACAAGTGAATTTCTCGAAATATCTCGCAAAATGGTAGTTTTACGTTTTTGTTTCTTGATTTTTTGTTTTATAAGTTTAAAAATAAAAGATCCGGTGAAGTTAGAGAAGGAACAACAACACAAGAGTGCGCTGAAATTAAATCTTGACACCGACTTTTATATTGGGTTCCCATTGTATATTACTTTATATTTATTGTATGTACACGTGTTATTATGCCACATGTAAACATTTCATATGATTGTACTCAGTTTTTCTAGGAATTTTCTATTCTACTATTTCTCGTTGCCGTCATGTTTACCATAGGAAATATTTAAAATATGTGCTAACGCTCAACCAAATTCCACTTGCATTATAAGTGTTACACATAAAGAAATGAAGATTTATGAAAAACTGTTAGTCATGGAAGTCTATAATTCAATTCATTTTAACATATCGTGACACAGAGATAGACAAACATGCAATCAGACAGAAATTATATTTTTCAGCCAATAGGTGTCAGTAATTCTCAGCCAATACAATTGTATATGCATGGAAGTGTTTTGTTTTGTTGGTTTTTTTTTTTTTTTGTTAACGAAAGTATAAAACAGTTCGAAGAAATAATCTTAAACTAAGCTTAACTATGTAGTAAAAGACTACAGCTATATAGAAATACAGAAACTCTCTAGAAGTCCACTACAAACCAATACAAAGCAGCTGTCCCGCAGGCAACCCGAAATATATCTGTACATATAGACTAAATTAGGAAATTAGGTAGATGGTCAAACAAAATAATATAACTAGCAATATTTGTAGCAACATTCCACGAGTTTACATTTAATCCTAGACACGTACCGTACAGTTTTGTGTTGTGAATTTTAAAATGTTACTAGGTTTACTTAGTAATGTAAAAATTAAAATTAATTTGAGTTCTGTAATTGTTTTGTAAACAAAGAGAAATATAATATGCTAGTAATAACCATTAGAGGAGCAGTAATTCTTGTTATTGCTTGCGTGTAGTGAATATGGTTATATATATATATATATATATATATATATATATATAATATATATATATATATATATATAAATTATATAAATTAAATAATCCTTCTGGACAGTAAATGATGGACCTATTCTAGAGTTAAGCAAACACCCTCACTAGTATTAAACTTAGGGTCGTACCTAATATGTATTTCTTTTAAATAATACATATTGTTTTTCTCGTGCTGTTCATATGAACAATCAATATATTTTTATACGCTCTTTAAATTAATAACTTCTGTTTGCTGTAATGCCTTTCTTATCACAAACTTTTGTAAATTTAAACCATTGGAGTAGAGGCCTGAAGTTGGAGAGTTTGAAACAATTATTTATTGTACACCTAAGTGGTATAATGTAAACTTATGTACCAAATTTTACGTATATATTTCATGGTTTAAGTATTTCATGGACATTGATGACCTCGTCACTCGGTGGGGCAGGATATTTCTTTTTTATAAATAAATAAGAAAATGTATATTTACTTACGAAATCGATTAGCGACCAAAAATACTAATTTAAAAGAGAATTTATTCTCCTCACACATGATGCGCAATCATTGAATTGTTTTATCCGTATCAAAATAAAACGGCTGCATCATGTAATTCCAGAAAACCCAACGTAACAAGTGAGTGACACACAAAACAACGTTGAGCAAAAGGAGTGACAGAAAAACTCTTTTAATTAAAAACGACAGAAAAACTACACAGAAAATTACACAGGCAACGTCAAAAGTTAGTTTTTCATAGTGCTTTGTGGTGCAGTTTAGTAAACACGTATGTTTTACAAGTATGTGGCAAGTTTAAATCTTCTAAGGTTAAATCTTCAAGATAATATTAAGAGAGATTAAAATACGTTACTTATTACAGTTAACATAAACTCAGTTCTATTAAAATGTACAAACACGTAAAAACGTACATAGCTCTTGTAAGCAAGCCTCTAATATATAACATTTCTGGTAATTTGTATCACTACATAAATTATAAACTTCATTCTAAATATAAGAATTGCATAGTTTTATTTAAAAAGTTTCCAAGTTCTATAAATTAAACATTATATTGCCTAGTATTATTAAATAATCTGCAATTTTATTTACTTTTATACATTTCTCTGTATTTAACAAAAGAAAATGTAGCATATTATTGATAACATTACTCCTAAAACATTTGAAAAACAACGTATCTTATTCTAAGATGTTGACGTTATATAGTGTGTCTAATACAGACGAATATTTAGTAGGATTTATTATTATTATTAAGTCAGAATAAATGAAATTTAGTTATAAAATACTTTATAATTAAATTAAGATCTATTAATCTGTAAAGTTAAATTTAGGCTTTGGCAATATATTTGAAAGAATATTTTTACTTCTTGTTAATAGTTTATTATATAATGTGTAGAATGTAAATGGCTTTTCAATAATTCCTAGGGCGATATAAGAAAGTTTTTATTAAACGTTCTGAAAAGTACATTCTGAATCTCAATCAATATAAAGATTACAATGCCAATGCTTGACTACAGAAACCGTCAATAAAAACATAACAATAAACTTCCACAGTCATCGGTGTTTCATCATATGATTTAGCATTTGGTAACTAAGGGTTGGTTAATATTAAAATGTTGTTTTATAGCCATAAATAATCTTAAATCATTGTAACCTATTGAACCGAATCCAACCGAAAGTTTTTTTTATATTGCTACTACATTTTGCCTAAAATTTTCCCCTTGTACGAAGCATAAAATATCCTTTTTACAGAATTATACTCAAAATTTACTAAACAAATCGGACTCAAATATCACAACCCCAGTATTATCACTCATTATGCTAGGAGATGCAAATGTAGGAATATTTTTGTGACTCTATGAGTAATGATTATAAAATATTATTCCAAGTTTATGGCCACATTGTAATAAAACATGACCGGGCGGTTAAGATCTAGAATGGAAACATATAATTAAAAAAAAAAAACATCTGAATGTTTTATTAATGTATCTGTTGCATTAAAGAAAATGTTTTACCCAATTCAAGGTGTTTTTAAGTTACAAATAGATTCTAAGTATGTTTTCTACGGACTTATGTAAAAGTACAGTTTTTTCAGTGAGTGTATAGCTTGATTGCGTAAAAGTTTTAGGTTATTGGCAAAAAAAAAAATCTAATATGGAATGAAATGGCTTGTACAAGTTTACAACCAATCCTACATGATTGTCTTTAAAAAGTATTGATAGTTTTTGTTGTTATCATACTACTTCTTAAATTTAATGTATGACTGTTTATTATTAAATTATTTAAGGAATTGTACTGCTAAATTTTGTAATTAATGTAAGTGCTAATAGTTAAATTTTGGGGAAATTAATATGACATAAAGATTTGCTTTGCATAATTTGTGACGTTATTTTTAGTGCTCTATCGTTTAAATAACACCTTTTTACTAATGAATGAACTGAAAGGATCTTAGGTTGTTTTTCTATTCTTTATTGCCAATAACACAATAATTGTGAGATACATGTACAGTCCTAGCCAAATAGTAGACACTCACTTGCAAACGGCCTAACTACCAATAAAGCGGTAGCTGTGGCGATGTTGACACTTGGTTTTTTTGTCTAGTGCCAACAATGCCCTAAACTCCTACTGCCAGATTATAAAGCTAGGTCAATACTCTTAGCTAAAAATTATCTAGCCGTCTTTGACCGTCTTTGCATTAAACATTTACTAAAACATATTATCAAATGTTGAGTATCATTTACTTGGTTCGCAGAGAGTTAATTTTTTTTTAAATTTGTGTAACAGAAAACTAATATCCAGTTCAACTCAAATGTAAACTGTTATCGGGATACTAAAACGTGCTTGTGTTAGGCATGTAAACTACTAAATGTACATAAATAAGTGAATAAAGTACAATAAAATTATATAAACAGTTCTTATAAATGACAGTACAATACATAATACAATATCACTTTGATACTCAGGCCTTGGTTTCCAATTGTGCTCCAATGGGAGACCCTTTCGGTTTTCAAGACTAATGCACCGAGATAAAAGTCATGGCCTTTGTAACCACCACATCGTTAATCCACAACGGTGTGGATTAACGACACCGACACCTGTCCCACTTCAAAGTTTTAGGATGTAATGGGCTATGGTTGTTATGCTTTGGTTGGAATTCCTTTTTGAAGGCGAGACATCTCAACACGGTTCGATCCTTAAGGACAGTTCATGTGGTCAATGAAATCTCATTTTACCCCATATCTCTCAGCCAAATCTATAAAACATGGTCTCATATAGAAGTGACATCGCTGATTATGTATAACATTTACAAATCTGTTTCTTTAGTATAAAATATAGTTTCATTGTTAAATAAATGTGGATTACATTTGTATTTTACGCATAATACTATAATAAGTAGGCTGCATGCACTGACTGTATTGACGATGACGTAGAATTGGGTTATTCCATTCTACCGGGTAAATTTAATTTACACCTGTAGAATTTCATCACCTGATCGGTATGGCGAATTCCTCGGTCTCTTTGCCCTCAACTGGCATTCCAAAATGTGAATCCATAAGTGGTAGACCTCCATCTCGTTCTTCGTTTGGGCCGGGAACATGTCGCTTAAAACTCTTTTATGTGTATTTGTCACCATTCTTCAATTAAAAAATTTTCTCTCTATGTATGCTTCCTCTTACTGTCTAAATTCGGCCAAGTCTTTCAGGTTAAAATAGTTGAATCGATTTATGCTAAAAGGCAATAAATCAATAACTTATTTTTGAGATAACGTAACAAATTATCTGCACTCATACCCTGAAGTCGATAAGTTTTTAACTGAGTTAGAATCCTTATTAATATTTTCATGCTTAAAAATTTGTTTACCTTAAATAATCCTAAATGCACTTGACTGATCCCTTTCAGAATGAATTAGGGAAAACATTAAAATAATTATCCTTTCAAACCTTATTACTTTTTAAATTTACAAGAAAATACTTCAGCATAGAATTCATTTTGTACCGGTATTAAGGGCTGAGTGTTTTAATGTTCTCCAACTTTGCCCTTTTAAGGGCGCTTTTCCTTTATTATATTCTTTTGTGGACGTTAGAACAATATTGATTCTTCCAGTACAGCGTTGTAAACGTGTGTTTCAGGGGGTGATAAAGGGACGACCAATAACTTTTTCGGCAAACTCTGCTTTATAAGAACAATACATAAACTTACTGAAAAAACTCCTTTTGACCATGATTTGAAATCAAATATGTCAGTCGTTTTAACTGTATGAACCGTAACTTTCTTAATAATGCTAAAATTCATATCGCAAGAATGAGTGGCCTCTTAAAGAGTGAAATTCAGTCTCCGCATGTTTTAAATCTGTAAGAGGTTTATTTTTGAATGTGCCTAACTCTGGCTCGAACAGTTTTGATAATAAAAGTTAAGTTCAGTATTATAATTTTGACATTGTTTAAATATTACACAAGGAGAGAACAAACCTTATTTGGTCCATTACATAATGCACATGTATATCAGACCTTTTTATTTTAATATGATGAAATAAAAGATATTCAAGATTAGTTGCCGTAAACGAAATGAACCGGGAATTCAATATTGTAAAGGAATTTTACACAGTAAATGTTTCATGAAAACAACATTTACATTTTACTAACAGTCCTAATTAGATATTTCCAGGCATGCTTTTCACCAATTTGGATGGTTATATATATATCCTAAAAACATTGTCATGTGTTTCAGGTTTAACCCATTTAGATTAGACTAAATTAGATGTATTGTGGAATTTTCGTTGTTAGATGAATCATATGAAAACCAATAGACATGACTGACAGAGAACACGTACCTAAGTAAAGAATTAACTAAACGTAGAGTACGTGACTTGTTTTGGAGAAGAATTCATCTGAAATCCACCTCCTACATATCATCACACTCTTCGGGGCGGTGGTCGCTGGCGGTGGCCCGGTTCGCGGATGTGGTGCGTCGGTCGTACTGGAACGCGTTTCTCGTCGGGCTGGCTCTCTCGTTAGAGCAGAATTATGTCCATAACCACAACATGCATTTTTTTTTATTCTATATTACAGACTTTCCTTTTTTTATTAAATTTTGGATTCCTCTCACCCAATTATTACCAATGAAAATACTCCATACTCGTCATAATATACCAGACCAAAAAATGTCATTTTAATCTGAACCTCCTCAATATTGTATATTATATTATGTTACATTAACGGCTCGCACCCACGCACAGGCTTCAGCCTATGTGGGTGTCAATTTCCTTGAATGTTTGTAAAGTTTATTTTGTAAATTTTTGGAAATAAATCTTTTTGAATTGAATTGAATTGAAAATTGAATTCTTACACGACCTGTTCAGTAAGGTTAGTTGTCATGTTTTAAATATTCGTATTTTGCGAAAAAAATTGATTATTACTTAAAATAATTGGTGCTCAAAATATTATTTCTGAAGCTCTTTTTGATGTTAAATTTCATTTTAGATTTTTATTAAACATAAACGTAAAATTATGATTAGTCATGATTTATTATGGAGATTATTTTGTTTACTACGACAAGAACTTGAGAAAATCACTCTAGACTTACACCTTACGGATTCACAAAATATTTAGGATGAATAAGTTTGGGGTCATCCAAACCATCTCCTACTGTACAATCATGATGAGAATGAAGATTTTACATTGATATCTTAATCCATTTGGAATGTACGAGGGGTATTAGAAAAATAAGGTTCCCTTTGCTGCTGAGACAGAATGCGATATGATGGGAGAAATCTGGCGACACAGTCTTACTCATCAGCTGTCCCTCTCTCTATCCATACCACTCGCGCCTCGCTACGTCCAAAAGTGCCGGCCTAGCTGCCTTCTAAGATGGAGCTCTTTATCGTTGTTACCGCCAGATGCGAAATTCGTGCTGTGATACGTTTTTTAAATGCAAAACAAATTTCACCTATTGAAATTCATCGTCAGTTAATCGAAGATTATGGTGAAAACTGCATATCTGTTTAACACGTTCGGAAATGGTGTAGAGAATTCAGTGAAGGCCGCATGGAAATCCACGATGAAAACCGAAGTGGACGGGCTTCAGTTTCGTCTTTTGGGACAGGAAGGGTCTGCTTTTGATCGACTTTTGCCTCATGGAACAACAGTAAACTCTGACAGATATTGCGACACATTAAGAAAACTGAGACGCGCGATCCAGAACCGCCGGAGAGGAAGATTGTCCAGTGGCGTGAGGACGTTCTCCGTGACAACGCTCGACCTCATGTCTCACGTCAAACTCAAGAACTGCTGACAAAGTTTGGCTGGACTATTGTGCCTCCATATCCCCTAAAGCCCAGACCTAGCCCCAAGTGATTATCGCTTATTCCCAAAATTAAAGGAACACTTGGGTGGCCAACGCTTCAGTACCGATGATGAAGTCAAGGAAGAGATTACTCGATTCCTCAAACGTTTGGCGGCAGAATTCTACAACATGGGGATAGAAAAGTTGCAGCATCGTCTACAAAAATGTTTGGACAGAAACGATGATTATGTGGAAAAATAGCTTAACTTTTAAGTTTTAAATTGATGTATAACACTATGTAGAAATATAGAGCTGTCTATTTTAAAAAATCATGGGAACCTTATCTTTCTAATACCCCTCGTATTCAGGCCTATCAGGTCTTAATTTACGCCCTGTAAGTTGAAGGTCGACGAAAGCCCTCCTTAGTATCAGTCAGTATCAAAGGGCAGTGTTTATATAGACGCTCTGATAAAAGGCAACCGTAACCAATAACGATATAACTTTATGTAAAGAGCGCTTTGGCGAAAATATTTCATCAGAGTAATGAAGGGGACGTGAATTCGAATCAAAAGAATGTTTTAATAGTTTACTTATTTCAACTCGTAGTTACTATAAATGACCTCTGCAGTCGGTTATCGTCATTGTATTTTTAAGGTGATTCAAGTTATTAATTATATTATCTCTAAATAGTAATATTTGTTTATAGTTAATAAATTTTACAAGATATGTCTAAATAAATCATAATGAAAATACATTATAAATCTTGATGTTCTAGTTTTTAAATGAACTTTCGTAATATAAAACATCGAGAAATTTCCTTCATTTCCAAGAACAATGCTGTAATTCTTTCACAGCAAAAATATTGCTAAAAGAAAGCCTTATCTTGCTTTTAGGTAACAATTTATTTTTTGTTTGATTATCTGTTCTTCTATCGGTATTTAAGACTGTTTAAAATGAAAGATCTATAGATTTGAAATTTACCAAACAAGTGTCTCAATGTTATGCAACGCGAGGTATGGCGTACTCATAGCTTTTATAATATAATAACAAAAATAATTTGTTTAAATATATAAGCTATAAAAACTGAAAACTATCTTGTAGCTATTTTCATGTAATAAAAATGGGAAATTTCCAATAATTGAACATTATATATCAAAATGCTAGATTAAAAGAGTTATTATAGTAGAATATTTTACATTTTAACCTTTGGAACGTTTAGTTAGTTTCAGTTTAATATTATTTTATTATAATTGTCACCTATAAAATATGTTTCTTTTAAATGATGCGGAGGGTGACATTTTTCGTCAGAGCCATTTATTAGTAATTCTTATATGAAAAATTATTTGAATTTGAAGTTTTTCCAAAATTCTCGTTTAAATACATTTAATCAATAATGATAAAATATATTCAATAAAATTGAGTTACTAAAAAAAAGTAACAAATATGACACTGTTGCACCAGATCTTGTCGTTAAGACCTCTTTGCGGCGTTTGAAGAGGATTACTAAAATATAAAAATCTAATCTCTCCTTGAACTATGTTCTGTCTTATTGGAAATTATGAAACTTGGTCATGTGAGTTATATTCTCTAAGACTTGACACTCCTCTGATCTTTAATTCATGGTGATGTGGCTTCCTACACAAAGAATAAAATACATACATAAAATAAAATGTCTTTACAAAGAATTCCTTTAAGGGTCGATACCTGCAAGTGTTCTAATTTATAAATTTATAAAAATGAAGAAAATTCAATCAACTGATTTCGAAATATTTAAAAAAACTACATTATATATTGGCTATTAATTCAATTTCTCATCATTATATTGAGAGAAAACTATTTTTAAAATTTAGTTAATTATTGCCTGCAAGTCTGAGAAGGGATAATAGAACTTTTAAAATAAAAATAAATAGACGTACGAAAATCAAGGAACTAAAAAGTAAAATATAGTTTTGACAAAATGAAAGGTACTTAAGGTCAATGCTACACAAAATTTAAAAGCGATGCGAAATTTTAAGGCATATAAATATATTAGACAATTAATTCTAGATCTATACATTATACGAATTTCTCTATTATTGCAATCCTTCTAAATATTTTCAGCCAGGCCTAAACAACGCGCCTTCCAGAGAAGCTGGAGAACTTCGTATCATAATCCTGCCGAGAACTTACGAAGAATAAGGAGACGAAGTGAAAGAACCAACAACTAATATCAAGATGTCTTCCATGTAAGAGAAGGTTCTAAATGACTGAATGTTACAATTTGACTTCTTAATAAATATCTTCGATCAATCCTGACTCTTAAAAACAGCTGTGCAAAGTAAATTAACGTAATTTTTTTATTGTGGCAGCTTCCTTGTTATGTTGTGAAGTACCAATCTTTCAGTTCAGTAGGAGAACCAGAAGACGCTAACCTTTCTGCCAAGATTCTATACAATATTAACCGACCAGAAATTTAACCTCAAAATCTTTAATCTCTAAAATATTTGCTACATTCTAAACTATATTGGTACAAGCCTTCAGGTTAAAACTTCCCACGAAAATATTATAAAAACTACCATATTCACTAGCTGTGAAACAAATCAAATTTATTTCTCCGTTTAACACTGTATCTTAATAAACGCAATACATGAATCCTTTTAGAATAAATATTAAAAAAAAGAAAAGAAAACCTAATATATAATATACAATACAAAATAACATTATAAAGTCTTCATATCTCGCATACCCATAATCCCTTCAGATTGTTGTTTTAACTTAAAAGTCTACAGTTCCCATTTAAATCTGTTTTACTATGGCAGTTAATAAAGTTCCGTTATTTATTGTAAAACATAGCTGGAGTGGATGTAAGGAGCTCATGTTTCTCCCCTAGCCAGCTGGTTGTAGCCTTCTCTCGAGTAAGCTTTCCTGAAAATCTGACGTTTTTTCCATAGAGGGTCGTAAAAACAATTATGTGCACAGGGAAGTTTGAAGATGATAAACTCATAGGTATTATTTACTGACCCATTGATTACAATATTTAAAACAGAGTCATAGTCGGGTCGCAACAATGAAAGAAACAACTTTACGTTTTGATCTAAGAGCAAAAGACAGTATTCAATTAGTGTAATGTAGTAATGAAAATACGATGTAGTTTAAAATTATTAAATATAACTCCTTTGGAATTGAAAGTTCGTACTTGTCGGACGACAATAGAATGGAAATCTCTTTGATACTATAAGCGAATAAGTTAACTGTGTTAGAAGTTGTTGCGACTCCAAAGGCAGTTTCAAATGAAGCATTTAAGCGCAAGATGGTACTTAAACAATAGATATACTTTTGGATGAATACAAACTAACTTAATTATTATCTCCATACTGCAAGGCATACATGAGGATTGTTATAATCCAAAAGTTAGTTGTAACCATTTTTATTGTCAGGACAACTTCTGTGGTTCTTAGTAAACGATAATGAATTGATAACATTTCCCCAAATTAAATTTACTAACGTCAACCACACTGTCATAGGTTATTTTAATACAAAAATGCAAAATAAATTTTCAATATTTAAGGTTAAAACATTATTACATTATTATACATCTTATATCCATTAATACAATGAAAGCTATAATATTGTTTATGTTGCATTATGCTTTTTTGGTACATGTTCAATGCGAAACTTATTTTAAAACTGACATTCAGTTTATAGGCATACTTAAATCAAAAGTGAATATGTCAAAATAAAATGTAGTCATTAAACCAGACAACGTCACTCTCCGTTCAGTTCTACAATACGGTATTGTACACCTCACATTGTCGGTAAAGACAGTTTCCAACTTAGATGGGCCTTAACCACGATACGGCTCATCGGTGTTTATAGTTCCTCAGGGCATGAAATTCAAGAAATTCAAAGTACAATATTTTATTGATAAAACGTCCTCAGTGAGAAATACGTTACTATATGTTGCCAAAATGCAGGTTAAGGCAGGCAGTCTAGCCATGTGATTGACTAGTATTACATCTAAAAGATGTAGTAAATATGTAAAATAATAATTCACATCGTTTCACAAATAGCACATATCTTGTTAAATATTCTTCGATGGATGAACAACATTGACTAGTTAGAAAAACTTATTTATGATCTAGTTGAAGGTAAATTAATGCACTATATAATCGTCTCACCAGACGGTTACCTAATAATTACGGTTAACTTAATAGTTTTGGTTCTAGATACTGAATCTTTAGTGTTATCGCATTCGATCGAAACATAGGAACGATAAAGTTATTCTTGTGCCTCGTTTCAAATCTCTAGGTGAAAAAAATGTATGAACATTGAGGGTAAAGTAAACAGACCTCTGCCAGGACTTCGCAAATAGTTTTTTATAAATCTCAGGCTATGCACATTTCGAATATTAAAATAAATTGTTATTAAATTAAAATACCTGTTTATACTAATTTTTAATTTTGTGGTGGTTCTCCAGAGTGTGAAAGCATAAATAAATAGAAGAAAACATAACCATAATAAACTATTGACAATTTTTTTAGAAAAGCATGTTCAGTAAGTATCTCAAAGGATACAAATACATCCTAAGCTCGGAACACGTAAATATATTGTATCAAATTAACGCTTTTATACATAAGCATCGATATGAAATCGTTGAATCCCATTTTAAACCAAACAATCCTAACTTTCTCTGGACACGCTGAAGCTCTTGTCTAAAATAATATTTATGAGGGGACCAGACAGCAGAAGAGTACTCCAGAAGAGGCCGAACATACTTATGTACGTTATATTATAATACGCTTATGTACATTATGAAACCAATGTAATAATGTGTTAATGTTCATATTATCTTTACAGTATTTGCAAATTATACAATACCCAATATGGAATGATATAATATGGTATGCATGGAATACAGGTATACTAATTGTTAAAACATGCCACTATGCATCCAATTTATTAAAACTAGGCTAGTGAAAATTGGCTAGAAGCTCTTATTTAAGTCTTTGCACGTTTAAAATCAACTCTGGTTAAAATTAATTATATTTCCGTAGCCTAATTGAGTTTCACTTTATGCCCCGATCAAGAAAATATGTCAACAAAATATAGCCTACTTATTAAGTCTAAACTGTATACTTGTGACCATTTTAATTTAATGCAGGCTAACGTATTTATAGTGACATTGTTGAGTTTCTGTGGATTCTCCGATCGATAAAATGTATATACTTACACAGATCTGAGAAGCAAACTTCTGAAAACACCGACTAAGGTGAGGCTTTAAAAAAGTAGCAAAAGTTAGTAACTTAATCTTTATATCCGTATTACACTACAAATCAAGCACTGAATTATCACTATTTAATAACATTTATCGTTAAAAGCAGTTTTTTATTCAAACTTTCAATAACTGTATTATGTGGTTAGACTCTGTGCTCCAACAGTGTATACAGAAAAGATTAAAATAACTGTAAATGTTACATATAAACCTACTCTTAGTTACGCAATTGGCTCTATTTTAATATTAGACTGTACTTATAGCAGTTGAATACGTTTTAAAAATTCTTTAAAATTAATAAAAAAACATTTTAAACTTTTTTTGTATTTATAATTGGAATTTTCCCAAATTTATATGTCAGTGGAATAGTTCATCGGTCGTAAAGAAAACTTCACCCTCAGTATGCCTTTAGGCTTGTGTACCTAGTTTTATGTCTTTGTCTTGCAAGTATTTTCTGAGCGTTGACGAATCAGTTTTATATTTTTTTTATAATACTGTATACTAAACATAGATTTACACTTATTAAAATTATAAGCTGTTTTCATATTAAAAACAGGTAAGTGAAAAGAAACAAAGGCTCTTTAGGTAGTTTTAAATGAAAACTGTAATTTAGAAATATGATGATAACACCACTTGCATAGAATGTTAGAGCATTTTGGAACACTCTGTATTATACCTACAGAGAGGCTTTATCGGGATTATACAGTTTATAATATACATATTTTCGTCATTTTTCTTAGGAATTATGGAGCGATTTTTTTCAACTTATTAATGGTTGAGGTTATATTCTCTCACTCGTTACTCAGCAATTTTCCAATTCTTCCATTTGGAAAATGTAATGCCAATCATTACACCCTATATAAATGTAACTCTCGGAGCCTGGGATATGTTCCCTTGGAGTATGACATGTTACTTTGGAAAACGGTCTGGCAACTAAGAATCCCGTTAGGTTGACCCGACTATTTCCGTTAGGAATTAAACTAAAAAGGTTGTAACACGCTATATCCAACTTGTTTTTTTTATAGTTTTCGTGTCAGTTGTTTATTAGTTAGACACTTGTTTACGTGAAGTTCAGTTTGGTTCTTTTAACCAAATGTCGTAATTTCTAAGACACTGATGTAGAATCTGTCACAACCATTATATATAGGCCTACTTTTGGCTTCAAAGAGGACGAAAAGAAAATGTTCATAGATTCAGTTCAATTGTGAGGTAAATGTATAATTGAACGCCACATATACATCTTACAAGTTTCGTTTTTGTACAACCACCAATTTAATGCAAATTTTGAATAATTTGTATAAATATTTAGGGAGAATAACGGTTTTATTACTAGCAGTGACTCACGACGATGTCCAATTCAATTTTAGTTTAGACATAAAATTGAAGTTTTTTATAAGTACTTTTGGCTTAATATGTGAATTTTTTCTGAGCTGAACTATATGAAAAAGTAACTAATTGATTATGGTTATTATACACTATTTCAACCGTGTTGCATGGTCGATATCTCCTGGAAGAGAATATACCGTGATATTTCAAAAATCTCCTTCACATCATTTATGGTCATATAAAAATAAGACTAACTGTCTCATTTTTTGAGCACAATGACAGGTTATAACAAAACTTATACAATGCTATTACGAAAAACAATTTACTATACATACAAAGGATAAAAATAATAACATTGTAGTAAATTACTATAATGTTCATACATTGGTCAGAAAAGTAGTTTGGCGGCTAATTAAGAAACGAGTTAGAGTTGTCATTCCAAATGTTGCATAACAGGCTTCTATGAGGTTGCATGCGATATTTCATGTTTGTAACTCATTGAATTCTTGAATTTTTCTACGGGCACACAGAGAGACAGACTATCACGTATCCTCCCCACTACCCCATTCCCCCGAATACAAAAGTGGTTGCTATCCTACTAAGTTATTTAGTTAGTAACGCTGTGCCAAATCCTATGGATAGGCATGCACGATGATAGAGCTCACTCTTCTATATGTATACAATGTAAAAATTTCATACAAAATGTAGTGTCTACTAATTAAATAATTCTCTACATATCTTTCGGATGATTAAGCTGCATTACCACGTCACACGTTAAAATGGCCTACGATTGTAACAATGTTTTTGCTGTCATAATAGCTACACATAAGAGCAATGTACAAGTGTTGGATAGCGCTCAGCCAAAATTGTGGAGCGACATGCACCATAATTAAACTTCATGTTGCCTTACATATAGAATCAAGTTCATAGTACGCTACACAACATCGTCGCGTAACAGGTTACACTGAAGTTGCATGAAACATTTCAAAATTAGAGCCCACTTCACTATCTAAAATGTTTCTTTGAACAGATATACACATATACATAATATAGACTATATGTTTTTTAACCCCGGCAGACCAAAGAGAAACTTTCACGTTATAAAAGTTCAAGAGAGCTAAGCAGGTACCTACTACAATACAAAAGTGCACTGAAATAATATTTTGTTATTGAATTTTAACACTATAATTTCGTTTTATTTTCATTCTATGAGTAAAAATATTACATTTTAAAATCTCTTGTGATTTGACTTAGCGTGTTTACAAATCTATATATTTTTCATTGCCATCATGGTTACCCGTAAAACAAATAAATTCACTAACTTTCAGCCAAATTCTATGGAGTGACATCCATCGTAACCAACTCCAGTGTTCCTCATATAGAAAATTAGCATGAAGCATAGTTTAAAGTCTATAAGTCACTTTGCTTTCAACATTTTTTGCGTAAAGACTGACAGACAGACATAGAAAAAGAAACCTTTCCAGACTCGAGTGATGCTCAGGCATTAAACAGCATACGTAATTATAAAACTAATCACTGTACTTAGATTATGTACAAGACACTATAACATTGTATTAGACATTCAGGTAACTGTCTAACTAGTGCAAACCCTTGTAGAGCAGGATATTCGCTAAGAGCATTGTTGGCTTGTAGCCCAAGATCAGGGTGATCATTTGATACTCTGAGTTACAATCATTGCGGGGCCCTTGGTCTGTTTGTTTGAACCTATTTTAACATAATAAATTGTTGCAAAAAAGTGTAAAATGTCTGGAACTGATATAATTGCTATAGAAAGACAGTCTGGTGTCATAATTTAACCTCACATGTAAAGTGTAGGATATTTTATGTAATAATAAGAATGAACTATTGTACTTCATGTATATGGTGTCAAATTGTCACAAAGTTTTAAAAAATAGAATGATTAAAACAATATTTACTAAATGTAGTATTTACGTACCCTGGCCAAACACCAGATAATCTGAGTAATTCATACTTGAAGCACAGCTAATATGTAGTATAAATAATTATTATTGACCTAATACAATTCTGGAAATCAAGAAACAGCAATATTTTTAACATGGCTTTATATTGTTAGATCTCAATGTAAGCCATATATAAATCTCAATTTACATATTGTACAATTTATTTCTGACAGGAATGATTAGAATAGTGCATTACATGTTTAAGTGTTACTTATACTAAATAAAACGATATTTTAAGATTTATCCATTGCATAATTAACACACATAAAACTTTTGTATTTAATAACGCTTACGTTTGCATATAATATACTAAATTATAAACCGACGTTTTAAGATTAATATCATTTACTTTAGAGATTTGGATATGCATTGCGTAAGTTTGCTTTGTGCATACATATTTTAAGGCAAAACTTATTTACCATAGCAATTAAATAGTTTGAATACAACATTGTATATTGATACAAATTTTTTATTCAAAACATGAATTCAAAATATTGCTTTAATTAGGGTAAAGTAATGTTAGTATATTAATACAAAACAAATAAGGAATTAAAAAGATGATATTATATTATTTACGAATTTTTTATAGTCCAAAAACGACTTCTATATCCTGCCAAGCACGCTATCACGAATTAAGCGAAATAGAAATAATTTGAGATTAATATAGGTTTAGTTGACAACTTTCAAACAACTTTCAAGCATTATCTTCACCGCCTGTAACACCTTACAAACCGCTTGCGCTAAATCCTGATATGAATACAGTAATATTGGTTTTACGCCTTCTTAATAAAAAGAAATGGACTGTAAATTCACTCTAACAGCCGACTTTACTGGTGGCCACCTTGTTGTAGTCACATAAGAACAATGTTAAATATCATGAACTTTTACGTTAATGTTTAGTCTTATTAGTATGGCATATTACTTATTTTTTAAATAAAATTATTACAAATCGATATTTTTAAAGATTGTAAAAAACTAAATTTTTCCTGCAATTTATCATATAAATATTCCAAAAATACATTTACAAAATTTAAAAAGCTTTTAGGTCCGTATTATATCTTTGGAATAAGACGTCACTAATAACCCTTTGATAAAAGATAAGGGCGTACTATTCTATAATATTTAATAATACTATTCCATAATGATGTACCACCAAGGTCTGCTACGTGAGTGTAGTATTAAATGGTTAGTATAGGTAAAGGATATAAAACCGTAAACCTCTTCAATTTAAATCGTTTGTAAATATTCAATGGGTAATATTTGTGTAGTTTATAGCAACAAGAGAACATTTACAAATGCTATGTAGAATTTTAGCTTAACATATATGAATTCAAAGACGATAAAAAATACGATTCTCATGTCATAGAACAGGGCTGCCCAACCTACGGCCCGCGGGCCGAATCCGGCCCGCGAGTCAGTTTTATGTGGCCCGCCTGGTTGCCAAAACAACCAAATTTGTTTACAAGCATTTGAAATATTAAATAAATACAAATTTTGAGAACCAAGCAGTCCAGCCGATTTCACGTAGAACGAGCCGTATTCATTTGGTGGAGTATGAGTGTTGAAAGAAGTAAAGTAGTTGCAGACAGATTTCACTGACTACGGTGGTGGCTGCCGGCTGGCGAATAGAGCGCGCGTAAAGCACGGCACAGCGCGCGGTGCGGCGACGTAACCCCTACCCAACTCAAGGTCACCACTCGCCACGTAATTTGTATGTCCTAGTATCCTAGTAGGATTAATTTAAATCAATGTATTCAATTTATTGGTGACTTTTTTATTGTTCCCTCAGAATTAGAGCAAACATCCAAAAGTCTGGGTTTATATTTATTTCTACTAAAAGAACCTAAAAACATTATAAACCTTTACCTAACAACTAATAAATAATAAGAAATTACAATAATCAGGAAACAAGGGCCAAATAACCTTAAAACTCATATTTTGCACAGCATTTCTGGAACAAACCCCGGGCAATGCGTTTTGTTTGGGGTTCCAAATCCCCTGGGATGTTGGCCCGCCTGGCCATAAAGGGTTTACAATGTGGCCCTTGGGTAAAAACGGTTGGGCACCCCTATCATAGAATATAATGAATCAAAGCTGCTATACCCAAAACAGTCCTGTGAAGCTATCTTGTCCGTGTTCACCTAGCAACCACGGTCGGCGTTGCTATTGGGGTTGTGGTATCATTGACGTAGTCCGGTATTAAACCGCAAAAGTGAGAACGAGCTGTGCAAAGATGAGTTTGCGCTTCATTCAAATAAGACCAGTGTTATAAATTATAATAGTTCTCTCGCTTATAACTATTAGATTGATCACTGAAGTAAAAAACATTTTTCATAAAATTGTTTAATTTAATTGTTTGCACGCCATTATGTGCTGTATAACAGCGATGTAATAGCCATGTCCTTTTTAAATGGCATACGAAACATCTTAAATAAGTTATGGTTACTGGAAGATATTCCAATCTCCTGATCAATTTTATAATATACTTGCTTTAGCTCCATCAATTTTAGTAACATTTTGTGACACTATGGAGTTTTGTATTGTCGGAATCCGTGGCCTTCTTAAGGATACAACTATTAATATAAAATGATGGAGCGCTATTGTAATTTTCGAACTGAAATAGTCATGCACCCCAAGTATTATCATATCATACCTTTGTTAATAATCCATTTAATGGTTTTTTTAGTCATAACTGTTACCATATATAGTAAAAAAAACTGGACAATACTGCTGTTATTAGCATTTGCAACACAAGACAGCTGGTACGTGCTCATACCTGTACATACTGTGAACAATGCGTGACACGTTGGTGTCTGTGATTCAGTCAGCTGTCACCAATTTTACTTATCTTTACAGGAAAAAAATCTTCTTTTTTATAATTTATGCACGATAATTGAGAATAAATATGGATAAATATATGAATAAATTTTTATTCTTAATCTAGTTATGCAATTTATACGAACCTACATAGATGAAAAACCTACCTAGTACGTGTCAAATTTCGTCTCAGTCTATCCACTTAGTATTGTGGAATTCGTTCCAATCATCCAAGTATCATCACAAGCCTTCGGCTAAGACTCATTCATAATATTAATAGGATATTCAACGTTTAAATAAAAATTATACTATTGGTAAGATAATCACTTACAACTAAGATACAGTGTTGTAAAATAATAATCATTTAGTTTTGAACGAATGCTATATTAATTTTAGATCATAAAAACCTATCCTACATATACTAATCTGTGTGTAAAGTACATTTTACAAGTTGCACTGTTCTTTTTAAATACAAATAAAATGACTGCCTATACTTCTTGATATATTAATATCAGATAGGTATCACAATAATGACCCTTAGTGATGTTAAACAAGGTCATAATTTAAATACAACCTTTTAAATTAAAAAGGGCATAATTAATTGTGGTGACTACGCTTACTAAATCACCTGAAATAACATATTTCTCTACGTTTTGTGTAATTAATAATATTTATAACTTAAAAAATGTTACACCCATATATATTTCGGGCTTTTTCAACAAAAATGTTTTAATCACATAAAAATAAAAATTTTTATGAGGGGGACTTAACCGCTGGTGTCACTAAGTCGTGCTGTAGTCTGATCAAGACTGGGCTATGAGCTATTTTTTTTTTATTTATACTTACATTTCAATATTGAATTTAATTAGCAAACTTCAAAATTATAATATCATTATCAATAAAAAAGGTAAAGTAGAATGTTCCAGGCATATTAAAAAATATTTTTCTACAGAAAACGAAACGACAAAAAAAGTATTTGTAATTTGAGAAACGATTATTTTTGCCTGTTCGAAACGATTTTTTAAACTCTTTCTAGTAATTTTTTATATTTAAAAGGCATCGAGATTATAAAATTTAACAAGATTTTTTGTATCGGATATCAGATTATTTGGGAAAAATCAAAAGGTTGATCACGATTATATGAAAATTGTATGCAAATCTCTAACTCTGTAATTTTGTACCTAAATGGGGTTATTGATAAAATTGCTTTTTATTAGATATTATTTAAAAATAATTAAATGACTTTAACTTGAGTTTAGTATAGGCTTGTGTATTTTTTGTATGAATATATGAGTATACATACATACATACTGTACATGAAAACACACACACACACACACACACACACACACACACACACATATATATATATATATATATACGAGTAACTATTATCCAGTTGTATACAGCCATTTACTATTCTCAAAAGATAGAGTGGTCTACAGTAAAGTAGCATACGCCTCCAGCGTTGTCTGTTATAACCCCAGGGGTCAGTGTGACCCACTGATCACAGAGTAGTTATATCCAGTCAAAACCAGTTACGGTTTTCCAGCGAAAAACTTGGCTTACAGTAAAGTACGATATGCCTCTAGTGTTCTCTGTTTTTATAACACTATGTTTTACGCCCCTCTCCTCCTCATGGATTTATATTATCCATAAAAATGTATTTTCGTAGTCAATAGCCATGAAAAAATATTAAATCTCGACAAGTTTTAACCAAAGTAAGTACAGTACTTATAACAGTTACACAAAACCAATCGTTTTAAATGCAATGGCTTTGAATGTAAGTGTTCAGGGAAATAATATTGTTTCCTCCACGTGCACGAGATTGTTGCGGTATTGTTTAACTTGTCGATATTGAGACTGTAAGTGGTCGAACAGCAGATGTCACAGTAATAAACGTGCAGTGGAACGTGTCCAATGTTCCAACACGATAGAAATCTGTATACTATAAAAACTTATTTATATGTCTAAAGTATTTCATAGGTTTCTTATTTTGTTACTTTATTTACAACATTTACTTAACTAAATTCAATTTATTTTTTTACCATTACATATACACATAATACATAGCAGAAGCAATGCATTGCAGTTGTATCAACATAGTCATTGAGCTTTATAGTGAAGTATAAAGTTGTGCAAGCTGAAGTATAAAGCTGTAGATAATTCTGTACAATAAATGGATTATAATTAAATATGATAGATAAGAATTTGTAATTATATTAGTCATCCATTAAAACAAACGAGGAGTCTACAGAGACTAAAGGGACGCATACTTAAGCTTATTTAAGTTTTCGAATATAGGATGCAGTACACTATAACGCTAGGCGTTTGATAAGGATCTAGAAATGACGACGAAAAGGTTTCATAGAAGATGTATAACTTATTGGTAAACTTTATTTATTGTTTTTACACCTATTTTTACAATTATTAGTTTGTGGTTTAGTCAACTACGTATCAATAATCTAATAATTCAGGATAAAGCCAGCTTTGTTTTAAATACAAACAAATTTATTTGTAAAGAGAGCTATTTATAGGTGTAATAAATTTCTTGCCTTGCTGTTTAAATATTTTCGATTTTGTGAGTTTCAGTTACACTCAATTTTAGTATACAAACAAATTTAACATGGGCTGGAAAGTGACAACTGTAAAATATTTTAAAAATGTATTACTTGTTTGATACTTTGGATAAATTTTTTATTTGCTAAAATTGTCATTGATAAGAGTAATAAAACTTTGAACCGGTACATATTTCACGTTTGGGATAGTTCTATAAACAAAAAGCTAAATACATGAAAACTATTTTCAAACATGATTACAGATGACGCGATTACAGATCTTTAAAATTAGATACAGCTCGACTTACCTTTACATTCGAAAATCCTTAAACTATTCTGCTACACCCTAAAACTCCCATTATGGTTTTTTTTGGTGTTACAAATTATTTTCCCGAAGTTTTTGGAGTCGAAGTATATGGATTTTCTTTAAAACTAAGAAAGTAGGTTTATTGGTTTACCTGCTATATATTGAGGACGGATGGTCTGTCTCACCCTGTAGAAGTCGTGTAGAAAATGGTTTCGATCCCTAGTCTCCACTTCTCTTATTTCATTACAACTCAACAACAAATATATTCTTGCCATTGTATCACTAAACCTTCAAAGAAAATTGATCGACTGTAATAGTGATGATACTCAGATACTTATATGGACAATACTTATATTTACGCTCAGAAAGATAGTTTATTCATAAGCTTTCTCAGCTTGTCTTTCATTATATTTTAAAATACATTTAATTAAATACCAATGCAATTTAAAACATTTTTTTGCTTTGTTCAATTATATTTACTCACATTATTTTGAACATGATACTTTAATAAATAGTAGAGAGACAACGTATACTGCATTATTTACATAGGTAATTCCATGTTATTTCATACCTAAACACAAAACTGAAACATAAATGTTCATCTCTCCAGTGCGTAGCAGCACATTTCCATGGTAACGGATTATGCGGTTTCAGTAATGGGCTAGTAATTATCTCACCCAGACTGTGTGCGCAGTAACGATAATCACTATCATTGAGAGATCTAAAAGTTTCGAATGGGTTTTAACTAGATTTCTGTTCCATAATTTGCATTCGTAAATCTAAACATGCTTTATCACGATTACGACCCCAATTCTCAACGCATTTTTCGAAACTTAGTATGAAAGTTCTACAAGTGAATGGCAATGTTAAGTTCGTTGAAGGAGCTATTCGGACCTATAGGGTTGGAGCTCCATGGTCGAAATATATTTCTTTCTTCTCAATTACTATAGTTACATTGTGATTAAATGAATTTTATTAAAAATTCGAATGAAGGTTGTACGTGATAAATTTTTAACATTCACAGAGTCTTTTAGACGAAGGGAACAGATTTAGAGTTTACCACTTTTCAAGCAATTATCCTAAAAGTCATCATTAAAGTGATGTACAAAATGTTACAATATTGTTCTATAGGACAGGTATTAACCTAGAATAGCTCATAACCAGCATTGTAGCCAAGGAGACAGAGTTCAGAGACCAGAACCGCTTATGAATAATTAATTCAAACACCTTTTTTTAACAAAATTCGGCACGAACCTTCTATTATGATAAATGTTAGCCAGTAATGGCCTTTTAGCTGCAGACAAGGGGCAGACCCATAAGACACAATCCATAATGTGTATAATTACCATGAATAACTTTTATTTCGACGAATTTCAGCCAATATTAACATATATCTTACAATATTTTTCAGAATGAAAAAATAATCAAGAAAAGCCCACACCTGGGTTTAGAGATGAGGAAGTAAAGCCCAAGGCCAAAACCTTTTTATACGCAATTACAATTATAGACGTATTACAATAAGATACATTTTAACAATATTGGGCATGAATGTCATATCTGGTAAAAGTCAACCAAGGATGATTTTCAGCGCCTTCTTAAATACGTGGACGTGGACGGAGGAGCTCCAGTTTCTATTTTTTGAGTTATTTAGATTTTTATAATCAATCCAAGTACTTTTTTAGATTAATTTTAACGAAAACTAACATGTAAGTTCAACATGATTATATAGAACAATGAAATTTAAAAAAACATGGATTTATGGCTCCTTTAAGACAATGGCATTAAACCCTAGGATTAAAACTATTGCATAAAACATTTTATATTAAAAGCTATATGATATAATTTAAACAAAATCGAATTAACGTTTCATACAATTATTCACAACATAATATATTTTTTTTTAAAGAGTTGAGTGACATCGAAAAGTCTGGGACCTGCTGGCGGCCAATACCCGCTAGCAGTTAACACCTACAAGTGGCCAGAGCAAGGGCCTGTTCCATTTAACCTCCATAAATGCTGCAGGTTATCGTTTTTAGGCGGTCACAGTGTCTGAGAGCTGCCAGAGGCTGGGGTGGCCGAAGGATAGACCGCCAGAAGATGTGAGGTCCTATACGTTGGGAGCTCCCAAATGCCGACAGGTGCCAGAGGCATGTTAACTTTAATTATATTTTATTTAAAATAACAAAGAAAATGTAGTTTGTTTGGAACAAATAGTAGAAACTGATTAACTATCAATAGTATTTGTATCAACACAAGAAGGCACGAAGAAGCTGGTCCAGTGCATAAAAAACCACTCTGTACAAAATGCATGTATTAATTATATATTTTATTTAGCGTTATATGAAGCTTTAAATGACATTTAAAATAGAAAAAGACGCTTAAAATGTGTTGTAAAATGTGTAATTATTTACATGTATTATAAAAAAATAATTTGTTTTTGTGTTTTGGCCCAGAGTCGAGTAGGGAGGTGGGATCTTGGGCAACAAATCTAACACATGTTAATAAAAGAACTGATAATAAATAACTGACCCAGGTAATAAGTGGTGGTCCAGCATGGAGTGGTCAGCATGTTTAGAGAGTGCTTAGAGAGTTATCCAGTTATTGAGTCTGGCTCAGAATTATAAAGTCAATCAACATCGTTTTCTCGCTTGCATTATCAATAGGTATACTTAACGGTCAGAAAAACCAAAAGTTTTACATATTACACTTATGATTCAGGTCTGGGTTGTGAATATGAATCACCACAAGGATTCTATGAGGCAGCTGTATGATCTCTTCTGAGTAAAACGGAATAGCTCCGAGGCCTCCAAAGCTACAGGTAATAAAATAGGAAAATTAGCATTGAATATCTACACTACTACACGTTTCATTCCTTAAAAAGTTTAAATAAAATAAAATGTGAACATTTGCATGTCCTTGTGTATTTGATTGTGTGTGGGGAATGTGTGTGTGTGTGTGTGTGTGTGTGTGTGTGTGTGTGTGTGTGTGTGTGTGTGTGTGTGTGTCAGATTAATTGAGAGGGCAATTAAATTAACGCCCAATCTGATTAATTATATAACTTAAGAATTTGTACAGTTTGTTAACGAGAACATAATAATATGGTATTGATTAATATTTAATAGTTGAAGAAAAAAACTGTAGTATTTATTATATTTTAAACCTAAAATAAACATAAAATAGGCGTTCCAAAGTTCATTGAAATAAAAAATTCAGCTAATTTACCAGTGAATTAAAGAGAAAAATTCTCTTCTCAGTAAAGGCTAGGGAACAATTAAAACTAATCAGTTCTAAGGACGATAATGTTCTCAAAGGCTTTTGAGATTACATATTTAGGGAGTTCCAACGCCGGATGCTTCTAGATGAAAGGAAGTTACATGTATCAAACAGACTGAGAGCCTATTAAGGCAGATTGTCCAGGAGGGTGGATATCCTAGAAACAAGATGATTAAAGGGACATCTAATTAATCTGGTGCCGGCATATGTCATGAGGTACAAAATTTCAGTACTTCCAAAGTCCATAAGTTCCAGAAACTGGTAACTTTATTAGCCAGATTAACGACCTTGAATTCGATAATCTTGTGAGGCTAATACTTGTTAGTTATTAAGGCTGTACTATTTTGAGAATGCCAAGCTGCAAGGATCTCCGGGACAATACATTTCAGGAAACAAGTGGCTCTAAGGATGGGCTCCTCCTGGACTTGAAGTTACCTCTGGATTGGTAATCCAAAACATGGGGGATGTTATTGTTGTTTATTCCCAACGGTTTTATTGTACTATGATACTGAAGGAGATTATTAATAAACATCTCAAGTTAATTTCAGTGGTGTGCAAGCTTTGGGTGTGGTAATTAACAGCCCGCGGCTAGAGCTGCATGTGCCGTTTCCATGGAAACGCGTTGTTTTGCCCTGGAGATGTGAACTTTGTTGTTTACAGTTGCATTAGCTCAGGTTTTACGTTGGGCTAAATACTTACGCCCAATAATTATCGAATGAAAAGTTTAATATATAATATAAGTTTAGAAATCTCTATATTTATTAATGCTAAAACAATTTTATATCACATGTAGTTTTGAAATAAAGAATTAATTAATAACTTTAAAATTTGGATTTCAAGGGTTTAACTTATTCAAGTAAATAATGTTAAGGTAGTTAGTTCGAGCTGGGTATATTTGCTAGGAAGACCTGTTAGCAGTTGGTCAACCTCAGTTGGTCATATAAAAAAAACCCTTAAGTAAATTGTCCCATCTCTATTCATAAGAAAGTTAAAATGGGTGGTGGGACTTTTAAGACACCATATATATATATATATATATATATATATATATATATATATATATATATATATATAGTATAGCTGAACCGGCCGTGCTTATTTGCATATTATTATTAAATTCTGTTGCGATAAATTATATTTAAGTATTATGAAACAATGAGGCCTACAATCAGGTACATATTATTTCATTAATAACGGTTAACTGTTCAGAGCTTGAGATACTAACTATATATGAAGTTGTTTACTAGGATAGTAGCAGTTGTAGTGCCAATGAATCATATTTTCGATGCCATTGCTGAATTTTTCTTGTTGTCCCAACAAGAAAATATCAAAATATAAAATATTTATAACCATACTTTTGATAAAAAATTCCGATTATTACCTGCTCTTGTGACTTACTTCCGGTCAGTGCCATATTTGGGCTGGCTCGTTGTCCCAGTAACGGAAAATATTTACCTACACAGGGCTGAGAAGCCTAATTTGGCCGAAAACGTCTATTTTAAGCAGTTTCAATTTACTTCCGGTCCAATGTATTTAAGTTATAAATTTAAGTTTGCATTATTTTCTCGAATAAGAAAGGATGCAATATGTAGGAAACCTACTTCTGTCAAAAAGGGTCTACTTATGTGTTACTCGTATTAATGCCATAGTTGTGTTTGCCTTGATTTCTTGATGCAGATAATATACATAAATATTTAGGACTGAGAAGTCTACTATGCTAAAAGGCATCTACTACCGTTATAAGGGATAAACCTTTAGGAGGTTTATGCAACACTTCAGTAACCATTTGTGATAGGTTTTGCCTTGTAGAAGTCTTGTTTTGCGGACTGTAATCTTGATACAAAATGGCTCGTAGATGCATGTGAGAGTAAAAATGCTACATTGCAATTATAAGAAACCTAACAAGTCTCTTAAATAGCTAAACATTCTTACAAATAAACATTCACGGTTATTATGAAACATAAACATACGCAATTCAATATTGGTTAAATAAATTAAACGTGTGGTTCTGTTGTCATAAAAAAGTTTACACAAAAAGTTGACAATCATCAAACACCACAGAAGTATCTTCTAATAAAAATAAAATTTCCAGAATTTTAAGAAGTTATTCAAAGGGATTGCCTATAAACATATTTTTGTCATTTATGTCATTTTTTAAATATAAGTAAATATCAAGACACAATATCATCCGTTAGTGCATTTTGTTAGCAGCAGCTAATGCTGTTTTGTTCTCTAATACAAATTAACAGTTTTTGGAATACAAGCTTCGTAATTAATTGAGCTGTAACTTATACGTAAAAACATTTTATTTTGCAAAAAACTATATCACATTATATTTGGTGTAAGAAGCAAACATGTACGTCTTTTAAACATTTAAAGTGTTTACGCTGTGTAGTATAGTATCTAAGTTACTAAAATATTATGATGGTGATTTATTTATTGATTTATTAGAGCATAACATGAACAAAACAATGTTGGGATACGTTTCAGGTGTTAATTAAAATAATTATGAGAATTCCAGCCGTACGCGACCTAACAGTAATTACTGTGTGCACAGTTCCATTTACATTCCACAACTGCTATGGATAGAATCAAGAATTATTCGCCTCTCTTCTGCTACAATTGGTATATTACTGAACAATATTCCGACCAATTTTAATAATTTACTTACTTATTTCGATCAGAAAACATAACTTGTATTTGTAGTGTGATATATACTTCTTTAGTGCATATGTTAAGGAATTTCCTACATAGTTTTTGTGCTAATTTAAGATATTTTAAGAAGAAAGACTGACATTATTTTCCATTGAGTTTGAGTAATCAATTTATTTTTATTGTCTGATTGCATAGTGTCTCTCATAATAAATAATGGCTAAAATAATTTAGATACTCTCAATATAAAATTTTAGTAATAAAACTATTCACATTTTAATATTTTGTACCATTAGAATTAAAATAGATAACTCTTATAATTAATTATAATAAAAGACTATATATCATATTGATAAATATAATACTAAAATTTAATATAGATAGTGTTTTTATGAAAGAGAAATATTATATGCATCCTAGTTTAACTTAGAAATACCAATGTCATATGATTTTTGTTTTCTAATTTTGAAACTGTTTTCAACAGAGAGGGTTTAATTGTGAATCATTCTCCCAAAAAGTGGATAAATTGAAAAGTGTGCAGGCCGTTTCATTTTAATATTTTGGAAACATTCCTTTATTGTTTATTCGGATTTATTGCATAAATCAGAACTTCATAACATTTATATTGCGTATTAGAAATTATTACAATTAATTATTACATTTAATTAATTATTACACTTAGTGTTTTTGCTCGAAATGTTTTAATTGAGAGACACTTTAAAAAATTATAACTATATTAACTACTTAAAAACCACCAAATTATTTAAAATAATATCCTATAGAGTATCCATTCAATTACCTTAATCATTCATATTTTTATGTTAAACACATGTCAAACATCATAAAATTGAACCATTAGCGGATGAAGGATTTACACTCATACCCGTAATATCTCTGAAACTGTTAATTCAATAAAAAATAACACAACATTTAAAAAGTCAAATATTACATTTTATAAATAAAAATAAAACAAATATTGAAAACTTTTTATTTGCCAGCATTTTGGAAAATTAACTGTAAAATAAAAAAATTTAAATGCCAAAACTTTCTATGATAAGATATTTATGTAATTGACTTTTTAACTTTTATAACATCTCTTTCAGTTTTTAAGTAAATCGGATTGCACAATTATATCAATTACCCTGTACATATAGAAGTTACTAGTATGAAGTTACAATTTAAAACTTCGTAATAGAAATATTCATACAGAGTTTTTAAGCAAACACGAAAGAGGTTGTTTGTTTTCACAATCTAGTTTCTGGTCAAATGTCTTGTCCGAGAGTTTGGTAAGGAACAAAAATAACTTTTACACTGAGCAGTACAGAGTTAAAACACACACTCGTTAGACTCGCATAAAAGTTGTTCTTTGTTTTCTTTTCATCTCACAGAATGCACCATTTTACATCGAAAATATGCATCATTCATTTTATGCCCACATTTCAAACTCGCGTATATTTATCTAATCACGTTATATAATAATTATTCATCTACTAACATGGCATAAAAGTTAAAGATAATCTTGTATGCTGAGGTGTCACTAGAAACCAAAGCTACGGTACTATTACCTATATTTTGTTTTAAGAGTAACATAAATATATATAGTTTCAATAGAGTACAGTTTTATAACATCCGTAACATTCAATTTACTTCAAGCATGACTATTGGGTCAGACTTTATACCCACGTAACAATGTTATGTAACACCCTCAATAAAAATTCAAGCAGGGAACATTATCATTATTTAGATAAGGTGCAATACACTTCAATATAATAACATTTTCTTTGAATGTTTTATTTCTCAGCTGTGTTTTATGAATGCAATAATAATACACGTACCACACAAAGAAATACTACGTATATATTATTCAGAACAGATGAACTGATTACTGCTTTCTACTGTAAAGTCATGATGAATGAGTCTAAAACAGCGTTATAGCCAAAATATTACAAATAAGTTAATAATGAGACTAGGACATTCGGAGCTTGCTGGAACGCGCCAAACGAAGGAATGTTTCATTTGGATCCCGTCCCTAGCCTCGTGGGTTTGAATGTAAAATACTTTCTCCAGAAGGCATGAAATGTATTTTATACGGGCATTTATTTTTTATCACCAGAATAGATGAAATATCACTAAATTATGTAAGTTTTAACATGAAATAATAGTTAAATTAAATTACATGTGTGAAAGTTTCCAAATTATCTTTATTAACCATTACTCGGTTTTTAATAAATAATACAGGTAATGTACAATATAGTTAATAATATATAATATTATTCTTTGTGGAGATGGAAGACTATGCAAAGAATCTGCTAAAAAGCGAAGTTTATAATACGAGTAATGTAAGCAGGGAGAGAAAATTTCGATGTACGAGAAACCTATAAATATTGTATACGACGCTAGGTAAGCTTTAAAAGAGGAATATATATCAATTTCAAATTAGAATTTAACAGGTCTTTACGATAATCAAACAAAATTTAATGTGAACAATTGATCTAAAATTAGAGCGCTATATATTGCAGTACTATGCTCAGAGTCATGAATACCATGAAAAGTGAGAAAATGTTACTCCTAGAAAGAAAGAGCATAGGGTAAATAACTATCTGAACTTGGTGAGATGCTACACGCCAAATGTTCTGTAACACACTTGTGTTGTTACTTAGTTCTCAAGATGTGGAAGAGCGTAAATATAATAAGTGTAAAGCGAAGGAAAACTAAGAAAACAATTCCTGCGTGGATCCTTAACAGATAACGTCTGAAAATCGTCATAATGTTGCACAGAACAAGTATTCATCATAAGAGTCAGCACAGACCTGTTGTCGTCAAAGGTTTTGCCGTATGTTTTCCCATTAAAATAAACATAAAAACAAAGGCTAAGAAACAATGACCTTTAGCCCAAAATTTATTGAGGAAACTGGGAAATATTTAAATATACACTATGTGTGTGTGTGTGTGTGTGTGTGTGTGTGTGTGTGTGTGTGTGTGTGTGTGTGTGTGTGTGTATACGAATAATACATAAATATATCCACGCGCGCGCGCGCGCGTGTGTGTGTCTGTGTGTGTAGATTTTAGTTAGAAGCGATATGAGAAAAGAGGCATCGGAAGAAAGATACCATGTATCTCCGACTCCTCCAGCGGATAAAACTAGAATCAAGTGCTCCTCTCGCAAAATATCTTTAAACACTTTATTGTTTAATTTGGATTGAAGTGATTTTTTGTACCATCTACTGGAAAATCTGGAATAGATTACAACAGTCACTACAAGTTTTAACATTATTCTGACCATACACAACATGTTCAAACATTTCTTCTCTGAGCTCTATTAGTAATGAAAACCAAATAAGTGTTGCATGTACGTATTTAAAACAAAAACATCACCCCAACTGTATACATACTGCATCACCAAATATTGCATAAAACAAAGTGCAGGTCATGTTTCGGTATGTACATATATATGTACTTCCTTTGTAGTCGCAATGTGCAAGTGGTTATTTATTGATGTGTGAGGTTTCTATGTTTCATATTCCAGTTACAATAAATTTCACAGTTCTAGTTAATAATGTCAAATAATACGCCAAAACATAATTAAATGTTGATGAATTTCACAAAAATATTTTTCTATTTATTTCATTATTTATACATATAAATCTAATTCAAGGAGAAGAATATCCAAGAAGGATTTTCAAGAGGTAAAAGTTTATAGTTGGAATCAAGGTAATGCTTAGTAGTTTTTTTATAATAGAACAGATTTTCATTAAGATGTGGGATGTGAGTAATGTTCCTGAATCTTAATGGAAAAACTCGAACATTAGTCAAAGAGACATTAAAAAATAACATCTCCTTTCTATAACGACGACAATATATTTTCTGGAGTAATCTCAAAAGATTCGGTTCACTTTACGTATTCCTCAATCGTAAAACTCCAAAAATTCGCTACAAATCTTTTATCTACACAATAATACTTCAGGCATATTTATAAGTAATGTGAAGCTGTCTCAACTGTGTATTCAATGCGTTGGAGATGAACATCAATTTAAACCAGATAAATGTGAAATTGAGAGGAGGAAGCATTAAAAATCATCATTCCTTTGTACATATAAAAGAAAATAATGTACTGATAGAAACCTCGTCGTGACTATGTTGAAATTGACGACGAAAAATAATCCTCAGTGCAAAGTGAGAAACCTAAATATTTCCAAAACAAAACGTTCAATAACGTTATGTAGACTGTTCCCGAAGATATTGAAGTGATCGAAGTAAAGAATGTCTTATTTTACCAGGCGGAGTTAGGGATAAGAAGCCCTCTCTAACACTTAACCTGGGGACCAACGGCTTAAAGGTGACTTCCGAACCACCACCAATGGCCATTTGGCCAGGCAGGCGGGCTGCTTGCAAGGGCAGGATCGCTCAGCGGTCACTTATCCAAGCAGCAGCCACGCTCGACGTTGCTTGATCTTGCGATAACCGCCGTACCTGCTACACTGCGCCATTGGCAAATAGTTTATGTATGAAGTGATTTTCTCTGACAAATGGTCCATCTATTTATTTGTCCTTTGAAAAATCCCACAATCAACGCAATACAAAGCAATCTAACTAATGCAGTTACAATTGCTCAAGTTCCAAATTATCCAGTTCTGTCAATCTTACTGATTTAATTTCAGCAATTAGATAAAGAAAATAAATACTACGATATTTAGTAAAAGTTTACAGCAGCATTTCGGTGTTAGACATAACTGAGACAGATGAATCTTCAATCGGCCTTAACCATTAAGAAATATTTTTATTTGTGTAAGGTAATTGTTCAGCATATTTTCTTAAATAATATGACACACAACTTTCATCTAACCATAGTCACATAATATATAACTACGACTATCACAGAGTAGATCGTACATATATTATAAGGCTTACCAGAAAAATATTTTCATTTGGTGTATTCGAAAAACATTTCATTAAAATGTTTCCTTACAAATAATCAATCTTATAATAAATTATTAAACTAGGACATAAAAATGTATTATAAATAATTCTGAAGAAACCCGAAATAAGAATTTTTATTAGTGAATAAAGAAATTGACCTCCAAAAGTAATTGTTGTACAACAGCAATTGGTTTATTACATTCTGTTTAGAACTCTTTTCTGTTTTCTCTATTAAATGAAACTGATCGGTTAATATCCGCTTGACCAATATGTTTGGAAAGGTTACTTTAGTACTAATGGCACCTTAAACTGTGGCGTGAGCTATTTGTGAGACTGAACTGAGAGACGAGCTATTTGTGAGATCAAGTTGTGAGACGAGCTATTTGTAAAACCGAACCGTGGAACGAGCTTTCTGTGAGATAGCGTTAAGAGATAAGCTCTTTGGAGACTGAGCATTAAAACTATATATTTCTGAAGAAAAGTTGCGAGACAAGAAAGTTGTTCAACTAGGCTGTTAGATGACGTAATTTTTACATTAAAGAGATTTATTTCTGAGAATGTGGAGTGAGATAAGGTATTTATGAGATTGTAAGACAAGATATTTAATATTGAGCTGTGAAACAAGCTATTTGTAACGTGAGACTATGAAAGAACCTATTTGTGAGGTAGAGCTTTGAGATAGCATATTTGAAAGACTGAACTGTAAATTACGTTATTTCTAAGATCTAGCTCGTGTAGCTCTAACCTGCAAAGCAAGCTGTTTTTTATACCGAGTTGAGAGACAAGCTTGGGCACGTAAGTAAGACTCAAATTATACGTTTATTTTATTTGTGTCTGTGTCCTCATGGGAGGGAGAATAAATCAAACAAACACTTGCAATATTTTTGAGCATCGTTCTTCGCAGGAACAGAACATAACTTTGAGAACTTTACCATCAAGAGAAATAGTACATTTTAATGAACCGTACTTGAATCAACAAATCAGTGAATTAAAGAGATTAAAGTGTCGTAATTAGTTAAAATTTAAAGTGAAAAAGTTATGAGTTATCGTAAATTGAAGTTAGGGTTGTGACCTAATTTTATCAGTCACTTGCACCTTGAATTTTACGTGCCTCTTACTTTTTTAAACGTATCCCATATTTTTAGTTTATAAGATGAAGCAGAATAAAATAAAAGGGAGCTATTCTTAAAAAAAATGCAGGGAAAGCAAATGGCATATTGATTCTTTTGTATAATAACAAACCCCACAGCAATAGAACCAGTTATGACTGCAGAAATACCTCCCTATTTCATTATTAGCTGTGTATAAATTTAAACAAAATTATAGAATATTTATCATTTAAATTAAATTACGTTTTTTTCAAAACTTTGATAATAGATAACAAAAAATTCACCAAAGACGATGGTATATTTTATTTATACTTTTCCTGTCCCAGCATAACAGCATATTTGGGAAATATGATTTTTCTCAGTTGTTTGGTGTTAAAACTCAAATTCTTTGTTCTTTATCCTAACAAATCTTAAATCTTACAAAAATAAGAGCTATATAAGGCTATGGCTCCAAAGAGATAAAATGCTTATTGGCATCCTACAAGAGCTTTAAGGAAACGAGTAAATTAAAAAAATAAATTACAATTCTCAATAGAGGAATAGTGCCGCCCCCTATTCAAAGAACAGTTTCAATCCTGAAGTGCTCCATAATTAAGTTAATAATTTATTGTGTCATGTTAAAAATTATTATATAGGATTTTTCCGGATATTGCCATCTTTCAGTAAAAAAAAATCAGTAAGTAACACTACGTTTCGAGATTTTCAATCTGATCTATTCAGGTAAACAACTAAACTAACACATAATTATAAACTAGGCTAAAATAAACAAATCATACCAAAGCGTTTTGACACGCCAAAGTCACAAATCATAACCACCATATTGTTATGTGTCAACTTCACTAACTCTAAAACATGCACTTAATAAAAAACGAATTATTGAAATTGAACTTCATAATACAGGTCACAATAGGTCTGCATTCATCGATCAATCACCTACGACTGGCCAAAGGCTAATAGTAAATGGTGATCGTCACGGCAGAAGCAAGATGTCGGAAATAAAAAGGAAGGGAGAAATGAATCGGTCCTTTTTTATTATTGGTTCATGCTAGATGTACTTTTCAAACTTTTTTTAGTTCATTTTTTAGTATGCTCAACCAAAGCATAATCTCGACTGATGGTTGACTGATTGGTTGGTCTGCCAATTTAATGCATGTTGCCTCTATTAATTTACTTAAAAAAATGTGGTTCCCGATGTATTACGCAGGCTTCTGATGGTCCCAATTCATATGATGGTCTTAGGACCAACAATGGTGTGCAATTTTTTTACTTTTCTGTTACACTCTTTCTTGTACTTTCTTTGTGTTCTTTTATCTTCACTTTTAATGGTCTTTTTGTCTCACCTATGTATTATCTATTGCAACTATATGTTATACTGTAAGCACAGTTTTTTTAATCATGTCTGAAATTTTTTGGTTTTGTTTTACGAGACTTTGTCTCATAGTATTGTGTGTTTTAAACGCGGTACTAATGTTGTACTTTCTACCTACTCTTATAATTCTCTCCGATAATCTCGGCACATAAGGAATTGACATAAACGCAATTCTATCACTATTTTGATTTTCAGACTCAGGAATGATGGTTCGTTTCCACTTATTTATTACTAATTGAGGGTATCAATTTCGTCTAAGATCCGATTCAACTTTCCTAAATTCCTCTTTTAATCCATCTTTATCTGAGCATTAGCTTTATGCTCTCTCAAATAACGAGTAGGCCACTCCTTTGACAGATTTTTTATGGTTTGATTGATAATTTAAATATTATCATTATCTGAAATAAATACTTTTCCTCACGGTAGAGGCGCGCGAGATCCTTCCCGGTTGGCAGGTTTTCGGCTACAAAGTTCAATAAGGAAATATGACATGTGACAAAACGTGACAATTGGGTTATCAAGGACATCAGAAATTAGTTACGAAGACATCAGAGAGGTAATAATAATAATAGCCAGTGACAATAAACAGTGTTTCGAAAAAATATAAATAACTAGCAATTACTCGCCGCTTCACACTCAATTTCATAGGTTTAACACCTGTATGAGGACTTCTGGTTCGAGGGAATTATATTTAAAACGCAAATTTTAAGTTAACTTTGCCACGATGAAGAATATACGTCAAAATGTTTACTTTTATGGGTTTTGTAATAAACTCCGATCTTAGTATTTATTGTTTCATAGCTCATTATGCCTCTTTCCCGATCGTAAAAAGATATATACATACACAGCTTTGAGAAGCCTACTTTCTTCAAAAACAATTAATTCATGTTTCATAACAGTTTTTACATGTATAGTTAAAACTGAGTACATTGCCTCCTATATTATGTGCACTGCTAGCACTTACGCACTCAAGTTAGTAGGTGTAGTACGTGTATGAGCACTTCTTCTTCGAAAAAATTATATTTCTGACCCCAATGTTGAGTTCAATTTGTTGCCACGATCAAAAAAATACTTGAACAAGTTATAATTTGTGGCCTGTGTAATTTAATTCGTTCTTAGTATGTTTTGTTCAATACTTAACTTAAGGAAAGTTTGCCTTGTTGCCTGGTTATGAAAACATATACAAGATCAGAGAAGCCTATTTCTGTCAAAGGTGTACTAAGATGGTTTTTATATCAGTCTTTACATGTGTAGTAAACGATATATAGTAACTTTGTCTTTTATATGTAATACGTTATGATGGATAAAATGTACAGTAAATGTACTTTAAAAATGACACTACGCTTTTGATTCTTTATAAACTGAACAACATTTTTAAAATTCTGGAGATATTAAAACATTTAGAGCTGTAACTGGTACATTAGGGCAAAAGCACAGTCCAGCCAACTGTAATCTAGCATGGTTTTTGCCGACTGCTCAAATGTTGACCATCTTATGTTTTAGGGCATTTTATAACGTAGACGAGTGACTACCAAAGCGCTGAAATGTAAATCCACATTAAAATTTATGGTTACTTATTTAAAAAAATACTCACAATGTAAACAAATTGTAAATAATAATCGATGTTTACACAGAACAGTTGATTCCATTTGATAGACTCATTCAATTACTATTACTCAACGTTAAAGACCAAGATGGGATATTTCTCTACTTGAAAGACAAGTGCGTAGGCCGGAGTGATTTGTGAAATGGGAGTAGGACTATATTCATCCCAGGATTCGCAAGAATGTCCTTGTAAATTTTCAGTACAGTCGGTTGAGTAGTTTATGAGTTAAAACAAGACAAACAAACAAAGGCATTTCCACATTTATAATATTATTAGAATTAGGAAGTATATTGATTGAAAAATGTTTTGAATAGACTAAATATAAGCCTAAATAACAGCTTGACTCTTATTCATAATATTCTGCCTACGACAAATTATTTGCTGAGGAGCTTTGAACCAGAATAACATGGAAGTACAGTACAATACGATAGGTCCACAATAGTAGAAGCTGAGTGAACTGTTGTGTGACGTGCTCAGCTTAGCCATTTCCGACCGGTTATTGAGTTTGCCTGAGGCCTGTGGTTACCTAACTGTGGTTGTAACTACCTGACGTTTGTTGTTAGCAAATGTGTACTCGAACAGCAGATAGTAATATGATATCTCTTAGGATATTGAACCTTCTCTAAACTACGATTACGTTTAATGCCCTTTTAGAATTTACGTGACAATTATTAAAATTGCTACATTACAACTAAACATAACATTTACTATAACATTATTACTGGATTTTCACGAAATGTTTTGTGAAGTAACGTACACTTCCGTACAATTCTTTTTGGAGTTTAGCTAAATTACTTTTTTTAATATGTCGTAGTACTGATGTTATTTTAACCCGTTTTATCCTAATGTTTTAAGCTTTCTATTTTGATCTAATGTTTTGTTGTTTTAATACTTAATAATACTTGTTAATACTTTTTATATGTCATAAGTAGAAAGGTTTGGGATTCGAAGTGTTTCAAATAAACAGAAATGCTGTACAAGGTATCAAATTTATTATTATACACTAATATGGTCAAAGAAGTCTTAAAATAAAGTTAGCATAAGTCACAAAGTTTCTAAAAAGTTTGAAAAACGGTGTGAAAAATGTCATTCAATCATTGCAAATACTACCGTTGCATTTCTTGCACATGGTCCGTACGATTAAAATACAGCCCTAACAAGCGCACCTTCTCTTTTTTCAGAGGTATTGATTACGAAGTGATGCATCCCATCATATCGTCAGAAACCCGATTACCGGATAAAGATCGTTGGGCTTACCAAACGTTCATACATGTCATATGTGTGTATTGTGCATCGTATCAATATGATTTAAAAATAGTAACGTTCATGGGTCCTAAATATTCTTAGATGGCAATATTTATAGTTTGCCATCAATTATTTCAGGGTTTATTCCATTAAAAAATAACAGATATTGTTTCTGACGAAGATTTTGTACAGATTTAAAATGAGCGGAAATAATGGTAGTAGCTACGTCTTCGGGAAGTCAATACCATAACGTATTGATGTACGGTGGTAGAAGCACTGGGTTCTAAGGTACAAGTTTTGCTATTATTAACCCATTTTATCCTAGTATTACCATATGGTAACAAGAAACACGTGAGAAAAGAAATGGAAAATTTAAGGTTGGTTGTTTTTACGTTGGCTAACCTGATTGTGTTGTTCTAGAAATCTGCTTATGTCAACAGACAGAATTTTTCCGTTCAGGTTATTTTAGTATATGTCCTGAGTGCTTCTAAAGTTAATGTTTGTTTCGTTACCCACCAACACCATGAATAATCGTTTTGAGTAAGTAACGTATCATATTTGTTTATCATATTTCTTCAATAGTACTATAAAATAATTGTTTATAAGTGCATGAATGAATATTAATAAAGACATAATATTTCAGGGAATTTCTACCGTTACCGCATGGTATCGCTAGGGCAATATGCTATCACCAACATCAAGTTTGGTTGTCTGAACCCAATGTTGTTCTTCTCTTTTCACAGGAGGCCTGACAGTCAAAGATGCGTTAGATATTCTTTTCTGAGAACTTGATGATAGTTTGTGAGAAGTTGAAGAACTATACATTGCTCCTCCTGAGCCATCTAGTCTTACAGACGATGATTCAGCAGACGAAGATGGGAGCGGTTTGGTTGACCAGTCTGGCAGGCAGTTTTTAGCCGATGCAGATACCAGATTTGCCAAAAACAACCCTATATCTTATTTTAACGAACATTACCATTCAATAAAATGTGAGTAATTGATTAGTTAAACCCTCTTTACAGCTAATTCGTTAAACGTAACTCACATTGACATTATAAAATACGTCATCGCAATCTGACACAGTGACTAACAAACCATGAAGATGTAACAATGCTTCTTAGAATCAATTCCTTATTTTAAGGAAGGTGTATTTCATACTTGAAATTACACACTTATTAAATAATTTCAAACAATTTTTCCAAACCCTATAAAACAGATATAAACTATATCATTTTAACTTAAATATATTTCATTATATCCAGTTAAATAACTGATTAGTTGACGATGATTTTATAAAATACTTCTATAATAATAAGTATTATTAGTACAATAAAAAACATATTGAGAATAACTCCTTAACACTTTTATTGATCATACACACAAATATATTCATGACAGTTTAGTAATAAGGCCGCAAACGAAATTTCGAGTCACTACAGGAGGCTTCGCGATCAGTCCACAGCGGACAACATCCTTGTTACTCACAACAATGCCGATGTTTATCATTATCAATGTAGATTTATATGTATTTAGCGTAATTGTGTAACAAATTTGAATCCTCACGTACACTTCTATAGGTTATACACTTGTCGTGAGTACAGACAATCAAAAATCGGCTGGTGAGAGAGGTTACTTTAAATGCTGAACCAAAGATCTATTAAATGACTAAATAAATTTAATAAAGATGTTACACATTTAAAAGAAAATACTGTATATATATATATATATATATATATATATATATATATACATATATAGATGTTGTATAATACTGTATTTATAAGAAATTTAATAGGATTTCAGTGAGCTTACGGCGATATGTAACCTATTACATTAATTTTTTCTTAAAACTTAAGAAGCATATTTGATTAAATTAGGAATGCAACAATAGGTGTTAGAAGTCGAACCTTAAGATTGTTAAGGATCTTCAGATGATATATTCATTTACTGTTTGTCCGTTAACCTATTACGCAGTTTAGTAAAAGCATTTAGGCTACTAAAGATGTCCATAAATATATCAATGATACGTGAATATATCTCAATATTACACATTTTTACCCCTAGAGATACAAATGTGGCTGACCCTGTGATTAATCCTTTTGATAAAACTTGGGTGGATACATTGGTGTAAAAATAAAATTTAAAGAATTTGTGCAAAGTTTTAGATTCTAAACTTAATCATATGAAATACAACAAAACCGTCCGTTCTCTGTTGTGTCCAGAAAGCAATATTCATTGATATCCCGATTTCTCTGTCGTAGGTAAATGTATTTTTATTTGATATACCAAATTCAAAGAACCAAAAGTCTAGCACATTAATATTACTTAAGTTAATAAAACTAAAAACTTTCAGTAAACCCCAGTACAATTTGTTTGTTTTAGTTTTATAATAATTATTATTGTTAAGAATAAGAAATAAACTTAATTTTGGATAATATTTCGAAATTTCACTGCTAAATACATAAATATTTCTATTTCAATATCGTGTGCTAAACATTAATCATTTTGCGTAATTTAGATAACCTATAAATATATTTTCTTTAAATAATTAAATGTCTCCTATATCTCTTGTTATCAGTTTTATGTATTATGGTATACTATAATTTAATAGGTTGATACCGATTACTCACTAATTATACATTAAGCAGCAAGGAATGATCTTTTACCAAACAGATCATGAATTATGTTTACACGTATGTGATAAACTTTAACATAAACCTATTTGGTTTCTTATTAACTAATAAATCAATGACATTTTATTTGGCTTTGTGTGGCCTATCTCTGTGCAAGATATCAACCTTTCCTACTTGATATAACATTAACATAAATTTCCTCATATCGGAATAAATAACTCAATAAAGTTCAGTCAGCCAGTTGTAGGTTGTAAGTAATTGAGCATGCCCGCCACAAAGTGTTACTACTCTGTGTAATACACTTTACAACCTATCTTTTTGGGATAGTATCCATTAACTAGTAAAATATTATTAACGGAATAAAGTTGTATGTTGTTATCCTAGTCCAATAAGCATTGGTGATCAAATATTAGATTATTATTCTTATAGAGCTACTGGATGTTTATCTACAATCAACAAAGACATTTAATTTGGAAAGGGTTATCCAAACTGCCAACGGCATTATGTTATATTTTTTATTTCATTACAGGATTAAATGTTAATAATATGTTTCATGCAATAAAATTGTAATTATTATTATTTTATTTGAGAATCGTAAAACAGATTACTTAATTTAACTATTTTCTCCACTCCTTGTGTTCTTTAAAAGTCATAGTGCGTTGATGGATTAAATTATTACAGTAAAGCATGAATCTATAAAGTTTTTAATTCATAATTTTGTTTTACTTTACTTTTTGTACAAACTATATATTATTGAAATTACATAACATAATTAACTGTAAGAAAGAAAATAATATTTGTTTGGATGGATAGTAAATTTCCATTGTTTTATATGAGCACGACCAGATAAAAATCAGCACCAGTGGTTATTAAAAGTTTTGCTTTGTGCAGCTTAAGGCAAAGTAAATATTTACACTACTGATCATCACTACAAAGAGTATTTGAGAAGTTTACTGAATAATCGCCCCTTATCTATCTTTATTTAACTGAGAAAGACTTAGTTGTGGCATCTGTAGTATATTATGATTGGCATCATCTTTAATAGTAACAATCTATGAATGATTTAAAATAATTATTATAGTATTTATATCTGCAATGTTATAATTTACCTATTGTGGAAAATACTGGTATAAATAATATTAATAAAATGTCTGGAGATCTCTTGTTAATTCTTTTACGGCGCACACCTGAAAAACTGAACCCTGATTACTTTTATAAAATGTTATGAAGTCTATTAGGTATAATTTTTACTTAGTTCATACAACTAAAATGGGGAATTTTGGGGGTAAATACAGAATTTCAAATAATAAGCCCCGTCTAGTGGCTCTGCATTTTGAAAGTACAAATAAATTTCAAACTAATGGTCTTTGTATTAACCCAGTAGAAAATAGGGTCCAATCTAAATAGCACCAAAGTTTATGCACCAATCAGTGATTTCTAATTTTTAAGATATTAAAAGTCAGAGATCAGAGCAATGTGTAGGTCTAAATATCAACTTAGTGAATAATTAAAGACAAAGGAATTAATGAGAATTCCCAACTGCAGGATAACTAGATTTGAAAATTTATGAACTTTTTAAAGTGTTAATTGATTGTTTTAGTAGTCTTATCCGAGCCCTATTGGCTTCCATACCATCAATGTATTTCTTTGTTAAAATTTTTTTTAACGATGGAAGCATTATGAAGGAAACATAATTTTCCCTACATTCCGTACGTCGTTTAGTGATAAAACAAATCAGCAACACTACCTTTCAAGATCTAAAATCAGAATAATAATGTTTACTAACATATGATATAGGATTGTTTTGTTCAGTACCCAGCATTATATCACATACAAAATACCAATTTACAACACATTATAGAGTGTGAAGTTGTTAAGGATTAGGATTTAAATTACGACCATAAATTATACAGGGTAATGGGGCACAGTTCCCGTTTTAATAGTACAGTATACATAATGCTAATGAAGATAGAGAGAAATGATAATCTCTTGTAATATATTAACTCGAGAATGCTTGTTTCCTCGAGCAACAATGCATTGTTTAGCAAACCCGTAGAGAGTCTCATTAATTACACATGCTAGGCGTACACATAAATGTAAAAATTGGCGTTTTTTTTTGTGTGTAAAGTTGGATTGGTATTGTTGGTCCAAAGATTATCACATGAATTGGAATGAAGCCAACATAATATATCGGAAACCTTATTTTCCTTAAAAAAAAATTTGTCTAGGCGTCCCGCATTAAATTAGCCGACAAACCGATCAGTCAACTATCATTCGAAGTTAGCCCGCTTTTGCTGCAAATTCTGAAATATTAACTAACAAAGGAAACTTAAATTATATAACAGACAGTAGGTTTATAATAAACTAATGCGGGGTCACTCTACGGTTGTGAGAAGTTCATCTGCAATGAACCAATTTTTTATCAGGAACTTCAAAATGAATGGTCACCCGATAGGGCTTATAATTTCAAATGTTTTAGTTGCTCCCAAAATCTCCTATTTTGGATTTGCGAAGTTATTATTTAATCCTTTATTAAGATATTAAAGATACATAAAGATATATCCTTTATTAGATACATTTAATTTTATGAATAGCCAAAACCATTTTGTACTTGTGATCGTGCATCTACCTACCTCTGTGTATTTGGGGGAAGTGATAAGCTGGGGCAATGCATATCAGTATTGTCCATATATCCAATACTGGGAGTAAAAATACCATTTGACATAATGTGTCCCCTTCTTATAACTGAAAGTCTTAAGTGACCACGATGACATTCTCGGCCTATTTTACTGTGTGACAGAGGCTGTAATCAACACAGTTATTATCCGTTTCCCAAATATTGAAACAACTATTTTGTTTTCTAGTAACTATTGTGTTGCTCCTCGTTAATCACTTCCTTTTTTCGCAGGCTATGTCGTTTTTTGTTTTGTATTGCTGGGAATCAAACTTTAAAACACTATAGTTATGTCACCAGCGATACAAACGCTTATAGTTATCATTTATGGTAGAAAAAAATACTTGAAATTCTGATTCAGTTTAAAAGGGCGTAAGTCAGTATTAGATTTTTATTAAACAGGCGTAAGTCAGCTGCAAACCTTTAAAGCTGCTGTGTGTATGCTTGACTTACGCCCTTTCAAAAAAAATTGAAACACGCCAGCTGTTTCATCATTACATCTTCATTCTTAATGAAGACGTGTTGTTTGTGTTTTCTAACCTTACTTTCTTGAGATATTTTATCTTTCATTACAAGCAGATGATGAATGATGTTGTGATTGGAAGTCCTCGTAAGAGGAAACGTCGAGATCCATCTAATTACAAACTAAATATTGTTAAAGAGGCTCGAGTAAAGGGACAATCTTATGTCAGCCATAAGGGGAAAGAAGTGCCAGCCAAGAAACCACAATTTGATTGCAGGTAAGCTAAATAAATGTTTAAGTTGTTTAATTATCACAGAATTACCGGTTCAAGAGCTCTATTACATGAGGCAGATATCAGTTAATGTTTTTGGGATACACAACCTAAAAGACAACAAGACAACAATATTTTTGTACCATGAAGGAGTGGCAAAAAAAACCCCTAATGAAGTTTGTTCTTTCCTCAATGAGTACTTAAAGTCTGTGTCTGATCAGTATACTTCGACTGTTTAGTGATAATTGTTCTGGACAGAACAAAAATCAGGCCCTGTCAAGATTGTGTCTGTATCTAACAGACTCGGGGAGATTTAGGAAAGTGACTCAATACTTTCCCTTACGTGGTCACAGTTTTCTTCCCTGTGATATGGATTTTGGGATCATTTCCAAGGCCCTGAAGAAAAATGACCGAATCTTTACTGTTCATGAGATAACACAAATCATTTTGCAGTGTTCCTCACGCTTTGACAAATTTACAGTCCATGAAGTGTCATCTGATGTTGTGTTTGACTTTAAGAAGTGGCAGGGGATATTTTACAAAAAGTCATGTGTTTCGCAAGAAACAAAAGGCAAACAAACAAAAAAAGAAGACAAGGTGTCATTTCAGATTAGCTCTCTGTTCATGTTTGAGTACAACAGTGACAGCAAAGGATGTATCAAAGCTTATCCAAATATTAATGGAATTGTATCGCATACATTCTTAATGTCAAAGACAAAAGAAGCAGTTTGTCCCCCAGCCAATTTGGCATATCCAGAAAACCGAGTACCGATAAAAAAACCTAAGATAGAGGACATAAAGAAGCTAAGAAGTTACATTCCACAGGAACACTCACTGTTTTATGAAGAAATTTACAACTGGCCAACTATTGACTGTGAACATAATGTGGTTGATAGTGATTTTGAATTAGAACAAACAGAACTTGATTAAACTTTTTGATGGTTTTCTACATTTATTTAAACTTGTTAGTTACTATTTTTTAAATAAAGGACACACATTGTAATTTCATGTACATTTTGTACTTTGCTATGTAAATAAATGCCTATTATTCATGAAATATCTTGTAATCATTCTATCAAAGATTTGATTTTTTTTAAAAGGGCGATATTTTTCAAATTTTAAAGTTAAATATTACGTTTATTTTTTACAGTTCACTAATGAAACTTTGTAAAAATACCTCTACTCTTATACTTTATAGGATAATAAAATAAAAACCAACTTTTGTTACATAATCTTTTACCTACACAGTTTTTTTTAGTTTTCTAAAAGTTTTCATTTATTGACTTACGCCCTTTTAAAAAAAACCAATTCAATTTATGTTTTAGACGGTCAGTTTTAAGTGTATCACACCAGGAAAAATATAATCTGAGGGAGAGTATTATTCCATATGTGTAACTATTTTGTGACGCTGTCCTATTTCGACGTCTGCCATATTCATTTGACTTACATTCTTAGGAATAAATTCCTGTGTCTATTTTCTTGAAAATCGTGTCGTGATATTATACAATCCAAATAGGCTAGCGGTTTCTGGATTATAACAAATATAATAATATATTGAGATTTTGGTAAGAGTATATTTCTTAAGTTAAGTGGTTATAAATAATGTTCCAGTAGAACACTATCAGATTTTCTATTTGTTATGTTTAAAACTGCTTTGTGCGTAAATTTGTATAACATTACAGTTCCAAAAATAATTAATAGAAGTAAATAATAAGTTTAATATAAGGTTTTATCAGTATTTTCTTACTGTCTAATGCTGATGTTTTTAGTTTTACGAAATAAATTCTAACTTTTATAAATTATGTCAAATAAGTTCTAATACTCTCTAAATACTTTGTTCAAATATCGAGACAGATTGAAGGATGTTTTATAATTGTGTCATCAGGAAGATTACATGGTAGTTGGGGGAAGGAGGAGTGCATTCATTAGCCTCCAAGATCACATAATATCGGTGCGTTAGAAACTAAACCCGAGTGAGACTATTATTAGTTGGTCTATTCCATATTACCTAATAACAATTTTATGAATTCAGGTTTTGCTTTCTGCGGCAGCTAAATAAAGTGGAAAAGGCAGATCTGTTGAGAGAAAGTCGTTTTTGTAACAAAGGTAATTTGCATGTGAAAGGTGAAAAAGGCAAGTGATGTATAGTTAAAACAATACCAAAAATGTATTTGAAGTAGTCTGCCACACACTAGTCTCATCTCTTTGTTATATGAGGTATCCGGGCAACACAAAAAAGAGATTGTTTTAATTTCAGCAACCACAGGAATATTTACATAGGATGTTTTATTTGTGAGTGTATAATTAGTAGGAGTTGTGGAGAAAACGTTAATAAGCATTGTTTGAAAATATTAGATAATTTAAGTATAACTTACACATTATTATACAACAATCCAGAATAATCATTTGTTATCAATGGTTTTAATAAAGAAAAATTACTCGTACCTTAATGGCTCGTTTACTGTATAGCATTTTTATATAATTGTAATAACTTTCATTGTAGTTTAATGTAATATATATTTATGTATAAAAAAACTTTATTATAATTAAAAACTTATTACATAAGCTATAAAATCTCTAAGTATTACACTATATAGATTATTGTAAATTGTAACGCAGTTGAATAAATTCCAAGTCGAATGGTATTTAATACCGGTTAAACTTGTTCTGGTGCTATGCAGTTTATAGGGTGTTAATGTGACATGTAACGCACGCTAATCAAAGCAAAGTAATAAATATATTCACTTCGCTTGTTACCATGAGTATCTTGTTGAGTAATTGGTAATTCAAATAGCCAAAGGATTACATAACATTCTATAACTATAATTTTTATTTTGACATTGATAGTACATTTCCTGAACATTTCACTTTGTTTGTAGTGAAACGTAGTGAAGATTATTTTTAAATGTTAATTTTAGTAGTTCAGATACCACCAAATTAATTTAAAACAGCGTTCTTTTATTAGGTTAATCACATGGTTTTAGGCACAGCAGTGAAAGACAGTGTAATTATTATAGTTTTAAACCATTTTACACTATATTTTATACGTTCTTCAATAAAAAATATAAAAGTATATTGACTTGAGGTTATATTTACTCTTCTATGGGCTGTTGCAACAAGTACGATTTGAACTTCTAGTCAACTTTATCAAAGTATTCATACCTTTGTAATAGAAGAACAATAATAATAGTGGATAGTGCCACGATCAAAGACGCGGGAGAGAGAGAGAGAGAGAGAGAGAGAGAGAGAGAGAGAGAGAGAGAGAGAGTGAGTGAGTGAGAGTGATGGTGGGAGGGGGGGGGACAGAGACGATCATTGTTAGGTCAGCTCTTAAAGTGCACGTGCTGGACGCAGTTGGAGAGCAGTTTCTCAATACAGTCGCCGCGCTTCTCTTGCCAGAGTCTATGTTTTATTAATTGTGTCGAAATTGGGATTAATCTCACTTTTCAACTCAATATTTTATTATAACAAATCTATATTTTATATCGTTGATAAATCATTATTATTTATATATATATAGTATGATAAAGTTCGATAACATTGAGCAAATTTACTTTAGGTTTTTGTTAACAAACTGTTTGAAATATTTATGAGCTCCTTTTTATAATAGTGTGTTAAATATAAATCTCAATTTATAAAATTTGCCTCAGCTTATATCTTTGCGCCCTTAAAGACACAATTATTTTAAACGATTTTAATGCTGCTCAAATCATTCACCACAGGCATTCAAAAGTCTCTCCATCATACCACATAGAATTTAATTATTAATATATGCATACTGTAGTATTTGCTACGTAGGCAACCTTTGTATTAATTGTCGACGGGAGAAATTATGCGCGGAAATATTTTCTAATTTAATTAGTGATGTTAAAACATAAGTAAACGTGATAATATAATTTCTCAAGAAAGGGTCGGTGGACGTAGGATGATACAGTTAGTCAGGTTTTATGGTTGTCTGCTTTGTTCACGGGTTTATAATGGCAGTTGATTTTTATTCTCGCTGACCTTGTGATTGGATAGTAGGAGGCCAATCATAGCGATCGATTATAGTTAGCCGGTTTACTAGAAAGTGATGTATAAATACCTACGACACGCGCTTCTCGGGGTCTTTTGAGTGTTCTTTTGCGGTAAGTAGCTCGTGTTTTCAGACTTATAGTCTTCCTGTACCCATCTGCGAGGGATTTTGCGTAAGTACCTCTTTTAGTCGAATAGTCGAATTACGAGTTTCAGGTTGGAGTTTTGCTGTTTACTTGTAGTAGGTTTCTTTTATAGGTATTTTGTATACAATTTTTTTTTCATAGCTTTACCTTCATTTTTAATAAGGTAATTTGCAGACCTATATAAAACGTTGGGGTACGTACAAATGAATACTTTGGCTATTACCTCTCAGTACTCCTTTGTTTTCAATTGTTAGGGAATTCCCTGAGGCTATAATTGTTTGTATGAATTCACAAGTGGATTCTGTTATAATCTGGCTTAGATGATTATATAAATCTTCTTGAGTATGCGTTACTGAATGCTATTAATTGAGGGGCTGGAAAAAAATTGTTTTCTGTTTTTCTCACTGTCCACTAGATACCTCAAGAGCGAACTGACCTAGACTTGAAATTTTACTTAACGCTTAATTTATATACAAGCAGTGTCGGTTTCGAACATATTACATGTCATTCCATGAGAATACATGAATAATATGACAAATAAAAATGATATAATCAATGACAGATATCAAATGAAATGTTTGTAGCTTTTGACTTGAAACTTTTCATTGTACCTCAGCGAACCTTCTTACGTGGCACATGGTGTAACGTATTCCTTTCTTAAATATTTTAACTTATCACTATTTTTTTGGTAATTAGTTACAGTTTCTTTATTATTACAACAAGTTATTGTTTCAGTCATATGTATTAACATCCCAACGAATTTATGCAAGGTTTGTTTTAATACCAATAATAATTTATAGTTTCAGAATAATCATCTAGCTGTCATGTGTGATCCCTTTCAGTAATGTAATAAAGTTTCAGAATCTGAGAACAAACGATCTAACTGCAAGTAAGAATGTTTTATGTAAATTATTATTTAAATAGTATGCTCAATAATACATATTTTATCTGGGTAGTTTATATCGTACGTATTATTAATCAATGGTATGCAATATATTGTCAAAGAAGTATACCAATGCAGGTTTTGCAATTTGCGTTCATAGTTGTACGTTTTGCGTCATAATTTTTAATTATTCCTAATCAATTAAACTGTTTTGTCATCTAAATATAATTAATAAAATGAACTAATAAATAAGTTTTAAAACATTTTTCTGTTATTATATGTTGTGTATATTTAGTTTAGCTCCAGTTCACGATCCGCTTAGTGCAGTGTCCTAAATCTGATGCTGTTTCAGACCTGACTGTGTTGCAATATGAATGTTGCGCTGACCTATGCACTGTGTGTATCTGATGAGACAATGAGAACACGTTTTCACGTAGGTTATACTTAATTTTGTATTATAGGTGTACCTGACGTAGAAAATATGCAATGATTACGCTTTGGCCTTCTTCATCATTAATTTATTTTCGACCTCCTCGGTCGGATATGACTCCAGATTCCAGGAGTCAAATGGAAGGTGAACTGGAGCTAAACATTCACATTAAAATAACCGTTCCACCATTGCTATTTGTATTATAAGTTGATAAGACCACATATAATATAATTTGTACTTCAGGTTGCACGTGGTGAACTACACATAGTCAATGAATTGTAAAAAGTTATTTTAAAATATGTTCTTCTTTGTGATGATTTTTCAGTGTTATAACAATAACGCGACCTTTGTGTATATGCCGGTATGTTTCCAATGCATGTCTATATAACATGGTCCTTGGCAAAATTGTGTCGCATCTAAAATAGTCTAATTAAACTATATCGCAAGAAAACTCCGTTATTTCTTTTAATTTGGATTTGATGATGAGACGGATGCAATATGCCACCTCAAAAAAATAAGAACTCCACGATAACTACTCGTACCTGTAATGGACATCACACTAATTATTGGTCCTATCAAGCCTGATTCTATACTAATGAGTTTTCACTTCTTTCAGAAATCAACTCTGATATATAATATTTTACAGTATTCTACATGCAAATTTATTTTATATGTTTACCTTATTATTCTGTGTATCTGCCATATTTCTATCCTTAATATAAAGTTAAATATGGTAAATGCACCAAAAATAGGATATATATTCAGATTACAAGTAGTATTAGTATCAAATTATTATCAATAGGGATACATTTTAAGTAGCAATATATTTCCAAGCCAATAGCGAGTTTGGCCAAACAATTAATTCCCAAGTTCAAAGTTAGTTTGTACTGTTAAGGTTGTTGAGACAAACGTAACGTTTTATAAAATCCTAATAACTAAAACTAAAAGAGCTAATTGCCAGACCTTCCGAGAACTCAACTGAATAAAATGCATTTAGTTAATTAAGAGTGTCATTATATTGCCCGTGATGTTACTCTGCAAAGCATTTTCTACAAGGATGAGTACAATCTGGGATTAGAGAGCTTCCGGAAGATTTTATAATTTAGGGTACAATGCAGTACAATACTTTTAAATGTTGTTTAAGATGTTATAATACGGTGTGTAAGAAAAAGTATATTTTTTTTAAAATTATATGTCTCTAGTCTTATATGTCTTTATGTGACGAATACAAAACATTTTAAATGCTGTAAACAAATAGAAAACCCAATCGTGTAATGAAATTATTTACAACAAGTATTTTCATTAATAATGGCTATCACTGTGACCATTTCAATGGAATAGATAGTCTTCACCACGTGGTGCGAGACAATTTTTACAGATGTCACTTGAAAAATGTCAAATCAATAGCTCATTTTGTTCTTTATATGTTCTGCTGGTAGATATACAACATATAACAAGGCAGTCCAGTAGTAATGTGCGCTGATGGCTACCACTCATAGCAATGAAGAGGTTGTGATGGAACGTCATCAAAATTAGATAATGAGTGGCCTGGCATATATACAACATTTAACAAGGCAATCTAGTAGTAATGTGCGCTGATGGCTGCCACTCATAGCAATAAAGAGGTTGTAATGGAGCGTCATTATAAGTAGATACTGAGCGGCAGGCTGGCAGATATACAACATTTAACAAGGCAATCTAGTAGTAATGTGCGCTGATGGCTGCCACTTATAGCAATGAAGAGGTTGGAGTGCCATCAAAAGTAGACACTGAGAGGCAGGCTGGTTATAACAACACAATGGTTACCAGTGCAGAGCAAATTAAGCTGCATATTATTTTCACGTGACGATGGCCAGTGCAAATTACGCTAGCGTGACCACTTACACCACACAACGTTCAGTCGTGGTTTGGAGTTACTACAAGTAATTTGAAGGTATGTATTTTCCTTTTTTAGTAAATAATTTAGTGTAAACTTCAAACACTGACTCTCGCCTTTTAAATTTTGTTATTTTCCAACACAAAAGCCTTTATAACTTTTTACCTATTATAGCTACAGTAATAATAATGTATTGCTATATACATAAACAAGTTAAATTACCTTAACTAAATCCATAATACTAAAAAATAAAGATTATTCCTTGATTTCATTTATGAACTAATTTTAGGAATTAATTGGTACATGCTATGAAGTATAAGAACTTAAAACTCGAGAAAACATAATACTTTCCGTGCTTGTATGGGAAATCTTTCTCTTATGGTAGGTTCTTGTTACTCCTTACCAAAGTTTATCTATGATCACTGAGCTCCTATCTGTAGTTGAGCTCAAAGGAAGGAAATAGATATCTAACCAATGCCAAAATATCCAAAATATGTTGATATATATTTAGGCCAATGCTATAGAATATCTTTCTCCGAATCCCGAGCCTAGCCTAATCAGAAACATGAATAATGAAAATGCCCTGGCAGGTCAAATCCGCGCACCAGAATAAGGCGGTATGCAGAGACAATGTGTGTAAACACCAATAACAATGCATCGGAAACCTTGCAATTCTTTCCCATGATATGTTACAATTCAAAGAGGTCCTAAGAATGTACATCCATTGTAATTATTATCTACTAGCTTATTCATGGAGCTATTTCATATCTAATTCATAGAGTCATTTCAAACCTATGGACAAGATAAGATATATTTACCATTGGAGCTCAACGGTGCGTGGAATTATGTTAACCTTTTAACTCAATGGTAGTCATATATATATATATATATATATATATATATATATATATATATATATATCTAAATATGGTTTAAACTTGTGTAAATAATGCAATCAATAGAGACCAGGTCATTTTTATAGGACGTAGGACGTATTGGTATTATATGAGAGGAGCAGTTTTGATCAACGATTAAATTTGTCTCTCTGTACCTATAACTAAGAGTTTCCTCAAATATGGATATGATTCTTGGGTGCAGACGTCATTATAGGAAGAATTGCGTGAGGTACGCAGACGGTGTCTTCACCGTTATTAACAATAGGACTATCAACTAGGAATAGTGCTTTCTCGTATGAACCCTTAAGAGAGAGCTAGCTGTATGGGATAGCATGGCTCGGCTATAACAACATTCATCGCTCTCACCGGTAAAAGTATGGGTATATTATTATTGTATGAGTAAATCAGAAATATTTTATGGAGTAAAACAACTGAGTAAATTTCCAAGAAGCCTGACTCATATCTTACATTTTGGAAAAAAAATTCCATTGCAGTATTTTAAACGACGATGTCTCCTTTTAAATCTGAATGATGACATCTATATGTGGTCCTGTTTTGAGCTAAGAAGGTATCTAATCTTTATTTGCCCTCTAGATTTGTATACGTGGGATGGATATTGGTGATGGCTATTCAACAAAATAATTACACACACAATATTTTGGCAATGTGGAATACAAAAACCTATGCTTATTGGACGATCCAAAACGGTAGTTCTCGTGGATGCGAGAAAAGTCTGCTCATTTTTTACGAATATCGGATTTATAGCGAAGTAGAACGTTCACCCGTTGTAACCCTGGTTATCCAGTAAAGTTTTCGTTAATTTAAATGTTGCATTGGTGTAGTATGAACATGTTTAGATTAATTTCTACCTGACCCTGACTCAAACCATACCAATTTGTGCAACATGTGTAAATTTAAATGCACATATGGGGACATAAACCTCACATTTGTTTTTAGCTAAAATTCCGCAAGAGAGTGGATGAGAGAAGGGAGGCAAGCATGTATATTGTATCTAACGTTTAAAATAAGTATATTGACCAGGAGGTTAACTGATTTCCTGTACATGTTGAGAAAGTGAGAACTAAGAAAGCAGCAAGTTTTTTTCAGGTCGATATAATAATCACAGTATGAATCATCTAAGCTTATAGTATACTTGAATTTATACGACAAACTATATCTCAAGAGGGAGAGATGTCTGGACAGGAGATTTATTAGTGGGCAGGAGTTCCATTTACCTGTGAGCTCAGACGGATCCATTAGCATTTCCCACATTCCTTCCAACTATTAACAAGACAATTAATAAACAAAAACATTTTTGCACTTGTAGTTTCTACTACTATTAAGGCTTAAATACTAATAATACAAAAATCTTGCCAACTGACTCTTACCGTGTGCAGCTAACATCAACTTATATTCCTTAACAATAATTCTATTATGAGGTGAAAGCAATTATTGTAAAATTGCTTCGGATAAATTTTCTCCGAAAATAATTATTTAACCAAACTTTAATTCGCACGGTTCTCCACCAAACACGATGCTTGCCGGTGTTTGTGTTGTAGTTTCCTTGACAGAACTGCGGTACGCCATACTAAAGAAGTGTTAGTCCTGGTCTCAGTCTCGCAGAAAGTCAGACACGACCTTGAATAGATATCTTCCCAAAATTTATTTTGTGTCAACTACACATTAATATTGATAGCTAATTATGAGATTAGAAATTAAATTATCGTTGTTTGCTTGTTAAAACCAGATTTATAATTTTTGTGTACTCGTCTGCATGCAACTTTCGCATTCGTATAACTCATCAGTTAACGTAAAATAGAGTTGACACTTACTATGGGGAGCGAGAAGCGTCCCACGCTGAACCTAAGTCTAGCGCGCGTTTAATCATATCCAAGCAACCAAACATCAAAGGACTGGGAAGATAACCGATATGTTTTCCAGTACTAATGTTATTTGTATACTCCCGTGTCACAAATACTAATAATTTGTAGTGGATTTCCCATATATTATACCTTAAAGGGATATTCTTTCTTCAAATATTGTTGAGAATATGTTTTTTTCTTTTTAAGTTAATTGTTTGTATAAATACTTTAAATCAAATTGTATTTTCCACATTTCATACAGAAGAATCTATTAGTTAAATATAAATAATAAAACATTTGTAACTTTACTTTTTCTCACTATTTGTAAATCTAACTACTTACTACCTTTCTTCTGTTTAAGTTTAGAGTAATAGAGTACAATAATATGTTTGTCTGTCATTTACGAGAATTAACCTGGTAGATTAATCTCAGTTATAAAACTCAATTGTTTCATTTTGCGATGTAAGGTAAGATATCATATTGATTTATGAAACAAACCAAACAAGCATTAGTTTATAAACTGATTACCTGTCACCTGGCCCAGGCACCACCGTTGCTCTAAATCTGTTTGAAGGAGCGGTTGAAATAAAGTTTTCCAAACAGGCATATTTTTACTTGTCAGATAAACTTGTTTTACATCTTAACTCGAAAACACATTTGTTATCCCAACAAAAACATATTTTATGACATAAAAAATATAACATTTACATAATAAAAAAATTGTACTCAACAGTGCGCTTTGTTGGCACAACTTCCTTGCTCTAGGTGATGACGTTTGGAATATTAAAATTAATACAAAGAGCTTATTCTGCCAGTAATATATAGTCTTAGAGGATACACCTATTTAAGTGTCTTTCAAAAGCTTAAGAATATCGCTCCCCAATGAGATCTGCTTTCTCTTGAGTTGGAACTTCCAGGAGTCTCTTTTATTAGACAACCGCATTATATAATAGTAGAGAATTTTCAGAGAAATAAGTTCCAGGTTGATAAGGAATACTACACAAGGATCTGACATCTTAGATCCAAAATCATAGAATACTCATGAAATAAATTAATTACTATTACTATAAAATTTGTCACTCAGCAACAACAGACTTCTTAGTGAGTCTATGACCCGATTGATTGTAATACCTACGACCGTTCTAGCTTTATTTAGTTTACGTAGCTAACAATAATTATAATTGCCATTATGGTATACTTACTGTACTTAGCAGTGGTGATTACAGGACGTCCTGCCTCTCCATATATAGTTTACTCTCTCTGTCTGATAGATTTTGTTTTCTCTCGTGTGGTGTTGTTTTCAATTTGGTTCTCTAAAACGGTTTAAAGCCAATAAGCCAATACTTTGTTAGTATAATATAATGTGTTTTCTTTAATATTATTATTAACGAACCAATATTAGTTTAAATATAAATGTACAATTACCAATTTTCCAACTGTAAATATTTAATTTTATTTCTCCGCTTTGCGTAAATTAGTTTATTTTACGTTCTAATCATTGATATCCTCAAATGATCTTTTATATAGATAGCGCAGAATAAAGTAATTATTGTATACAGCATTTCTGAGTAATAAAAAAAATTATTATATTGTTTTAAACACAGAGTATAAAGTGTCAGATAGCATACTATATAGTAATGCATAACTTATGACACTATTGCAGTATAAACATTCCAATAGCACTCTCCACAGTCACAATACCTGTTCAGAAAATAAGGAAATAAAGAAAAAATAAATTCAAACTCATTATTCCTTCACATTTATTTGTCACACCCGTCACCAATGCCTAGTGGAAATATATCATTACCTTCTTGTAGTATAATCTCTTTATTACACCATCTCAAGTTATATTAAATAAAACTTGAAAGTTGCAACTGTCAGTCTCATGAACTAATTTTTCGAAGTATAATAGTTATTTTTATGTTTCTGACGGTAGATTTAATGTCTATTTATCAAACCAGTAAATATTGAAATTAGGAAAAATTATTGATTCATAATTGTAAACTTTTTAATACCGTCCCATTTCGACTTATTCCAAATGTCCTATAATAAATCGTAAAACAAATATATTTCAATGAAAAAATGTAACTATACAATGGGAATTGGTTCTAGATTTCTGCAATATAACAAACACGATAATATATTGTAACTAGCGGGCCCGGCGCGCTTTGCTGCGCATTTCAATAATTTTTTGCAAAAGTTGCCCGCGGCTTCGCACGCAATTTCCCGTTGAAAACAGTACACTATATTCACTTATTCTTTTTCTATCACATTCTAAACATTGCTGAGATAATTGATAGTCGTTCCATCGTGAGCCTCTTGGGCGTATTATGAAGGTATGTACCATATTCCTGCCTCTATCTAGCTGTTACCCACGGCTTCGCACGCAAATCTTAAGAACCGAAGTCCTTATATTACTTAGTAAATTTTTTTTTTTACTATAATAAATTTTAGATTAAATTAGTTATATCTCCGATGCCACGATTGAGCTTGCTTTGTTGTCTCGATCGAGAGAATATGTACACACGGAGTTTTGAGAACCATACTTCTGTCAAAAAAAACAACTAAGGTTGATTTTATAACATTCTTTATATTTGTAGCCAACGTAAGATAGTAATTATGATATCTGCATTACTCTTCTGATCAAGCATGAGCATGGTTTATATTAAATAAATATTGCAGTTAAAGGTGAATTTTTACGTCAAATTTGAATTGTATTATCTGGATAGTAAAGTCTATGTTTAACAGTGATTGCAAAAACAGTTTAAACAAAATTTGTCGTTTCTCTTAAGCTTACTCTATGCTTTAAAACTATAAGTGTAATATATGTTTACAAAGAACAGCTGATTAAAAATTTGAAAAGACGTTAACATATGTTTGCTGCAATGCATTTCTTATGGGTATTTCTGTAACCAGTGGGGCGGAATCCTGAATCGGGAAAGGGATGGGCATAGCTTATAAACCTTCTCCGTGGAAAAATACATATACGTACAAATTTTCATCATGATCGGTCCAATAGTTCACGATTCCATAAAGGACAAACATACAAACATTCATTTTTATATATATAGATTATTGTGACAGTATATTTCCTAAGTACAATAGTATATCTTATATTATTAACAGTTAGTTGGTATTAACCTTTATATAACTCTAAAACTATATAAAGTTGTATTAAGTACGTATGCACTTTTCTTGAGCACCTAATAAAGTAAGTCATATTTCTTTTAATATTAAAATGTAGGAGTACGCAACAACACGTGTTTCGTTACAGGCTTTGCTGAAGTTACATACAACCTTTCAAATATATAACAGATTTAATTAAAAATATGTTCTTTAGGCAGATAGACAAACGTACAATCACTCAGAAAATAAATACCACACACAAAAACCACTCAGCTTAATTCCATGGTTGGTCGAGCACCATCATAGAACGCACTCTTGTCTATGTAAAAATAAAGTTCATGCTAAGTCTAAAGTTTACAGATGAAATACTTCTCGGGATGACTTTCCGCTTGTAACAATCACATTTAGATCTTTAGATTGGGATTCAAATGAGTACTCCAATAACATTATCCTCAGTGACTTATGAAGGGTACTACAACGCTAGAATTAGTTAAAATAGAATATTTTTACAGACTTTGAATATAAAATTTACATTCCAGTACAATCTTTCATTTGACTTTTAAAAAGATTTTTTTAGACGATCGAAACTAATATGATTATAATCAGATAGTTTATAAATTTGACTATTCTGCTATTTTTACGTAGGAAAGCAACATGGTTACTCTAAAGACAAATACCACTGAGTGACATGCACAACCATCAAACTCAGTGTTACTTATATAGAAATGAATCTGCATGCAAAATATTGTCTATATAGATCATTTCGTTTCCTAGATACCGTGAGGAAAGACATATAGAGAGACACTCATATAGAAAAGTAATTTGTCGAGCTTTGCTTCAGATCAGCCAACAAATCCAATTTATTAATCACTTATTTTTCCAAAATCAATCAGAAAACTTACTACAGTCAACTGAATTTGACTGTAACACATGAAACACTTCACTTAAATAAGACACGTGATCAATCTGTAGGAAAACACTCAAGTGTAAGTAACTGCTTTGATTGAAGTTATATAAACATCAGTGACTGTATCCCTCGTCTAGTGAAAGCATTTATGTTTCACACTTATAGTAGAGTGGTTTTAACCGTTATTAGTAAAGTTAATATTACATTTCAAATAGTTTGTATGTGTTTTTAAACTATTGTTTCTTTAAATAAAATTTTAATAAGTTATTTCATTGCATATGCCTAGGTTCAACGTATTTGTTTTTGCCCGAAGGCACAAGCATTGAAAATAAACTTAGACACAATTTAGTTTAGGCAAACTAAGTGGAAGAAAGAGCCAAAACATCAATGACCATAATATGTCATCTTACCTCCGTACACTTAAGCCTAAGTTATTTTTAAGGGGTTTCTACGTCTGAACGTCTAATGGCATATTATATAATAAAAACCAATCAATGGATGTATACGCAAAGGATACTACTATATTTTCACATCACGTGTCGTGTGAATCCAGAATTCTGCAGACAAAATTTTCACTACAACTTTCACTAATAAAAATTTTACCTTTTCACAACGCGGGAAGACGTTGTTTACATGATTACACAACTTAAATAATCTTTCTTCAGGCTATGAAAACAAAGGTGCCAGCCCATTTTACTTCGCCTATAAAAACGAATGCTTCTTGAGTATGACTTAGTCGTCAACTAACCAATATCGATTATTTATTGAGTGAGCAAAGAATTAGTCATATGCTCAGCATAGCTTTCGTTGGTTTTTCCTAAATTTGAAGCGAGATGCTTTTAAATGTTTTAACATTACAACTCTTCTTTCGTGGCATATCATTAAGTATATAATATATACTAGTGGATGACAAAGTGCACGTTTACTTTGAGGTGAGTTCCATCGTATACTCGTGGTGCAATATATATAAGTACATATACATATAAGTACATAATGTATATTAAAAAGTATTCAATAAATCGTAGTTAACATAGTTTTCATTGACAATGCTATTTTTATCATTTATATAAAAATGTATAACAATAAATACTAATTCAATTATATTATTTATCCTAATACCTACATCTCTGCAAATGTTCAAACCAATTGATCAAAGGGTATTCATAGTTTCTTGTAATAAAATGAAAATTCTAATCTATATGGAGAACACCTTGAAGTTCTTTCTAACACTAAGAAAATTCTTGATGATATTGATACTTTAATTTGAATATAATCTGTATTTAGAAGCTCAAAATCGTAGATACATAGATCGTGAACATATATTACGATGGACAACATTGAACTATCTGATTGGACTACAGAAATATCAGATATGCTCTGAGCAGTTCGTTTGACAAGTGATGTTGTGAAAGAACTGTAGATTAGGCTCATATTCGTCCACTCTAAGTGTAACTGATCTCTTATATTACTTCAGTTACACCTTCCTATGCCCTGTTGAAGTATTGCATAGCAATACTATTTACCTAATATTTAAAAAGCAATCTGCCAAAAAAGTATGCTATATTTTATTGAAGGGCTCAGTTTTAATGAGCTAAATCAGTATATAACAAAAACGGGTTGGGATGTATTATTTTATATCGCCTTTGTCTAAAAACAATTATAGTATAATTCTTTATCGTCTAGTACATTAAACTAACCTAATTAGTCTAAATATAAGTTGTTAAAATACCCCACAAAATCTCATCTCTAAACTCTTCAAGAGATTCTTTCGTAAGAACGCTCCCATAACAGTGAGTTTATCACATTATTCACCATGGGGGATTGTAAATTTCGTTTCATACTTGTTCATTATCAATATTGGATAGAATATGCATATAAGAATTTAATTCCGATCCATCCAAGTAAAGAATGTCAAAACCAATCCCTTAACTCATAGTTTCTATTCTAACGATTCACTCCCTCTTCACAGTTGATTACAACCGAGATTTTATTTCAAATCATATGGAATAACTGGCTCATTAAGATTCTGGTGTATGGTTCTGACGAAAATGGTGGTATAATTTATATATATATATATATATATATATATATATATATATATATATATATATATATATAATTATTTTGTATTTGGCCGTATCTGTCACATATGCGTTTAAATAAGCAAACTAACATATGATCGGAAGACCAAATACCTGTCAAACGACTTTTATTTACATTAAACTGTATAAATGGCAATAGCCTTATTTAATTTCAATAAACATTGAATCACAAAAAGTATTGTGATTATGAAATTAAATAAGGCTATTGCCATTTATACAGTTTAATGTAAATAAAAGTCGTTTGACAGGTATTTGGTCTTCCGATCATATGTTAGTTTGCTTATTTAACCGCTTATGTGACAGATACGGCCAAATACAAAATAATTGAATCGGAAAAAGTAAGCGCTCTGTGGTGTAATGGTAGCAAATTCACCCAGCAAGTGAGAGATCCGGGTTCGACTCCCGGCGGAGCAAGTACTTTTTGTGATTCAATGTGATACCATATTCATATATATATATAAGTAGATATGAATATGGCGGTTCTGGACCACTTTTGGGACAGCCCAAAAATCAATACAAATACTGTTCATATACACCATAAATATGTAAAAACAAGATAATAATATGGCGGTTCTGGACCACTTTTGGGACAGCCCAAAAATCAATACAAATACTGTTCAATACACCATAAATATGTAAAAACAAGATAATAATATGGCGGTTCTGGACCACTTTTGGGACAGCCCAAAAATCAATACAAATACTGTTCAATACACCATAAATATGTAAAAACAATTCACAATACAATTTACTTAAATAAACTATGGTAAACTGTATTCAAGCAATTTTTCATGACAGTATGACAACATAAATTGTGGAATTTATAATACTCGAATGTTGAATTTAGAATATGTTGGCATTACCGTTGAGCGAGAAATGTTGGTAGCACTGCGCGGCACACAGGAGAACAGCCTTTCCCGTCCAGACCTCACACTAGTCAGTCATATTTAAATTTTACTCTATACTTTTGATCCAGGAATGTTAAAAGTTCACTGTTTACTGGTTTAATATCGCATTCTCTTCATCTTCAGCTCTATTTGGAACAAGACTTAGTGAAATTAATCCGTAGTGACAAGTTCAGTGCTTTATATTCTACAATTTTAACCACGTTACACCATCTTTAAGACTCATCCATCATAACATCTCTTCCTTCAAGACAGTGTGAATCATTCAGTTCATCAAGACATTTTCTAATCATGCCTATTTCATTACTTCAAGCGACACTATGATGTGGTCTACAGTCACTGATCTGCGTTGTGCAACATCTCGAAGCAGCGGACGTGTTATCACCATGACGTGATCTGCAGTGTTGTGCAACATCCTGAAGCAGCCGACGGTCAAGGACTTGTTATCAACCGCAGCCTCACACTCTGAACATCTGGCTACACTGCCTCAACACTCCGCAACACCTTGTTTCATCACTCGACCCCTTTCTGCACCCTCCAACCACGTCATCGCAACCCTCACGAAGAATGAAGATCACAGATGAGTTCTTAAAGAAATTAAGCTTAATCTATAGATTTAATAATGTAAATAGCGCTTATCAACACCTTCATGAACTAATTTCAAAAACCTTTCTAAAAAATAACAAACTAAAATTCAAAATTCATTCAGATGACAAAAATTGGCTTACAATTGGCATTCAAACCGCCGTTAAAGTTAGAAATAAACTGTATAGACAAAAGAGATTTGAACAAGCAAAATTTTATAAATCGAAAATTAAACATTATAGCAATATTTTAAAAGAAAACTATTATAAAGAACTGATTGAAACGTCATCTGATTCAAAAACCAAATGGAATATTATAAACAAATTTTTAAATAAATCCAAAAAACCTTGTAGATACACAGGTGATTTAAATACAATGAACAAATTCTTTGCAAACATTGGTTCAGAATTGGCTTCAAAGATTCCAGATCTAGAAAACGAAAAAATTAAATCAAATCCGAACTCTATATATCTCTCTGAAATTACCAAACTAGAAATTGAGACCAAAATTAAACTTTTAAAGAATGATAAAGCAAGTGGATCAGATAAAATTCCAATCAAACTAATCAAAAATCTTGTATACATAATAAGTGAACCACTAGCATACATTTTTAACTTAAGTATTCAAACTGGCATTTTTCCCGATAGATTAAAAATAGCAACAATCAGCCCAATCTACAAAAGTGAAGGAATTTTATCAGATCCATCCAATTTTCGACCAATCAGTCTACTACCAATAATTGGCAAGATATTTGAGAAATGTTTGTATGAGAGATTATATAGCTTTTTGGAAAAATACAACCTGTTATCAAGAAAACAATTTGGCTTTAGAGTTAACAAAAATACAGAGGAAGCAATCAATTTAGTTGTTAACAGTATTGATCAAAATACACTAATCTCATTTCTAGACCTTAAGAAAGCCTTTGACACTGTAGATTTTAAGATATTACTATACAAATTAGAACATTTAGGAATTAGAGGTAAATGTTTAGATTTATTTGCTAGTTATCTTGATAACAGGTTCTGTAATACAAAAATTGGCAACAAAATTTCAAATTTAGAAAAAATCACCTGTGGAGTTCCTCAAGGAAGTTGTCTTGGTCCTCTTTTGTTTATAATATATATCAATAGTATAACAACCCTTAATTTACATGGCGAATTAGTACTCTTTGCCGATGACACAGCCTTAATAGTTAAAGGTAACGATTTATATAAAAAAACAAACGAGGACCTGACGAAAATTAATAATTGGCTACAACAAAATAAATTAACTTTAAACTTTCAAAAAACAGAATATATAGATTTCTCCAGAACTAATGACCAATTACCAATAAAAAAGGTAGAATGTTATAAGTACTTAGGCTGTATCATAGACTTAGACTTAAATTTTAATCAACATATTAACCATATAGAAAAACAAATTAAAAAAGCTTTGAAACCGTTATATGTATGTAAAGAAGAAAACTTCAAAAAGTCAGTATTTTCAGCATTTGTCATGTCTTTTCTAAATTATGCAATAACCATTTGGGGTAACAAAAATATTTCAAACCTTTCTAACATTCAAAAACATATTATGACTAGATTCAAGATAAAAAATATTATATCTTTAGATTCTTTATATACATATAACAGGATAAAATTAGCCCGTAAAAATAAAATAGATGTAAGTAGTTTAAGTAACATAGAATTAGATATTTTTAATAAAAATTTAAGCGATACCAAACTTAAGGCATATTTTAACTACGAATATATACCAACTAAAAGTTATTACAATCTGTAATTATCTTGTTTCAAAATTATCTTATTTCAAAATTATCTTGTTTCAAAATTCTTTAGGTTCAATTGGGATCACTTGGCCATTACTTTAAAACAGATTTGATTGTAGGAAGTATGGCCGAGTTTTTCTCATTGTATCTCCCTTATATTACTCCTGATTACATCATATTCAAGCAATTTATCAGAGACAACGACAACATAACAAACCGCATTGGTAACCGCACTCTGAAAATCCATATTGATAATTATATCGTTCTTTGAACCAGAAATATTTGTCAAACTCTTTGTTGTATCAATGACATAAATAGGTCTATTCGCTAAAAATTCTTTAGGATTGTAATACATTTCCTTATTATTACAGTAAACTTTCTTAAAATCTTGATACATCTGATACATGATTCTGAAAAGACCTCCGGAAATGTTTAAATTTTGTAATTCATCTGGATAATAAGAACCGTTCAATTTTACTCTGATATTTTTTACATTCAAACTATCAAACTTTGAAGGATTTTTTTCTTGATTATTCTGTCTATCTGTTTGAAAACCTATAATAATGAACTTGGGATTGAAGATGTTTCTATAAATATTTGTGATATCGAACGAATAAGTTGTTCCGGAAATACCTTTTTGCTCAATACATTGCCAATCTAGAAAATTAAACATAATGTTTTGACTTTTTGTAATTTCATCAATCAACCTAATTTTACTCGTGGTTTTATAATCAATCATTGGAACTCTAATAAAAAAATCTGTAATTGTAATTTTGCCATCAACTGGCATATCATTTCCAGTTTTTGTTTTTAATATCGCATCATCGTCTTCTGCTCTTATAAAACTTAGATAAAATCCTCCTTTATAGATCGGAATAGTAACATTTTCAAAAAATCCTAATCCAAAATGAGATAAATTTCCAGCTGCTTCAAAAACACCAAATTTAAAATCTGATTCAAAGCCATTAGAAGTTTGAGAAATAACATCACTTTTTGAATACGAAATAGTTCCTTTAATTGTGCTTAATTGGCCACAGTTTTCGACTTCTTCTATCAATTTATTGTGTTTTCTTACTTCAATCTTAGAAAATAAAAACGGTATAAAATTATCGATTAATCTAACATTATCAGTTCCAAGATATGCTTGACCATCTTGTTTTGTTAAAGTTCCAGAAATATAAAACTGGAAGTTAGACGAGCAAAAGTTATCTCCAAAATCAATATTAAACTCAGTTCTTTTATTCGGTTCATTCAAATGTTGTTTACTAATTGGATAGAAATTTTTAAACTCCGCCCTTTCAATATCACTAGCATACTTTCTGTAGTCCACCATTTAATAAGAGAAAATTTAGAAATTTTAAACATCATGTATAAGAAAGATATCATTTTTTCATCGATCTAATGTACGTTTTTATAAGAAAAGATATAAATTTTAGTAAAATAATTATAAAGATTAGAGTCATTTTTAATGATCTACTTCGTCATATTCAGGATTCTCTTCCTTAAATTTTGCAATTTCGGCCACATATTTCAATAAAATCTGCACAGGATAGTAACCGCTATCTATAATATTGTTCCAATCAACTGTATCTTTATTTTCATCCAAAAACTTTAGACTCAAGTGTTGATAGAGACAAAGAACAGACATATGATCTTTTAATTGATAATGTATATTTTCTTGAATGAACTCTGATGATAAAGTTTGATATTTAGCAATGTTATACCAATTCAATTTGTTTACGTATAATCTCATCATATCTTCGATAATTCATATTTTTGAGAAATGTCATCCCAATGTTCTTTTTTCAAATCTCTTTCGTGTTGCATTATAAAAAGATCGAAAGCACTGTAATGTCCCGCCATCTCTATTTATTAGGAAAAAATTTCAAAATCAAGTTTTTATAAATTGGCTCTTTTTTGCGTTACATTCAGCACATTTTCCAGAAATTCTCTTAACTCCATTGATGTTTGCATAGTATTTTATATCATTTGTTGCAGTTTTTTCTTTACATCTCACACAATATATGAGCGCCATTTATATAAGGAAAATTAGTCATCATAACCGCCTAATCCATTAAATCTGTTATCAATGTTTTCAAAAGATTTATTAACATCTTCTTTAAATTTATTAAAGTTTTCTTCTAGTTTATTTACTTTATCGAGATATAAAGAGTATTGATCATCTATTCTTTTAAGTAATTCATTATTATGTGTTACATTCTCATTGAAACGTGTACCTAAATTTTCAAAAAAGTTTATTTTCTCATTGAAACGTGTATCAAAATTTTCCAGAATTTTGTTAATTACTTCACCAACTAATTCATTAACATTATTTTTATATGTATTAAAGTTTTCTTCTAGTTTATTTACTTTATCAAGTAATTCACCAACATCGTCTACTGATCTTTTACTTCTTTCATCAAGTTTTTCATAGACTTCTGTTGTAAAATCTTTAACATGCTGTTTATGATTCTCATAATTTTGTTTTAGTTCATTAAACATTTTAATAGGATCTTCTAATTGAATCATTACAACAACATCAAATGGATTAATTCCTTTACTAACACCGCTAATTCTTTTTCCTTTAAAATCTAAGGCATTTTTAACATTCGGATCATGTAAATCAACAATATCGATGTTTTCTGATAATTTTAGAGGTTTTAAAATTTGTTCTTTAACAACAACATCATGTTTGTCAATACCAGGTCGAACACCGACAATTCTTTTTTTATTAGCCAAACTAACATAATTCTTTTCAACTTTGATCGCTTCAGTAATTTTATCAGCTTTTTCGATATGAGACATTAAATTGGTAAATAATTTTTTTACACCATCATCAACTTCTTTTTCCAATGTTTTTATTTTATCAGCAACTTCATTTGAACTCATGAAATTTGCAAGTTTGTTATCATATTCTGCTTTAAAATCTTCAATCTCGACAGCAAACATATCTGAATCTGGAAGGTTTTGTAATAAATTTTCTAACTTGTTATCAAACTCATTTCTCAAACTATCAAAATTCAAACTATTATCTACATTTTGAATAATTTGTGTTCCAAATACGTCAAAAATATTTTGTGAATCCATATTTATTAAGCAATAATTTGTTAACAACTTCTTTAAAATCTTTACCATTACTCAGTTCATTCAAAACAAAAACACATAAATGACCACAAATTGGGGGATCTTTATAGTCTTGAATCTGAGAATCATTGTAGTAGACGCTTGATTTTTTCAAATATTTAATCAATTCTATAGGTGGTTTGTCCTCAATTCTTCCATACGAATCAAAATAATATGCATTCTTATCATTTTTATAATAACAAATCCAATGTGTTCCACTTCCCATAATCGAGTCTAAATTCACAATTCCACATTCAAATTTCTTAACTTTTTCAGGTAATGTATCTCTCATGAAGATTCCTCTAAAATGTTTAATATTTTTGCAGATTTCTTACAATTCCCCGAATGTTAAAGGTTTAAATTTTTTTTTCAATGTTTGATTTCACGTAATTCAAAGTTTTTTCATCTAATCCAGATCCTGTAACATCTTCCAACTCTTTATCTAACCAATTTAAAATGTTTCGAACAATAGGAATCACATCTTTTTTAACGATTGGAGCAGCTTTACGAACATAAGGAACAACATTTTTAACAACTGGAATATTTTCTCCAAAATCTAATAAATCTTTCAAAAGTCCACCATTTTTAAGTTCTTTCAACTGATTATAAGAAAATTCTATTCTGGTTCCTTTATTGTTTTTCTTATGTTTTTCGAGTTTATTGTATTGTCTATTTGTTAAAAATATCTTATCTTCGCCATTTTTTAGTTGATCTATTTTAAATTGAATACTAACGGGTATTTTCTTCTTAAAAGCGGATTTTATTTTTTCTTTCTGATTTTTGCTGAAATTTACATTCACCTCCATTTATATAGTTAAAATTTCAAGTTCTCTTCGATTCCCATTCCTAGTTTTCTCTTCAAAAACATTGCTCCAGCTGTTGGAAGCGCAACAAATCTTTCACCTAAACTAGCATCTTTTGATAAAAATCTATCCATTGCCTTATCTTGCAAAACTTTATCTGCGATATGTCTGGAATTTGTGTCTCTATGTTTTGCATAAAAAATATCGTGTTCCATAGCAGCTTGATCTAATTTATTTATACCAGGATCTCCTCTTTTTAGTCTTTTTTCGAGTTTTGTGCCAGGCCCCAGATACTGATAAGTTGGTACGTGTAATTCAAAAGGTAAATTGTTGATAAAATCATTCAAAAGTCCGCTACCCTCAATCATAGATGAACTTATTGCCGGCAAAACTCGTTTTAAATATTTAATTCCATCAGGTTTTTCAATCATTTCATCAAGTTTGTTCGAAATAAAATCTTTAATCGCTTTCTTTTCGTTCAAAAAATTGTTGTTTCCAGCCTTTTCTTGAACATAAATATAATTAATAATTCCATCGAGTTTTGTCAAATCGTCGATATATCTGTACTCAATCTTATTATCACTGTATTTTCTCACACCTGATCCTTCGATTCGTTTTTCCCAAATTGGTTTAATCAAATTGAGATATTTTTTACCTTTACTTGACTTTGGTTTCTTAGTTGATGGATCATTATTTTTGTAAATTGAATCAGATTTCCATAAAATTTCAGTATACTTTTTCAAGTCTTCTTCAGAATATAAACCGTCTTTTGGAACATCAGTGCCTGTTAATAATCTCCATAAACCTTGAGTTCCTTCATATGTTTTTTCATTAATAATGATATCATTATGCTCAAAATTCACGGGCAAATTTCCAATCATAAAACTTTTCTTTTTTCTGTCCCAATACAAACCAAATTTATCATCCTTTGCTCTAGGAAGAAATTTTTTACCAATTTCACCAATTATTATATCCGTTGTTCCAGGACTTATTGGTTCAACTATGGTAGAGTCTTCAATGATTCGAGGTCTAAATGGTGTTGAAGATGGTAATTTTGGCAATTCAAACTCAGATTCTGGTATCGAAATATCAGCAAATTGTCGTACAACTGGAACCAAATTCATCAAATTTTGATTATCGCTTAAAACATTTTCAATTTTGCCCTCAACATTTTTTATTGCAGATGTTACAGGTTGATTAATTTTTTGAATAAATTCTTGTTCTTTTTCATCAATTCGAATCTGTTCTTTAAATTCTTTGATTAATTTCTTTTCTATTTGATCAAGTTTTTTTGCTTCTTCTGAAGTTACGTTCGCCATTTATTTAGGAAAATTTTGAAACGTAAACGTGGAACGTGGAAACGTGAACACGGAACGTAAAACGTGAACGTGGAACGTGAAACACGAACGTGAAACATGAACGTGAATCGTAAACACGAACGTGAAACATGAACGTGAAACATGAACGTGAACGTGGAACGTGAACGTGGAACGTAAAAACGTGAAACATGAACGTGAAACATGAACGTGAAACATGAACGTGAACGTGGAACGTGAACGTGGAACGTAAAAACGAGAACACGAAACGTAAACGTGAACGTAAAATCATGAAAACAACTAGATTATCACACGTTTATATTGGAAAATTTATTCAAATATTTACCATTTTTAGGCTTCAAAGTTAGATTAATAGTTAAAAATCCATAGTCTTCTTTCCAAATTTTATCACACAATTCATTAAAGTGGTTAAAACTCATATCAGATCCCACATAATTGTTGTAAATCTTTCTCGAATAGTGATCGTCTTGCTTAAAAACACACAACATATTCAAATTATTTCTAATAACTTGTTTATCAACCTTTGAAAAGCATTGAGAAAGATAGATACAAGATATGTTTTTGTGACGAGACATTACGAAATATTCCTTAATAACGTCCTGATTTTCCAAAATACAATCATCAAAAACGATTAACGAATTGGGTTTACATTCGCTTAACGGAACTATGTCCTCAGAAGCATTATAAAAATATGATATTTTCTTACTTAAGTTCTTCTCAATATTTTCAAATCTTTCTTGTAATTTTTTATAGGCGTCTTGTTCTAAAGATTTACTAAAAACATACAAATTGGAATAAGGAATCAACCTATTGTAGATAAAATTCAATAGTAAAGTTGTTTTTCCACATCCACTTGAACCAACAATTAACAATCTGATTGGTTGATCTTTCTTATTTTCTTCAAACGTTTGAAGTTTTATCTGATCTTTTTGCTTTAAAAATTTCTCCATTTAAATAGAAGATTTTCATCTTGAAGCAACGCTTGCGAAAATGAAGCTGTTCAAGTTGACTTCAGAAAGCTCTAAATTAGTTTTAAACTTGGAACATCCTATACACTTAGAGGAAGAATCAAATTATTTTATCGGTTTAAGCGGTTTTTATTCTGACAATTTTGTAATAAATATTAGTGAAAGTTCTTCTTATTGTATAGGATTTAGTGAGAAGAACATAACAAAATATTATGGTTTAAACAAAGGATATTATACTTTCGATCAAATAAAAAATTCCCTTAAAAATTATCTGAAAACATTCAAACAATCAGATAAATCTTTAAACTTTGACGAAAACAAGTTTGAAATGCAAAAAAATTATCTCTCTAATAAAATTCAAATAAAATCACCAGTAAGAATAATGTTTTCAGCAATTATTGTAGATTTGTTAGGGTTTGTTCAAGAAACTATTGAGCCAAATCAGGTATATTTAGGAAATAAAACGCCAAAATTTAGACCGTTCGATGTAATTGAAGTGCACTGCAATCTCGTTGAACCTAGTTTTGAAAATCATACCGAACATTTACACAAAGAATCTGAAATTTTGTACACTTTTTTCCCAAATGTTGCTTATGGATCAAAAATCAGTGAAAAACCGAATGAAATCGATTATATTCCAATTAGAAAAAATATGAAAAGAATTCAAAAAATCGTCTTAACTGTTCAAGACTCTGAGGGAAATTTATTAAATAATGAGAGTAAAACAACAATATATTTAAGATTGTCGAAAGAATGATGAATCAAGGGGGGAACGAATCGTTCTTACCTTCAAATTTTCAAGAAAACAACTTTTGAATGTATAAATTACAAGAGTCTATGCCATAGACCCTTTCAAAATCTTCATCCTGACACTGTTTTTATCAATGAATCTGGGCTTTATTCTCAAAATAAAAATTACTAGTTAAATTTTTTTTTTCTATCTAAATGGAGTCAGTTGTAGACCTACTCAATAATCAACTTATATTCAATAATAAAGACATTGTAACGATTGTAGACGAAAACAATGTAATCTGGTTTAAGGCTAAAGATGTTTGTGAAATATTAGGTTATGAAAAAACAAAAAACGCAATTAAATTAAATGTTGAAGATGATGACAAAATTCAATATTTTTACTTAAAAAACAAGGGGCTATTCGAATGGCCCCTTAACAATCTTCATCCTGACACTGTTTTTATCAATGAATCTGGACTTTATTCTTTAATTTTGAGATCACATAAAAAAGAGGCAAAAATCTTCAAAAATTGGGTTACAAAAGAAGTTTTACCGAGTATTAGAAAATATGGCGAGTACAAACTTGAAAACGAAAATAAGCAGTTAAAAGATGAAATAAAACAGTTACAAATTAAAGATGAAATGAAATCATTGAAAATAGAGAATCAAGAATTGCGAATGGAATTAATGAAGAGAGATATGGTATGTAAAGATTTTGATAAGAAAAAACACCATGTTTTTGTGTTAATTAAGAAGAATCACATGTGGGAATGGCCTTATTACGTTATCAGAGCTCAAAAGAGAGAAATACCGAAAAGATTGAAAGAACTTGAAATTGATTACCCAGAAATGGAAATTTTATTAAGACAAGGAGATCCAAATAGTATAAATCTCTACAACCAAATGAAAGAATCTTTGAATATTTTATACAACGGAAATCATTTTACTACAAATATGGCAGAATCTCGACTGATTTATAGAATATCTAAATTACACGATGAAAATGTTTCTAAATTTTACTAAAAACTCTCGATTTATTATATTTTGTTTGTAAATGTTTAGCATAACTAGGTAACCATTGTAGAATTCTTTTTTCATATTCACAAGGCATTTCGTTTTTATAACTTTCGCTGAAAATTTTTTTAGCACAATCTTTGCAAAAAGCATCTTTTCTATCTTTACTATACTGCCAGTTATTAAATTCAGAAATATTTTTAATTTCTTTACAAAAGTAACACTTTTTCTCTTCTAAAGTTAATTTGTCCATTTTAACGTATAATTCCTTACAATAACAGTCTTTTCTATTCTCTTCTTGACACTTTGTACATTTCTTTTGAGACTCCATTTATATAGAAAAAATTATTACACGATGAAAATGTTAAACTCTTGAATTATGATATTTTGTTTGTAAATGTTTTTGATAATTATTTAACCATTTTATAGTTCTTCCACATTCACATTGAGTATCTTCATAATATAATCTATGGTGATTCTTCTTTACACAATCTTTACAATATGAGTCTTTCTTATCTCTACTATAGTGATCACTATTAAACTCTGAAATTTTTTTAGTTTCTTTACATTTAAGACATTCTTTATCTTCCAAAGTTAATTTTTCTATTTTATCATATAATTCTTTATGATATTCCCTTTCACAATCTTTGCAATTATAATGCATTCCATCTTTCCTATTTTTATCTTTATAAAATTCATTTAAATCTTTAAATTCTTTGCACTTTGTACATTTCTTTTGATGCGCCATTTATATATAGAAAATTTATATTACAGTTTTGACTTCTTCAATTCATATTCATAAAACTTTCCGGTTATTTCTTCATTATTTAAATCTTTTATACTATAAGTTACAGGATCTGTGTTATTAATTTGATAAATCACAAAGATTTCTCTTGACCAATTGTTCTTATATTTGTTCGAAAATGTTTGTTTTTTACTAACAATTCTTACATGATCATTGACTTTAAATTTAGTTTTCGTGTGAATTTCAGGTGGAACATACTTGAAAACCGACTCTAATAACTCTTTTTCTGCATCTTTATCTACGTCTTTAGGCTTCATTTTGATTGTGCTATGAACAGTATCGTTATATTTCTTTACGATTTCTTGAAGAATATCGATCCATTTAAAGTTTTTATTAATCTCAAAAAGAACCTTCATTCTTTCATTTTGAGTTCTGTTATATCTCTCTACAATACTTGATTTCTCTTCGTTTTCAGTATGATAAATCTTAATGTTGTATTTTCTCAAAACTTCGTTAAATTCTTTATTTTTAAACTCTAAACCCTTATCTGTGTGAAGTAGATTTGGCGGTTTGTGATTGATCTTTATCGCGTCTTTTACTATATCTTCGAAAGCTTTTGAAATATCTTTACCGTTTTTTCTTTTGATAGCTCTTGACCAAGCATATTTTGAGAAAGTATCAATAACATTTAACATATACTTAAATCCATCATTTTGATCTGAATAGTTAGACATTATAACTAAATCTGCTGCCCATAAATCGTCAATTCCTAATGTTATAATTTTTCTCTTTTTAAACTTTTTTCGTACCGGTGCATGAATTTCTCGAGCTTCAATCTCTATCTCATCTTTAGTCTTCAATTCTTGCTTAACAGGTTTTGGATTTGGATTCTTTATAAACTTACTCTTGTTTGTCTTACATTTTGAACATTTTGCAGCAATTCTATACAATCCATTTTGAGTTTGAACGATTTTTGAATCTATATTTTTCGTTTTCTTTTTACACTTGTGACAGTGAATTAAATCATCTTCCATTTACATATCAAAGTTTCCAAGTTTATTTAATTCGTCTAATATATCAGATTTTGCTTCATTTTTATAGCCATACGGTACTGTATCGATCTTATTTTCTAGGACAATTCTCTTATCATCTTTAGCGTTCAGTGCCAGCTTGTTTATGGTAACAGTGTACAACTCATGTTTATAACTTTTGATGACTGTCATCTCCCTAAATTCTTCTTTATCTTCGAACAAACATCTCTTCAAGTTTTCGATATTTATTGTTTTATTTACAACGCTTCTCTTAATTCCTTTACACCTAACTGGGTTTTTATCTAGATATTTGTACGAGTACATCTTAGACCTTAAACCACAAAATTCTTCTAAAACTTCGCTATTTAACTCATCTTTGAATTTCCCTATTACCTTCTTATTTTTAGTAGTGAAACATTCATGATCTTTTGGATAATCACTTGTATCAAAGTCATCTATATTTTCTTTAATAATTTTAAAAGGATCTCGTTTCAATTCTAGAAAATAACTGTCTGTATCCATGTAACACAGATTCAAATCTGGATCAAACCTCTTTAATTTATCGTAATAAAACTCGTACATTAGCAATTTTGATAGGTCAAGAACTGAAAATCCTATGTAGATCGGTTTGTTAAATTTAACCTTTTGTTTATACATGTGACTCGCTATACAGTTGTCGTCAAAGATAGTGAAGCTTTTGAAGTTCGTTTTCTTGGCCTGTTTCATTGAAAATTCTTCATTTCCTAGTCTAATATCGCATCTATTTCGCACATTTTCCATACTTTTTCCAAAAACTGAGTTGTTCATCAGCTTATAAAAATCCTTCTCAAAGTCACTTGTAGCTTTGGTCCTCATATTAGTATTAAAATCAATGTACTCTTTCATAAAAGGCTTCTGATCGAATGCAATAACTCTATTCACATGTTTCAAAATCATACCTTGTTCCAAATAGAACTTCAAATTTCTCGAATGAACAACGTATTCAGTTTTATCCAGTAGAGTTGTGCAAAGTTTGTTTTTAAAATGTTCTGGAGCAAGAGGTAAATCCTTGTGATGTTCGTGTAAATTCGTTGGATATCCAAGATCAACTTCGAGAATATAGCCATAATCTTCGTCGCCAGTGAGTTCCAAAATTGTTTCTTTCCATTCTTCAGTTGTGTAAGTTTTTGGATCCATCCACTTGATATCACTAAACGGCAGTTTTTGCATTAGGCCATACCCATAAAGGTTATTAGCATCAACGTATAACAAATAGTTTTCGGGCTTTGTCTTATCGAAATCTTTCAAATATTTGTTATTTGCTTTCACATATCGTTTAATACACTGAGAAATGCCCCCGCGAATGCCTTTTTCAATCATCAAATACATATTATAATCGTTAATTAGCTGAAGCTCAATTTTCGTTAATTTTAACATTGCGTCCCATGCGAGACTGGGAGCTGTTAGATAGTGTGCCGGATCGAGTTTATAACAATTAAGGCAAATGTTTCTGAAATTTTCGAATATATCAGCAAGCAATAAAACATCTTGGATATTGTACAAATCAGAGTAATTTCCAAGATTTTTCTCTTTTAATTTGTTCCAAACGCTCAAGTAGTGTTGATAATCTTTCTCAGATATGCTCTCGTCTGTCAAAAGTGAATAGAAATCTTGAATTCTCAATTCTTCTGTGTAATCAAGTTTTTCAATACTGTCGATAAATTCATAGGGAAATATGCCTTTTCCAGATAGAATTTTAAAGATTTCTTCTTCGTCATTTGGCTGTCTTTCTATTATCTCATTCAGTCCATCTTGTATAAAATGATTTGTATGTTTGAAGTCTTCTTTCTTTAGATTTTTAGCTAACTTTTCTATAGACGAGGCCATGAATCTGAACGTGTCTACGAACGAAAACTTGATGAATTTTCTTGGCTTATCACCTTCGAATTCATATCCATATCCTGAATTTACTGAATAATTTATATATTTTTCATCTGTGTTTGCGATCAAATCAACATTTCCATATTGTTTAGCCATCTCTTTTATGTACAAATGAGTATCGTAATTTGACATATTATGACAGAAAACTGGAATGTTCTGGGGAAATTTCAAATTCAGATTGCAACATGCATGAGCTGCGCCTCGAAACTTGCCGGTTAAATGACAATGATCTCTCACTTTATTATAACTCTTATCTTTCCAACTATCAGGAGTAAAACCATAGTGAATTGACCCAACATCATAAGCAGACCATTCGCAAATATGACAAACGTTTGCATTTTGGTATGAAATTTCTTCTTCTTCAGTCAATTTCATAGGTTTTTTGTTCTTAGAATTATATTTTGTAGCTATGTATTTTGATATTTTATTGAGTTCTTCAAACAATTTTGCAGGAACATTTGGCAAATCTTCTTCATTTTTTGCTCGATAACATATCGGCTTGTACATACGATTGGTCACATTCGAAACTAAATATAGAGTAAAACCATAAGGAATATGCTTCTGAACCTTGGTTGTAGTCGATCTTTGTGGATTGTTTTTGCATGTGGGAATCTTCTCTAATATGCTTTCAAAATCCATATAAATAACGTAAGGATGAGAAAATTTCTTTTGATAATTAGTAAATGTTGTTGTTTGACCTGGAAACGGCATAATTGGCTTACAAACTTCATGTTGCTTGCAAATTTCTAAATGATCTGTTAAATCTCCAGATTTGTAGAAATGGCTTAAACATCTTCTACAAAGAAACTTTTTGTGCTCATGCTTAGATAACTGAGAAGAAACAAGCTTATTTAAATCGGTTATCAAAACATTATGAGATTTATCATCTTGTTTAACATACAATAAATCAATGTTTAATTCAGCGTCATATTTTTCTGAAATTTGTAACGGAACAATGTTAATTTTTTCATCAAAACTGTAAACATTCACAGACATTTTTGGATATTTGTACTTAGGATTGAAGCTTCGTTTTTCAAATGATTGTATATCTTTCAGAGACATTGGATACTCAAAACCCGAAAATATTTCGTCATTCACAAATTTTTCGTATTGCTTTGCTCTGTCAACATGAGTCTCAGGTTTTTCAATAGCACATCGGATAGAATAAATAAAACAGAAATCATCTTTATTTTTTATATTTATACAAGCTTTCTTAACTTTGATATTCTTTGGTAAATCGATGTACGATCCTGCATTCATCATTTCGTGTTTGTTAAGGCTCAAAACTAGTTGTTTGCAGCTTTTAAATGTCCATCCGGAACCTTTATTTGGATGATTTGTCTGTTCTCTATGTGTTAATTTATTAAATTGTTTAGTGATAAAATCGTTTACATTGAAGATTTCATCTGCTTTTATAGTAAAGTACATTGGGCAAGTTTGTGGTTCACCATTCACTAAAGTTCGTTCGTATTCACATTCTAAAGATAGATAACCTTTCATATTTTTAACGGATTCTTGAAATTTTTCGATTAAAATTTTGATTTCTGGCCTCATAATTGATAGATACTTGTAAATTGACATGAAATCATCGTTCAAATTCGTTAAAATGTATTGTTTGAACAGACCGTGCATAGAGGACAAAACTTCGACATCGATGATATTTTCAGATTTGTGTTTATCTATTTGTTCGATCGTTTCAGACTTAGTTTTTTCGTTAGTGTTGATAGATAATTTTTCGGCGATTGATTGAATTTTTTCATCACTAAATACTTTAAGATCTTTCTTTTCAACTTTAAAATTTTTCTTTAATTCCCTCAATTTATCTATATTATACATCCTCTCGTGATTAGCAATTTGATTTTCTCTGGCCCATTGTCTTAAATAATTTAGTTCATTATCGTAAATTTCTTTGTTCTTCAAATGAATCTTTGAGTTGTAGTGCCGATCATAATGATGTTTAAAAATTTCTTTTTTACAAAAGGGACATGATACCTTTTCGCGCTCCATTTAATAAGGAAAAATTTTATGAGTTGAGTTTCACTATTTAGTGGAATGTCTTTTTGTTTAACGGAAATTATTTGCTAAATTCATATTATTTTCTTTCATTCCTCCTAATACTTCAAAAATATACTCTCTCGCTGCTGAAAAATCTCGATTTCTTCCGTAATAATCTTTGTAATCATAGACAAAATATCCTAAATAGTTGTACAATAGAATGAAATTATTTCTATTTATCTCTGTTGTAGAAATGTAAACATAAACATTTGTGCTGAAAAATTTATATCTTGGTAGACTTAGTTCCATAATCTCCATTTATAAAAAAATCTTTTTTGTTTAAATGGAAGAGTACAATGCCAACTGTTACAAGTGTTATAATAGAGGAGAAATTATTGATAAAAAATATTTAGTTTGTAGAGATTGTAATTTAATTTTGTACGAAAGACCTAAACCTAAGAAATTACGAAATAAACTAACACATTTGAATAATCTGCTTATAAAATTACAATACGGAGATGAAAAACAAACAAAATTTGTTACAGAATTTAGAAAACAGAATAAAAATTTTTACTTATCTCTTGGAACCATTGACAAAATTATTTTCCTTTTCAAAGAATACATTAGGTTTGTAGGTATCGATACACACGTTTATTATGAAAAGATATTACCTGTATTTTTTCATTATCTGGATGTTGAATTTGTCTACGACTTTAAGCCAGAAATCCTCGATGATTTTATAGTACATTTGGAGAAATTAAACGAAGAACCTCGTGAAAAGAATGCGGTTTTACTCACATTCTCCCCGACTTCTCGAGTGATTGTTAGCAAATTTCATTTTTTCCGTCTTTAAATTTTTTCTATTTAAATGGAGTTCTTGAAAGAGTTAAATGATATTGGAGAATGTAAGTTTAAAGAGTATAAGAAGTTAAATGAATTGGAAGAAAATAAGAAATACAAAATTTTGAATTTGGAGAAAATGAAGGATAAATTCGGGTTTACAATAATTGCCGAGTTGGAAGATTATAAAGTACACTTACCGAACAGACTTTTGAATGTTTTGGATGAAAAAAAGATTAAAGAATTGAATAAACATGATAAATTACACTTGGTTGTTACTGGAAAGAAGACTATTAAAGATAAAGAAATTATAACAATTAACTTTGTAGAATAAAGTCTTAACTCTAAAACTTGCAGTCCCTCCCCACGTCATAGTACTGTTTTGATAACCATAGTTGGTGTCTTTCTTCATAGGAATCACATGGAATATTATCTACAGTAATACCTTTTGTTTCACACAAAATGTGGCTATATTCTATAAGAAAAATTCTATAATGCTCTTTAATGAATTGTGTTGATAAATCTTGATACTTACAAAAATTCCTAAGAAATTCATCAATTAAGTCTTGATTATCTTGAAAGAACGTATAATATGGGAAAAATTTCATAAAAAAACGATGAAAACTCTCTGTTTGTTTATTTTTTACTTTCTTTTCAATATCTTTCGTAATTATATTAAATATATAATCCCTTATTTTTTTCGTTTTTTGTGTGTACACGTGTGCAGTTTTCGTTCTTTCTGCAAAAGACTCTACAAGTTCTTTTAATTCTGTTTCATTTAAGGAAAGTATCGAAGACGGTATCAACTGTTGTTGAAAATAAACCGGCAATTCACTGAATTCATCTTTGTTGCACTGTTTTAATGCTAGAAATTGTAGAGACTTTGGTGAGTTCATGTTGTTTGGTGACTATTTAGTAGAAAAGTTTTTTATTTAAGAAATATCTGTTCATTAAAATTTGTAGAATATAAAGCACTGAACTTGTCACTACGGATTAATTTCACTAAGTCTTGTTCCAAATAGAGCTGAAGATGAAGAGAATGCGATATTAAACCAGTAAACAGTGAACTTTTAACATTCCTGGATCAAAAGTATAGAGTAAAATTTAAATATGACTGACTAGTGTGAGGTCTGGACGGGAAAGGCTGTTCTCCTGTGTGCCGCGCAGTGCTACCAACATTTCTCGCTCAACGGTAATGCCAACATATTCTAAATTCAACATTCGAGTATTATAAATTCCACAATTTATGTTGTCATACTGTCATGAAAAATTGCTTGAATACAGTTTACCATAGTTTATTTAAGTAAATTGTATTGTGAATTGTTTTTACATATTTATGGTGTATTGAACAGTATTTGTATTGATTTTTGGGCTGTCCCAAAAGTGGTCCAGAACCGCCATATTATTATCTTGTTTTTACATATTTATGGTGTATTGAACAGTATTTGTATTGATTTTTGGGCTGTCCCAAAAGTGGTCCAGAACCGCCATATTATTATCTTGTTTTTACATATTTATGGTGTATTGAACAGTATTTGTATTGATTTTTGGGCTGTCCCAAAAGTGGTCCAGAACCGCCATATTCATATCTACTTATATATATATATATATATATATATATATATATATATATATATATATATATATATTTGCAAGTAACCGTAAAAATGTAAATGCATTTATAAACATTTACATTATTTTGGGTATACACCATAATCTGTTATATTTATGTTTTAAATTAATCATAAAGTGTATCAACCATTGACATAAATGTATAAGAAACAATCCTTCCGTGAACACAACTGTATCTATATGACTGATTCATAGGACTATACAATGTAGGTGGTTAAGAAAATATATACATACATAGGTTTGAGAGATGTGCTTTGGACAATAAGTGTCTAATTCTCTCCCATATAACCTAATATAGTTTCAGATATTGCAGTGCAGTAGTTGAGTTTGCCTTCTTGTCTCGATAAAAAACTATATCCCGCTAACTGTTAATGTCAACGTATCCCTAAACTGAACAGCTGGAGAAAACTTGATTTTATTTAAAAACATTTAAAGCTAATATATTTCAGATTTTTTAAATAGCATTTTAAACCTTACTAACGTAATTTGAATTCAAACACCTATCTTAAGGGAAACTACCTTAAAGTTCAGCTCATAATAAAATCATTTTTAAACGTAAAAACAAATGTTATTAAGATAGTTTTTTTACACATACCGTCCAATTTTAAATATTTAAAATCAGTAGGATAAAAGCCGTTTTACATTCTAGTTTTGGCTAACTCATTGATTGAATGTTCATTTTCCTTTCCAGTTTTCGTTGTCACGTAAATAAACCTTGTTAAAAGTTCGAGCTCTTTAAGTGTTACTGATTAAAATATACAAAGTATTAAATTAGCAGAGAAATAGCCAATTATTTACTTAATAATACTTGTTTACAACAAGTAACAAGTAAGTGATGAACTTTAATAATGAATTCATACGTTTCGAAATGTTTTACGTTTCTTTTTTTGATAGAAATGATTTGAATGGATGGGCATGATAGTGTTCTGCATTATATTTTAAATAGTCTGAAACATAAGTTTTGCCTAAATTAAATGTAAGATTTTTCCACATGAAAATCTAAAATAAATACAATTTTCGAAAGCCTCAATATTGACGTTTTTACTGTCTTTTTTGATATAGTAGTTATAATTATACAATTATAGTCTCTAGTTATACCTATTATCTCACTTGTGCTTAAAGGGAAGTCGGGAGGTCAAATGGGTCAAAAATTACTTTACTTTTTTTTGTTTTTATTGAATAATATTCTGATTTTCATAGCGGTTAATTCAAGACCAATTTCATGAAAATCGGTCGAGTAGTTCTTGAATAAAAGTTTTTTTCTAAAGGCTGTACTTCAAATTTTTTGTGAGAGTTTCAGCATTGAGAAGACAGTATTTTATATTGTACTATAACTCTTTGTGCAAAATAGAGCTGTATTACTATTACGTTTTTTGCTATTGGTACACTTGTTTGTCTGTTTTTTCTTTCATTACCTTGTTTGTTATTGTTTTCTTCTGTTTATAACCAAGAATAACATTTCAAATGTCACAGTTTATTTTCTGAAGTTCCTGGTGTTTTCTGTGTGTTAGAAGTGTTATTTCAAAAGTATTGCAATGCCTAGATTTTGTAACAAAGTCTTTAAAAAACGTAAGCAAGTAGGGAAGCCTAAAGTGGTGTTTGTAGATAGTGGTGTGAGAAGCCTAGAATCTAGGCCTAGTACACAAAGCCCAGAACCTAGGACTCGTGCACCAAGTCCAATTCCTCCAGAGCCTCAAAAGGAGAGTTTGTCTAGTAAGAAAATTAGTTCTTGTCTTGCAGATTTCAATAAGTACAAAGGTAACTGTGGCACTAATGACACTGTAAATTTGCAAATTCTTTAAAACCTGCTTGATCAATTTGTTGTTTGTTCCCGGTGTCAAGGCTCAATCTCTGTCCTTGCTGGCGAGCGGATAGGCCTAAGCACAAAACTTTTTGTAAAGTGTAATTCCTGTGGATTTTGTGTCTCTGATCTAAACAGTAAAGTGTTAGATTCAGGTAAGACTGAAATAAATGTTAGGGTAGTGTTAGCTTTCAGATGTGTAGGCCTAGGACTGCAGGCAGTAAAACATTTTTGCGGTATTATGAATTTGCCATGCCCAACGGAGTACAAACCGTACAATAAACTATTGCGAAATGTGGTAAAGGAAACAAGCTTAGGAACCATGAAAGAAGCTGTTGAAGAGGCTGTAGTTTTAGACAGATAGGAAAATGAAGAACCAGAAAGTGATAAGCCTAACCTAACCATAGCATTGGATGGGTAGTGGCAAAAAAGGGGCCACACTTCGCAAAACGGCATCGTTTCTGCAATCTGCGTAAACACAGCAAAGGTGATAGATGCAGAAATACTTAGTGAGTCTTGCAGATGCAAAAATAAACTGCTAAAAGAGTACGAATCAAAGTGTGTTGCTAATTACCAGGGGTCTATTGGGGGTATGGAGGTAGCTGGCGTGAAAAATATTTTTCATCGTTCTGAAGGGCTCCATAATGTCAGATATGACAAATATCTTGGTGATGGTGACACGGCTGCCTATGCTACTATTGAAAGCCTCAAACCGTATGGCCCACAATTTAGTATTGAAAAACTTGAATGTGTGGGCCATGTACAAAAGAGAATGGGTGCCTGGTTGCGAACACTGAAAACGAAACGTGGCAAACAGAAACATTCAGATGATAAGACAATTGGTGGCCGGAGAAGGTTGACAGATTCTGTGATCCAACAGATCACTACCTATTATGGACTTGCCATCAGGAGAAATGTTGATAGTCTGACTAAGATGAAACAAGCTGTTTGGCAGTATACTACCACCTTATTTCTTCTGATTCTCATCCAGCACATGGGCTTTGCCCTAAAGATCATGAGACTTATTGCAAGTTTCAGAAATCAGTCCATAATAAGGAAGTATACCAACGCAAAGAGCACTTTCACCTTCCAGCTGTGGTTATGGAGGAAATTAAGCCCATTTTCAGAGACCTTAGCAATAATGAACTGTTGAAGAGGTGTTTGTATGGCGGTACACAGAACCAAAGTGAATCGCTCAATAACATGATTTGATCCCAAGCGAACTTTTCTCATGCTATCAACTCTAGAATTAGGGGTATATGATGCTATTGCTGTCTTCAACAAAGGCAATATAGTCAGATGCGAAGTGTTTGCTAAATTAGGGATTGTACCTGGGGTAAACTGTGTTTATGTGCTTCAAGACATGGACATGCTACGCATCAAAAAAGCGAATAAAGCCGCCGATGAAATAGAAAAAAAGTGTCGAAGACAGTCTAGACTGGCAAAAAAGAGGCTAGAAGACGAGTATGAAGCAGAGGAAGCAGACAATCCCTCATATGGTGCAGGAATGCATTTATAAAGTAAGTTTATTTGCTAAGTTAATGGATGTTCCAATTAAATGGCTTTTTTCCGAAAATGAATTTTTTTGTTAAATAAGGAACATTATCTCCAAAACTATAAATGATAGATCAATATTTTTTTATCTTGTAGAGGCATTAATCTTCACATTTTAACACATGGCCTAAAAAAGTTTCAATCAGAAATTTTTTTATTGCGACTCATTTATAAAGATTACTGGTAATTTTTTGAGTATTTTTTTTAATCGCCAAAAATCCAAAAAATATTTTTTTACAAAAATCATGTGTTAAAATATGTATATTGTTGTGCTTTATCAAGAAAAAGACAGTTATAAGTGCTATAATTTATAGTTTTTTGGTAAATAATCCTTAAAGTTTGAGAATTTAACATGGGCTTAAATGGAGCTCCCGACTCCCCTCCAAAAATAAGTGAGAATTAAAAAAGAATATATTTAAATTTAATTAAAACAATCTTTATCGTTTGTATCAGCAGATCCATATACTTTAACACATTCATGGTTTCGTAAGATGAATATTTCAAGTAAATAACCAAGGTAATCCATAAAAAACCACTAAAGTGACTACTAATATATATATATATATATTACTTAAATTCATTAACAAAATATTTTACATTGTACATTTTTAACTAACTAATTATTGATTGTAAGCTCTTTAGATTAACAAACGAAACGGAAACTGTATTTATGAACAGTGATACTGGTAATGTTGCCGAACTAGTGTTACCTATTAATTGATATTGAGATTATTATTCTATTAGAATATATCTGATTCTACAGGCACGCATAAATCAGTTTCCCCATAAATTGGGATATTTTGTTTCGACAGGCTGGTAACAATGTTAAGTTGGCAGCAACACGGAATAAGTTCATTATTTTATGTTCCAATGGCTAGTGTAAAGTGACGCTCTTTGCATCTGTTATTTGTTTTTGTGTGTTTTAAAAATGTTTACAACCCAATAATGAGTTTACATCCTTCAGTTTTAGTAGAAGTATCATAAAAATACTGCTATAGTAATTGAAGAATTTAGTGGTAAATATCCAGGTGTTGTGATATCCACAAGACAGTAGCCTATATGTAGAAGTTAAATAAGACATTTGAAAACACAGGAAGATTTTTAAATTCCCCGAAGTGTGGTCGTTCACGATCAATTTTCAATCGTGGTAGCCCCGGTAAATCGACTCGTAAGGCGTCTGCTGAACTAGAAATATCAATAAGAAGCGTGCAAATAATGTTAAAGCAATAAAAATTTTAGCCATACCGTCCATCTTTACTAAAAGCGCTTTACGAGGATGATTCCGATAGGCGATTGGAATTCTGTGGGACAATAGTTATCCGCTTAGAGGATGGTCCAAATTTCTTGCGATAAATTTTGTGGTGTGATGAGGCGCGTTTAAAATTAAATGGGCGCGTTATTCAGCATAACTGCTTGTACTAGCGGATGTAAATCTACTGCATTGATTGGTCCTTATTTCCTTCAAGGAAATGTTAACTCATAAAGTTACTTACGGTTGCTGCAAGAAGTAGTTCCCGAGCTCAGAAAAATCCTGTTCTCAATATTCATTCGCTTATCTGGCAACACACGATGGTGCCCCAGCACATTTCGGTATCAAAGTTTAAATGATTTAAATAAATAACACATTTAATGAACGGTTTGCTTGCCGTGGTAAAATCGCCAGACCTGATCCCATGTGATTTTTCACTGTGGGGTATTATAGACGAGACTGTGTATGCTTAAAAACCTTAAAAGTTTGACGAACTCAAAAACCTCATTAGAAATGCATTTTAACTTGTTAAATAAAGATAAACCATTATTGCTAAACATTTTTAATTCTGTTCTCAGTCGTTGTATGAAATGTATACAAAATCGAGGTGGACATTTCGAACAACTGCTACAACATTGTAGGGTAATATGTAAGTAATTTCATATAATGCATTTGTATTCTCGCCTATAACGCCTTTAAATTTCTTTTCTGGGCAAACTGACATATGCGCCAACCTGTATTAACAGGACTGCTATGTACGTACTCGTTCACGTATGTGCCTGATATTGTTTAATTTTGTATAGAGTGTAATCTATACGGATATTGTAGGAAATCTATACAATTTATTTCTTAAATATAAAAAGAAATATAGATCAATAATAAAATAATGCTGTTCAATAATGATAATAATTAATAATTTTAAATTAATAATACAATTTTCTTAGTTTATGACTACATAGTGAACCAGACTACCTGAAACTCCGTTTCAACTGTAACCCTAATATTTTGTTTCCAAAGATTTTGATAAAGTTATTTTGAACCCCTGGCTTTAGGGGTATTGTTCAGAGGGCGGGTTTGATTTTGTGAAGTTTTCTAATAGAAAGGTGGGTTGTTTTGTACCTCTTTTTTGCAAGTTTATTGACACTAACTATTAACAAATATATTTTTAGATTTATCTTATTGTAAATGTAGAGGGTTTTAAAATCTTAAAAAAATCTGTAACATACTGAACAACTTATAAAACTCCAAGTGTTTCCCAAAATATTTGAGGACCTATTATTAAAAAAAATATCTAAGAAAATCCAGCTTCCAAAAAGGTTTTGACTATAAAAATTATTACAATTAAACTTAAAAGTAAAAAATATGAAAAATAACTATATGTTTGCATTACAATAAATTAAATGTATTTATGGAATTATTTGTAGTAAGTTAAAAACCACTAATAATTATAAAAGTCTTTCAACATGCCGATTAAAACCTTACAGATCCTATTCTTACAGTTTTATATCTTTTCAATCGCTTCACCCAACCTCTGAAGCTGTTTAGCTGGATTTCATCTGAAGAAATTGAAGCTACTGCATTTCTTATCCCTTACATCATATCGTCTCTATTAGTTGATCTTGTAGCTTAAACTACTTACTTTAAACTCTCCCAAAGGTAGTAGTCAAAACAGAATGAAGACAACAGGTGGTGAGGGGGGTTATCCGTCATACCCATGTATCAGAGAAATGTTCATTAAGTGTATTACGAATAGCCATAGCATAATGTGGAGATGCGCCATCTTGCTACTCACATTCTTATTAAGAAAATCAAAATTGAAACAGTTGGAATTATATTTTAAAGGTTAAAAATTAATTTCCAAATCTCATGTTATGAAAGTAATATAAACGATATTAAATTTTTATTCTTAATCATAGGATAAAACAATATAACCATTGAATAACTTAGCATTCTACACCACAGTGCTTGGAAATAGCTAGTTTACTAAACAAAAATAATTTGAAATTTCTTATAATAAATGTTTGTACATGTGAGGTGAATCACATAAACAAACCGAATATATTTTCTTTCTCCAGAAATTACATTAAGAGTATTAAAACGCATTTGCACAAGTATAAAATTTCGATTTAAATAAAACTAAGTATTATGCTGAAATCTGATATTTACATGAATAATGCTTTCTTAAGTTAATTTATGACTAATTCTGTAAAGGAGTAATTTCTATCTTTCTATATTTGCTTATCTCAATACTTAATAGAACGATTAATCCAAAGTGTTACAGACACACTTTTTATTAAATATATTTCAATAACAGTGAACCTGAAAATTTCCCCACCCCATCAATCAATTACTGTAACGATTAAACGTAAAAATACAGTTAAAAATCATTTTTATTTCTTGATCTAAAAAGGTAAAAGGGTTAGGTTTGGTATATGTCCTTGAACCTGGTGTCTAGCCGAACGATGTAGTGCGGGTACCTTCGTCACTTTCTTTGACCGGTCAGATTTATTATTTCCATGGTCAGTGTACGCGGCGTTCGGTGCAGTAGTAAAGCTGTCAAAAATAAACCCTCATCATTATGCGGTACCTTTAATAGACTCAAAGACTTTGTCTCTGAAATTCCAAAATACCCGCGCCAGAAAACTGAGGTGCATTGAAGAGCAGTGCCAAAACAAAATATTGTTGAGTGGAAAATTTCTCAGGATGTGAACGATCGTCAATATCTATGACCTGGATCATAACCCGCCCATTCATAAGCAATATTGTAGAGGCAGCATTAGGCTTTTTTACTGTAAATATTACGAACTCCTGAATGTAAGAAGATACTATAGTTAAGTCTGGTCGACATAAAAGCACGGTATCATTATCTATGGGCCCCCCACACACTCACAGGCGCTGTCCTCACAACTTCTGATTAGCTGAGATTATATTTAATGTCATAAACATATGAATCATGAAGATTAAATTTTATATCATGAAGATTGATTTGATCAGTTGAGTTAATTTGATTACTGTGATTAGCATATGAATTTGAATTTGGGCGGTTAAATATTTCATTTAACTTATTATTTTATTTTATATTGCATTAGCAGCGCTCGAGGTATTCGGTTACTAATCATTGTTACACCGTCATATAACTTAAAATCATTATCTAAACTTAATCTATTGATTTTTTTTTATTTAATAACTAAGAGAAGTTTGTTAAATAGTCTTGGACAATAGTGCGGTATGGTTATTGTGATAATCTTTTTCAACCGGAATGTGATCATGTTAAGTGCTATGGCTGTGGTAACCAATGTTGTTTTGGATGCAGTGTTAAGTAAAAACTCTTCAGAATAATGAGTGAAGAAAAGAAATTAGCCTGGAGATGTATGCACAAGTGTTAGGGAATGTCTACATCCGCGACTCCTGTAAAATAGGCCTAACCTCAAAATGAGACTCTGAGCTCAAGTCTATGATAGCTAGCCTTACCAGTAATGTTGATGGTTTTGAAAGCATACTTAGGGAAGTAAAAGGCAGCCAAAGTTTTATATCAGTCATGTATGATGAGATGAGGGTCATACATTTTGAGAATGCCTCAGCACAGGACTGCAGTGTGTGATGTCATTCCATATAATGGCTTGTAGGTTGTGGTTGTTAAAATATTATATTAATTTTACCATATTGTTTAAATGTAGTTATTCCTTTTTTTCTTTTATTATTTAGGTAATATTTAATTAATATAAAAAATTTTACGTTGCGGCAGGTTACGTGTAAGAAAGGGTCATGCGGCCCTAACTTTGCCTGTATGAATAAAGAATTTTTTTCTTTTACTCGTGGTGGGTCGCAAGGACTGCTGTCTGCCAGAATTCCTCATTTATTCTGATTATAATATAGTGCTTAGATGCGCACACGACAGATCACTAATAATAAATTCTTAAGAAAACCCTCGTAATAAACTGTCATTCCTCTCATACTCTTCATCGACCTCCAATAGTTAGGAGGTATGTCAGTGTTTGTTTAATTAACCATAATAAAAATAGATGTTCGTCTCAAAGTCTAAAAGTAGCTACGGTAACAAATTATTCGGCCATCTCTATAGATCACAAATTGAAATGTAAATTTTATATGAACAAATTGGTTAAAAGATTAGCTATCACCCTGCTCAGTACTCAGCTCATTTATAAGTCGATGTGTGAATACTTGCGGTATGGGGTACAGCCTCTAAATCGATCGTAAACCGGGTGGATATCTTGCAAAGAAACATGCAGCAAAATGTGCACAGCATTTTCCAAATTTCTGGTAACCTTTTGCTATGTAGATACAACATCTTAAATACCAAAAAACGGTTTAAATTAAAAATGATTAAAAAATACTACTTATCCTAATCGTTGAAAAGGGAAAAGATAAAACAACCTATAAATGTAGAGAATAAGATAAATATAAACTAACAAGATTTTGTAATACTTATAGGACAAAATTCGCTGAGTTGCATTATTCCAAAAATATTTCATCAAATACCAATAGAACTGATAACTTTTGAAATAAAAGCTAAACTTTTAAAGAGCTAAGCCTTGCATACTTAATTGTCTGCTTAAAATGGGAAATAATGAATAGACCAGTAAAATTATTTTTTCGAGAAAATAAATTAAATTGTATAAATTTTCATTATTAGGCAGCTTTGAATAACGTTTCATCTTATACATTGATGTTGGATTTATATTTGTACAGTATAAAATGTGTGTGTGCTCAAGTTCAAGTTCAAACTCATTTATTAATAAAATTACGTTTCACAAGTATATACCACCCCAAGGCCCTTGCAATTTGGTTGTGGAAATGTAGATGAGTAAATATGTTTAGGCTTTATGTTGGTAGTTCTTAACATTAGGATGTTTAATTGTAAGTACATTCTGCGATACTATTACCACTACTACCAATCCAATTAATTGACTTTTATATTATAATCATCAATAGCAGACCAATAACCAAGTGAGCCTGTGTGTGTTTGTGTGTGTGTGTGTGTGTGTGTGTGTGTGTGTGTGTGTGTGTGTGTGTGTGTGTGTGTGTGTGTGTGTGTGTGTGTGTGTGTGTGTGTTGTAAGGGGGGGGGAGCGCGCGTGCGTAATTGCAGCCAGCTATTATATTGAAATTATTGTTGATATATTGTAATGTATTTTTATTAAATTAGTTGGAGAATATCGTGGACATATGTTAATATATAGTAAATGAAATTGTGTTTTTTCTTGCTTTATCTATAGTCTGGTTGAAAATTTCATTAGTAGTGGCTGCAAGCACCGACACCAAAAGCGCGTTCAACATTTTTCTTTTTGTAAATTAGAAAGCACTTATATTAGGATGTTGTTTATAGTAATGCAGAGAACTAACTAATAAATTATTTGCTATTTTTTTATTTTTTATCGTGTATGTTTATTGTAAATTAATTTCTTGATAATTTAATCTGATCATTACCCCCAGAATCGCAAACTACCATAATCTAAAATTATGTATATGGCTGTGTATAAATTGAGTGTGCGGGTGAGTGTAAATTAATTATGTCCAAGCACAAATAAAACCCTAATTATTGTTAAACTTTTTTTTAAATCTTTATTTTTATCATATTTTTATATAAATCTGAAATTGTTAATTGATAGTTCTGTATCTGTATAGCAATAAATACAATTCAGATAAATTTTTATGTATAAATATCTTTTTTTAATAAGGCTGCTCATATACATTTAGGTTTTCAAGTAGTTGTTATCATTGCATAGGGAATAAGTAACATGTATTCCTGTGTAACATGTATATGCTATGCACATAAACTCCATCCTATCCAATTAATCCTCTGAAACCATAAAGCCTACACTGCATCCTATCCGACAGACACGTGACTAGAGCATCGGATACGCGGATATTTTCTGACACATTCACAACAAATAAGATCCCTTCTTTCTCATTTTCATTTTTATCCACACAAACCATAGTAGCCTATATCAGTATTTATGTAAAAAAATACAACGTAACTTTAATTTAATTCAAATGTTTTCTGTGTTCTGCAGAGCTTAGGAATATATTTTTATATGTAATATTACTTTTATTGTCTTTATATTGAATCAATCAGATGTTATCTTTGATTATTAAACTGAAGTTATTCTTTCGGTTTATTATTGCTAATTATGATTGGTTCCTTATCATAATTTTTCAAATAGTTGGCAACTAATTTTTTTAATGTTTTATAAGATAAACGTATCTATCAACTGATTACTTCAGAACATGGTCTCTGAGACTGTACATTGCAGATAATTTGACCAATAGAACTATTCAAGAGTTTTTATTGTGAAAAGGGGTGATAAAAACAAACAAATTAGAGACTCTTCAAAACCAAAGTTTATTAACGATAATCTGAATATATGTTAGAGAGAAATAAACATGCACATAGGAGGCTCACGAGTAGAATTTCAGAATCGAAGGTGAGGTTTGTTCTTCATCAAGTGCCTGAAACAGAATGCAAAAAATTAGTTTTGCATGTAAATTATTATTTGTTATTTTTCAAAGGTACAAATACTTCATTTTCTTTCAATGAATTAATTTATAAATTTAATAGTTTTGATCATTCTTGATAAATGAGCCATCTTCCATATCGGTTATAACATTTGCAAAGAGTTGGAACTTTGCAAATACACAAAAAGCATACACTTTAATATAGTGGTAGAGGGTACATAGTTATTATTACATATACCTTAAAACAACACGTATCAAGGAGAACAGGAGTGAATGAAGTGTTTATTGCGTTTTTTAACGATGGAGAATTTACCGCAACGATTTGTTTATTAACAGTGATGTAGATGAACAACATTTTGATTAAAGTAACAGTCAGAAAAAAAATATTTCTGAATGGGGTTGGAGACTGAGCAATAACCCTAATGGACCTCAATGATTTTGAGCAGTCTCAGTCTTACCAGAGACCTCTTACTAAAAGTCAGCACTTTATTGGTAACTTCGGTTTTGGAGGATAAAAGGTGCCAATCCCATTCCTAGTTCTTTTTCCAAAAGCAGCTATTCCTGTTGATCTTCCCTAGTGTTATTTACTAATGGAGGTTTTTCTAAGTAGTTTTTCCAATACATACAGTGTTATACATGTTTGATACAGTACGGTTATGTCAAGAAATACGGTTTCAAGTATCAATAAATGTTACTTTGTTAACGTATGAATGTTTTTTTTTAGTATTATTATGTTAGTTTCAAAAAGATTTGTTGGATGAGATTTTAGTCTTTCATAAACTTTTATAGCATTAGTAGTGGACAGATAAATAAGTCTTTTAATAAAACAATTTAAATTTTGAGATATATTACTTACTTGTCTAGTTTTTCCCAGAAGGCCATGAGTGCTGCACGATCCAAGTGTCGTTTTGTCCGAGATAATTGAATAACAGAGACATCCCAGCCCTGCACGTTCTTATCCATCCGCATCTCATCATATTTAAGATGAAAACCACATACTGTAACAAAATAATACAATAACAGTTATAACTAATACTTAACTAATACATAAATATTTAGCTATTTTAGATTTACTTATTTTACTTTCCTGTAATTTTATATGCAATCTGCAAGAATCTACATCAATTGACTACTTTATTTTTAATGTGAAATTATCACCAGTTAAATATTTGCTGTCTTACAAGATGTGGTTTAATACTTTTATTTTTTAACTGCAAAAATTTATAAATATTTCTTGATTTCATTAGTTACATGTTAATGATTATACGTGGCATAGAATAATCTAGACCTACTTTAAAGAAAAGTGTATTAAACATATAACTGTAAGGACATTTAAGCAATTCATAACTCATCAAATAGAATAGAGTGAAAGCTAATTTGCTAAGTAATGGAAATAATTATTATTTTCAAACAATAAAAAATTCTTTTTTATTACATCAGATTTCCCCTAATTTCGCTTTGAAGCAGATTTTGAAAGAGTAATAAATATATTGGGACTGAAATTATGATCCCGAATGGTTCTAAGTGAAAACATTCAATACAAATTATGTTTAAAGTAAAAGGTTTATTTATAATATACTTTAAAATGTAGTTAGTAAAAGTTACTTCACTACCATGACCTAACAGAATTTTTATCTGTTGTTGCCGCCATTCATTGTTTGTTAAAGACATACTAAAGGAACAAATATTTCTTTAGTTGAGGTTTGTCACTTACCTTTAGAAAATATTTCCACCGGATTTCCATTCCAGGGCCACCCTTTGAACTGCCAAGTAGGGCCCAAAGCGAAGACAGCCACGACTCGGTCCCAGTCGTATGGAGTCAGCTTCATAGGATTATCAATTACTCTGTAGGGAACTGTCAGCAATCCATTCTTTCGCCGTTGGAGCAAAACTTCATTTTCTCGTTTAGCACCTTGGGCCTTTTTTTCCTCTGTTGTAAAAAACCTGCAAGAAGAAACCAAGGAACGAAGATTAATTTACTATGTGTGTTAGTTGATAATTTAAAGCTGTTAATATAATTACCATTCTCTGTGATTCATTAAAAATACTTTACAATTATTTGTATAAAATAAATTTAAGCACAAGTATTTACTTATAAAATAATTAAAGAAAACTGTTAATAAACAATTACATCCGTACCAAAAATTACCAATTGATAAGGTAATTCGTTATGTTCTTCAACAACTTGATTATTTACTGTGCTAGTTTTAAATCATAACACTTTTACTTTTCCATCCAACAACTATAATAATAAACTACAGCTCTCAATACCATTGCTGCTGATATTATTTATAAAACTCAAGTTAATGCTCCTTATACTTTATTATTGTTTTGTAAATTATTATAATGATGTAAAGCATTATAACTAAACATAAAAACAAACTCCATCTAGAAACTTACCTATATTTGGATTTTGTAACTTTAAAATTAGTATAAATTCCAAATAATATAATATAATATATCAATTTGTTTTTAATTTAAATTATGAGAAATAAAATAGGGTCCTTTTTGTAAATTTTATTTCTTATTAAAAAGATTTTTTGTGAGTCGTTAAGGGTTATGAGCAAATTGATGGGTTAGTTTAAAATATGAATTAAATAGCTAGGTTTTTAACTTGGCCTAAACTAATTCAATTAACATAGCAGCATTTTACAGACTTTCCACTTTTCCATAAACTAATTACACATTAAGTTGTATAAGATTCTCAATTTGAGCCCTCTCTAGTGCCTTACTTGTTGTAAGTTTACACTTTAGTTATAGAATCTCATAAAAAGTAGTGTAATAAACAAGGAGGTAATTTAATTGGTTTAAACAAATTTAGTTAGTTTTACACGGCAAGAACAAAATTGCACCTAGTGATTTTAGTTCAATCTGGCAAAAATATGGCGTATAAAAATTAATAACTTAACAAATTCATGTTTGATTAACTTCATACTCCTTAAATACCTATAAGGTAAAACAGATAGCTTTACTATGTACATTTTACATTATTTTATAGTATTTTTTAAAGCAGAGAACTTTTTTAAAACGTATTTACAAATGTTTTTAATTTGCTCAAAGTTCTTTATATTATACTATATGTAGCATAGGTATACTACTATAATGAGTTACTTACTTTAAGTCCTGCAGGATGTCCTTGGCATTGTACATTGTGATGAGAGAGATGTTCGCCGCAGGGATGATGATGATAGGAGTACGAGAGGTTCTCTTTGCCGGTTGGGAACACAACTTGAGACCAGTCTGTAATAACATCATACAATTTTACACAAAAAACCGAACACAGATAGATACAGTTCAACAATGAATTTTTTAATGGTATCCCATCAAAACTCATTGGTGTCTGGAGTTCATCATGTATTATATATAACTATGATTTGTGAATATAATTCAAGAAATAGTGATATAACGAAAACGTTGAAGAGTACATATCGTTCTTCCCTCTTACTTGAAATTTACTTAATCAAGGTTATTTGTACTCATTCCTTATCACATATTTTGAATCAAGATGGTGGCTTGTTAAACTTTCAAAAAGAATTTGATCTATTATATCGGTTAGTATGCGTCACAGAGCAATCCAGACATATATCTGAGGTTAATTTCAACAATGTCTGTTTCTAATAGCCTCTTCATAATTTCATTCAATCCACGACATTATCTGCTGACTACTCAAAATTACTATCTATATTGTTCATTTTCTTTCATACAACATTTCAAAACTTAATTTCTTACTGTAAGATATTTAGTATCATACCAAATAAACTTTACTTCTTCTACGATTGGGATGCTTCTTTCTTTCTTGTAATAATAGAACACAACAAATATGATTTGAGTATGTGACTTAATTTTTTTAAATATAACTAAACTAAGTATGAACTTAATTTGTACCAAACTGAGAGAACTTTACCATTGCTGTTGGAATGGTCTCAGGTTGATATGTCTGAGGGGCTGGCAATTTCTTCGGTTGATCGCCTTCAGTCACTGACTTCAAGGACATTCCGTGGTATGTTCCCATTGTATTGATTTTAAACCCTGCTGTCTCTGTAACAGTTTTAGTTAAATTTAAAGAATATTAATCACATATTAACCTAATATAAAATCGTTTATATAAAGTTAAAATAATCTTTTGAGCTCTTATGACATTCTTGTTGAGAATAAGACTGGTTATTTGAAACATACGGTAGGAGATTTGACACTAGTTAACTCCTATTCCAGAATGAATCACCTGAGACTTTGGAATTATAAACTTACATAGTAATCAAAACGATTCAATATTATTTGAGTGCGAACTATATGTTCCTCAACAAGATCATATCATGGTACATATAATCGTTGAATAATTATAATTCTCTTGACACAAGAAGGAAACTTATAAATAATGTGGTAAATTTACCTTTCTCCTGTCTTACGAACCGCTCCTGACCGTAACGGTTGTACACATTGGCCTGAGGGATGACTCTAGGAGCGAGGGGCCGTACGATGGGAGTGGGTTTATATGTCAAGGTCGGTGTTGCAGCAGGAGGTCTATGTTTGCTCTCCTCTTTTACTTTTACTGACTGCAGAATGGCAAACACGTTTTGTGCGAACATCTGAAAAAAATATAATAACATTTAAATGAAATGTTATTCAAGTAGATTCAGATTTAGTAAAGTAGCCTACTGCATAAGGATGTTACTCTTACATGAGTAGAAAATCTGTTACCATATCATGGACCGTTGTGCTACGTTTTATTATATATTTCCAGCCAATCATCAGTAACGATTATAATGTAATCAAAGACAACAACACTTAATAACACTGTTAAAAATCAGTCAAGAAGTATCCTAACTGAGTTATTACCTATTTTCCAACTAAAGACTAAATATTGCTGAGAAATGTTTTATATGGCTTAACAGTAAATACACCCATACTTTAAGATTATTAAGTTAGATATTGTACGGTGTAACGAATTCATGCACTGAAAATGTATTTCCATGACTCTTCAAAACTGAATATCTAAGATAATTCTGGATTCTGTAACAAAACCTTTAATATATTATTCAAGTTTCACCATGATTAAACCTATAAATCAACTTACTTTTCCTGTGCTTTGTAATATTGTAGTTCTAGTCCTTCCCCGACGTTCTCTGGCTAATATGTCTTTAATCATGTCTTCTTCATCGACGTCCATCATAAGTTTGGGTTCAGAACCAATATCATCTTGTCTTTTAATAGTAGTCCTCTTCTTGACCAAGCGCTTCGCTTTGATGGCAGCTATCTCTTCTACTGACATTGTTTCAGATAGGGGTCTGAAAGGAGATTTTACATAGTCATAAAACCATTAAGTGACGTGAAATACATTATTCTATTGTTGCTACTGTTTAAGAACGATAGTCATAAAGCTAAATAGTATTGAATAACGAATAATTTACTGCATCTTGGCCAGTTGGTGAGGTACAGGTTGTGATAATTTTCAAAACTTTTATTTCCTTCGCACTCAGACGATAAAAATACTAAGTATGAGTTCAACAGGCCATGAGTCATACAGTAGGCTATTTTAAACGAATTAATAGTATTATAACAATAAATTAGACTTAAAATATTTTATAGGTAGTTAGAACTCCTCAAGAGAACAAATTACCGATTTAATTAGGAGTGTTAAGCCTTTAGTAACATTTGATATGCATTGAGGAGTAATAAGTCCAAGTTTGATAATAACTATTAATATTTCTGTAGAATATTAATTACGTTTTGTTAAAAAAATGTTTTAATGCAAAACACTCGGTGGCTTAAATTAGCTATGTAATAAGCATAACAGTATAATATTTTTTAAACAGGTCTTTCGTACTCGATTAGACATGTTTAATTTATTTTAAAATTAAGCCTTTACTATAATGAATACCCAAATTCACTTACTTTATGTTGTCAACAGTTACGGACACTTCTTTGGGTGTCTCCAATCTCGCAGCAAGCTGCTGTTTCAACCTCTTAACTTGAACATCTTCTAGCTTCGGTTTCTTTGCCACGCTTTCTATTGATTCGTTAGGTGCACGTTTTACTGGTGTCAGAGTTTCTACAGGTGCACTTTTATCAATATTTGCTGAGGTAGCTGTATGTCCATGTAGGTAAGCCAGAACGTCTTTTCGGTCAGGTCTTCGCACAGCTTGTATGTTTTCAGCCTACATCAAATTCAAGAGTTATAAACACATAAAAAATAAATTTATAAAATATAGAACTTAAGCGTATTTATAATAAAAAATTTCAAAAAACGTAACGCAACTATAAATCCGTTAAAACATTCTATCATTCATTTATTGGATGAGCGTTGGCAAATCCTACCACTAGAAGGACTGGGAATATTGTTTTTTTCTGCCTTTATGTCCTTACAATATCTCGAAAACAAAATGGTCACTAGACTAAATTTTACACGATGCTCATTTCTATCTAGACAACACTGAGTTCAACAATGATGTGAGTCACTCCATGTAATTTAGCTGAGCGTTAGGTAATATGATACTTCGTGGAAGATTAATTAAATTTTGCTCATGTTCAAGTCAATGTTTTCATTAATTATTTACATTTTTCAATGTATTTAACGCTTTAAATGCAATTTGTGATACATTCTCTTTAAACTAAGGATACGCCGTTGATAAAATGCAATATTCGTAAGATACTTACCGCAGCTTTTCGGACATACGTAGAATGTGGCAGTTTGACATGCTTGAGTAGAAATAACAAACACCCCAATGTATAATATTCCTTTGGAGCCCCATCTTTACCAGACCTGCAAAAACATTTCACTGTAAGGAATAATGATCTTATGTTTCATAAGTATTATCTGTGGTCTAATATCTCTGTATTTATCACAATTTAAAAACTGTCTGTTCATAATATAAATCCATTTATAATGGTATCACTTTCAATCTTAGATTATGTCAGAGAAAATTATATCTTAAATTTATACAGGGTTCTGCTTATACTTATTTCTATTTGTTTATTGCTCGTTTTTCTGTTAAAAAAGAAATAAATATCTTATAAACCCAGCATCTATTGTATTTTTATATCTCTTTATACTTATGTTTTTTTTAGTTTGAAATTGTTTAATTTAATTTATATTTTAAAAAGTTAATGAATGGTTTTGTCGTTTCTTCGGGACAAGTTTTATTAAATTGTTTTACGTAATTTTTTTAAGTGAACATAAGGTAAGGCACAATTAAGCGTGTTTATATTTACATTTGGACTTTAAATCAAATTATTTACTGCAATAACTACTTATAAATTTTCATGCTAACCTGAAATTTTTTAATTTGTATTATATTTAGTTTTTTGTAAAAAAATGTGTTTTGTTTTTGTACTTTAAAATTCTGCATTTATTTTAAAATATAGTCAAAACAAGAAAATATTACCTACATTCCTGGCGTTTTTTTTAGGAATAAAATAGTACAATATGTTTTTACTCAACCAACTTAATTTAGTAATATTAATTTCATAGAAATCTAGTTATATAAAAAGCCGTTAAATCAATGGCAATTCAATATCATAAAAACTTAAAAGATTGCGGTGTTAACAGGTACCAGTTCTTTTAATATATTATACTAACAACGAACATTAATTATCTATTTTTTAATACTCATTAAAACATAATTAAAGTTTTTAATTCGTTGCTATTTTTATAGACTCATAAACGTAATATACATATTTATACAAATTAAATATAATTAATATAATATAACTTTGGACATATAACAAAGATTTACGAACAATAACTTCAAGTTTTTATGTTGGAAAAGCCATAAAATGTACTTCAACAAAATTATAACTTTCAATATTCCTTAATTTCAGTTTTTAAGATATAACGAAAGGTTTTGATGAATTCACGAGATTATTTACGCAGAGATTATATTACATCAATGGATCAAAACGAATAGGACAACATTAAGACTTGTAAGTAGTAACTAGCCATAAAAGCTAACCATCAAGCTAACAAGGTTAGACAGGCAATGCAAGTGTACAAGGACATGCTGTTTGACATGACTTTAGAGCACGCAACATAAATACAAGTAGTAACAATCTCCATAACAACTTCTCTGGTGGCAGAAACGATCGCGTACTTATCAGTTACGCTCGAGGACATCAGTTCGGTTTCTGACTCCTGACATATATTTATGCTACAATCAATCACATAGATCTTGTTATTTATTGTTCAGATTTTATTGTTGCTGTTGAATTTTATTGTTGTTAATATTTTATACAATCGTTTTACCATATTATATATATAGGCCTATATATATATATATATATATATATATATATATATATATATATATATATATATATAGAATCTCATGGCGTCCGAGGCATGCGACTCTTATGGCTTAAATCATTATTAAGTCAAAGTGCTCAAGTGGTTCAAACCTTAAACCAATTTTCCAAACCAATTCAACTAATTTATGGAGTTCTTCAGGGCTCTATACTGAGTCCAATCCTTTGCACATTATACGTTAACGACGTACATTCCTCGCTGCTGGATGGTAAAATCGTGCAGTTTGCTGATGACACAACTCTCTGTTTCAGAGATAGCTCAGAAAAAGGTTTTGAGCTACAAACCTTTATCGATATCAAACATTGTGTTCAATATTTCAATAGCCTCAACCATCAAACGAATTCTTTGAAATCGAACGTGCTGAATTTGGCACTGTGTCTAGTGCACTCACAATGTGGGTCAGCCGTCATGTTGGCAGATTCCATATTGGATGAAGTCTACTCAACATTTCTTGGAATACTCCTCGATCGAGGGTTGACATGGAATAATCCCATCGAGCATTGTGAGCCAAACTGTCCTCAGGAATATACGTGTTGAGGTCTTTGGCCCGGTACTGTTCCAGTCAGGTATTAATTGTGGCATATTATGAACTAATACACTCTCACCTTTCCTAAGGAGTGGTGTTGTCGGGGGCCTGTGTAGGCTATAATTTAGTAAGGGTGTTCAAATTCCAAAAAAAGCTATTGGTACTATTACAAAGTTGAATTTCATAGAGTCGTGCAGGACAGCATTAAAAATTTTACAACTGTTGACTTTACCCAGTCTCTACATTTAAGAAACATCTTCGTTCTGTTTGTCTAAATGTGCCCTAACCAGGAAACGTGACATACACGGGTATGACACTCAAGGCAGACATAACTACCATACTGAAAGATATGAACGGTGGTTTATGAGCACTTGCCTTCGCAGGCAGGTGTTCATTTCATCAACAGATTGCCAAATTCTATGAAAAAATGCCTAAACACCCAAGGAGTTTTAAACGCTTTCTGGTGTCAAATGCACTATACAGCGTTGACAAGTTTCTGGCGTTTAACTGGGAGACCGCCCAATTGGATGACTGACTCCAGCGCTGGAAGTGGGTTGAAATTGGGGAAGGATGAATAAGACTGGAATGTATGAAAAATTATGTAAGTTTGGACGTGGTGGTAATGCGGTGTGAGAGATTAAAATTTTCGATTAAATCATGTCGTTTGCAATTGTTACGAGCAATTAAAGATTTGTTTTGAATTGGTTTGAATACATGCTTGCTAGTAAAATTATAGTGTAGTGCAACAAGATTTGAGATCATTTAACTTCTTTTAGACACCTGCCAGTTGATATTTAGAAACAAACGCATAGGGTTATTATAATTATTTCTGAATGTAGTGTATATACGTAAACATTCTTTTCCATGAACCACTTGTGAATATACAATATCTTGTTTAAACAACATTCCGATCTTAGGGCAGATATTAGGCTAATTATTATCCATGGTTACTTGAACCTTATCGATTAATCTCATTCATTCTTATATAGAGATAATAAATCATTCGTATTAGGCCTAGTTGATTTCATTAACATTTTTTTTTAACATTTTAGACGATTTGGACCAAAATTATAGTTGTAAGATTTTAAATAAACTAAAAATAACTAATTGCAAAGCAAGGATACAATCAATTTAAGCAGGGTAAAAAGTACTCATAATTTTTCATATATAATCTATGTGTGGCAATGATAATTAATCACTTATGATAATGAAAGTCATATGACAAAGAGGCAACAAATTCAGTTCAATGAAGTTATATGGCTATAAGATGTAAGACAACATACGAGACGAGCTTAAAGAGTACGCAAGAAACATATTTTATAAACTATGAAAAAGATAAAAAGCACACACACACACACACACACACACACACACACACACACACACACACACACACACACACACACAGAACTCCATTCACTAATTAAGAATGCTCACTCTTGTCCCTCACCACGGTAAACAAAAACTAAATAAATTAAAAATATCATCGCAATATTATATCTAAATTTTGCTAAACAAACTACACGAACAGAAACTGTATACATACAGTTTCCATTTAACTACATACACGCACGTATTCCACATATGCATTCACATATAAACGCGTACACACATAAATACACGTACATATATAACTCATCTGTATTTAGGCTACATTTGCACAGAAGCACACATATAACTCCATACACACGCACTTATACTGATACGACTCACGGATACAATATATGGTTTAGGGACCTCCATAACACGCTCGTAACATGCATACCCGTATGGTCCTCACATACGCACTCGTGAACTCATCAATTTTGTTCAAGTAATGAAAAAATTCCCTCACTACCACTCTTCTTACTAATCCACTCATAATTCATCTTACTAAGTAGAAATGTAATCATATATTTATTCAAATAAGAGTTAATAATATGTACAGACCGCCAAGGTTGATATAACTGATATAACTAATGTTATTTCTAATTTATTGAAACAGCTCTCACTTCTCCATAACACGAATTGAGTTATAAAATATAATTAACATCATTATATAAATTACATTACACACACAAAGTAATTCAAAATTTGACTAATATACTTGATTGTTTATACTAAACAGTTATGTACAGAAAACTTCTCATGAATTTTTTAAGTACGGAAACATGCTACCTTACGATACACAGTGAAAAATATAACAAAATAAAATTAAATAAACGAGAATTATAATGATCGTGGTATAGTACAAACAGCTTATATTTTATTATTCTTCGACTAATAATTGTTCAAAATAATTGGTTTCACTGTGATAATAGAATTTTTAGCTTTTTATGAAAAATAATAATTTGCCTAACCAATAAAACTTATATGTTTAATGTATTTAAAAAATAAAGTGCCTTATTTATAATTTACATGTTAAAACTTTCAAAATGCAATCATCAATAGCATTACCTAAACCGAAATATATTAATCTTATAATGGTATAAACAATATGGAAATAATAAACAAAAACAATATATCCATGCACCGACTGTATAAAACCAGTTAAATCTTGTACAAAGAAAAAAACAACTGTCTGTTGGAAATAAAAATGCTGCCCTTGAATTCTTGGTTCCAATCTAACCCAGCTGGTAAACGGACTGTAGGTCCACGTCGTAAAACTGTTAGTCATTTCTCTCCTACTTCTTAAGGGGTGGATAGTGGGTCCACGATCCCGTCCTAAGACCCACTGTCCGACTCATGGGGTTTTTTTTTGACGAGGGATTGACAGGGGATCGCCGTACTCACTCTACAGCACTTGAACGGATGTTTCGAGATTTACACTCTAGATCTGTTAAATATTGTACAGTAGACTACTGTCTTCTTACTAGTTCTTTCTGTCTAGCTACAGAAGAAGACAGATACAGAAAGATTGAAAAACAAGTTATATCCGTAACTGAATGTCGGGTTAAATACACCATTTATATCCTAAGAATAACGAGTAACGATTATAATGGTCTTTGATTTGTGGATTCTTTTTTGCCCCGCAAGCAAAATAACTATCAAAGTATCGTAAAATGCTCGGAAAAATCAGGTAAATGGATTTTTCCGATAGTTTAGATTGAAAGAGCCTGTTACCTTTAGTCAACTGTTCTATGAAACATTGTTGTATAGCACAATCATATGTGTAATTAATTTATCACTATTTTCAGTTTGTTTATATTTGGTCCTGAAAGCATAGTATTAGCTTTATAGTAACAACACTTCTTATTCAACCTTTTCTGCAACCACTGTTAAACACAGAGTAAGAAAAATATCCAGATAAGAAATTTACAAGATTAAAAACCTTGTAAATTTCTTACAAGTATTTTCTACTTTAAATTGTAAATTTTAACAAATATTTAGTACGCAGTGCTTGGTGAGTAGGCCTAATGTAATACAAATATCAAATAAAACTTTACTATATCACATTTATTATAAATTTAAAGACATTTATTAAACGTATCTTAGTTAAATTTCCACACAACTAGTCTTCTCAATAACTACCTTTGTATATATATATATATATATGTGCGTGTGTGTGTGTGTGTGTGTGTGTGTGTGTGTGTGTGTGTGTGTGTGTGTGTGTGTGTGTGTGCGTGTGTGTGTGTTTCCTTGGTCGAGCAAACAATATAACGACACTTACTAAGGCACACAATATATATAGCCTGGAATAAATTACAATGGCCATAAGTATACACTTTTAGACAGATTCTCTTGGTCGTAGATACAAGGAAATCTCAACGTTGGCGTCAGAAATATAAATTATTTGAACCAGAAGAGCTCATCGACAGCCTTCGAAATTGCGTACGAAACTGCGGGACTACTAGTTTTAACATGAATTGTTATCGTGAACCCTTCAAATATTTTTTAGCATTTGTATCTTTAATTAACTACGATATTTCAAATTTTAAACTGTTTAATTTATCTTAAAGACTAATAAAACTAACAGGGTTTAAAATATATTTAAGAATTTGTTGCGATCGATGTAGCTAGTTACTACTAGTAACTAAAAATATTATTCAGGGATCACTATATGAACGAACTTAAAAATATTTAGTAGTGGCATGAAGCAATGAATAGCAACTCTAAGTTTAAATGGAACTCAAATCTCTTGTATCCGGTCTTCACCGAATTGCTTCATCATTTGAGTGATACCTATCGTTAGCGGCATACGGTCGTAAAGGACTAAAATGTTCTGCATCCGGTCTTCTTCGATCACTGTTTGTATTATACACTTGCCGAATAGGAGCGGAAGTTCAAATCAATAGATTTCCCAGATAACTGGAATTTCCAGGAATGGACTACTATTCGAGTGCATTGTCTAGAAAGTTTAAGTAGTGAGGTCATTTCCTTAATTTTGTCATCTTGAGTCCGAAATCTGTCTACCCCCATATACCGTATTATACTAACGACGGACCAAGATAAAGAATAATTAATACAAACTTACTGTAGATGTTTATCATTCATTAGGATATTGCCGAAATACTCAGATAGCAATCTAGTGATGAGTGGAGTTTGTTTGTAGCTTTGAGATGTCTGTTGTCATCAGCTTCTTCTTTCTAGCGGCCGCAAGCCACATATCCATTGTGCCACGATACATAAAAGCTGCGATGATAGTTGGATGCTGGGTGCCAGACTTGGCATACGGTGGACTACATTTAAGTCACTCCTATTGTACGGCACATCTAAAGGTTTCACAATGGCTTCCATATATGCCTTCTTTAACATCGATATTGTTCCGCCGGGTGTATTGTTCAAGAAGCTCACATTTTAAAAGCCGAAATTCTTGTTTTTTTTCCTTTATTCATTCCTTCATATTATCGGCCATATCTTTTCTAATTGTCTGAAGCAGAGCCATGACGTTGTCCGAACTTAATATTTTAGTGTCAGATTTGCCACTGAGATGCTGAATCTTCTGTCTCACGCAAGTCGCACCGCCACGTGCCCTTTTTACTTCGTAGTCTCTTCACGGCGTCCGTAGTTTACTATCTGCAGCGAGCATGGTGATAGAGGACACCGCTTTTTTTGCACTTTTTCTTTGGCACTTTCCAGATCAGTGTTGCATTTCGCACATTTTTGGACCATTTAATAATAATGGTCAAAACATATTTAACTGTCATAATGTACAGTAATCATTTAAATCAATTTAATATTGGCACAAGTCTTTATATAAATGACAATAAATAAATCAGTGAGTAATAAATTTCAATCGCGAGGAATCGAGATCGCCACACGCACAGACCGCCTCGGTGGACAGATTCACGGAGCTTATCAAGGAGAAATGCTTAAGCGACTGATATGGGCTGAAAAATTCTGATAGGGTCAGAATTAAAAATTCCGGGACAGTTACTAGCCAACACCCTCTGAGGAGCAGTTTTAAATCACTAAACACTACATATAGTGCCCCCCTGGAAAGTCTCCGGAACGATTTAATAATTTTTTATAAATTTCTTGTAAAACAATTAGACTTGGTATATCAATATTATTAACTATAAAAGTATAAGAGTGTATTTGATTGAGTTTATCTCATCAGGGAGACGGCCCACAGGAGTCAGAAGAAAATCTTAAAATAGAGTATAGGTTGAGAAGTACATCAAACTAAAGGTATTTTATAATAGACCTCTGCCGAACACAATGCTGCAAACCGGGCCTTAAAAGGGTTACCCAAGATGGCGGCGTTTTAAAGTTTCTTAACATATTCGAAGGTATTTCTAGAGTGCCTTCGTTGATGCGATGAATTAGTTCTTGTGTGTTGGCAACAATGGGATTTCCGGAACAGGTATTTATGAAAAGTCACTAGCCTTTACATCCTTGTTAGTAAGTGAATGATGTTAATTACAATCCTACTGTCATTCCAACTTTAAAGTGATACGTCACATCTTTGTAGAATACATTCAGATAGGGAATTTGAGTTTTCTTTAAATTTCCACAATTTATCTTGTGATAGCCTACAGTGTACATATGTGTGCATTGTAAATTGGTTTTAACGCACGTTTTATCAACACTGACTAATTGTGTACTTTGTTACTACACCAGATGATATCTCTGATCTGGTGATCTGATTTGCTCAAGTTGTGTATTTATTTAATGACAGTTTCCCTGAAAGACCATCAATATCAAAGTCTACAGTATGTAGAACAATCCAAAGTTTCGAAGAAACTGGCAATGTAAATGGCCGTGAAAAAGTGGTACCTAAATCTTCTAAAAATGAAGAGAAATCCGTAGACGTATTACAGATATTCGTCGGAAAGCCACGCTCATGAGCTAGATCTAGATCTGCAGCAACTTTTCCTGGTATAAGCCAATTTTTAGTGCTAAAAATGTTTAAAATGTTAATAAAATGTCCATGACAATAAAGTATTATTATTAAAACAAAACACTATCATCCTTATAAGTTGAAATTGCTTCTGGAGCTTTCGGAAGATGATTTTGATAGAAGAGTCAATGATGGATAGGTGTGCACAGGTAATTTGGATAGGTGTGTGCACAGGTAATTTCTTATGTAAGGTTATATTTTCAGACGATGCTACCTTTACACTTCACGGATATGTAAGTAGGCTTGACTTCTGTTATTGTGACTATAGCAATACTCACTGGATGAGAAATAGCCCTCTCTCTTTACACACACACACACACACACACACACGCACACACACCAAAGGTGAACATGTGGATAGTTGGAAATCGCATTGTAGGACCCTTTGTCATCCATGACAATGTTAATGGGGGTTCATATGAATTGATGTTGGAAGATAAAATTGTACCGGCTTTACGTACTATATTATGCCAAAGTTATAACACAGTATGGCCAGCATGATCGTGCACTTCCTCATTATCCACTACAAGTACATGAGCTGCTAGACAGAGTTTCCCAATCGTACGATAGGGCGTAAGGGAACAATATAGTGTCAACTTAGAACACCAGATTTAAACCCCTTAGATTTCATTTTATGGGGTTATTTAAACAAAAAGTGTACATAACCCTGCCAAAACACATGAACTAATTCATCGCATTAATAAAGAAACTCGGCAAATACCTTCGGATGTGTTACAAAATGTTGTTATTGGATTATACCACAGACTAGGCTATTACTAACAGAAACTTGGAGAGCATTCTGAACACTTTCTGTAACTTTAAGTAGTTTATTTTAAATTCCACTGCATTAAATTAATTTTATCTTTAAGAAATAAAATAATATGTGATATACTAATTTACCAAATTTTAGAGAAACTAAATACCGCAATTTTGGATAGATTAAAACCTCCATCTGTTACACAACTAGTGACTAGACGCCAAAACATGTTTATCCAATGTTGAACAACTGGTCACTAGTCAATTTTGCATTTATCTATTTAATCAAACTATGCTACAAAAAAACTTAAGTAGGACAAATATTACACTAAATTAATTGTGATCTTTCACTAATTATTTTCATTTATAGATTATTTAATAATAATGCGTAATACGTATGCACCAAAATTATAAAGTTGCAATAAAAATTTTGTTTTGCCGTGTCTGGTCACGCACTTCAAGAGAACGCAAAAGAACGGGACTTTCCCTTATACTTTTGCCGTGGGAAACTTTGCTTATGAATGAGTTTGACTACATCACTGCGTTCAGAATGTATTTTTCAAGAAGATCATCTGCTTCAAACATCTGTTCGGTGATATTTGTTGCAAAGAAACACCTTCCATGCAAACATTGTTTGCGACATTTCAGTATTGACTAGTTTCACTAGCCGCTAATATTTTATTGTTTTTCGTAATATTATTGTTGTGTTAGTATCAAACAACTTTTCCTTGTAAAATTTTATAAAAAGTGGTACGGTATACTTATCTTCAAGGAATAAGTAAACTAATGAAAGTGTTTATTTTATGATCAAACTTTATAATTTCGAGAATACTGCACCGAATTGATGCACCGGCATTACTCATTGTGTATCATAAACATTTATTTGTGAATTATAAACTCGTACCCGTAAACCTTACCGTGATCAATAATTTATTTGTAATCAATTTATTGTATGATAATTTAATGACATTCAGAATTTTCTAGGCTAAATTGTGATATAAAAATCGTCATACTTAAGCCTAAGCCTAAATTAAAATGAAGTACATTATTTTTTATTTATTGAATACTATGATTGACCTAGTAAATCTTGAGGTGAACTTAGGCCACTACTATTACACAATGAGTTTTTATTGTAATACGTTAACTTCATTTTAAAAATTTTCTGACGGAATAATATGTGTTTTTTACAACTGGTATTTCTTGACAAAACACTTCTTAGGATTTGTACCAAACATTTTTAGATATAAAAGTAAAAAAAGTTTTGTTTTCAGAAATGTTATGCTACGTGGTAAACATAGAAAAGGTCTCAAAATATAACAAACATATCAAAAATATCTTAAAATGGTAGAATTTGAATATGTCATATGTTGTAAAAACACAACAATTCACTATTTACCAAAAGATGTGTACAAATATTGAGAAAAGTGGAATTTTTATGATTTACATAAAGACCTTTTTAAGACATTTGTATATTTTGAAAAAAAAGTAAATTATTTATATTTTTATAAGACTTTACTTTTGGATATATTTGTTTGACTTTTAGTTTTTTCACTTATAAATAAACTAATACAAAATCACTAATAAAAACATTAATCCATCTACAGATAAATTTGCCTTGTATCGTACTGAATTATACAATATGAAGTATACAATAATGTGTACTTAGCTTCAATAATAAATATTCTACATAGGTTTGAGTGAAGGTGTGCAAAACTAGCAAAATAGTGTCTGCCATTAAAAACAACATTCACTTACTGAAAAGGATGTAAAGGCTAATGACTTTTCAAGAATAAACTATCCCGGAAATATAGAACTAAATAGTCGCATCAATGAAGAAATTCTAGAAATATCTCCGGATATAAATAAAAAATATATTAAAATATATAAAAATATATATGGAAATATATTCTATTCTATATGTTAAGATACTTCAAAGCGCCGCCGTTTTAGGTAGGGTAAGCCTTTTAAGGTCCGGTTGGAGTCTGTGTTTTACTATAAAAGATATTTAATTTGATGTACGACTCGACCTATGCTCTATTTTAAGATTTTCTTCTGACTCCTTGTGGACCGTCCCCCTGATGAGATAAAAACCTGACAGTCGCATACAAAATTATATTTTGATAGGCGATATTGATATACCAAGGGTCATTGCTTTACAACAAATAGTAAACCTTTCTTTGAGTTTTCGAGCACGCTGTGTATTATATAACCTGCTTCTACGAAGGACAACCAGACCCTACAATGAGCTGATGATCTGGCCGCTGTAACGGGGAAATTCCCACAACAGAAAGATCGATAATCTTCGCCGACAACATCATAAATACCTACGCTGTCTCTAAAGACGGCGGTTTCTCATTATTATGATTCTTTGAAATATTGACAATGCCGGCACTCAACACGTCTGTAACACTACTTTGTATTGATCCGTTACCTTGGAAATGTCATATCCTCTGAACCGTTTTTCCAACTTTACAAAATCTGTTTCCATAAGCTGTGTGCATATTAATTAGCCATAACTACGAACAAACGGCAAAATATGTTCCTTGACCCTTGAATTAAAGTTGCAACAATATAACTACTTAACACAATTTAAGATAAAATCAGATAAAATTTTGGTAACAATTTAAATGTTCTACTATAACAATCAGTACACTCAAACATTACGAATACTCTATACATAATTATTATTACCATAATGAAAATGAGTGATTGCGGAGAGTGAATTTTGAAAAGTAGCGGATGAAAAATCCTCCAAAATACTTTTCTCACATCTTTATATTGCCTATTAATAAGCAATATTGTACCATGATCCAATGTTCTTAGTAACATAATATAAACCATAGTTTTACGATAAAACACCACTTTGAACAAGCCACATTTTTTAAAGTTCAAGTGTGTTTGTCTTTTTCTGACACTGAAGGATACCTTATTAATTCCTGATAAACCACTTCCCTCCCACCACCAGTTACTAATACCATACACACCTATTGATTAAAACTTAATATTTACACACGCCAAGCAAATTAATACATTATATAATATATTTACTTTAATAAAACAAATCGAATATAAATATTTTTGGAAATTAGTAACGAGTAATATTGTATGAACAATCATATAGCTTAAAATTTAAGTCATTTCATAATCTTAAATTAGTTTTCATTCGTATTAAACTTCAAGTGTTTACAGCTACAACCCCACGCATCATTGTACCATTAATTAGTTTCACCATGTTCAGAAGAAAGTAAGAATACTATACAAATGTATTATATTAACTGTGCTAAGTATTACAAATCATCATATACCTAATTATTAATATTATGACCAGCTGCCATAATAGACGGGGATATCTCAACGACTCTTATAGTTAGATCAGTGATATTTTGGATTAACTTAGTAATTCATAAATTATATAAAAATAGGATACGTTAAAATCATTCACTTTACTTAGAGTCACTGTGACACAGAAATGAGTCTTTATAGCCTCGGTATGAAGTAAACACATGGAATCGGTACTTGGAAGCATTCACCAATGTAGTAGTGATGACATTATTTTAAAGGTCATGTAAAGTCTAGAAGCTACATCTTTCAATAAAAGATCCATTACCTATTATAACTTGTAGAAATTTCAAATTAAAAAAGACAAAATTTTCCGGGATTGAATACAAATGTCCGGTACGTTTAATCATAACAACTATGAATGCAGCAAATGAATATTCATAGTACAATCAACCCTTGAAGTAAGTAGCTATACTAAGCTTTCAAAGATATGAATAAAAAATGAAGTTATTTTCTAATAAATCATAAACGTGTATCTTTATTTTACAAATACCTTACCTACAATGCACTAAATCTCACAGTATCTGTTATCAAAGGCACAATTTATGTGATAAAACGATTAAAATTATTTGATTACATAGGTCTACAACGAGTCAACATCTAACATCTTTGACGTTTTATGCAAGACGTATAATTGGACAACCACAGAAATAACTGTTATTAGTATAACTTAAATTAGACTAAAACAAATCGAATTTCCTCTACAATAAGTGTGAGATCAATCTCGGATACCCAAGTTTCAACGCTAACCACGAATGAAGTAGTAGAACTAAAATTATGAGTTACATTAAAATTCAGAGTGTTTATTATATTACAACTCGTGTAAAGCAAATTTTTAAAATAATAGTTTCAAGTGCATAAATTAAATGTTGTTTTAAATGTAACCATTTACTATAAGCTTTTCTTATACGGGTTTGGAACTCCAATAGCAGGTATTAAATGAATAGTAACTTTATACGATTGCAGGTAAGATGAAAATAGTCCAATTTTACGTTTAGTCTGTTTAGTTAATAGTTAACAGTAAACAGTTAACAACGGTAATGCAGTTGGAGTATTCTGTTATAATACGTGTAATTTAAGTTAATTACCAATAAAGTAAAAATGGCTGTGTTTTTTAAGAACTCTCAGTGAATGTTACACAATCCGATTTAATTGATGTAGGATATTTTTTCTCGTAATAATGTATTGAGAATCGTAAACAAAAAACATTTTAACGATAAAAATTGCAAAACGTACGTGATTAAAAACTAAACGAAATTCATTAAACACACAATTTTTGAAACACAAATTTAGGTTAATACTTTGTGAGTAGAGAAGATTAAAACAGACTAGGCAAGTCTATATTCGCCATAAACCACAAATTAGTCCAAATAAAAAAGTTACATTAATCTATAGAGCTTAGAACAAAGCTCATAGATTGTTATAAAACAATTGAATAAAACTCAAAGTGAATTAAAGTAGTAGTATGATACTCTTTAAAAATAAATAAAGTAAGATAAGTATATACACTTACCCCCACATAAAGTAGTTGGTCTTGGCATCTATCGGCCATGACTGCTCGCCAAAAAAGATACGGTTGTCCTTTTCAATAATGTCTTCTTTATTCACATTATAAAGACGGAGTAGACTAAGAACATCGGCCATGATGTTGAGCGACACTAAAGAATTAGAATTATCACTTCACTCTTAACTACTTAATTAACTACCACAAACGGTCAACAAGCGCAACACTCATAGACTGGCAGAACCAAGACCTTGAATTGGAAAGGCAACCCCGGGGAGTGGTGGGGGTAACACATGGAGCTCGCTGGTGATTGGTTGGAGGAGGGGTTTGCGAGAACGTGGTAGGGGGCAAGAGAGCCGATAGAGAGGCTATTTACTGTCTAATGGAATAACTTTAATTAGGTGTTTACTCGCTGGAAGATAAAATACTTGACAGTAGAATGATAGCTTAAAAATGTCAATAGCTTAATAAACATACATGTGGACACCGCCCATCTTAACATGTTGAAGTAGATTATGAGAATTATTTAACGATTCTTAAAGTAGGCTATAAACACAAACAATATGCAGTGTCCCTGACCACACGCCTACTATTTATAACCGGAGAACAGCATGAGCTAGAACCACTAATTAAATTTCAAACAGACTAAATAGGATAGGCTATCGCCTATGTAATAAAATTAATTTTAAATGTTTCAACTAACAAAGCGCTACTAAAATAGAGAGTCATACCTACGAATCCCGAAAAAGTTAAATTTTACCATAGGTCAAGTGATAATCATTTTAAAGCTTGTTTAATGCCAAACATTTTAGGCTTTGTGTTACAATTTTATATTCGCCAAAAGTGTTAATAAAGTTCCATTGTGGGATATAGTTTGAAAGGAACGTATGTAGAAGAGGAATATACCAAAAGAAATGGTAAAAGCAGCCTTAATTTGACGGTCGGAAGAAATCGTACTTTCGGAAACTTTTTACCACATTTTGAAAATGATACAAATAAAATCGTAAAACAAAATATAAATGTTTGGCTTAAATCATGCTTTACAATAGTGTATCACTTGATCTATGTTAACCTTTGAACTTTCAGACATTCGAAACGAAACCAGGAACAAACACCTTGTAAATTTAAATAATTAGATTATTTAGTGGGTTTTCAATTTATTTCGTGATTCTAGCTCAGATCATTCTCCTCATGTAAATAGTGGACGGGTGGTCTCGGACACTGTGTATGATTGTTTTATTCTATAGTCTTTATTTCGTCTTCAGATGCTTGACACATTATTTAATTAGCCTTCGAAATGCCTGCTCGGCCGTTGGTCCCCAGGTTGTGCTAGAGAGGGCGGCTTAGCTCTAACTTCGCCTGGTAAAATAAGGCATCTATATTTTACTTTACTTTTACGTTATTGCATATTTTACGATTATTCATTCGCATAAAAATAGCTACACAAGGTAAAATAAGTAGTAAATACTACTCTAGCAATACTTTCACGAATATTATTTTATCTATCTTCGGAGCTAGTAACAAATAGTAATTTTAATCTTATATAGGTATGCGCAAACTTCGGGTTGTTGGGTAACCAGATGACATTAAATTATTTATAAACTTACACGGCTATTTAAACTTCTCTGTAAATAAAACAAACTATATTATTATAAAGTAACCATTGTCAAACACGTATTTTTCGCCAATCTTTACTTGTTGTTTGTAAATCAGTAAGAGTTTGTTAGTTTTTACAGGATTAGTATCATCATGAGTCACGTTCTCGTCATATCACAAAGTGGCTGAAGTGGTTGGAAAATTGCAAACAATCCAACATTAGTTCAGTCAAGACATTGAAAAACACAGCAACCAATACTGATAACTTTTAATTTTATGAGACCTTTAGAAATACAAAAAGTAAATTTGTTAATTTTTAATAATAGTGAGACACGTGTGATTTTAATATTAATTTGTCACGTGCTCCTTAGTGTATAAAATGTTGAATTGGCTTAGTTTGGAAATAACAAATATGTATTCAAAACAAGCTTCTCTGGAAGTAGAAGCTACGGGACACCATTTAAACATTACCCAATACATGTTACCAGTTTATTATGACATATTTGAAGACCGATACCAAACACTGCTGCGGTAAACATTAAGAACTTTACAAAGAATGCTATGAAAGAAGTCTATTAACTTGTTTGTTTTTGTCATCGATTGTTATAAAATGTTTTATCTTCACTACATTATATTACGGGTTAAGGAACACACTTGGCATTTTGCTTCTAATTAAGGACAATTAATTATGGTCCAGTCGATAAATCGTACATCTAACGGAAACATAGGTTCAGAGGATATAACATTTCGAAGGTAACGGATCAATACGAAGCAGTTGTACAGAAGTGGCGAGTGCCGGCATTGTCAATATTTCTAAGAACCGTAATAATGAGAAGTCGCCGTCTCTAGAGACAGCGCAGGTATTTATGATGTTGTCGGCGGAGATTATGGGAAATTCCTGGATCCAGCGTCAGGTCATCAGCTCATGGCAGGCACTGGCTGTCCTTCTTAAAAACAAGTTATAACAATAACATCCAAACAAAACCCGGCGTAGCGTTTTAAGTTATTTAAAATTGTTCTCTCTATATTTTTAACTCAGTGGATATTCCTAAATAAAAAAATAACAATACATATTTGTCAGTTATGTAAGATATATTAATGAATGAGATAAATCGATAAAGTTGACTACCTTCTTCACACCCTAACTCTTTACATGAATCATAAGAACATATTCCAACCTACTAATGCTAATAGATGCAATCTTCGAAACCACAGTTTTTTAAATTAGCCTATACCTATATTGATATATTTTACATTGTAAGCAGGTGCTTTATACTTTAATTCTTATGTGAACTATATTTATAAATAAATAATATTGACTGAACCGTTGTCGATGTTTTATATATATATATATATATATATAGTCGGATAACAATAAAAGATTTTGACTCTGGCTTTGAAAAACAATTTGATGATGATCTAGTGTTTAAATCAGCTTTCAAAATCAAAATCAGCTGAAAATTAAAAGAATACCAGAAATAAATTTAATCACAGTGGTCTTAACATTCTTTGGATAAATTTTTTGTTTTTACGGAAACTTTAGATCTACAGTATCCGGTCACTCTTTAGGGCAGCGAAAACAGAAAATAAATTAGCCATGGAAGTTTTCAATCTTCGCTAGGAGTGCAGTTTCAAAAATAAGATTCATTATATTTTGTAGTCTGATATGTCATCCGTTTCTATCTATTCTAGTTGAACAAATAGTAGTTCTACCGTTCATCAAATCGCACTTACTTTCACAAACTACTAAAACACAGAAGTAAATATATATTGACACAGGAAACAATTGTAGCATTCAATAATTACTACTGTTATTTTTTACTGATGATACTTCTTGAATATTTTACCTACGTAATCAGTGAACATGTTTCCAGCGGTATACGTGTGTCCAACATTGGAAAAGATGCATTGTCAATTCATTCTCAATAATTGAGCCCAACCCCAATACATCCTAAATAGAGATATTGTGTGATCCGTAAATAATTTTAATTAACAATCTAAATTGCAAACAGCATTCAGGAAAAAATATTTCATCTATTTAGCTTATGTATACATCACTGATCCTTTCAACTACAGTTTGTCTACCTTCTCAAGAACGCCAAAGGAATACAAGGCGACACATGCACGAAAACTGTTCTGTCTAATTAACTTAATTTCAATTTTAAATGTGTGTCCATTTATTGTGTTCAAACCGTAGAATAAGCTTGAGAGAACAATATTGCATTCTTATTATTTCATCTTTTTCTCTACCTAATAAGGTAGCTATAGGCTATAGCGACGTTTTGGCAGGGCGCGGTTGGGCGACCGCCCAGGGGCGCCGGACGAAAAGGGGCGCCGATAGCCTTTTTTCGTATGTGATTAATTTGCAGTTAGGGGGCGTTGAAGAAAAATCGCCCAGGACGCTAGTAGTGCTAAAACCGGCACTGGCTATAGGAGGATGTGGTAATTAAATTTGAATGTTGATTTTTGATCCAGTTCACTTTCATTTTATTGCACTATCTGGTATCCGACGCTGCCTCAGGCTTAGAAACCAGACACCAAATACCAGACGCTGCAATAAAAGAAAGGTGAACTGAATTTGAATGTTGAAGGTAAATTCAACATTCAAATTGAATCAACCCTTCCTCCCATAGCTGCATTATATGTAAAACACTCGGTAGCTTCACCTTCATTAGATATCATCTAAGAAACATCGTAATGCACTCAATTGTGCATCTATATGATGAGACAATGAGACTTCCATTTCACCTCTGTAGAAGTGTCCCTGAAGTAGATATAGCTCATTTCATTCATTGAGACTCCTGCAAATGGATGGATTGACACAAAAATAACGTTTAGTTATATTCTCGGAGACATGCACCATAAAAGAACTGATCATGAAACTGCACCATTCTCAATGCAAAAAGTTTCATTCAGAAATGTTAAGTTAAATTTAACCTTTACTGATCTTACCACATGATACTTTCTCATTTTTGTTTATTAAGTTAGGTTCCATAGCAACATTTAAAAAATAAAAGTTCCTGTGACGTACACTCTCTATAGTGTACTACAACGCAAGAGTGCACTAATTTTCTTATCGACGTTCACTATATCTCTTTTTTCTTTTCCAGCATGAATAATATACGATAATAAATATGTCATATGTTAAAACCTCTTTCTATGTTTGTACACAGCTTGTTTACAAATACATTTATTCAGATATTTCGTTGCCAACATGATTACCTACAGGTCCAATGTAAATATATTTACTAACGCTCAGCAAAATCCCATAGCGTGACATTTACCATCATGTATCTTTAATTTTTAAACTTTAAATATTAACTAAAGTTTAAGAAGTTTCATGCAAAATTTTTATATCCATAAGACAGTTTGTTTTCGAGCCCCACGAGTGATAAGCTTCGGTAACGTTAAGCCAAAAAAATAAACCACCGTTTGTCTTTTAGTTATTTATGAAGACGAAATTGCAGATTAATTTTAAATAATAAAATAATGATCAAATATAATTATGTATTCAAATAAATAAAAGTAATAAATTTATTTAATTGTAAATACATTATGTTAGAACTATAATATTTAGGTTACTGAATTTTCAACAAGTTCATATGTATGTAAAAATATTCGCACACTCGCGAGCGCCCGCTCGCACACACATATACAGGTGTCCCAGAACTTTCCAATATAATTTTCAAGTATTGTTCCTGGACTAAAGACAAACCAAAGTTTCATATTAAAAGTTTCGAAAATTCAATAATTACCTGAACTGCCGCCATTTTGATTTCTCACTTCAGTATTTTAATTTAAGTGTGGCCTGTTGTAATGATGTTAAATTTTAGTGTAACTTTATAACCTAATATGTCTAATTACAAAGAAATAAATTTTTTATAAGCTTTACTATAAAAATGGCGGCTTCCTAAATAATTTAAGTATAAATGTTTTAAAATGCCATATAGTAAAAAAGTCTCAATTATTAAAATGTTGTTAGCCAGTTTAGTTTAGAAATTCAACGGTACCAAGTTTAAGATAATCGATTGATAAATAAGGGCCATAATGCACTTTTAAAAAGTACTAAACCATATCCACTCTGACTATGTGACAGCACTGTTTGTAAGCTACAGCAATCAGGTGCTTTATTTTAGGTAACAGCTCTAATCAGCTAATTTTAACACTGCTTTGTTGATCTGTGGTCAAGACGATTTCTTGAGTCCAATAACTCTACAGTCATGGCCAGTATAACACCAACCAAGGAGCAACTTTAGATCCACTAACAAAATAAAGGTACAACCGGAAACATTTTCAGAAATTCCAAGAAGACACAAAATTTAAAATCTGTATTCGAGGAAATTAAATTAATTCTTTAAAACGCACGATTCATAACAAACAAAATGTGTTAGCTGATGATGATGTGCGATAATCTTAAACCTGATGAGTTGTCTCTGAGCTCGGCTTCAAAACTGAAACAAGAAAACCTTTTCAAAATTAATAATCACGAAAAGGTAAAATATTTCTAATGTAAACAATTTAAAGAGGGTGATGTGGCAATTTTTAAAGAAAAACCTTTAAAGTTTCGATATTTCAAAAGTCGAATTCTATAGGGTAAATATCACTTATAGCGTTGTATAGATTCTACTCGTTTTGAAAAGATTATTAATGATTTTACTGAAAAAATCTATTTAAATAATCAATCTCAACCGACTTTATTAAAAATTAAGGAAAATATTACAGAAAACTAAGCTTTAGAAGCAAATGAATTAAACAAATACTTTTCTAATGTGCCTTCAATTGATACGCTTCTAAAAAGACCCAAATTTAATGAGAATCTGGGAGAGACTTTGTTGAACCGATTGCATATATGGCCCGGTGGGTGAAGAGTAGGCCACACACGTCATTCAGAGATTGATCACATGAAAAACTGTAACAAAAAAAATTAGGACCTGTCTCAAAAAAAACTTAAAACAGAAACTTCCTCATCCCTATTGGAGACAGCCTAAGTAATTCCAATTGTTTAAAAGCGCAATTCTTGCCTTACAAGCAATTATTAATCAATCTCAATTCTCCCGAGTTTTTTATGACATTTTGAAAAAGTTTCCATGAAAGACTTGAATCTTTCTGGAAAATAACGAAGTCTTGAATCCCGGAGAATTCAGTTTCAGGGAAACAAACCAACAATTGATGTGGTGAATGACGGAAACATATGCTTTATTGACGTTTCCAAAGCTCCCACATTTTATGGGTTACTTTCTATCATGAAGATTGAGTGAGATCAAAGCGTGAATATTTTGAAATATTTTGTTACTTCAAATATAATTAAATTGGCTCATTGTGGCCCTCAGAGTTCGATAATTTGCTCTCTTCTTTTGTTTTATTAATATACGTACACTGAATTCAGTTATCCAGTACGGTACTAATTCAGTATGCGGATGACACAATTCTCTGTTTTAAAATCTCTCAAGTAAACAAGATCTCACAATTCATGCATTCAGTATTTCACTGAAATGAATTAAAATCTAACCTGTTAATATCTAATGTCATTAACTTTCTGCCTTCGACCACATGATGATGTATTGAGGCCTCCTTTTTTGTATATAAGATCCTTTTAGAGGACACAAACTCCATAGTGTTTCTGGGGATGTATCTAATAGAAGGTTGACCTGGGTTGGCCATGTTGATAAAGTCCGTACTAGTTACCACCGGCTTGTATGCCTTGCGTGAACTACTAAAATTCTTTTCCCCAGAAGTCCTTAAAATGGTCTAACATGACCTAATACACTTACATACTTGGAGCGAAACTTTAAATAAGTTGCGGAAAAAGCAAAATGGAGCGTGTTTTCAAGCTTCAAAACAAGTCTGTGGAAATCATGGGCAAGTTAAACCATACAAATTAGTTTAGGGAATTTTTCAGAGAGCTGGGATTACTGCCTCTGCCCTGACTCTATGTTCTTGGAGTGTCCCTATTATACCGATCAAGATGTTATTTGGATCGTTGCAAGAACACTCGTCGTTATGAAACAAGAAGTAGTGCTAACTTTCGAAAACATTACAAATTGTCCTTATCACAACATAATTATGTCGCGAGAGTTTGGTATTAGATTACTAATAGGCTCCCTGAAATTATACAAAATTCTAACATCAAAAAGTTCAAAACTCGTTTCAAACGCATTTTGGTGTCTCACGTGTTTAAATCGGTTGATATGATCATGATGAGCCGTTGAGGTTTCTGAAAATTTCTGGGGCTCGGATCAGTGTAACTGTTGCAGGAGAGCATGTATTAATTTAAGTTTTATTGCGTGTTAGTTTGTGTAGATTTGGTGACTTGTAAAATAATATGATTTGATGAATCTATGATAAATCTTTTAATAATGTTGCTGTTTGTTTTTTTATGTTAAATTGTGGCAAAAATGTAACAAACATATATCTCTGCCACCATCTTTTGTTCCAATGGCGCATATGTTTTTATCAATTAAATCTTAGGTTACAATTTTTTAATTCTGCTTTATATTTTACTAAAAGAGAACAAAATATACTACGATTACATCATTCCTGAAGTATATTAAAAATGAAGAAGACAATGACTAACTTAACTTTGTAATATCAGTTACTTAGACCTTATTACAATTATTATATGTTAATATCAGTTTAATATAGCAACTAAATCGTATGTATTTAGAAATTTCCAAACTATATCGATATTACCACATTATTAGTGAGTTTTGCTAAACGGGAATGGAAGATAGGCTACTACTAATGGGGCTAAGACTATGACTGTTATCCTAATGAAAATATAAGCCACTACAAAGCATGGATTGCTGAAAACTGTAAAACAACTTTAAATGTCCCACTTAGCAAAGTAAAGCGTTTAATAGTAGCCTATCCCATCCAGAAAGCGAAGATTGTAAAGCACTGCAGCTTGTTTTTTAGTCTGACCAACTACCACGCGGACATTGCCTATGATTTTATCGTTGAATTTTTTGGCACGTTGATTCCTGTTTTACCGCCCAATGGTACAATAAAATTAACATGGTCAATGTTATTTTCATTACAGAACCAAAAAAAAAGAATTCGACATCAAACTTTACCGAGGTTGAAATGATTAGTTTACGGATAGAAAAAGGAATTTGGATTTTACATGGTCTAAAGAAGCCTCAATTGTACACAGTAGTGAAAATGTACAAAACTCTGATAGGCACCCAACGGAATTGGGTTTTATAGTCATTCGCCATAGCATTACCTATACAATGCAACAGAAATGGTTTAGGAATGTATGAAGAAATATGAGAAATACAATCCTTGTAGACTTGAAGAACAATTTTAGGAAGCTGTAGCTGCAGTAACGCCCGATTTCTGAAATAATTATGTTGAGCAAATAAAAAACTTGATTAACGAGAACCGGAAATCTGAAAGACTTGACGATACCCGATTTCTGAAATAATTATGTTGAGCAAATAAAAAACTTGATTAACGAGAACCGGAAATCTGAAAGACTTGACGATACCCGATTTCTGAAATAATTATGTTGAGCAAATAAAAAACTTGATTAACGAGAACCGGAAATCTGAAAGACTTGACGACACTGGTACTCAAGCCTTCTTCGTAAATTCGTGCCCGGGAGATTCAGGCTCTGAAGTGAGAGTGATACTAAAGATGAAGACATGGAATATGCAATATTACAGTAGGTGTTTTTTCTCATTATAAATACAAGGGTATTCAATTTTATAGATTACTTAGTCAATCGTTTTCGCATAGTTTATATCAGTAAACTGCATATGTTGTTGTATTTATAAATTGTATCATATTAATGTAGTATAGTATAATTGAGAATAACGTAATATTTAATATGCATATGCTTGAATACATATAATAAATTATTCATTTTCTAAATATGGTTCGAAATGTAATATACTGATTAATCTATCCCATTATTAGACTAACAGTACGCTAATCTCGTTTTCGTTTTGTAATTTTGTAATATATTTTTTATTTGCTTTATTTAACGGGTGTTTATTACAACGAAGTCTAAAGAACTGATAATACAGAGTTGAGTTAATTATTGACCCCATTATTTCTATTATAGGTCCGGAACGTCGTAGACATTTCGAATTAAGACTATTTTCATAAAATATAATGCAGATTTCAAAATTACTTAAATAAACCTAATATACAAATTATAGAAAATGACAGTTTAGAGAACTAAAGTCTACGGCAGTGACTCATATGAGGCCTACGTGAGTCATATTCGGCACAATAAGGCAGGTAGGCCGGGCTGCGCGTGTGACGGTGCTTGGGCGTTCGGGTGCAAGGGTCGCCTTTCAATCCTCTATTGTTCTTGGGATGATGGACAACCTGTAATTTATTACTTCTCAGGCGGCCTAGTCATTCATGGACTGATTGTAAAGGGCTTAACTTTATTCGCTTGGCCGAGTGCACAGAACTCCGACTAATTGTACAGAATGTCTAACTCTAATTTATTAGCCTACCTCTTAAGGGATCAACTCTTCCAAGAAAAGGTCTAAGCTTTACTGGCTTGACCAGTCTACAAACTTTCTAGAAGTCTGTGTTGTGGATGATGAAGTAACAATCTCCAAGTTAAAGGTACATAGCTATGTGGTGTAAGTTTACAGCACCGCTAGTGTTGTATTGGTGCAGATTATAGCAAACTAATTTACTGACAAAAATTTAGAATTAAAGCCAGTACTTTTAAAGTTATATTTAATCTAGCAATACTATCAGTTTTTATCAGGGTTCCCTTATTTAAAAATTGTTATATTTATTAAAAAAAATTTCTAATTAAAGTTATAATTATATTTGAGAAATTACGGAAATAACATATCATACCTTAACGAATTAAATACACACTATTCAAATATAATCACATATAAAACATAGCAGCATAAAACTTTTAACTTAAAGTTCCTACATATTTTAATGATTATTTCATTTCGTAATTGTAACTTAGGAATGTATATTTTATTAGTTTGCAAACTGACATAATCCTGTAAATGTACCACAATAAATGGAGAATGAGTAGGCGTTAACACAAAAATCGGTAGTTTTAGTTATCAGAGAAACATTTTTCATAACAACTTGAAACTGGCTGAGCCTTAGCGAAGAGGTTTAAAGTTATTTTAATCTATCTATACGCACGATATTTCTAAAACAATCTGTTCTAAAGACGTGACACCTTGCACGAAACTTCATTTTTACATAAACAAGAATGTTGTATTAGATTATGCTGCATTTCCTAGCATACAATTTGTTTTACCATCATTGAAGCACATCCCTCACTATAGTGACACAATTTCTTTTTTATTCCAGAAATATTGTGAATAAAGTTATCTATAGACTTGAAATATTGCATGCAAGCTCATCGAAGCCTCCTGTTACGTGACACGTGGTGTCGTGTACTTCTACCTTGTTATTACACTAGATTGAGACACCTTCTGACTATGACCTATCCATTAAATGGAAGCTAATCTTTAAGTACAAATTCGTTTTTTAATATTTAAACCTTTATAACAATACAGATTTTAAATAATAAAAAGACAAGTTGTATTTGTGTAAGCAATCAAATAAACCCTAAAAAAATACAAATGGGATAATGTTTTTAAAATAATTGCATGTTGTGTCATATTTTACTTTGAACGTATTAGATCTCTAACTCCAGCTGGGCGCTACTTGTTGGAGTCTACTTTGAGACCTAAACGATTTTCTTATTTTGTCTAGACTTCAAAACAAGTCGTGATTACAGCAATTTGTTTATCCTTCTCAAAATGCGGTTACGTGGAGATAATTGGCCTAGCACATTTGAAACAGTAGCCCTCTCTTGTGACTCCTAATTTTCAACGTTACGAAAAAGGGAGAAATATGATGAAAAATAGAGGTCTCTAAGCTTATTTAATTTAATATGAGATTAAACTTTGTTCAGACTGTTTAATTTGTGACACCCTTTTCAGAAATTATTTTGCTTGTTGTGTACCGAATGGACGAAACAAATAGGGTTCGATACTGCTGAGGTCTTAGTAATGAGTACTCGATTTGCAAAGTTTAATTGTGGCAAATAAACATAAATGCACCACTTTTAGATGTTAAAAATAAAATATAGTATTGCCAATTTTCTGCCAAATAGAGTGATAATGAACTAAATGATATCGTAGGGGTAGGCCTAATGGTTCCAATGTTCTATGGGAGTTCTGTACACGAACTTAAATATTATTTAAAACTTTAAAATTAACTTCCCTTTACATTAATGTCGACTCATAAGCGCGGCGTCTGCATCTTGGTCCGACGTTGCAACTGTAGCCGGAAAAAGTGAAGATTAGTTAATTAGAAGTCTAAAAAGCGAAGTTGATATCAGATTCACAGACTCCAAGTTAAATCAGATATTCGGTTGAATTCTCCTGAAACAAAATCACAACGGTATTAGCCAATTAAAGAGACAACTTAAGATTCGTGACAACGTGGTCTCGTCAGAAGGACATCACCACATTATTATCAATATTAATCTGCCAAATAAAACATCAACCAAGGTGAGTTACTTTACTACTTACAACTTTACTTTACATTACATTCAAAATCATATGTCTAGCATAAAAGGGCTAATTTATAATACTAAAATATAAAGTTAACTTACGGACAAGGCGCAGCAGGAACGTCAGCTACAAAGTTGACTAGAGAAAAGATTAATACGCGTGATAATTAGTTTATTAATTCACTAAGAATTTAGTTCCAAGGACATCTAATGTAACGTATATTGACCAGTAACAAGTAACAGGGTTGCGAAATAATGTATTATATAAAATATAACTAAATAACGGTACAGATTTCCTTGGTCTTTGTTTTAGTAAACCCGGTTACTCTAAGATACATATATACATACCAAATAATCGAGTAAAAATTACTTTTCAGTACTACCCACATTCAAATATACTAATACAACAATCATATAGCGCGGGTAATACTAGAGCGTCAACAAAATGTCGACAGATGGCATGGCAATGCACTTTTATTAGTACGTACACTATCTTAGTTTGAACCAAGCCGATAAGGAATTCCAGAAATACTTTCAATCAGTGTAGGTTAGAGCTGTCTCCATTCGCTACAGCGACGGTTGAATTTTGTTGTTCTTTGCTAGAATAAGTGTGTTTAAAGCGAGAACATCTTAGATATGTGTAGTGTAGTGTTTGTGTAATTCGGCGCCGTATTCGTACAGTGTATTCATTGATTTCAAGTGTGTTATGTAGTGTTTAGTGCAATACGCGTTTAAATCCTCTGAGATATGCTGATAAAGCCGAAACACGGACCGAATACGAGTGCTGCAAAACTGGAATTATCCCTAAGAAGCTAAGTTTTACATTTTAGATATGCTGATAAAGCCAAAACACGGACCGAATACGAGTGCTGCAAAACTGGAATTATCCCTAAGAAGCTAAGTTTTACATTTTAGATATGCTGATAAAGCCAAAACACGGACCGAATACGAGTGCTGCAAAACTGGAATTATCCCTGAGAAGCTAAGTTTTACATTTTAGATATGCTGATAAAGCCGAAACACGGACCGAATAGGAGTGCTGCAAAACTGGAATTATCCCTAAGAAGCTAAGTTTTGCATTTTATAAGCATAAAATATACATTAAAAAAATACAAATATTTTCAAATAATACTAACTATATTTACAACATTACTCTTACCAACGCTTTCAATATTTAAAATTCAAAATTTCATTTTAACATATATACAAAAGACAGACAAACCTTTTCATGCTTGTTTCCTTCCTTTACAAACACGCAGGATTTTAATTGTTTCCTTTCTTTACACAAAATCCATTTAAAATTTATTTCTCTTAATTCGTTTCATCGTAAATACTTGTTTAGAATTTACCAAATCCTTCACATTCTGGTGTTTATTTTAGTTTTAAATTTGGCAGCACGTCGTTTATTAAACTATAAACGCTACAATTTAATTTGCAATAATATACATTTTTTAATTTAATTTCAGATCTAAAATGCCTTTATAATTAGGCGCTAATTTTGCATTAAACTTTTCCTTTCTATTACTTAAATATTGCGTTATTATCCACACTAAAGAAAGCAACTGAAAAGGACGTGTTACATTTTGTTCAAAATATTTTTGTCTATTACTGTTATGTGCTATACTTATTTTTACATTAACTACAGCTCTCTTCAAATAGTTTACAATGGATTCCTTAGACAATTTCACATATTAGATCATTTAGTTTCCATCAATTAGATAGCGCATCATGACACGTATGATTAAACATTAAATCAAATGCAGCAAAACCTGTGCTTTCATTATGGGCGGTGTTTAAACTTAATTGTATATAACCTTGGTCATTATCCCAATTACCATGACAATTTATGATAGAAACTACGCTATAATGTAGATACACTTCTATTATGTCTTTCTCACTGATTTCCATTTGCTCTGTAAGGGGCTAGCCTACGGTGTTCTACAACATTCTTAAATAAGAACTCCTTAAAATGTAGCGATGTAAAATAGGCAGCATTGTCTGACATTATTTTTTTAGGTACAGAAAAGTTGCTGAAAATTATGGGGTCTAATTTATTACTAATTTCAGCATTCTTACACTCCCTCAAAGGGATGAGCTAAAGAAATTTACTAGCGGCGTCTACAACTACAAGTAAATATACATTGCGGTTTCTAGTTCTCACTTAAGTGCCAAAAAAGTCTATAAATAAACAATCCATGTTGTTTTTAAATGTTACTGACACTAGTTCACCTTCATATTTCTTTTGGCACACTTTGCTCATTTTGCATATGTTACATTCATTGACATTAAATTCAATTCATTAATTCAAATCAGGTCTGTAAAAATATTAATTTACTTTCCTTTAGGTTCTCGCTATCCCTAAATGACCTCCTATCAATGAGCCGTGAAAGAAGTCATACACTAAATCAACTAATTGTCTATGCAAAAATATCTTACTCTTACTATTTACATTCTTTTTGTACAAAATTATATTATTTATTATAAAGTAACACAAATTATTTTCATTACGTTTGATACATTCAACAATATTTTGAGATTCCAAATCCTGTAATTGATATTTTTCTAAATCTTTAAAGGCTAATAGCAGATCATTTATTAACAACCATAAATTATCCTTCTTACTCCTAAACTGTATTAGACAGTAGATGATTGTTTTAATTTTTTTCACCCTTAAGAGAAGTCTCAACTACAAGTACGGTCGATAAGTTATTCTTATTGCCATCAAGATCACTCTCATCAGCTGTTTCGGGTGGGTCATCGTCTCTCACTAACATCCTCGACAAATCGTCTGCTAGCGCTTTATCAGTAGAGCTTTTAGATTATACCTCGAAAGGCATATCAAACCCACCAAACTCAAAATCCAAACAAATTCAAACTCCTCTCGGTCCACCGGTCAAGTCTCCCTACCTTTCGCTTGTGGTTTAGAACATAGGATAAGGCGTGGTTATCAGTAACCAGCTCACAAGTGTTAACTTCAAAAAACTCATGTAAGTTTTCTGTGCAAACTATTTAAAGCTTCTTCCTCATAAAGGGTACATCTTAATTCGGCATCAGAGAATTTCATCGAGTAATTGGCTATCGGCATTAATTCTTTTTTGTCGTTTTCTTGCAAGAAACAACCACCTGCGGCTATCCGCTAGCATCTGTCATTCCTAAAATTGCTTTGAGGAAGGGGATAATTGGAGTACAGGAGGATTAATTATTGCCTCTTTTAACTTTAAAAACGAGTATTGACAATCACTCGTCCTATTTACTATTTACAAGTTTACTTTACATTACATTCAAAATTAGATGTCTCGCATGAAAGTGTTAATTTATAATACGAAAATATAAATTTTATAACGGACAAGGCGCATTAGGAACAGCAAGTGCAAAGTTCACTAGAGAAAAAATTAATACGCGTGCCAATTAGGTTATTAATCCGCCCAGAATTTAGTTCCAAGAACATCGGATGTAACTTATGACCAGTAACAAGTAAAAGGGTTACAAAAATATGTATTATATAAAATACAACCAAATAACGGTACAGGTGTCATTGATTGTCACTCATAAAAACATTAATTTATAGCTACTCGATGGCTCTTCCATATTTTCAAATAAAATTTGAAATTCTCAATTGTTTATAAATTTAGGGGAGGGAAGTCTTTTGAGACAATCGCTATTTAAGGAGCTATGATCGGACTACATAAAAACGTTTATTTATAAATATAGCTTTTGTGATCGGACATGTCAATTTCCAACGAAAGTTAAACTAAACACTTAACTTTTAAAATTTCTAGATCAATGCTTACAAAATACTAACAATATAAAGATAAATTTTCAAGTAGGTCTTAATACTGCTTTCCATGTATAATTTTATGACATTTTATGTATGGGAGCCATTTGGCAGTAGTCTAATTTTACTAGACTACTAATTCTTTACATATATATATAGTCTATATATATATATATATATATATATATATATATATATATATATATATATATTTGTGTGTGTGTGTTTTAAGCACAATATAAAAATTCTAGAAAATCCTTTCGTTCTTAGGAAGAAAAAATTTCAGACATTTGTCCAAGCTTTAATTATTGTTAATTTGGATAACGATAAAAAATATTTGATACATTGTTGACCTTTGTAACGATACATCTTTGATAACAAACAAGCGATGACTCATTATAGTTAATAACTTATGATGACTTATTATAATTAACACTATAACGTTCATTTCTATAGAAAATACTCACAATTTTAACTATTAGACTATAAATACGACAACAAAGCAACGTTTGAAAGAGCTATCTTTGTTATAACATGTAATGGGATAAGTTCAGCAACGTATGGAAGGCACTGATGGTATATTTGTCTCTGGTAGGCCTATAGCTCAATTTGATAAAACCTTGAATGGGAATCACTGTGTTTGTAACAACCAGATTGTCTATTATTTAGTTTGTCGAATTTTGTGCTAGATATTATTCAATTGTTCTCTCCAAGAGACGCATTTGTTTACGTTCCGTTTAGTGACCAAACGTGAAAATGTAAGTGGTTCTGTGTTTGTGCACACTATGAAAGTAGCCACTAATATAGTAATAGTATCACGATGACACCACTGAGATTGTCGTGCTGCCACTGGAATTGAGCAAATAATCTTTATAAAATCTGTAAATACTTAAGGCTACATCTGTAAACTGTGTTAAAGACTTCTAAAAATGTTTAGTTATTATTTATTCCATGTAAATTATAACTATTTTAATTTGTAAAATTATATTTGTAATATCTGTTTGATTATATGGCTCATTTATATTTTTCAATTAGAAGTTAATTTTTATTGATATACAGTAACATTCATTAGCAAAAGTATCAGAAAAAGTAATACTACAAAACTTTACTCTATGCCTAAAATGTTTGATACTTCTGTTATTTTATTTTTTAATACACTTTTAACACTGAAAATAAATTGTATTATAATTCATATTTTTATGACAGATAAGAACAAATACAAGAGTAGAACCAAATTCTTACATTTCCCATCATGTTGTTGCCAAGTAAATAGTCTACTACCCCAATGGCTTAACGATAAGCTGTATTCCTTTGGATATAAAGAGTAGTAGATTGTTCAGGTATTCCGTAATTCCCGATAGACAATTAAACATGGATTACATTTTTTTTAAGTGAGTGAAGTTGGTATTATACAGAGAATAAGGATCTGATATAGTTTATTTTTAAATAGATTTGTTAAAAATAATTGGAATCGGGTGTATGGTAACTATACATGAACCATATCTGAAGTCCCAAACCCCCCACTCCGAAGTTCTCTCTCACCCCAATCGCCCCACCCACAAAATGCTCCCCACCTACCTCACCAACAACCGACTTCAGAAAGGACACTGAACGTGAAGGTCAGTCTCGTTGGTTTAGTGGAAGTGTGAGTGTCGACTAGGGGTTGTACCACATGGACGGCGAGCTTCAAAAGATGAGAGCTAGTAATCTACACTGCGTGATGAAAACATAAAGTAAGTCAACTATAATTATATATAGTTTACTAATTTGAAAAAAAAACCAACTTTGAACGTGTTTGATGAAGAAACCATTTATTTGGAAGATGTGTTTACTTATTTTAATGTTACCTTCGTGGTTTTTATTTCATTGATGCAAAGTGAAAATTTTACACACAAGTAGCTAACCGAATATTTTTCTATACATAGTAAAAAGATCAAGTAAGCATTTCGTATTTCATGTTCCTTGGAGTTAGATCCTAACGTGTTATTTATCAAATCAGAGAATTCACGTACCGTAAATCTATGTTATTTTGTGTTTCCGATGCGTTTAAACCTGTATTTCAACAAGTAATTAAGTAATTGCTCAAGTAATTAGGCAAGAAAATGATAATACTCGTGTTTGTAGAGTTCTTTTTTATATTTTGATAATGTGTTTTGTATATCTAATAATCTGACTTAAATAGCGAGTGTCTGTAGAGTAAATATTTTTTACTTAAAATTCTTAGTTTATTCTATCGATGAAATACATCGTATTTAGTCTCAATAAAGACTTTACTTACCTTATACATTGTTATTATTTTACTACATAGAATAAAATTGTAATACTTCGCCTGTTCTATGCTCTACATTATTTTACTACATAGAATAAAATTGTAATACTTCGCCTGTTCTATGCTCTACAACAAAATAATAACGATAAAGGCACTTCAATACGATCAATTAATACTAAAATATTAAAAACATTAATACTAAAAAGACAAATACATAATAAAAACCATAAAAATTGAAAAATGCTGCGGACAAACATATGACTAACTTCACGCCCTTTCCGAGTATAACTACCAATCGCACCTTCCAAACACAGCATACCACGCCGCAAAGTTAGTTAGTTAAATCCTTTTGCAACCTATTTCTAAAAAAACATAAAAATTGAATTGATAAATGCTTTGGACAAACATATGACTAACTTCACGCCCTTTCCGAGTATAACTACCAATCGCACCTTCCAAACACAGCATACGCTGCAAATTTAGTTAGTTAAATCCTTTTGCAACCTATTCCTAAGTTTAAAAATATCGCTATCTGGCCAGACTAAACTCATTGTCAAAAAACAGGCCTAACTACTGATGCACTGAGGAACCTTCATATGTAAACATATGATGTAAATAAAATGAAAAGATATGTAATAACTAACTTAAAAGTAAGGTAGTTAAGTAACTACAAAGGTCATAGTAGAGACCTACTAAATTAGAAAAAATATTAAAATGAAGGACGGAAAATCCAAACATAATCAATAAAAATGGAATGTCTTATATCTAAAAAAAACTTACAGTCTAAATTTACTAGGAAAAATGAATTTAAAAGTCGTCATAAAGAATAACTAAAAACATTTAGAGAGTAAAACTATAAAGTTATCTTAACCGTGCGTATTTAGTATTGTACTTTCGAGACTTGTTAAGATAATATATTTTGATCAAATAGAAATATTCATATTGCAAAGTGTATTTACTGATTACTTGAGTATATAGTGTCTTGTGTTCATGAAGTGCTACATGCTTTGCCTATACGTAATAATATACAATTATATAACACAACTATAACATTTTGTGATTATAACGTTTTGTTCGTAGACAACAAAATACTTCCAAAGTGTAATTTTGTATAGGAAGAAACAGATCCCATAACGTTCATTTAATGTGTTATATTTTATATCACATTAGAAAACTGCCATTACACATTATTTGTAGTGTTTCATGTAGTGGCGTGTTACCTGATTTGTCTAACGTGTGTTATTTATTAAATTATACAAAATTTTATGTTCACGGAATATTAACTATTTGATCCAAACTTAGATTTTTGTATCATAAAAGTTTATAATCAGTGTGCACAGGTGATTTACGATCGTGATGCCTGTTTAGCGTTATCATGATATGTGCATTTTTCAATAAGCGTTTTCGTTCAAATAGTTTTTTTTTATCAAATCAGAGAATTCACATAGCAGTTTATGTGTAGAGAAAATATTCATGGAGTAAAGGTTTTTTCGTATTCGGAATATGTTGTTTATGTTCTTTGTTTGTTACTAAGTGCTCCCGTAGAGCACAGTTGGAGGAATTTAGCTGTGGTCGTAGGGCCGAAATACTACCCTTTAAACAAATAAACGCTATCTGTGTGGCGGGTTTACGTGCTAGCCGCTGAGATGAAAGCGCAAAAATCTCATTAACTCACGATTTTGATTTGCAGATTAGTGTTGACAAATATGTTATTTTCAAAAACACGTTAAACAACGCTATAACAACTGAAAAACAATGACAAGCCCTGTCATTGTTATTATTTGGTATTCCCTTATTATTTAATTCTACCAAAATCAGCACTGTCACAAAACAGACTGATGTACAGTTCGAGGACTTTGCGCGTGACCTGGAGTGTGTGGTGTTTGGCGGGAGGGGTGGCGGGGTAGCATTATGCGCTGCGTCCCGAAAACATTTCCTTTGACTCATGGTTAAAACCCTCCTTTCAGGAATCATCGTATTGGCCCAAATAACTCATCGCACTCGCCACAATCAGTCTGTTTTGTGACAGTGCTGAATGTAGCTTGTGCTTCGCTTTTACCGATAATGTCTGTTGAGTTAAAGTCAAAAGTCAAAAGCCTATTCACATTCAGGCTCGCGAAATTGTGAGTAATGTTTATACATTTATAAAGGAAGAGGCAGACCATCAAACTGTTAAAATTCCGTTGTCAAAGGCTCGCCAAAGAACTGCTGCAGCAACTGAGTGTCAGAGCGAGTTGTGACTAAAATAAACAGTTAACTTAATTAACAAGTTGAAGGTTAGTAACATGTGTGAGGCAAGTTTTACTACACCAAACAAAAACCGTCAACGACGTAGAATAGTTGAAAATTTCCATGTTGAAGAACATCGAATACCGACTGCAAAACTTTTGAGGGAGGCGCTAAGGGACAAAATATATTTCCAGTGTTGTGAGAAAAGTTTTAAGTGGGTATTAAAGGACCTGGAATTTACTTGGAGAAGGACGGCAAACAATAGGAAATTATTAATTGAAAAGCCAGAAATCCGAGAGAAGAGGATAACATACTTGAGAGCGTTGAAAAATTACAGGGAGCAAGGACGCCCCATAATTTATTTAGACGAATCTTATATACTATCGTCTCACGTATCTAACTAAACTTGGTCAAATGGCTCAAATGAAGTATCACATGATTATACATGTTACACGTGCCGATTTCCAAGGGCGAGAGACTAATAATTATCCATGCGGATGGAGAGAAAGGGTTCTTGCAAAATGCTTTTACATGTTGGAAAGCAAGCAACCATAGTGGAGACTACCACGACAATGTGAATGGGGACATTTTCATGAAGTGGATAAAGGAAAAAGTGTTACCGAATTTAGAACTAAATTCAGTCAGTACTGGTAGTCGATAACGCGCCCTACCATAACATACAAATTGATAAAGCTCCCAAAAAGTAGGAAGCAAGATATGAAGTAGTGGCTTTAAAAAAACGGAATAACATTCTGCGACGATATTCTTTCATCGTGAACTCTAAAAGCTTGTGGAGCTATATAAACCAAAGCATGTCCGGTACGCCTTGGACGAAACTGTTCAACTACAGGGTCATGACATCTTACGACTTCCGCCCTACCACCCAGACCTCAATCCCATTGAGTTAATTTTGGGCCGAAGTCAACATCATGTGGTTATGAGAAATACAACTTTCACTATGTATCAAGCTAAAGCTCTATGCGAAGCCACGATATCAAGTATGGGCGCAGAAGAGTGGGCAGAAAAGTGCAAGCACGTAGAGAAAATCGAACTTTTGCGTTTGTAAATGAGACTAGTATCATGAGTGCAGGAAACTGTATTAGCAATGTTTCTTGTTATACTTACCGGGATTGCACTGGTTGAAGACTTACTTCTAGCCTCGTAACAGGATGCGTAAAGATTAAATTTCCCTCGTTATTTATTTTATAGCCATTGTTTTAATGAATCGTAGGTAATAATATTTTTAATGATTATTGATATAAATATGGTAATATTTCAACTGTCATTTAAGAAAAACAAATTTGAAATTAAAATGTTATACTTGTTCTTATTACGTACTGGTGACATTAAATTGTACCTCGGTAATAAATGACCTATGACCTGTAATAAATAAATGACAAAGTTTTATAATTATATTGTCTTTTATAGATAATAAGATACATAAACAATATTATAAAAAGGGTAAACACCCTTTTAAAAGTAAAGTACATAAAACATCAGTGGAAAATATTTTATTTTTAAAATGCACAAACTAATCAGCCATACACAAGAGATAGCTCATATCTTTCGTTGTCCAATATTAAAAACAACGGTATTATTGTAACATATTATAGAATTTTGACACTTAATATTCCAAATATCAATTGTTTCAAGTTAACGTTAAGTACAGTTTTGTTAATATGTAATCAAGTAAAAATTAATTAAACGAAAGAAGTCGGTTAAGAAAATAACTTTATTGACGGTTTAGCTAATATTATTGTTGCATAAATACTTATAGTGTTCTCTGTATTAATATCGTTGTTATCATACGTGCATGCATTGCATCTTTTGTGGTTGCGTTTAATTTTATTTTTGAAGACGTACGCTATTAACACATTATTTAAAACGTCATCTTTTAGACCAACAGTAACGTAAAAATATGCATAGGATTAAAATTTAACTATTAGTTACTAGAAAGACCAAATATCTTTTCCAGTTATTGATAGGTAAATAAAACTATAAATGTTAATTTTTAAATGGATGGACTCCAACAATGGGGTGTTCCCTTCGTGTTATGTATGGCATTTTTAGTGTCTTTGAAGGGAAAAAATGCATCAACGAAACATTTTTTTCCTAGAATACATTCTTATATGTAACAGGACAGAGAGCTTTTTAGTCCTATGTGTTTATGTATTTATTTTCTTTTTTAGACACGCCAAGTTCTAAAAATGATACTGGAGATATCTTAGACCGGACGTAGATAATAATTGCCGAAGGTAAAAAGTTTTTGCCTAGAGTAGGATTCCGAAACTGTTAGTCTATATGTATATTATTTTCTTGATCGAGGAATTGATACAGGTAAACTCTACTGTGGTGTCAGAAATGTAGTTGATTAGAACCTAAAATGTATGCTCCTCTCCGCGAACAATTTTAAAACAGTAAAAATTGTATTCAACCTATGATCACTCAACCATGGTCACTTAAATAAAAAGTGACGGATATTTATAAAACAAAAAATACAATGAAATAAAACAGTAATCTTTTAAAGAACACGTTACTTCGAACATGGGATAAGAAATTCACGGAAAAGTAAGATTATTTCACTATATACCGCGACAATTATCTGGTTATTCCTGTTGGATTTCCACAGCGAGTCCAGCGGTCACGCGAGTTCCAGAAAAGTAACGGATTTAAATAAGACATACCGCCAAAATTAACGGATTATGACTTTTGTTACAGATACTTTCTGTTACAACCGTTAGTTTTATGGCATTGTTTTCATACGTAGTGATGTGTCAAAACAAAATCTGCAATGAACAGACTCTCTAACAAAGGTTCAGGTATAGAAAACGATCGACGAGCAATGTAAAAAGAACATGATGGGCTTCCACATATGCTACAACTCTAATAATAGCAACTTCATCAATTGTTGGTGTTTTAAAACGTATTGCACGTTGGCCCAGGGTAAGTTATCAGCTCTGATTACAATTCTTTTTATCGGATGGCATGAGATGTAGAGTTGTTTTGAAAAATGTAACCAAGTTATTGCGTTGATGAAAGAAAGCGTGTAGTTGTTCTATAATGGATCTCTTTACTGATCTATTATCAATTTCTTGGGTTGAACTGTTGAACTGCCCATTAAATAAATTTTGCATCTAACATTGGCAACAATGTACCTGCTCGGTGATATATTTGGTCCTGTACCTGCAACTTAAATAAAATTAATTGTTACTCTTCCAAATACAATAAAATGTAATAAACCTAGCTATTGATGAGAAGTCTGTTTTCTATATTGCCTGTTGTTACCTTGAAAGTTGGCATGAAATTATACCGAACTACAATTATTGTCCCAAATACAGTCGTAATATATAGAATCTGTTCATGTGCCTGAAATAAATTAGTTTAATGGCTCTGGTGGCGGAATCAATGGTATTAATTTCGATTTCCCTTATGCAACATAATCGAGCTATTTTTCTGTATTTTAATGCTTACAGTGTGTACAAAATGAATTCATACATCCAATACCAATGCAATGGTAGTCACTGTATATAATTGAAACATTGAATCTGGAAGCGGTTCGATTAAAACTGTATTATTATCAGAGTGACGCGCTATACAGTTCTGTGATGTTCGATTCATTTCAAGTTCATTTCCATCCTGACATTGCTGGACATTCCGAAGACGGACAATTTGCCGGATTTGAAGCATTTCTAATTCCTCGATGCAAATTATTCCTCCCGCGTCTTATTGGCTTCATAGTCTTGAAATAAAATATAAAACAACTCACATAGAATAAAGAAATCGAGGAGCGTGTTTGTTCATTGTGAAGCAACAATAATATTACAATCAACAAAATTACACAAAAATCAGATTTTTAAAACATATGCTTTGCTATAGGCAGGCAGCCATAGCAAAGCATAATCAAGAAATGTAGTGGAGCTTAATCATTGTTTAAAACAGATAGTTATGTGGGTCAAACCAAACTATATAAGGCCCATCGGAATTAGTCTACGAGTATTATAAAACTCCTTATTTGAGTCACATATATCTTAGTCTTATTTTATCTGTGAACGTCTTACTTGGGCAATATAAACTCTAGTATCGTTGTAGACTAGAACACATATTTGTTTCTTATTGACGCGTTTGACTTTAATATTAAACTGACAAGTTTCTTAACCGTCAGCTATCACCAGTTTGGCTAAGAAGAATTATTTTTAGTTTTATCGATACTTCTGGGCAATTTTTCTCTTCATAAGAATTTTATTCTTAAATATTTTATATTGTTGATTTGGTTCGCGTGATTTGTAGTAATGCTCTCAGCATTTTCCATCTTTTCTTTTTGCCCGTGGTTTCACGCGAAATTTCCTGCTGAATAACAGAGACGCCATGGGCATATAATATTTAAACGCGTACCAGACACTCCTGTGATGGTTACTCGAAACTATTCTAATGTGATCCAAGAAGTGGATGAAACAACTTTTATTTTGCCTCCTATAAAATACATAAAATTAATATTTCAATATTCCATTTTATTTAAAAGTAAACCGTTGTTTCAGCCTAATTGTAACTTCATATGAAAATGATAATAACTGTCAAGTGCCATTTCACTTCAGATTTCGTTTCGTAAAGATTTTAATTATTTGCATGAATCTTCAATATGTTGGGCAATTATTTTAGCCACTTATTGTTGTAAACCATCCTCGGACTGCAACGAATATTAAAAAACCATAATTAGCCCAATTGTTTTCAACCGTTCTCGAGATTAACGCTTACCTACACATAGAACTTGCTTCACAAAAAGGATGTATGTAATATATCGATATCTACACACTTCAACACAGTCTTATGAATATTGCAAGGCCAAATCCTGCTAAGGCCCAAGGCGGCCGACGCGACGTGCCGCTGGACAAAGGAAGGCCATCTGGAAGGGTTTATGGTCTTATTTTTTTCACCAGTAGAGATATCCTTCATAATTTATAAGGGTTGTGTCCCGAGTCAGCGAAAATAGACAGAAGGTCTCGGAAGCGCGCCCCTCCCAAACTCGGAGCAAAGCAAAAAAACAATCACATGCCACTAGTGGGAAGAGAAACAAAGAGAGACAAGATTTCGAGTACATGAATTATAATTAATGAGGTGGCAAACATTTTTACACAAAATACAATTACTGCAGCACCACGGTGCACCGCGTAACTTAAAAACTAAATAACAACAATGAATAGAATTCCAATAATGACAATAACATAATAAATAAATAATATAATATACTAAATAACATAATATCAGGTACGGCAGTAGTAAATATAAAATTTGTAACAGGTAATTTTTTTTATGAACTGAGGGGAGGGAAAAGGTTGTAGAATTTCTAGGCCCACTATTTTTAAAAAGTAATTTTGTAAAAAGACAAAAATTCTTAAAAAGTAAAAGACAAAAATTGTCCAAACTGAGCCCCGGCTCAGTTGCAGGTGTTCTTCTGTTGCTCCCGATCTACAAAAATTGGTCTTTCGCTTCATTTCCAGAATTTTTGAAACGTTACAATTATTAAAAATACAAGAACTCTTTACTGTCTTAGTTAGTAGGGTTTTCCTATCAACCAATTCATAAGTTCAAACCTACACTAAAGTACTCATTCCAAAATAAGAAGTAAAGAAATTTGTTAAAATTTTATTTATAGTTATCGAATTATTTATAGAATCGAATTTTTTTATATTTCGCCAACAATATTATGATCAATGTAAAGTCATCCAGAATTCTTAATACACATTACCAATTATTCAGATATTCGCAATCTACACACGCGTGATGTTTGCCACGTGTCGTTTTTTATTACCGGCTTTATATAGTTTCATGTTCACAAATTACAATCGTACACAGTTTTTTAAATAATATTTTATGTTCGCTAGGGATATATCTTTGCTACGTCACCGTTCATAGGACGATCTACTAGCACTGGTCAGAAGTAACATAGTCAATTTACATGCTCTTTATGACAAAGACATGTATAGCAAGCGTCGTATAATTTATTTTTGTTCTTATTCGCACCACATCAGAATCAAGAACCACACGTGTTACTGATCCGTTGCTCTCAAGGTAAAATTTTAGAGATGACTTCTTAGTCCTAACTTCACCTGATGAATTAAGACCTTTTTTACCTTTTAACAATTTAGCATCCTGTACATTTAACTTTCATTAATTTGTTAATTTAACTAACCCAGTTTTCCGATTGGACGATCTCCCAGTTGCATGCAACAAAACTCGTTTACATTGTAAATACGTGTGAACTTGAAACACTTTTTAGGCACGTTTTAAGTCCCATGGCCATTCCAATGACCATGGAATGACTAATAAAAATTTCCAAACTTTTAATTTATTTTGGCAACTAGTTTATAACATAAACACCTGCCTTCAGGGACAGGTGCTATAAACCATGGTACTATGCATTCCGGTCGGTTAATTTACCTTGCCTCATACGAATTTATATCTCGGCCAACAATCAAGGCATACAATACAGAGTGCTTTTCCAAAATATAGAGATTGAGTAGAGTCGGCATCAGTAGTTTTTCAAGACTCTGGAAATCAAATAAACGATTGCAAATTGCTCGTTTTTATCATTTTAAGCACTCAAAATTTGGTTATTTGCACAAGCAAACCACACAAAAACTCCAGAGAGGTGGGAGTTCATCGGCCCATAATATGACATGATCAGATCCTGAGTAGGGTATTATTTCAATAAATACTACAAGACTAATGCCTGAGGATATTTTTTCTCAAAATTGATACTTAGTGTCATTCAATGTCAGCCTTTGAAGGTTTATCATGAACTTTTCAAATGTCAAATTCTTTTTGTATGAAGTCTGTCCAAATGACGGCAAAATATCACGTTTCGGTCCTACAGAATGCAAGGTCAAGTTCATCCATACATTTCATTTAGATGTACTTAGAAGTACTTTTACAACTATAGTAAAGTAACATGTTACCAGAAGTGTAAATTCACCTATTACAATAAGATTAATTTTAACAACAAATTCTTTCAACGCGTTTTTGTAAATAGTAAAAATTATTGTCAATTATACTGTAAAATAAAACAAACATCTGAGAACACAGGTAAGTAAAATACGGTTGCAATTGTATTACCTTATTCACTACTATGCGCCGTGACTACGGCGGACAATGCAGGGTAGCGTTTCTCACTCTGCCTTAATGGTGTTAATGGTCTTTACTCTCCTGATACTTGGGGGGTGTATCCGCAACGGTTTTGTCGAAACATTTTCGACGGTGCAACTAACTGTTGTTGCGCCTTGAAATTGTTGTGCCATGATGGCTGTTCTAATACTCAATAATAAAAATAAACAATAATTCTCTTTAATTTCTCTACTTCAATATTCTGATATTGATCAGAATCTTCCCAAAACGCCTAAAAATGATATAATGCTCGAATCTGGCTAATAATAATAATAATCAATCAATGATATTATGAAATTATATAAGTTTATAATAATTTTCTAACATTAGAATATTACTCCTAATATCTAAAAAATATCTTTGTAAACAATATTTACAGCAGTCGTTTCGTTGCACAACATAAATAGGTTATTGTTGGAAGTTACTCTTCAAAGGTCAAGTTGTCCATGTGAAACACATTGAATTCTTTAAACTAATCCTGCAACAATGCGTGTTTGAAACAAAAAGTCATGGAAAATAACAATTTCGCAGGAAATTACAGCCGTTTAAATTGAAAAGTTAAATGGGTCTGTAGAGATTAAAGGAATCCCAGTAATTCAAACAACTTCTCCAAGAAACATTTGCGGCGCATTCGCTTTTTGAATCCAACGATAAAAAAACCATAATTGCTAAATTTGAGGATCTAAATGTATAAGGTATTAATTCCACTACTCGGTGGGTTTAACTTTAGTTAAAGACCGTTTAATCTTCGATTTCATTATTATACTTCACAATCAAGTGTGGTATGGCCCACTCGCGCAACCAAAACACGCGGGCTTTTACACGTAGGCTAATACCTATCTACAAAAATATTTATCGCTTGCTTAAAGATAATTTGATCTAATAATCTTTACGCATCTTAATGCAGTGATAAGAATATGTTATTGATTTAAATAGTTTCGGAAATGTTCATAAAATGTAAACTTTAAAAGAGGAAAATGTTTGTTGTACGTCATTATTTGGAGATAGATATATGCCACTGCAGACATTCTTTTAGGCCTATTTGAAACGTACAGTACTTTTTTGTACTTTAAGCCATAACGTTTAATCAGTATTGACAATGAAAGCGCCCAAAAACATCAACTTTCGCATTATACAAACTTATATCTAATTTCTATGATCACAATATTGATGTATCAAAGCTAAAAACCTGCCCTAGTCCATAGCGAAGTCGACAGTAAAAATTGTATGAAAATCAGGTGAGTAGTTGAGATGCACAAACAGACCTACACAAAAAGCGACTTTAATTTATATTATGTTTGATGGTAACGAGCTAAGACCTTGTCCTAACTGTTAGCAACATTTATTTGAAACAGGAAGGTGATTTGTAAATTTGTAGCAGGAAAACGTAATATTTAATGTTACAACTTGTCGCCTTTTGTGTTGGCATTAGGTTACAAAAATATTAAAATTTGACCATATATTTTCTTTAATTGCAAAAATGTTTGTTATGTTTGCATATTACTAATGAGATTGTTTCGTTCGTAGATACTAACACTTTGTATTATATTGTGTTATTGTAATATTAAAAAACATCTAATTATTATTGTACTTATAACAAAATTGTTCACGAAATTGTTATATCAATTATTGGATCTAGTTTACTATAAACCAGTTGTCTTAACTATTGCAACAGATTAGTTACCTACTTTAAACTGCTGCCCAGCGGCAATCGAGTCACCCTTCCACCCTATGAAGTGCAAGAGTTGGGGACGGCAGAGAGAGATCGGCAACGACAAGTGTTCACAAAAGCTCTGCTCCAAAACCTCTATCCGTTTCTGGTCTCCTAATATTCCTGGTACACGTGAAACACAGAAACGCAGGCCCCGCCCTAGCCCAATTTCTATTGGTTAGACAAATCTATTAAACGCCATTCTGGAAGGCCGAATTTTTGGGTCCGCCACCGATTTTTTGTTCTAGGTCGCCTGTCCTCTCGACCGCTTGTCCGCCCCCGCGAAGAACCCCAGATTGACAATATTATGGAATCCCTTATTATATCAGTTGGTTCGGATACAGACAGCAGTGACAGTGACCCAGAAGAGGAGGACAACTTGAGTGGAATTGAAGAACTCCAATGAAAAAACAATCATAAGAATAAGAATAAGAATAATTTATTTTCACTTCTTTTGTACATAATTTTTTTTACAAAAATAAATACTTGTACAGTAAAAAGATTCTTAGAAAACAGAAATTACAAAATGAAAACAATAAAAGAGAGCACTAGCTAGCACTAAGAATAATAGAGCATCATGCCAGGAATGACTATAAAAAAATCTTAGTCACATTTACATTTAATGTAGGAACTAAACAACAACAAAAAATATTAATAAGTACCAGAGAAATTATTGCATATTACATACAAGTATTTATATTAAATTAAAAGTGAAAATTTAGGACCTCTAAGGTAAAAAACCTGTTTAGAGGCTCCATTGCTAAAATAGAAATAACAAAAATAAATATCAGCTCTCAGAGACATTAGACATATAATAAAAAGTAATCTTCTAGTGCTAAAACAAAAAATTTCATGAGTCTAAAAAGCTTATAAATTAAAGATAGCTTATACAACTTATATACAGCAATATATAAAAGAATCTAATTAACAGTTAAATAAAAAAAATTTACTTATTCAGAAAAAAACCTAAATACTACGTTTGTATATTTAAAAGAAAGTTTACATCTTCAAATTCCATAAGCCACTGTTTCAGACGTTTTAAGAAGGTATTCTTACCTTTTGATTGCTTTAAGAATGGGGGGATTTTATGATAAATTCTTGGAGCTATAAAGTTGAAAGTTTTTGTAAAAAAAGTGGTATATGGTTTCAGTAACAATGCTTGATTTGGATTTCTTAATATGCATTTGTAATTATTGTATTGTTGTGTGTCCCCACTTCTGTTATAAAATAGCTTTAAAACCTTATATATAAACAATTTTTTTAAAGGTAAAATATTAAGAGAACAAAATATTGGACGTGTTGTTTCATATTTACTCTTATTTGAAATCAGGCGTATAAAGAACTTTTGTATCATGTTAATTGGGTAAATATTTGAATCATAGGTACCGCACCAAAAGACCAAACCATACTCTATTCTGCTTTGAACTAGCGAATAATAAAGCATTTTAAAAGTATTTTTATCACATATCCCTTTTAGAAAAAAGAAATACCTAATTGTATTGCTAAGTTTATTTTTTAGTGATGAGATATGTACTTTCCATTTTAACTCTTGATCCAGCAACATTCCAAGATATTTTATAGTGTTAACTCTCCCAACTTCCTTACATGCTTCATGACAAATTTTATTTTCACATAGACACTTAATACATTTATAAATTACTGGATTGCTAAAATTAAACTCTTTTCTTAAACTAAATATCATATACTTTGTTTTGTCTACGTTTAATAACATGTGATTCTCTGAAAACCACCACTGAATTGCTTTAAGGTCAAAATTTATTTTATCTTCAACTGAATTTATATTTTTTTCTGTGTAACACAGGGCTGTATCATCAGCAAATGAAGTTAATTTACCTTTAAATTTAGCATTGCAAAAATCATTAATAAATATTAGAAAAAGGATAGCACCTAGTACTGAGCCCTGTGGTACCCCTTGGTGAATAACCTTCATTTCACTTAAACAGTCCTCAATTTTCACACATTGTTTCCTATTTAGCAAATAACTTTCAAACCATTTGTAAATATTTCCTCTTATTCCAATTGTCAAAAGCTTATTCAACAAAATTTTATGATCAACAGTGTCGAAGGCCTTTCTTATGTCTAAAAATAATCCTGCTGTATAATTTTCTGTATTTAAACCATTAAAAATTTCAGACAAAAAATTTAATAGGGCATCTTCTGTACTCAGTGAATCTCTGTAACCAAACTGATTTTTACTAAAAAACTTTATTTTATCTAAATAAGCAACTAATTTTTTCTTCATTATTTTCTCAAAAACTTTAGAAAAAGTTAAAAGTAAAATAATAGGACGATAATTACTACATAAATTTGCCTGTCCTCCCTTATGAATCGGTGTTACAACTGCTTCTTTAAGTTTTTCTGGAAAAAGCCCTGTTTCAAAACTAAGATTTATTAAATAAGACAAAACATTAACTAATTTCAGGTAGATGTTTTTAATCATAAAGGAACTTATCCCGTCATTTCCTGGAGATATACCATTTCTTAAAGATTTTATAACATTTATTACATCTTGTTCACTTACATAATCTACAAACATGGAGTTTAGTTGAAACTCGTTATTAAATATATTTTTAAAACATAAATTTTGAAAATTGTTGGGTTTCTCTCTGTTTAAATTTAGATTTTCAGTAATATTTAAAAAATAATTATTAAATTCACTTGCAATAGCTTTTTTGTCTTTAATAATTATTCCGTTATTAACAATTTCTGAACATTTTTCTTTTGATCTGCATTGACCCGTGATTTCATTTATAACTTTCCAAAGCTTATCTGAATTTCTATTACAGTTTATTAATTTATTTTTATAAAATGTATTTTTTAAATCCCTGATTTCTGTCCTAAGCTTATTTTTATATGTAACATAATAATTTTTTAGAGTTTCATTCTGTGGATGTTTTTTAAGATTTTTATAAAGTTTATTTCTAGTTTTGATTTTTATACAGATAGAATTATTTATCCAAGGTTTTAACCTTTTAATGCTTCTCCTTGGAATAATTTGTTTTTTACTTTTATCTATACAATTTGTGAGAATTGTATGGAAAATATCAAAAGCAATAGAGGCATTCTCTTCACAATACACTTCAGTCCAGTCAACGTTATCAAGTAAGAGGTTCAGGGCACCGTAATCTATGCGATAAGCAGGTGGAGTCAGCTGTGGAAGCCCCTCCACCCCCTCCATCTGCACCATCACAATGACCTTCACTAAACAATGATCTGTTATATCTAAGTCAATCACTTCTGTCTTTATATCAGTTCTATTATAGTCTGATATCTTAGCAAAAACATGATCTATGCATGTTTTAGAAAACTCTGTTAATCTTGTTGGTTCCTGAACTAGACTAGTAAAACCATTTCTTGCCAAAAGAATATTATAATCATCAACTACCTTAGCATTTTCTAATAAATTTATATTGATATCTCCTATTAAAAAAACATTTTTTAAACTTATTAAATTATTGTTAAAATTAATATATGTTTCTAATTCGTCTATAAATTCTTCTTTAGTATGACTGTGAGTTCTATATAAAGCAAAAATGGTAAAAATTACATTAAAAAATTTAAATGTAATTTTTAAAATATCAGCAGTTACAAAAATTATTGGCTCTTTGTCTTTTATTTGTAACACCTTACTTACATAAACTACTACTCCACCAGCTCTGTACTCTTCATTGCAATTTATATTTAAGTTATAATTCTCAATTTCATAAAACTGACTCTCATTGCTATTGATCCATATCTCTGATAATATTATGATTTCAGGAAGTTTATTCATATTTTTTAATTCTATCAAAAAAAGTTCAAAGTTCTGTCTTAAGCTACGAATATTTTGATGTATTATTTCAAAAGTATTAGTTAAACTACATGATTGAGTGTGAACCATTTTTTAAGTTATAAATATAAAAATACAATTTTAAAGCACTGATTACAAGAACACTAATTTAAGTCTAATAAAACCAAGATTTTTCAAAACAATAACATAGTTAATTGTATGATTCATTTTTCCTTTCAAAAAAGGAGTTTAGGCCTAAAATAAATATTATAGAAAAAACAATCTTTAAACTTAACTGACTTAAAATTTACTAATTTGTTTTTAACTTTTACAACTTACTAAAGTCATCCTGGCATGTTACATGTATCACTGGCTGTCCATCATCTCGTCTCATAAGTATCTTGCCATTTCGGACCCACAAATACTTAAAGTTCTTCGTCTTCTTTGCCTCCCGGGCCATGACAAAAAGTCTTCTTCTTGCTGGTGACAGTGACTCGTTTATATAAATTTGGCTGTCCGTAGTCATGTTGATGTGCCGTGTAGAGAAATTCTTCTTGACCGTCCGTTTTTTCATTAACTCTTCTTTGTCAAGACGTCTCACAAACTTGACGATGATGGCTGCAGGTTGGTTGTTCGGTCCTGATCTCCTCCCCAGTCCGTGACCGGCATCAATCATGGAGTCCGTGATGGGCATGTCCAGCGCCTTTCCAACCTCCTTCACCACACTCACAACATTCTCTGTCTTCTCCTCTGGTATCCCGTGTATCTCTACACAATTACTTCTGGAATATTGTTCCATTTCTTCTACACGATTTTCAAGAGCAGCAACTTTTTTCTTCAATTGCACATTTTCCAGTGTCAGGCTTTCCATGACTTTTAAATATCCTTCCAACTTGGTATTTTGATCAGCTAGCATTTTTGTGTTGTCATCTATTTTGTCATTAAGATTTTCATAAGCCCTATTGACATCCGATTCGCTTCTTTTTTGAATGTCTCTTATTTCATTAACCACTTTCAAAAGATCTTCCAAGGTTATTCCTCCCTCCTTTGTACTCTGGGTGTCCAATCTCATGCTCTTCCTCCTTGTTGCTTGGCATGAAACACATCTCCACACAAGATCACCTGAAGAGATACATTCTATGTCGGCCTTACTCATTTTCAAGCAAGAGCCATGAAATTGTAAGTAACATTTGTTATTAGAAAATTATATTCTAGCATTTAAATTAATTAAATATTATTGAAGTGATTGTAAATTAAATAATAAGAGAATACCAAATAATAACAATAATAGGACTTATTCTTGTTTTTCAGTTGTTATATTGTTCTTTAACGTGTTTTTCAATAATGCCTGTGTGAATAATAATCGGCAAATCGAAATCGTGAGTTTACAGTCGTTAAGAGATTCTTGCGCCTTCATCTCAGGGGCTAGCACGTAAACGCAACCCGCCACACAGATAGCGTTCGTTTTTTGAAAGGGTAGTATTAGGGCTGCAAGAGCACAGCTAAATTCCTTCAACTGTAAGCGAGTGTGATGAGTTATTTGGGCCAGTACGATTCCAGAAAGGAGGGTTTTACCCATTAGTCACAGGAAATGATATCGGGACGCAGCGCACAATGCTGCCCCGTCACCCCACCCACTAATCACCACACACTCAAGGTCCCGCGCGCAGCTAAAGTCCCCAAACTGTACAACTGCACTACAGAAAACTCTTATTGCTATGTTTATATAACTTGCATTTTTCGTATAATGATCAACGTATTTAGATAAAAACGAGTTACAAAAAAGTTATTCGGAAAAGTAGTTTAACGATATTTTAAGACTGTGGAGTGTTAACTGGTTACTCCAAATCTGTGAGACTTATATGTTGTGTAAACATTGTGCTAACAATAATTTTTTTGTGTCAAGTTGTTGTTTAATTTGTGTATTATACAATGCAAATTATATATTTCATTAACAAAAATAATTTTCTATCCATTGTAAAATTGCGTGTTTTAGTGATAGGTGCGTTTAAGAATTGCATTACGACGACGTTTTTGAGAGATTCGGTTTTTTCTGCATAAATACAGCTTCATTGTTTCATAAAGTGCGTTTTGTATTGTGAGACCGTTTAAAACGTTTAAAGTTTTGTTGTAGGAAATAAGAATTTACATAATGAATATATAGGCATGTATTTGACGATGAAAAGGTTCTTAATGTTGAAAAGGTTTCTTGTATTACGTAAATGTATTTATCGTCATTTATCAAAAATATAGGCCTACTATATTTCGAAGTGATATTTTCTGCAAATCGCATAACGGCGAAGATTTTGTGGGATTCGTTTTTTTCAATGTTTTTAGTCAGTAATTTTGCACATAATACTGCTTCATTGATTCATAAAGTGCGTTTTGTATTGTGATACCGTTTAAAACGTTTAAAGTTTTGTTGTAGAAAATAAGAATTTACATAATGAATCCATAGACATGTATTTGATGATAAAGTGTTAATTTGAGCTTTGGGTTTCTTATTGCTTTAAATATGTGTGATAAATGTGTATTCAACATATTATGTTTTTGTGTTAGGAGCAAGTTAAATAAGGAATTTACGTTACAGATAATTGTTTTGAAATATAAAGTTATATGGTTGTAGGGTGCAAAATGTTTTGTCGGGTATTATGTAACTGTAAATAGAAAAAATATAATCACATTTATTATTAAGCGTATCGTGTGGTGGCGGGATGAGCGGTTTACTCACTTAAAGTAATTTTTATTACATGATTCATACGGTTTTATGTTTTATTGTTATTGTTAAAATGTTTGTGTGTGTTAATATTTCTGACAACTTTAAAAGGTTTTTGCTATATTTTCTTTTTGTGAAAATGTTTTCGCAAAAATCGTATTTCTGACGTCCGTTTCATATTAAGATACACGTAGACAATTGTTGGACTGTTTCTAAATGTTGAAAAGGTTTCTTGTATTACGTAAATGTATTTATCGCCATTTGTCAAACATATACTATGTTTCGAAGTGATATTTTCTGCAACGTATTTTCAATTACTGCATATACATGGAAATATTGTGCTAACAATAATTTTTGTGTGTCAAGTTGTTCTTTAATGGTTTTTATACCTTAAGTTTACAGTGTGTATTATACGTTGCAAATTATATATTTCAGTAACAAAAATAATTTTCTTACCATTGTAAATTGCGTGCTGTAGTGATCGGTGTGTTTAATACTTGAATAACGGTTAGGTTTTTGAGAGAATTGTTTCTTTTCAATGTAGGTATAAAATAATATGCACATGATATTGCTTCATTGTTTCATAAAGTGCGTTTTGTATTGTGATACCGTTTAAAACATTTAAAGTTTTTTTGTAGGAAATAAGAATTTACATAATGAATCCATACACATGTATTTGATGATAAAGTGTTAATTTGAGCTTTGGGTTTCTTATTGCTTTAAATATGTGTGATAAATGTGTATTCAACATATTATGTTTTTGTGTTAGGAGCAAGTTAAATAAGGAATTTACGTTACAGATAATTGTTTTGAAATATAAAGTTATATGGTTGTAGGGTGCAAAATGTTTTGTCGGGTATTATGTAACTGTAAATAGAAAAAATATAATCACATTTATTATTAAGCGTATCGTGTGGTGGCGGGATGAGCGGTTTACTCACTTAAAGTAATTTTTATTACATGATTCATACGGTTTTATGTTTTATTGTTATTGTTAAAATGTTTGTGTGTGTTAATATTTCTGACAACTTTAAAAGGTTTTTGCTATATTTTCTTTTTGTGAAAATGTTTTCGCAAAAATCGTATTTCTGATGCCTGTTTCATATCAAGTTACACGTAGACAATTGTTGGACTGTTTCTAAATGTTGAAAAGGTTTCTTGTATTACGTAAATGTATTTATCGTTATTTGTCAAAAATATACTACGTTTCGAAGTGATATGTTTTGCAACGTATTTTTAATTACCTCATATACATGGAAACATTGTGCTAACAATAATGTTTTTGTGTCAAGTTGTTCTTTTATTGTTTTATTGTTTTATTATTTTATTACAGTGTGTATTATACATTGCAAATTATATATTTTAGTAACAAAAATAATTTTCTTACCAGTGTAAATTGCGTGCTGTAGTGATCGGTGTGTTTAATACTTGAATGACGGCGAAGTTTTTGAAAGAATTGTTTTTTTTCAATGTTGGTATGAAATAATTTTGCACATAATAGTGCTTCATTGTTTCATAAAGTGCGTTTTGTATTGTGATACCGTTTAAAACATTTAAAGTTTTGTTGTAGGAAATAAGAATTTACATAATGAATCCATAGACATGTTTTTGATGATGAAGTGTTAATTTGAGCTTTGGGTTCCTTTTTGCTTTAAATATGTGTAATAAATGTGTATTCAATATATTATATTTTTGTGTTAACATAATGTTAACTAAGGAGTTTAAGTTACAGATAATTGTGTCGAAATATAAAGTTATGGTTGTAAGGTGTAAAATGATTTGTAGATTATTATGTAACTGGTAATAGAAAAAATTTTATCACATTTATTTATTAAGTATATTGTATTGTGGCGGGATAAACGGTTTCCTCACTTAAAGTATTTATTATTACATGATTCATACGGTTTTATTTTGTATTGTTATTGTTGAAATGCTTGTGTGTGTTAATATTTGTCACAACTTTAAATGGTTTTTTAATGTATTTTCTTTTAGTGTAAATGTTTGCTGCGAAATCGTATTTTTGATGTCCGTTTCATATTAAGCCATATAGATTTACTCGCAGACTATTGGTGGACTGTTTCTAAATGTTGAGTATGTTTGTTGTATCATGTAACCGTATTAATTGTAATTTGTCAAGCCATTTATTTGTTTTTAAGTGATATTTTGTACTACGTATTTCCAATTGCTACATATACGTGTAAAAATTGTGTTAACAATAATTTGTGTTATTATGTTAAGTGGTTCTTAAATTGATTTTACATTTAAAGACCACTATGTATATTATACCTTGCAAATTATGTATTTCATAATACAAAACATTTTCATTACCAGTGAGAATAGCGTGTTTTACTGAGCAGTGTGTATAAGAATTGCATAATGGCGTTGTTTATGACAAAATCGTTTCTTTTCAATGTTTTTATAAAATAGTTTTGCAAATAATACTGCTTCATTGTTTTACAAAGTGCTATTTGTATTGTGAGACAACAGGTAAGCAATGACATAATCACATCATAGACATATATTTGATCATGAAGTGTTAATCTGAGCTCAGGGTTTCTATTTGTTTTAAATATGTGTATTAGATGTGTATTCTATAAATTTTGATCTTGTGGTAAGTTCATGCTAACTATGGTGTTTAAGTTACAGATAATTGTGTCGAAATATAAAGGTATCTGGTTGTAGAGTATAAAATGATTTATCGGAAATTATATAACTGTAAAAAGAGAAATTGATATCACATTTAATTATTAGGTGTATTGTGTTTTGGCGGGTTAATGTAACATTGTAGGCTACCCAAAAACTTAAATTTTATGTGTTTTTGTTTTATAACATGGAATTAATCAGCATTTTTTCTCGAATTCAGTGATACCAAACACTTGTTAGTAAAAGTATATTTCGTGTATATATTAATTAATTACTAAACCCTTACACACATTTTTGCACCGTAGTGCTGCGAAATCGTGTGCTGCAAACAGCATGGTAGCAACACACTTGTTATATTACTGTTGGTGAATTATTTTGTACTATTTTGTTCTACAGTTGGTAGCATTGTATTGCTTGTATTATTTTTGTGCAGGTCTCCAGCTGTCACTCATAGCAGAATAAGTCTGAACAATAACATAGCCTACCAACCAGTGTATCTGTTATTGTTGTTGTTTATTCAACTTTGAAGTGAAACTAATAAGTTATTTTTGGTGTTTAGTGTGTTTTGAGTGTAGTGCTTGTGAAAATGCCTAGAATAAAAGTTTTTGGTAAAAAGAAGTTTTCTGGAAACATTTACACCAGGCACAAACATTATTAAAATAGGCCTAACCTAGAAACCTTGGAAACAGTTAGTTAGTAACCCAGCATCAAGTCCTACAAATGAGAGAAGCTCATCTTCAAAAAAACTGGAGTAAATAGGAATGATGGGTAAGAATAGTGATTATCTTGCTGAAGAATTTGAAGGAGGTAACATAATCATTAATCTCAAAATTCATTCAGATCAAATTTGTTGCAATGTTATTTGTAGAATGTGCAATACGATAGGTAGCATGAAGCTTTTTGAGGATACAACTAAACGTCAGGGAATAGTTTCAAACTTGGTGCTGTCTTGCTCAGAATGCTCAACAAAGATTTCATTTATATCGTCTCAAAGAACTGAGACCATGCATTTTGAAAACAACCTAAGATTTGTTTACGGCCTAAGGAGTACTGGCAAAGGTCACGATGCCGCCCAGACATTTTGTTCTGTAATGAACCTGCCGCCTCCACCTTCTAGGTTTTGCAAGTATAATAAAAGAGTACTAACTGCAGTAGAAAAAGTAAGCAAAACATCAATGTAAAAAAAGGGAAGCAATAAATGACAATGACGGAAGCAGTGATATCACGGTTGCGATGGATGGGACATGGCAGAAGCGAGGGCATACATCATTAATTACATGGAGTAGTAACTGCCACTAGCCTAGACATAGCCAAAGTGCTGGATGTTGAATGCCTCAGTAAGTATTGTCCTTCATGTAAAATAAATAGCAAAAAAGACCACTCTAACTGCCTAATCAACTATGAAGGTTCTAGCGGAGGAATGGAAGTGGCAGTCGCCCTAAAAATATTTGAGAGATCACAAGAACCTTCTGTGCCAGTCCGATATGTTAACTTTTTGGGAGACGGAGACTGCAAATCTTATGATGCTGTGTGCCAACTAAAGCCTTATGGTGGGGAAGTTACAGTAAATAAATTAGAGTGCATCAACCATGTTGAGAAGCAGATGGGAACACGATTTAGGGTAAAGTTTATAAGAACAAACTCCTTCCGGATGGTAAACGCCTCTCTGGGAAAGGAAGGTTGACGGGCGCTGCGATAAACAACCTACAGGAGTACTATGGAAAGGCAATTAGATCCAGTACAACTCTTGAAGAAATGAAGCAGGCATGTTGGGCAACTTACTACCACAAGATATCAACGGACGCCGACCCATCACACGGTTTGTGTCCAATTGGTGGTGACTCTTGGTGTAGGTATAATCGGGCTGCAGCTCATGGTCTACCTTGCCCTGAACACACACACTCTATTCCTCCAGAAGTGATGAAAGTAATTAAACCTGTATATGAAGACCTGTGTAGCCCTAATCTTTTGAAAAGATGCATGCATAAACACAAAATTGCAATGAGGCGTTTAACAACATCATCTGGACCCGGCTTCCAAAAAGTAATTTTGTTAATGCAACTACCTTGAAGATTGGTGTTTTGGACAGTGTAATTTCGTTCAATGAACGTGTATTAGCCAAAGTACAAGTGTTAGAGGAACTGTGTGGAAGAGCAGGGGAAAATTGTGTTGTGGGCCTAAAAAACAGCGATGAGAAGCGTCTGCGCCAAGCCGAGAAAGCATATTTGGACATTCAAAAAAGGGCTAGGAAGGCTAAAAAGACTGCTAAAAGAAGGCTTGAACATACAAAAGAGGAAGATGGACCAAGTTATGGAGCAGGGTTATTTTAGGTATTATTTTGAAAGCTTTTTATATGTATTAGTAGTAGCCGTTTTAGGTTTTTGCGATTTCCCGAAAACTGATATTTTTTGTCTTTCGGTACACTTTGTAGCCATATTTATCAACCGACTTTAATGAAATTTTTACCAGTTGTCTTATGTACATATACAAACAGTATTATGAAGTAAAAATCTCCATAGTAACACTTTTCTTGATTTATGAAATTTTATTTTTTAAATTTACATTTTACAATATTTATTATGGTGTCAAGTGCTTATTTATAGCCATAAAATAAATCTGGTTCATAATATTGTAGAAACTAGTGTCAACTAATAGGGGTAATTTTTTCTGAGTCGATATTACAACTTTTAAAAAAGTTATATGTATCTAAAAACAGCAAATTTAACATGGGCAAGATAGGGAGTACCGTGTTACCTGGGGTATCCTCGCTTAAAGTATTTATTATTGCATGATTCACTCGGTTTTCTTTTGTATTGATATTGTTTTAATGTTTGTGTGTGTTAACATTTCTGACAACTTAACTGTTTTTTTACTATATTTTCTTTTAGTGTAAATGTTTGCTCCGTAATCGTATTTATCATCAGCGTTCCATATTGAGTTACTCGTATACTATATTTGGACTGTTTCCAAATGTTGAGAAAGTTTCTTGTGTTACGAAACTGTATTAATAATCATTTGTCAAGACTTTTCTATGTTTTCAAGGGATATTTTGTGCTACGTATTTCCAATTGCTGCATATACGTGTAAACATTGTGTTAAAAATAATTTGTGTTTTTGTGCTGATTGATTCTTAAATCGATTTCACACTTAAAGATCACTGTGTGTATTATACATCTCATAAAAAAATATTTTTATTACCATTGTAAATTGCGTGTTTTAGTGATCAGTGTGTTTAATAATTTCACACATAATTCTGCTTCATTGTTTCATAGAGTCCGTTTTGTTTCGTAAGACTGTTTTAAATATTTAAAAATTTATTGTAGCAGGTAAGAAATTTATATTTATATCGAAAATTGATATTGTATAAAGTGTAAATTTGAGCTCTGGATTTGCTATCGCATTAATTATGGTGTAATAAATTTAAATTTAGTAATTTATGATTTTGTGGTAAGTGCATGCTAACATTGGTTTTAAGGGCACAGATAACTGTTTTGAAATATAAAGTTATTTGTTTGTAAAGTGTAAAATATGATTTTTCGGAAATGTTTTATTTGTAAATTGAGAAAATTGTGTAATATTAATTTATTACGTTTTTTTGTGATTTGGTGACATAAGCGGTTGATATCTATAGTGTTTGTATTATTTAAATAAGTAAATAATTTATAAATAAGTACTAATTTTGGACAGTAGAATTTTGTTGCCATTGTTTTATTTTTAATGAGTCAGACTAATGTAAAGTTTGCTATCACGTCGCGTAGCATGTCTAGGTAAGGAAAGGACACTGAGTGAGAGACTTTAAAGTAGATGAGGCTTTTAGTGTAATCGAGGAAAACTGAGACTTAGGTGAATGTGCCCAAGAAATTAATCTTGAAGCGTTATCCTGTTCCTCGGCGAGTAGTTCGATTTTACTGCCCGAAGATTTGAATAACGACGACTCTAATAGTGAAGAAGTTATGGCTGAGGCAAGAGGACCCGTTATCAACCCCACCAAGTTTAAGGGAGTCTTTGATGATAATGTTGAGGAATATCTGGCGCATTTTGAGAGGGTAGCCCGTGCGAATGGATGGGATGAACCAAAGAAGTTAGTTATAATCCCATGTTACTTGGAGGGGGCGGCCCTCAAATGGTATAAAAATATTGAAGAGAGATTAGGAGCTGTCTTAACGTGGGAGCAACTGAAGCCTGCCATATAGGGTGCTTTCCGGACTATCGCGTGGGAGCAGTTGGAGTATAGATTACGAATGCGCATGCAGGATGTCATTAGTTTATGTACACATGTTGATAACCAGATTTCCGAGAGATCAAAGATTAAACACGTGTTGCGCGGTCTAAAGCCCTCCTTGTTAGAAAAAAGATGTTTGGCAGAGAGGCACGACTACCTGTGGACATCAGCTTAGGCCAGGACCACGGTGGAGATGAAGAAGCGTACGAGTTGGGAGACCTTGTCATGGTGTGGACTCTGACCAGAAAGCAGGGTAAATCAGAAAAGCTACTACACCGTTGGCATGGACCATATAAAGTAGTGGCTAAGTTATCAGAAGTGAACTATGAAGTAGAGATTAAGAGTAAAAGGAATAAATTGTATATAGACACATTGTATAGTCATGTAAAGAGGCTTAAACGTTATTATGCATGTTAGGTATCTGTAGTATGAACAAATGTAAATGTAATTACGTTACCGAGGACATTAGTATTTTAATATCTCATTATAGATTTCCGAACGTAAAAGATGAAAGATCAAATATTTAAACAGTCTAAGCTACAGTAGTTCGGTTGCATAAGTAAGACTCCATGTGCGACTAATTTATGGACATTGACCTATGACCGCATCAGTCAGCAGAAAGTCAGCGAATATTCAACTTATGTAGCAATATGGACAGTTGTTCAGCGGAAGTGTAGTCAGTGTGCGCGTGGTTGGATATCAGACTGTCACTAACAGTGATAGGTTGTGTGCAGATAAAAAAAAACTATAAAGTATGTAATAGTTAATTATTTAAAAGTTAAGTTTATTTATAACAATAGTGTAAAGAACGTTCTAAGCTCTTTTATTTGATTTCCAATTTGTAAGAAATATGTACTTGTGTAGGATGTTACTACGACGGGATCCAGAAGTGTATCATGTAAGTGTTGTATTTATGTTAATTTTTGTGAGCACAGCAGTAAGAGGAGATCAAGGAACAACTGAAGTGCCGATCTCTGTGGTGTCGGGGGTGTATTGGAAGCCGATCCCCCACGCGTTGGTGTATGAGTCAACCGTGCCATTGTTTTATAGAAGTTTTTGGCTGGCAGTTGAGTCAATGTATTACAGAAAAAATGAGAGTAGAATTAGTCTTTGTAAAATGTTGAACAGTTCAGAGTGTATACTTTTTGGTTGGATAAAGCAAGCCGACAAGAGAATCGGCCTGCAGATGAGTTGGTTGAATACTAGTACCGAAGAAGATGCTTTTAGTTTGAATAGTATTTCTGTACGAAATAAACGTTCTTTGTATTTTGTAGGTCGCTTCATGAATTGGTGTTGTGGAGTTGCGACTACGAGGGATTTGAGACCTCTGTTACCTAATGATAAACAATTAAAAGCATACGATTTACAGTTACAGCAGGGACTGAAAGGAGCGTTCTCGGAGATAGACAGCGTTATGGAAAAAGTTTAGCGATTATGGACCTGAGATGTAGAAAATGTTTTCCAAGGCTATACATTTAACATGTGTTAACATTTCAAAGGTGATTGACAGAACGCATATGCAGCTTTCAGGGGAGAGAGATGACGTTAAGAGCAAAATTATGAATATGTTACAGTTATTAGTCCAGCAGGAAACTCGCCAGCAAACTGTACAACTAGTGACGAAGTTGGAGAAAATTAGCCAGTGTAAAGAAAAGAAAATACCTACGGCTGTGGTTAAACCTAAGATATTTTTACAGAATCTGGAAGAACTAAATGCGCAAATTAATAAACAAGGGTATCAGTTAGTTGTACCTATTAAATATGTAAGTGAGTATTTAAAGTTAAAAATAGCGATTTTGTAATATCTGACGATGTAATTTTGGTAAATATTAAAGTTCCCATAGTGGACTCCAGACAGAGTGGAAGTTGTACGAGATGATAGCGGCCCCAATTGCTTGGCATAACACATGTGTGTTGCAGCACGAGACCACATACGTGGCGTCGAGTGATAAGCGTATCGCGAGCATCAGCGGCAGCGCGCTGCACGACTGTCAGATGTTTGAGCGCTCGCTCTGCTTTGTGCCGCGGTATCCAGGGGACTCCCTCGCCAGCTCCTTCTGTCATAAGAAACTGTTTGAAGGAGTCACGATTCAAGATTTAACTAATTATTGTGTGTATTCTTGTACTCCAGGTAGTAGACCACTTGTAAGCATGGTAGACGATCAGAGAGGTACGTAATCACGCACGCTCAGGGACCTTTGATAATACAATGTAGAACTTCTGGTGTCGATAAACATTTCAGCACACCACACGCTGCGATGCCTGGAGCATTAGAAATTAAAGTACCGTGTGATTGCAAATAATTAATTGGAGAACAACTTTTAATTTCAGAAATGTATCCTTATATAAATGAAACCTATGTTACAAATATGACCCACATTATTCCAGCCTCATGGTCAAAACTAAAATCACTCAAGTTGCCACCTCTAAGGAAATATGCATCAACAAACTTTGAAAACTTTACAGAATGCTTAGATTTCGATTGGCCGACCAAGTTCCTCACTTAAATGTTTCTTTTTCAGGTAACCGTAACAAACGATTTTCAGAAATAAAGATTGACCCGAGTCACGAGGACCATTTCCCATCGTTGTCAGCTGTTTTAAACGGAAACATTTTATTTTTAGTTATCGTAATAATTGTGATCCTTATTTGTTAGGCATTGGGTGTATAAGACCTGTGATAGCACTAGACGAAAGTAGCGAGGAGTCTATTGAACCAATTTATGTATTGTATCTAACCTGGTTTATTACTCTGTTTATGTACGTAATGTGGCGAAGCGTTGTTTGGCTGTGGCGAAGGCGGAGCAGTCGGCGGCATGTTGTTACTAAGAGGAACAAAGAACCAAGAGGCGTGGGCGAGAGACCGCTTGCGATTCCTCTAGCCACACTTCATGGCAAGGAATAGAGGATTACTATAGAGGAGAATTGTGCAGCCGAGGTTACCGATACGTTTAGTACAGGTGATTAAGTAAAATATACAGGAATAAAGTTACTCAGACGGGTAAGAATGAGAAGGCATATTTTTTTAAGAGTTAGTTTTGCAATTTCTGACTTGAAAAAGTAAATTCAGGTCCTAATGAGAGAGTAATCATGTTGAGGGTGAAAGGTAGAGCGAATCTAAAATGAGTGGCCACTCAATCCCAGTATAAATATGTGTGTATGTGTTAGTGCTAAGATGTAAAATAATATGTGGAGTGTTATATCAAATGTTGGTTTGTTGCTGTGTAATGAATTAACTTGTCAAATGAACCGATAATATATATTTGCATGCGAAGAAGGTAAATTTTAAGTTAATATTGTACTGTAAATTGTATAAAAAAATGAAAATGAAATGTATAGGTTATTTATGTAAGTACTTGGTTAACTGATAGGCAAATTGAAATGTAACCAGATATTTATGTAACACATAAATATAAATGTAATCTGTCAAAACGTGTTCTTATTTTATGTGTGACGAAAAAAATATACTATACTTGTTGTAGACAAAACAAGTATCGTTTTCTTTTAATGAGTGATGGTAAAGTACATTGCGATATAGGTAATAATATAAGATTAATAGTTTAATGTCTTTGTACAACAGTTGTAGTATTGATTGAATGGTATTGATTTAGAATTAATAAGACTATGTGACCAATTAATGCACTGTTTTGTAAAATATATTTTGTATTTTTGATAGAAAAATAAGTGTTTTATTAAGTATGTAATCATTGTGAGTTTTTATGTAAACAGACTAACTACCTGTAGTAGAATTGTGAATCACCTATTTAAACAATGTTATAAATAATTATTGTTCAATGTATCCAGATATTTGTATGGGGGGAAAATGAAATTAGATTGTTTGTATTCATAAAGTTTCCAACAAAGATATGAGTTACTGTAGCACCAGGAGGACCGAGGCAGACCAGGCCATGGGTTGGTGACCTGAGGCGAGCTGAGCAAGGCATGAGGCAGGATGTCTAGCACCATTGCTGCTTTTGCCACGCAGCTGCTCTGGTTGTGCACAGTTCCAGCTACAAAACTTTGTACCTATAATGTACACTACACGTGTACAGCACAAAGAGAACTTATGATTGTATAATTTTAATGCGTTTTAATTATTTCTGATGCTAAGAAAACAAAACAAACAAAAATTGTTCAGTACTCAGTATCGAAGCTTTATTCTGATAACGATTAATATATTCCATATTTGTAGTAGACTTAAGAAATAGGTTAGATTTAGACTCATTTGTATTTTATGTATGTATTTTGATGAAAAATAAACCCAGGAAATTGATGTTTACTATGATACGAAAATTATTATGAATTCAAATGTTGATATTAATGATGTACGACTAACATCTTAGAAATGTTAATAATTTGTATGCAATGATTAGTCAGGATAGATCAGGCTCCGATAGATTTCCCCGAAGTATTATTGCTTTATAAACTGTTTAAATCTAGGTTATATTCATTTTTATCTTTTATTTGAATGTACTCGTATGTATCAATATCTAAAGACAGTAAGTTATCTTAATGGGGAAGATCAACATGTTACTAACCCCTAATTATGTATAAAGATAGGAACATTGTCCGTAGCATTCGCCTTCCGTTCGTTCGTGTCCCGTACTGAGCCATAAAGCCTGGAAGTGTGAACTTTAACCGTAAAAACTGTGCCACCAAAATGGATAAAGTAAAAGGAGGACTAAGTACTCTTCTGGTCTCATGCCAAATGAGACGTACTATCAATGAACGCTACACACTAGTGATGAAGCTACGGACCTGGACAATAATTGGACATTGTAACCGCTGGATTTCTACTGTGAAAGCTCCCTGTGAAGGAGTCTGAGTGAAGAGAACTGAGTGAGGAGTCTTTACGTGGATGGTGCCAAAAATGACAGAGACGAGTCAGCGCCTTGTCCAGACCGACTTCAGAGAGAATCTACAGGATGGCGTTCGTGGCACAACGACCACAAGACCAAAGAAGGGGGTGCTTGACCGTAGCTTCCCTTCAAGAAGGGGGTGTGTGACGACGGGGCCCATCTCCCGCCGTCTGAAGAAGAGAGAAGGGGTCAGTGAGTGTTACCTCTGGGTCATTCAGTGCAGTCGGGTCATCATCGAGGTGCAGAGCGCGCGGTAGCCACGGTCGAGAAGACAGCGGGCGCGGTGGTGTCCAGCCGGTAAGGTGCGTGTCGCGGCGGACGGTTGTCATTGCTACGGACAATAATAGGTCAGGGTTATCGAGAAATGGTTTAATAAAATGAATTATTAAGTTGAGAGAGTTTTATTCCTGTGATTATCCCTCTCACAGTCAAGCAGCCCCATTCCCCAGATGACCCCTGAAAGCCTGCGAAGGGTGAGTATTAGATCTAGTAATTTTGGAAGGGGCAGTACGTGACAATACAGTGAACACGAGTTTAAAAATACACCCAATCAATTATGGTTATACAACAGAAAATGTAAAATAACATCTAATTCCACTGTATTGAATTAGAAAATACGAGTATAATACACTGTAAGTTATCAGTCTTCTGTATTTTACTACATTATATTGTACTTCAACTTGATGAGCTATAACAAAACTTTTTTAATAATAAAAAGTTTATTGATTATAGTTGACTGAGTAGTTGCAACTAAACAATCATATACATATTTTAGATAGAAATATATTTACTACGTGTAATGAACTACATTTTGGTCAAACACAATACAAGCCAAACAAACCACAATAGAACTGCACGTATGATGGATGTTAAACTAACTCTGCTATTCTTACTAACCACAAACACATGTCAGACAAACTTAGCAACAGAGCGGAACGTATACGAGGACAATAACTCTACTTTTTGTTTCTATGTCAAATTGAACCAAAAGCGAGTACGATATGTGCTGGAATATAACTATGATTCCTTATTACTATTTACAGTTTCAATAATTTAAATATAAAATAGTCTATTACGATTATTATTTTTACTACTGTCATTTGTTTATATTTCACTAGTACATCAATTAAATTTCTTAGATATCCAAATTGCTTATGTTTTACACAAACTAAACATTATCAGACGCATAATATAAACACGAACGAGCAGAGCAGTGCAAGGCAATAGATTCAGATAGATTGTTAGACTCAATATCAATTAATAGATAACAGTAAATCGGTAAAATTATCAGCATCACTGTCCAATAAATCCCGGTCCAGACGATAATAGACCTAGATTTTCATTTAACTGTAAATTTAAATAGCTTACAATCAATAACCAGCTCGTTTAGCTATCCTTTAAAATATATAACATTCGTAAAACCTTTTTTCACAATGAATTAATAATAGTAATATATTAATTTATTCCATCAATAATTTACAAATTATAATTTACAATAACTTATTCGGAATTTACTGACCACTATTACCAGTAGTGTGGCAAGTGATATAATTTAATAATAATATTAAGAAACTTAATCTAGAGTCCACTTAAATAATTATATAAAATTGAGCCTCCAATTGTGGTATTTTATTTTTATTTTATTTATTTACTTTTTGTAATACTATTGATGTGAACCAGAGCTGATAGGTTTGTATGAATATCCAAATATTGTTTAATAACGCCGGCTAACAGTAATTTTATTTCTATTGGTTGCACAATCTGTTCAGAGAGCAAAGTTCAGTTTTACTTTTTGACAGAGGTTCGTCCAAACTGTGCCGGACTCAGTCATGCATTAGCCGGCATCATTCTGGATACTCAGTGACACAATTCATAAGAAATAATTAGTAAACTATCCATTTAAAATGTACTATATCCTATCCATATTGTGTTTTCCTATATTTTGTTGATACTGCCGCAAGCGGCTGTGTTGTGAAAAACTAATAGTTGTGATTGTGTTGTGGTAATTAATACAAGTGATACAAGTATTGTGTTGTCTGTGACTAACCTCTAACTGGGTTAGCTATTAATTAAAGTTTTAGATTATAAATATATTATAATTCCCAACAACTTTGGTGGTATATATTGGATTTACTAGGCTATTGAAACATCTATCGTTATCCTAATAACACCATGAGTGTCCGAATAAATATTGCAATCTGCTGATAAACACGATAAAAATCATTCTATTTGTAAAGATCATTGCAAAGCTGAATTATAGAGAGTCGTGTAGGGAATCTTTCAGGGAGTTGGGGTTGCTGACTCTGCCCTGCCTCTACATTCTTGAGGTGGTCACATACTGCAAATCAAAGTGTGATTTGGTTCGTGGCGGTGACGTTCACCAATATGGGACAAGAGGCAGGGACAATTTTCAAACTAGCCAATACAGATTGACGTTATCACAACACCTCCCGCAACAAGTTGGTGTCAGACTCATCAACAAGCTCCCTGAGAGTGTAAAAAATTCCATCAATCAAAATCAATTAAAAACTCGTCTCAAATGCCTTTTGGTGTCAAAAGCGTTTTATTCTGTCGATAAATTCATGACGAGCCGCTGGGAGGTCTAAATTTGCACTGTATTTAAATAATCAGTTTGTATGTGTTTGCTCTCGATCTGGAGTCGGTATGTGTATGTTTGCTTTGGATCTGGAGTCAGTTTGAATGTGTCTGAGCGAATGTATGAATTGTAAGTGTGAATGTGTATGAAGGTATAGTTAGGACTATTTATATTTGCTTATGACGATTGCGATACAATGTTATATTGTTTAAAAAATGCAATAAAGAGATTATTATTATTATTAAAGAATTATTGACTACGTGTTCAAGCATGGACGGAAGAGTAAACATTTAAGAGTATAATAGTGTAATTGTGAATACTATCCTGCAAAATTATAGTTATTTAAAAATTGTATTTTTACCTCTATGCAAATAACACTAAGATTTGAATTATACAATACTTGGTTCACCATTTTCTTAAATACTAACTCAGAGAGTATTGTCGTCCATCCTCTCAAAACAATCTTTATTAATACATAATCTTAAACATTTAGAAAAAGTGAGTTTAATGTTAAAATGCATCAATTATTTATTATTACTTATCCATATAAAAATGTACTACCTTATAAACATGTATTGGATTCTGCGTGCGCGCACGCTTATGTGTGTGTGTGTGCATGTGTGTGTGTGTGCACGCGCGCGCATTTCGTGTAAGATAGTCACGTAACAACTTCAGGACCGATTGTTCTCATATTCCGTTGAGTAAAGAGTAAGAAAATATCCATACATATACTTTGAAAAAAGTGTTAACTCAAGATAGGCTGAATATATAATTAGAAGTGTAATATTGAAAGATTTTACTTTTATCTAAAAAAAAATTGAGATATTACTGTTCTCAATTTATTAAAAGTAAATTTTATATCTATTAACTCTTTGGAGATTAATATATTGGGATTTTCGTATTAAATGTTTTTCATTTATTCAATTACACATTTCGTTTTTACTAAAGAAAGTCTAAATAGATAACCAAAGTAACGAAATATAGTGGTTTGGTAAATAGTATTTGACTTTTCGAATGTTTATTCTATATTTGTATGCAAGCAATGTTGCCCGTCTCCTTCCTCTATGGTCAGACGACGCGCAAGTCGCTGCCTCTCGTTAGTGAACAAACAGTCAGTGGTACTTTGGTATTATCCGGAGGCCACTGTATTTGGACATGTTTTCCTTATTGGGGACAAAAATGAATTACAGAATTAAAATTAACAGACATTTACAATTCTTTACGACGAACGGTTATTGTATTCTGCCTCCCAAAAGGGAGCGATGTCGGCGAGAATTAAGTTGAATGCATCGTCACCAGTTGCTACCAATAAAAACTTTTCTCTTCAGTTAATAATTATGCATTATGACATTATAAATTAATCACGTACAAGACAATCAGTAAAAAGAAAAACTAAAAGAACGACAATTAATTATTCAAATGTGACCAGTGATTCATGCGTCTAAGCCTACTTGAAGGGTCACTTGTCTAGGCCTATTTGGAGGCGATTTGGCCACAGGAAGTATGACTCATTGAGCATCTGTGATTCATCATGAAACAAAGAAAGTACTGGTCACATATATTGAAGTTTATTTTGTTCCCCCATATACAAAGCTCATCCAAAAATAGTGGCCTCTGGATAATACCAATGTACTCAGACAGTTGGTAGGATGTGTTTACATTTTTAATAATGTTATTTACACTGTTTGATTTCGACTTATTTAAGTAAACAATACGCCAGTGTACTGAAATAAAGGAGGCCTATTTAGAAAACATTTGGTTTAGTTCTTATTATATATTATTATATATATTCTTATTATATATATTATATTAAGTTCAATTTTATCCATCCATTGTTGGAAAACGCGGTATTTAAGGTTTTGTACAAGTGTACTGTATATTCTAAGTTAGGAATACTATAATATAGTATTCCCAACTAAGAATTTTATTGAGATGTATACTTTTTGTAGGTGTATATAGACATATTCATTGTTAGAATACATATGGCTGTATGCCACAACATTTTTAACACTGTCTAAGAGAGGTTTAAAAATTATTTCTTCCTAACATTTCAAATTTACAATACTTATTCTAGGTAACACAAAAATACATACAAATATGTTGTTGCAAGTAACTAACATATATTCTGATTCCCCAATTTCTAATATACTATATAAACAAAAAGGTAAAGGATTTAATTTGCGGTTCCTAAAATACAGTCATATTCCCGAAATTCCTAAAAATTGCCTGATATTTCTGGTTTACTTATGTAATATAGATTTGTTAAAATGTTTTAGTTACAATGTTTAATATCTAACGGGTCTTGAGATGTGGGTGGCAAAGTACATTACGTCTACACTACAAAGTAACGCCCTCTGCACTGCGAACACTGAGGCGAGACAACATAGTATTTCATGGCCACTATGGTACATTTAAAAATTTAAAGAATGAAATTACGTCATGAATTAGGAAATGCTCAAATCATGTAGCCTCCCAGACTATTTAGGTATATTCTTTGTTTCTACATTACACAGATCTGTCAACCATAAAGTTACGTTAACATGAAACATACTAAAAATCCATCATAGTGTTACAAGTCAGATTGAATACGGATTTACTTCGACTTGTTTTGTTTAGAGTAAAATATTCATAAACGGTATGTTTTGCATTTTTTATTAATCTTGGTGAAAGATCACCTTATACAAAATGATTAACAATATACTGTAAATAATAAATTTGCTATTAGATTGTACTTTAAACGATTATTTAGAGAATGTTAACAAAAAATCTTAGCAGTCGAGCAAAGATACAGTAAAATGCAGAAAATTTTACTGACACTCTATTATAAGTTTTATCTTTATAATGATTACGAAGATATGCTGAATTTAACGCAGTTTGCACACAGGAAGGAAGAAACATCCTATTACTTATTTATTTAATTTAACTTAGAATAGATGTTCGAAAGATGCTTTCTCCTATGCTCTTTATGCTCATCGTACTGTAGTCGAATTCTTAGTTCTTAGTTTGTCACGGCTGCTGTCATTATTAGCATCTAAATTTTAAGGTTCTTACCGAGCCAAAACATTGCTCACGCAAGTAAAACTTTGAAATATTGCAGCTTTACTGTGGAGAGCCGTGTTAAATATGCAGAAGTCTGCATGCATACGACATACCAGAGGAAAGTATGGAAGTATATCTACCATATAATATAGGGTGTCAATTAGAACACAACGCCACCAACTGGGCCTCAAAAGGTTTACCTAGCCTACAATTAGGCAGTTAAACGTTTTAACTGTCATAGGTCAGTGATGGTATCGGTCAGATATACAAAACAAACAACAAAACCATTTGTTTCAGATGTACAAGAAACAAATTTGAAATTTATTTTTTAAATAAAAATTCCTTAGACCTTAAATAACTCAAACCTTGTTAAAGTAAGTGTAATATTCAAATGTTAATCAAAACATTAAAGCACTACTTAATTTAATGAACCATGAATTGAATTAATAACTTTTCAACATCTTGGTTATACGGTTAAACAAAACTATTACTATGACACGAGATACACTGGGTTACAGTAAGCTAATGTTTATATAATTTCAATCAAAAGAGTTGATTGCACCGGAGTGTTTTCCTACAGACCAGTCACGTTACTCATTTAGACTTGAAATTCCATTGACTGTGGTATGTTTTCTGGTTACTTTGGTTACCGGTAATTGACAACGCGTAGATTTTATTACTCCGTATTATACAGCCTATATAAAAATGTGACAATTAATTCAATGAAATGGTAGTAGTATACAAGATAAAATTCAAATTAGTCCCGTTTCGAGTTTTGTGATTAAGAAATAATGCCAAAAATCATCATTCAAATAGATTAGGAACAGCAATTAAATTTAAAGTTTAGCTCCAGTTCACCTTCCTTTCATTGCAACGTCTGATATCTGACGCTGTCTCCAACTTATAATAACTCCTGGAATCTGGAGTCATGTTCGGCTGAAGAAATCCAAATAAAGTCGACGTCGAACGTTTACATCGGTTTGACATTAGGTAAGGTCTATAAATAGGTGAAGTATTAATCTCATTGTTTCATCAAGTACACAATCGAGTGCACTACAATGTGATAGACACGATATCTAAGCACGGTGGATCAACCGAGTTTTCTACACATCACGTAGCTATGGTATGAAGGGTTGAATCAATTTAATTTTGAGTTTAGCTCCAGTTCACCCTCCTTTCATTGCAGCTTCTGGTATCTGACGCTGTTTCAGACTTGACTTGATGCTTAAAAACACACAGAAATCGGATTTAATCACCAACGTGTGGGAGAGGCTTCTCTAAATGCTCAACCAGTAAAGCCATGATTTATACCTTATATCACAAAAAATTCAGTTTTATTTTTGCTTCTAAAACATTTAATCTTATCTAGCAACCTTGCATTAACGCTATATTTTTGACTTAGGTGTTAAGTTAATAATATATGGGAATAGAATACATTATCATTAATATTATCTCGAAGCCTCCAGAAGAGGTGTGATCATTCAAGTAAGATCGTGTATGATTCTTACCTATGCTAGCGAAAAAACCTTAGGTATGGAAAACTACTGAAAAAGCTCTATAGTCATCCACATTTAAACAAACATGATCTGAAATTCATGAGTATAAGCATTCATACTCCTACTTTGTTTCTTTCCAAATAGATCTGGAATAGATCAAGCCGCTAATAAATCAATGAGGAGAATAAAGAGATATTTTATTCTGGTTAAGCTGAATTACCCAAGTGCACTATAAAATTCACTAAACATTTTGTAAATAAATTAAATAGTGTTATATTCCTAAATAAATATGGCCTGATACAGTAGTTGCATAAAATTATTAATTATAATTTTTTTATTACAAGATGATCAGCAAAGAAGGAATGTGGCCTTACAATTATATCAAATTAAAGATAATGTGAATTATTTTCTTAATGTAACGTATTCCTTAGGCCGTCTTTTTTATGCCTTATTGCAATACTGGGATACTCTTTGTTCACAATTCAATAAAAAATATATATGAATCATAAATATATGAATATTGTTCATTAGACTCATGAACAATTTCCTTTATAAGTACATAAAATTATCAATAAGAAGACATGTAAAAATTACATTTATTAACATTTAGCCGGTAAAGGATTGTACCAATGACAATACTAACTGTTAGGATAACTGTTATTTTTGTATGTGCAATAAATACAAATTTCTTGTGGTCAATGTGTATTTAAAAACTATTTTAACCTGTGTTAACCACTGGCTGTAGTGAAACTAGTCTTAACCAATCTTTCACCCAGTTAAAAACAATGTTAAACTTTTGAATCCTGCATTCTGCTACGGTACATATTAGATTAAAATTAAAACATTTTCCAATAATAAAATAAATAAAGCATGGTAAGAAAAGAAACCTTGAACAAGTTATATAAACGTAAGTTATAGTGGCATGTACAGGCTTAAAACATATTATGGCATTTGTACAGCGACGTTCCGTATTATACTTTTAGTTCAACGAGTGAGAGAAACTAGCCTGAAAAGTAGGGTGCTATACCAATCAGACGGCTCTGAAATAATCTATTCTGAAAGAGGTGGAGAAGAAGGCTTTTATCGTTCCAGCAATAGGATCGTCTCTGTGGTTTTATGGTGTGTTTGGAAAATCGCGAGGGAATTTGTTTAGGTTGAAATTATTTGAATATTTGCGAATCAGATATGTCTCTTGATTATTTAATTACTTTTTTGACGCGACGCTCAGAGACTGCAAAGTCGTTGACGGCGGCTCACGCGAGGACGGAGGTGATACATTACGAGAAGGCCTCAAGGCCAGCTTATGCATCTTGGGGAGGCTCCGCTGTATCAAACTAGCAAGTTTTCTCTTGCCTCGCTAAGAAAGATGCATGCCTTGCCTCGTGAACATCTTCCGGTCTAACTGAATAGCCAACTCCTGCATGTAAGCGTTCACGAGGGCAATTTCTTGATTTGTGCCGTCATCTCCGAGCAGGTCGTGGCAATATGGCATCGTATGTGTGGACCTACATTTGTTGGTGACAAACACTTAGCCAGTGTACTGGAGAAGACGAGTGTCCGATTCAAGTGAGTGGTCCAGTAAAACCGTTATTCGTCTATTTAGATCAGATATTCTCTCCTCCAGTAAATGTTATTCCACTGTAAAATTATCCGAATTGGGCTAAGCGAGAAGTTATCAGGTGTTGAGATGATACAAATTTATCTTAAAAATTTACAAAATGAATAATTAATAACACTTTGACAGTTAAAACCGTTCACTTACTATATCTGTAATATTCCCACTAAGTACTTTTTCAACAGTTTATTTATTATTTACAGTAGGTTTCTGGTTATACGTTAACATTTTATAAAGTAGCCAGTAAATGGGGAAACTGTAGCTTGTGAATATTTCAGTTTGAGCTACGATACTTCCAAGTAAATCCATATTCCAACTCATGCGGCAACACTTTGATGGCCGATAAGCGGCTTCAATGATATGTTACATTTTTAACTTGAACTGAGTGGTCAGATCTTTGTGATGTAAATAAAGAATCAATATTAAAACGTGATAGATGTGGATAGTTTAAGCTTTAGACAATGGAAATCGCAAAGCTTTATGAATTCTACAACGTGTATTGTTTTCTTTCACATTGTTAATGTTACAAACAGAAAAAAATCATAAAAGGTTTTTGTATGGTAATGGGTATTGGAAAAATAAATTTGAGTGTAATCTCACACGTGTAATTAACTACTTAGTGTATTGTCTACTTAAAACCAGGTAAAGCGGACCTCGGGTCAGGATAGAAGGCTTAGGGGCCCCCCCTGTCCCGGAGATAAAGTCCCAATAGACTTATGTTTACCATTTTCAATATTCATATAGAGGTACGAGATATAAAGTTTCACACCTAATTTCAAGCCACTAAGTTATTAAAGCTCATCACAGTGTTATCGCGTATACTGACGGGTACATACAAAAATAGGTAATAATGATCAATAAACTATCGTACACCCTTATAAACCTTTTGCAAAACCATGCAAATGAACAAAACGTTTATTGATTTTTAGTTTGAAAAAGGTGTTCTATCGAGGACATTATTATGCCTGCATATGAAAAAACTCGAATGAGTGTATAGGTATGTATATTATGTAGATTAATAAATTGAATAGAATGAAACACAGATTATTCTGTTCTGATATATGTTTAAAATTACAAAACGCTAGATGCAAAGTTAATTTAAGTCAGTAATGAAATACTTAATAGACAGACAAGAATGTAAGTTAATAGAAACTCTTTAACTACTATATAATATGAGAGCCGTGCTCCTTCCATTTAATAATTTACTAGTAATCCAAGGTACAAAACTGTCTTGCTGTGTACCGTTTAGCTTGTTGTGGAAATTATATTGCAGGTTACGCTAAACGCCCATTATTCTACCCATTATACACTTTGCTTACTAATTTATCATTTCTACGTTATTCTCGTCAATGACCTTATTTACAAAAACAATATAACCATGGTAATTCTCAACAGAATAATAATAAATCAAGGCTCCCAAAGGACTAATATGTACAATTTTCAATACTGATGTAGAAGTAGTAGAGCTCCAACACCATTATAAACCCTCACGTCAATTTGCTTGACAGTTATTATGCGTTCAAAGAAATAGAAACTGGTGACCTAATAACCGACAAAATTTCAGAGAACTCCAGTTAACTTAAAGTACCATGTTGTTATGCGTTTATGATTATATACGCTATACGCTAAATTATTACATTATTTTTAAATTTTTATTAGTTTGATTCATCTGATTTGTTTACAAAGTGAAAATTTTGTCACTTATTTTTCAAATAAACTTCGGGAATTCTTAAAAAGGTCGGTAGATCTTACAGGTTAAGAACTTCCATACGTTGAGACTACCAAATACTAAAACTGCTAAAAGCCGCAGATGAAATAGCGAGATATTACCAATTCTTAAGGAGAAGTAGCTTCCAGCAGTTGGGACAGTCAATGACAGACTTACCGGAGACAAGGTGCTAGGGGCTGGGGAATGTTGATGGCCGCGGACTACCAAGACCGGGATCTACCAGCGGCCAAGTGCTATCACAGATTGGAAGATCTCAATGGAAAGGATTCACCACAAACCAGAAGGCCAGAAAGTAGAAAGTAGGCACCCATAGGCCGATAAATAGAACACTAGAAACTACCAGACACGTGGAGCAGACAAAACCAGACAAAGGTCGTTAGACTCTGTGCTGAGAATTCTTAGAGTCTAGAAACTCTCAGATACAAAGAGTTTAGAGTTTTAAGTGTTATTTTAATGTAAATTTGTTTTGTGTTTGGGAGCAATGTGGTTTTATGACGTGAATTTCAATTTCCCATTTTTAAGTAATCTACCTGAATCTTGTGGCATTAAGACAAAACTACTTGTGTTTGAATAACACTGTTTTTACAACCATTATGGTCATGTAAATGATCGCTGTAACTAGGGTTACCTCCTACTTTAGGAGGATCCACTCAGATTAGTGGTTCCAATTGAACTTACACTTGATACATCTAAACCGAAGTGTAACTTAAATCTGGACTAGAGTTAAAACAGTTAACTCTATAAATGTCCAGAAGGGTTCACGTCACTAATTCAATTGTCAAGATATCTGGATAGTAGTGTGAATCGATAAGTATAGTTTACTGCGGAGGATGATTGTAGGAGTAGATAGAGCTCCCTAAGTTTTAAAGGCAGTTTGTAGCCTGGACATAAACTAGTGCTACCCGTACCTGCTTTGGCTAGAGAGACTGGTACAGAGCTGACCTCCTCTTCTTACATTGTAACATGGATTAGATATAGTGCCCGTTATCCCTCCCCATGGATATTGACGTGTAAAACTTCCAATACCGATAGGAAGTAAAATTTGAGTTTCACATGGAATTTAAACCCTTGAAAGAAACCATTTCAAAAGTTACCATGTGTACAGTCACACTTTCACATAGGCAGAAACAGAATTTCGACACAAATTGGTGGGAGGTGTTGCCAACCGCTCAGCCAATAAATGTAACAGAGTCTACACTATATGGAAATTGTAATATTAACAAAAACTTATGCAAAAAATGATAAAAAGCAGTATAAGTTTATTTTTAATAATTAGTAATTATATTTACAGTTATAGATCTTAAACGAATCAAAATCGAGGTATCTTGAATAGCACACCTGTGGGACCCTGTTTCTCCCGTTACAGAAAGACAAGAAATAGCATTGGCACAATTTTAAAGGTTGTATAAAACAATTACAATTTATATAAAAGAACTAGCTTGACTTATAAAATAAAGAAACATAATGTGTTCTAAAGCCTGCCACAAGCAATTACAAACTTGTTGTAAACAACTTTGCATTTGATTTGTTGTGTTCTTCCAAGAAATTAGTTATAATTCAGACATTTCAGAAACTGTATTTAAGAAAAGTTTTACTCAGTTTATTGAATACTCCCTAAATAGTTTAAGTTTATTTTATATACTAAGCTTTTTTAAGGGAGTCAGTTTTTCAATGCGGTATATGGTTAACACGTATTTGTTTGTGTACTTCTAGTTAGTATGAACATTCACGTAAACATTTTATAGACCCTTGACGATTTGTTGGTACGTATAAAGCTCTGAATTTACGACAGAGGAGTAGAAATTGCATACAAATAAGGATTGAAAGTCAGAAACTTTGTGTGGTAATAACAATTCTGTATGATGATTTATATATAGTGCTAGGATAGTAAGTCAAGGGCTTACAGACATAATCCATTAAAATGTTTTGTAGTTATATTTTATTTATGCGTTATATTTAAATAGAAGATTTCCTTATATACGTCTGGTAATTTAAATTATTAATTATATAATTGAGTGAAAAGTAAAAAAATTAAAAGTACGAGAACCGACACTATGAGATATGTTTACGGAAGGTAGGTGTCAATAAGGGACCATTACGACTAATTCTAAATTAATAACGAATAAGTTACTACTTATTCACACTTCATAGTTAATTACAATTACAGCTAAAATTAATCAACTAATATTTATTAATCAGTTAAGACTGTGTAAGGAGTGGTGTGAATTTTCAACGTAAAAATTTTAAATTAATAATTTGGTTTTTTAAAGGGCATTACACACAACATTAGTGTATGGACTATCTCATAAATTTTAAAGCTTATTTTGAAATAAATATTCCTTAGAATAGATAAATACATATTTCTCATGAACTACAAATTTAAAGCGCAGATTTAGTAATCCGTTTCAGCGTTTTGCGTTTAATATTAAAAAACCTTACATATGCATTTACAAAGTCTTAAATGACAATAATTTAGAAGATACATGGTCATTATCCCAGGTCACGAAACCTGTAGACTGTTGTATTTAAGCCTTGCTATTCGTATATAATCTTACAGAGTTGCACCAAAAATTATTTTTTTCTTAAGAACACACATTACACCCAGGAAACTCATTTGAATTAAATTAAAAGTACCTTGAAACTTCTTGAATAAAGGGGAGTGCCACTACTTATTGTTACCTGATTCAAAACAATCTTGTTTTATCCTTATGAATTAATATTGAAACAAATTCTTATAACTTGTTAAAGGTACTTAAAATTTTTAAATATTGTATTGAAAGTTACAGAATAATAAAATAATAGAATCTGGGCCATTCAGTTCCAGCGAATTCATTAGCATTGAACCAGAATGTGCTCAACAAATTGGAACACTTGACAAATGGTGGTGGCAACGTGAAATTATTCTGCGCTTGATCTCGTTCCACTGTCTTTTCACAACCACGTTAAATCTTCTATTTTACTTACCTTTTTAGGTTGTGGTTAAAAACGACAGCCTAGAAAGCTAAAAATTGGAAAACAATTATTTTGAGATAACTGAGAGTATTACAACACCAACTTTTATTTTACGGGTAAATACTAACAATTTAATGATAACTCATAATTGGTAGTATTTTTCATATACTGTATACCATGCGTTATGGACAAGCTATATACAATTGGGATATATTAATAATGTACAATCACAGTATATAAATTGCGAGGTAAAAATAAGAAAATACCCGTAATGTTTAAAAATTGCTGGAAATGAGAATGGAACCTTATTCTCGTATAAGAAAGTCTTGTTGAACCGTTGCCAAACGTTTTTAGTACAAAAGTTTTAGCACAACCCGAAAACAAAATGTTTGGTCTGCATTGTAGTTATAAGTTTCTGTATCCAAGTTTTTAAACCAATGAATGTTTTATCAATACCGTCAATATACGATCCCAAAGCGCAGTGGAGCAACTGAGTCCTTCAAACATAACGCAGTTATGGTAGGAAGGGCGAAATCAATGCGAATTGTTCAAGGAGACCGATTCGGAGAGTTTCGATTAAGACCAAAGTGTTTACCTTTATATGTATATATATATATATATGTATATATTTTATATATGTATATATATATGTGTGTGTATATTGTATTTGTGTATATATATTTTATATATATATATATATATAAAATAGCAGTTTCCCGCGGCTTTGCACGCAATTTCCTGTTTAAAACAGTACATTGTATGTTCAAGTAGTCTTTTTGTATCACATTCTAAACACTCCTGAGATAATTGATAATAATTCCTTTGTTAGTGTCTTGGGCATATTATGAAGAGGTGTACCATAATTCCTGCCTCTATCTTTCGTGGTGTTTGCTAGGTGTTGATAAGTTATTCAGTACAATTAATTTATATGGATGAATCTCGATAAACTGATATAAAGAACCAAATTATATCTGTAAAAATTAATTTTCAGTGTAAGATATTTCCAGTATTTTCGTGGAGTTTGAAAATGTATCAACGAAAACCAATTTCGATCATAAACCGTCTTCTTTCGCGATTTTCATTTACCTTAGATCTAACCAAATTCGAATACCTTATGTGCACACATTCACGGCTTTGTACAATGAAGTGGTTTTTATAACAGCGTTAAATAGTATTTTCATTGCATTAGATAGTTTATTGATTACGGGTGCAATCTAAATTTAAAATTAGGCAATAGCTTCTTCTATGAAATCCGCATTACCCTACTGATCAAGCACTTTACGATGCTCAGTAAAAATACAGAAGATAATGTAGAGGCGTGTTTAGTGTTTAAATATCCAATACTGAACAGTTGGAAACGATTACAGCCATGTGCACAGAAACCTTCCATATTTTTACGGTTTTGGTGACTTTAAATTGGTTAAGCCCATTTGCGATAGTGATACTGATTTTTTGTTTAAACATATATAACTGTTTATTGCAGTTTTTATAAATATATATTTGCAAGGATACTTCTTAACAAATGGTATGATACTGGAACACTACAAACAGAATGAATATATGTAATTGGTAATAACTTATAAAAAAATTATATAAAAAAATGTAAAAGTCAACTCATTAGTATTATCTAATATTTGTATTTACTTGACAGTTTTGAAATAAATAAAACATTATTTTAATAAAATCAGAAGTTTTATTTAAAGCAGTTATAATCTTCGGCAAAATAAAGGTTTGAAGTTTTGTAATTTAATATATTTGCAAAGCACCTAGCATAAGGTTGCTGCTAGTGTTTAAAACTTTTTTAAATACAATCATGTAAATACAGTAAATGAAATAAAAAAAATATTGTTTGATAGGAGTACCAATAAAATTAAAACCCACGATAGTCAGAAAACGAAACCGAGTTTAAATTTTATACAGACAGATGGTATACGTCATAATTAACCATTACACTGTTTATAACGAGCCTATGACTTTATGTAATTATATCAGTTTAGCAGTACAGGATCATAAATACTACATTAAGAAAAGACAGATAAGGCCATTTGTTATAATTCTAAAAGTAAACAAAGGATGAAAACAAAATTTACATTGTTAAAAAAAATAAGTCTAGAACGCAGTTTTTCTCTAATTGAAATGACAGTTTCACAAATTCAAGCACAAATTACGAGGAAAAGGGTATTTTCATTATTAAGACCTATGAAATATTCTTAGCACTTAATATCATGTTTTGTGCAGTTGTGTCACATAGTAACGCTTATGAATGAATGTGTGGTATAATCCTAGTAAGACACCACGGCTTTGACAGCGGCTGCAGGCTCATACGATGCCATTGACGAAGCTGCCGCTTCAAGCCACCCTGTTGCTTTAGGTTTGCAGCTTGTATTGTTCAGACTTCACATTAAATGAAATTGTATACATAATCATGACAGACATGTGTTGTGTTACACGAATTTTGTATTCAGATTTTATTAAAGTTTAGATAATATCTAAACTTAATAACTACAGAATATCTTTTGAAAACTTATGATACAATTAATAAGATTTAGGTAGTGCTCGTTCAAAAACTCTAGGTATCTGCTGGTTATTAAAAAACGTGAACACTTTCTTGTGCTAAGGGTTATAATTTTTATTTCCTACTTTCATATGATTACAAATAATAAAAAAAACTACTTTTATTTCTTCCAGAGGAAAATTAACACTTCAACACTACCGCTTTTTTGCAGATTTCTACAATTCTATTACATTTTTGATCGCGACTACATAAAAATAAGAATAAAGATATATGAGTGTAGATAATTTCGCTCATTGTACCTAAAATATTTTTTGAATGATGTCATTTATGTTTCTTTTCTGAGTTATCCTTATCCCGTATTTAGCTAGCAGTCGAAAAAGCTCCTAAAGTGCAAAGCGTACAGCGTATGAATATTTAACTCTTAGCCACAACAGTTCCAAGGAAATCCATATTTTACCACACGTAATGTCTTTGACAGTGTGTAAGCTGCTTTATCGATGTGGTAAATTTTTAACGTGCATTAAGTGGTCTGATATTTGTGGTGAAACAAAGGACAAACTAGAAACTTTTCGTAAGTATTAGGCAATGAAAGCGCTAATATTGTAATATTCCACTTTTATAGTTATTCGTGTCTTATTATTTAACGTAATTCATTTTTGAGCTCAAGGTTCGTTTGACCGTGGAATTTCTACGAACCTTTCAGGAAACGAAAACATTCTAAGAAAGGAGATGAATAATATGGTGAACGCTGATACCATAATACACACCATTGTTTCATTTCACTAACTACCCCATGGGGATGGGCACATTATCTAACTCTTCATATCTAATCAGGTAGTAATGTTACACTAAGTTCATACGGATAACCGAGAGAAATAAACATGATTCCTCAAACAAGCTAAGACGTTATACCATGACTTATGCTCTAATGCGATAAAACCTCTCATAAGTGATCATGTATGGTTTGTGATTTGTATTTATAACAGCTGTTGGTGGCTAACGCTATGTCGAATTACTTGAAGGGTAGTATCAAACATGTGGCAGTCGGCTAAGATCCGAACACCCAAACGTCAACTTTTCCTGTCATGATAGTTTTCCCCGCTGTTCCTTCTTTGCCCTCCAATAAGCTGAAGACAACTCTCTGCCCGACGTCTCACAGAGACTTCTGCGTTGCTCCCTACGTTGTAGGATATTCAGGGTGGTTTCATGGGGGGGGGGGGGATTTAGGCCCCATTCTGTCTAGGTAGCCCTCTTTGAAACTTCTCCGAACACTCTTAGGGTAGCATACAATAACTGAGACAAGGCAAAATCCTGTGGGGGATTCAGAGTGTCATTCAAATGTTCTGCAAAAATGGGTCTTGCGGCTTGTCTGTGGTCAGGTGGTATCCATATAATCCTTTGCATATTTTATTTAGCATTGTTTGGATTTCAAGTGTAACAATTATAGGCTTTTTATAATTTCATAGCTACGACATAAAAAATCTAATTCAGCTACACGAAGATACATTTATAATTAATATTTTCAAAAATCAGTTTTTACCTAGATCCAAAACTATTTTACATATCATAGAATCATAACATCATACAATCGTAGAATAAATAAAAAAAATATGGTTTTATTCAGAAAAATTCTTAAAGTTCCCCTAGCGAGAAGTTTCTTACAGTGTGCGAGAGGATACCAACAAGTGAATTCCAATTCCATAATTACCATGCAATATGACGTTGTGAAACGCTCCATACCTCTCAGAAAACGGAAGGTAAATGTATCCAGAACCTAATACGTTGTGCTAATTTCAAATTGAAGAGTATTACATGTGCATATAATACAGACATTGAATGTTTTAAAGTTGCTGAATGATTTAGTTTTCTTCAATCACAATTAATTAAAATACCATTAGTTTTTATTTTTATATTACAAATAATATTTTCTATTTTATTTAAACTGCACGTTTTAAATAATTTGACTGATTATAAATAGACCATGTATTTTATTATTTATTAAAAAAGAAAACGAAACACATTTCACCTTCGTTTTATGTTATTTTATTTATAAAATCAAATAAACGTTAAAAATGTTCCTGCTTTTTAGGTAATAAGTAGTATTTATCGTTTGAGATACAAGTTTATTAAAACGTCTTTGGGGTACACAGCCTAAGTGGGTTAGCAAAAAGTAGACTTAAAATAACTTTAATTCGGCACAAAAATTATCGTACAAAGCGTGGTGGTATTTCTGTTTTGAGTTGTCTGTGTCTTTTTGTACATAACTGTAGAATATGAGAAAATATTACAAATTCTTAACAAACAATCGCAATGTACTGTAAAAAAGGTTTTATGATTCTAGATTAAAAGGATTTAAACAATTTTTGAATGATACAATGATTTTTATCCCTTAAAGTTATTAATTTAAGGAATAATTACAGCTTGTTTTCAACGAACACATTTGAAACATAGTTATAGATATACAACGTTTTGCTCATAGTTGGAAAAGCTCTCCTCATACCTTAACCTATATGAAGAATAATTGTATTATGTCTAGACAAATTATATTATAAACACAAATTACATTTTATTTTCTAATCTTACACTTGCTAATGTAATTGGTAAGCCGAATTCGCATCTGTTAATTGATTTTAATGACCATAAACTGCGTAAATACTGTTTGGATGTATAGGAGATTGCTCACCCATCATAATTCATTATTAATTAGATACAACTTACAAAATTAAATATCTATTTTCCGTTTTTCAATAAAACTTTAATTGTGTCCAGTAAGGTAAGAGGTGATGGAGGACTCAAACTGCAACTATCCATCTATTCTATTGTGTGGTACACAATCGATGTATAATGATAAACATATGGTATTTCTAAAAGGGTAAATTATATAGCTGCCGTTTACAGTCCTATTTTTTAATTTGTTTCTAAGAAAGTTGTACAGGGGTATATGTTTTGTTTGCACACTGCTTATAGCAAGACGTACGTTAACTCTATTATATATTTTAGTCAGCTAAATTTGTTTTCTAACTACTTATATAGTTTTTTACAGCATACATGTCACTCACAGCATTGATGCTAAATGTGTTTGACTTGTGTTTGGTTAAAAAATGCATTACACAAAATACGTTTCACTCTGCTGCTAAGTGTAATAATTGTCTTGTTCTTTATTAACAAACCTATAGTTAATTTTACGTAACATATTACATAAGATATTTTAGGTAGTAAAATAATTACAACATTACTGGGTTAATGTTACAATGTATGTGTTACTCTACCATTGAGATTCTTCTGTTTGTGTTCGCAATAACAAATATTATACACAGCTATTAAGAACTTAAAAAGGTTGGATTTCAAGATTGACCATGTTATTCGATTTAAAAAAAATGTTTGTATCATTAGCATATTTTATGATGTTTCCGGAATTGACTGCAGATGTTACAATGCTCATATATAAAAAGTACAGGGCCCAAGACTGATCTTGGGGTACAACATATCTTATTTTAAAAACTTTAGATGATGTACCGCAGATCTGAACTTGTGGAGTCCTATTACTAAGATATGATTGAACTCATTTTAATGAGACTCCTCTTATACCATAGCCATGTAATCTATCTCGAAAGATCAAGTGATCCACGCAGTCAAAGGCTTTGGATAAGTCTAAAAAGACGCTAAGCGTCGAATTTCGTTTTTCTAGGGCTTTAAATATTAATTCAGTTAGCTCAATGACAGAATCTGTTGTGGATTTACCAGCTCTAAAACCAAATTGGTGATTAGAGATGATTTTCGGTTTATCTATAAAGGATAATAACCTAGAGAGAAAGAGACTTTCAATGACCTTACTAAAACAAGCATTGCAGAGATTGTAGAGATCGGCCTGAAGCTATTAGGCTGCGTATTATCACCTTTCTTAAAAAACAGGTTTAATAGTAGCTTTCTTTAGAGGCGAGGAAAAAGTTCCATCGTTAAAAGAACAATTTATGAAAAGTGTGAGGGTACTACAAGTGAGGCAGAACACTGTTTTATGATATGCCTATTGATATCAGCAGTTTTTTTTTGTTTTATCTTTTATATTACCATGGCCACATCCTCTTCACCGACTGAAGTCAATATAATTGAAGATGCATGGCAGTTAATAATTGGGCCTGCTATCCTTGTAGTCCCTTTATCACAATTCTTTGTCACCACATCTGTAAAGAAATCACATAGCACATTTGCTACGTTGGTCGATTCTATTATATTGTTTCCATTTTCAAACTAAAAATAATGCTTTTGTCTTGTAATTTGTTTTTATGTTATTAATAATCATCCACGCAGTTTTATTTATATTTTTTTGATTTAAGTTTTTTGTTTACGTCGTAAGATTTAGCGGCGTTAATTACGTTGCGGTAAATTCTCTAGTGGGATTTTAAATAATCAAGGAAGCACTTAACAGGTGAATTAAAAATATATATATATATATTATATATATATATATATATATATATATATATATATATATATATATATATATATATATATATATGACAATTCTCTCAATCGATCGCATGACACTAGAATTAACTTAGTTACCCATTTAGCATAGTTGTTTAAAACCTGGGCTCTAGAACTTTATACCGACAGGTTATATTTAAGTAAAAAAGAAAGTTCCATAAAAGGATGAAAACATTTGTTCTGAAGAGATTCGTTCATTTAAGTAATCCCATTTCTCTTTGCCGAAGAGAAATGTTCTGTGTTCACTTGGTAACGAAAAAAGTTGGTTAATGTTTCACTCTAGTGCCAAGATTATCTGCCTTGTATTAGGTTAGTAACAGAATTGCAGAGTTAATTTATTGTTAATTTGCTCTTTAGTTGTTTGGTTTATATTCAGTTCCTAATAAAACCCTTAGTCGGCTTCACGGGATACGTCACACTCTAGTGAATAAATCCTCTGAATTTTGTATATTTGTGTAAAAATTTAGATTTAACAGAAAATTTAATTCTAAGCATTACATTTTATTCACTAATTCGCTGTTAAAATTAAAAAGTGTATGGAATAAAACAGATCTAGCATTTATATAAACTATACTGGCTTATTATATAAACAAACATCTCGCACACCATGAAGTGTTCCAATTGAACAATGTATAATGCAAATACCTTGCACAAATGAGGTCCTATGAAGTGTAACTTGAAAGAATCCTGAAAACACCTCTCTGACTGCTGTGTAATTACATAGAGCAAGGATATCACTCCGGCTGGTGCTAGTAGAGATCTGTCAATGAAGGAGACAATGCACCTTTAAATGGCAAAATAATGATGGTTTTGTTCTCGAGCTCCAAATAAAATGCTGGCTTATTTGCTGTAAAATGGGACGATAATTTATATAAAACTTGTCCACCGTTGTATTAAATTCACACTAAAATGATATAGTGAAATTTTGTTTTGTTACATTACGATTCTCATTATAAAGTATCTATAAATTAAATAGATTTTTACCACCTAATAAAGCGTCTACACATTACTCATAATTACTGAAAATTAAAGAATGGTGAAGTACATGATTTAAAAAACACCAAAAATATTATTGATGTGATACATATGATTGATTTAATTTTGCGTTTTATAATTAATCCATCAGATGTTTTTTTTGTTTATGTTTTAAAAAAAATGTGGTTCTGAAAATACAATTCAATGTTATGGTAGATTACAGTTTATTTCTTATTTTTATAAGTTTAGTAATTTAACAGTGGCGACGAGGTAAAAAGAAGGAGAAATGACTAAAGAAGAAGAAGAGTTACAAAAAACTAAAAAAGCTCGATCTATTATTAAGGGCCCAAATTTTCAAAGGGCAAAAAGACTTGCTGAAGGTAACCCTACATTAACCGAACTAAATATTAAAAAATCAAGGCTGTGACTGAATACTGGGAACGTTACAAGCAGGTTCAGAATGGCATTGATTGTTTGACAGATGAAAACTATTTAGAACATGAAATAGAATACAGATGTAATGTGGAAGATGAGTATTTAAACCTTACAAGAAAATTACAGAAAATGGTACACAATCTCAAAGACACAAACATTACATCTACTTCATCTCCAAGTGAAGCTGTTTGTACGGTTTCAAACTACACTTCAGGGAATATAAATTTCAATCCCTACCACCCTGATGAAAACCATTTCAAATTTTGTGAGAAGATTAGAAGTGTTTTTACAACTAAAGAATCAAAGAGCTGATGATAAAAACTAAAGTTTACACATTGCTACATGCTCTCACTCCCCAACTGCACCAACAACTGTACGATATTTGTGCTCCCAACGACCCGTTAGATAAAGATTACGACGAGTTAGTACAGCTTCTTAAGGATTTTATCGACCCGCAAACCAAGCCAGTGGGCCTTGCAGCATAAATTTATTTCACGTACTCAACAAGAACATGAATCAGTTAGTGAATTCTCGGTGGCTCTCAAGAAGATGACAATTAACTGTAACTTCAATTGTGGTTGCGGTAAATCAGTTGCAGACTTATTTCTCAAGTTACAGTTTATTCGTGGATTGAAAGACATAGATATTCGGACTAAATTACTCCAAGACCGCGAGAGAAACACACCTATCAGGACATTGTGAACATAGCTTCGGCTATAGAGCTTGCCAAAGCAGAAAGTATGACTGTTAGCCGAACACGTACTGAAACACATTGAATTAAATCATGTTCAGCAAAGACATTCAAATGAAGAAAACACATCTAAGAGAGTCTCACCTCGGCCAAAACCTCTACTTAGTCCACGTTCAAACAAATTTCAGCCATTGAAAAGCTCAAAGGAAAATGCTATCGTTGTGGTTCACCCTCCCATCGTGCTAATAGCTGCAGATTCATAGATGCAACTTGTCGAAAATGTGGAAAAGTTGGACACATAGCTAGTGTTTGTTTGCAAAGTAAATCTCAATTACAAATGAAACCTGGACAACATCAAACTGAAAAACAAAAGTGACTTGAATAGTGAGAATGAATATGAGATTAATGTAATTAGTGACAGAAATAATGACAAATTTATGGTTAACATCAACATCGAAGGCAGGACATTACCCATGGATTAGACACTGTTGCAGCTCTTAGTACAATGTCTTACAACGAGTTTAAAAAGCTTTGCCATCCCACAGAAAATATTTTCTACTAACATTGAACTTCGAACTTATACAGGAGAAACCATAAAACCGAAAGGAGTAACATTTGTTAAATGCACGTACAAGACTCAGAAGTTTGTTGGAAAACTTTACCTAATTGATCAAAACGTTGACGCCATATTCGGAAGGGACTGGTTGAGAGAAGTTAAATTAGATTGGGGTGAGATTAAAAGTCTTACAACGAGTCAGACTTCAAATCTAGGAAGCTTGTTAAGTGAATTTAGTGACTTATTTGATGGAAAAAATTGGTGTTTTATACCTGAATATCTGGGACATTTTAGACTTACTGATGGCGCGGACGCCAATATTTGTAAAACCAAGACAAGTACCGTTTTCCCTAAGAATTTAAAGTAGAAAATGAACTTACGAGACTAGAAGAATGTGGAATCATAACAAAAGTAGATCATTCAGATGGGGAACACCCATCGTACCTGTTGTCAAGCCGAACGGTCAAACACGGATTTGTGCTGACTATAAAGTGACTTTAAACAAAGTGATCAAAGAGGAAAACCATCCATTACCCAGGATTGAAGAAAATATTCTCTCAAATGAACGGAGGGAAAATTATTTTGTACCTTGGATATTTCTAATGCTTACCTCCACATGAAAATGGACGAAGAAAGTGCACACATGCAGACACTCAGCACCCATAAAGGTATGTACAAAGTAAATCGTTTGATGTTTGGGGTGAAGGTAGCACCATCTCTCTGGCAACAATTCATGGACAAAACCTTGCAGGGACTTTCTGGTGTACAATTTTTTCTTTGACGATATTATCGTTCAGGGTAAAACAGCTGAAGAATTATTGGCTAGATTACGTAAAGTTCTAGAACGATTAAGAAACAATAACTTAAAGATGAACCGAGATAAATGCAAGTTTTTTCAAAACGAGTATCCAATATCTTGGGCATGTCATTGATGCTCACAAGGACTTCACAAAACCAAAGACAAAGTCTTGTCTATCATGAACAGCAAAAGACCGGAAAAACATAAGTGAAACTTAGAACATTTCTCGGTCTGGCAAACTATTACAAACAAGTTCGTCAAAGATTTAGCAACAATCCTCCACCCACTCAATAATTTACTGAAGAAAGGCAACCGTTATATGTGGACTTCAAAATGTGAAGAAAGCTTTCAGAAGGTTTAAGTCGGAAATAACCAGTAACAATGTACTTGTCCACTACAATCCAGAACTCCCATTAGTGCTTGCAACCGATGCGTCTCCAGTGGGCCTTGGAGCCTGTCTTTCACATCGATACAGCGATGGAAGTGAGAGGCCAATTAGTTTTGCCTCACGCACTTTGACCAAATGTGAACAAAAATACAGTCAAATTGATAAGGAAGCAACAGGTATTTACTGGGACTCAAGAAATTTTTCCCTTACTGCTACGGGCGAAAGTTCATTTTAGTGACTGACCATAAACCGTTAGTGTCAATATTCAGTCCCACCAAAACCCTTCCAACAATATCTGCTACAAGACTGTTCAATTATGCACACTTTTTATCAGGTTTTGACTACTCAATTGAATATAGAAGAACCTCTGACCATGCCAACGTTGACTTTTTGTCTCGTTTTCCTACTGAACATAGCACTACAAACTTTGTGGACGATTGCAGCCTTTTTCAACTTAATCAACTTGATTCATTGCAGATTGACAGTATGCTTATATCCAGAACAACTGCTCAAGATAAATATTTACAACCAGTACTACATGCCCTTGAAACAGGAGAGACGGTCGAAACCTTTTGGTTTCCACGACAACGAACTAACACTACAAAATGGTTGCATATTCAAGGGCTACATGATAATGATTCCAGAAGCTTTACAACACTCAGTGTTAAATGAACTACATGTTGGACATCTAGGCATGGAGAAGATGAAAATCCTTGCTAGAAGTTTTTGCACGTGGAAAAGTATTGACAGAGATATTGAGCAAATGGTACGTACATGTAAACAATGTCGACTAAAACAAAATCAAACCTGCAAAAGAACCGAATCATCCATGGCTGACCCCTCAAGGACCATGGGAGGAGAGATTACACATAGATTTTGCTGGCCCGATACAAGGTCAGTGGTATTTCATTGTTGTGGACGCCTTTACCAAGTGGGTTGAAGTAATCCCTACTAAAAACACGTCAGCAGGAATGGTGTATGAAGGAGCTAAGAAAAATGTTTTTCTACATTCGGCCTTCCTTTGGTCTTAGTTTCAGACAATGGAAGCCAATTTTACATCTACAATATTTCGCAGTTCTTATCTTGCTAATGGTGTTGTACACAAAACTACAGCTCCCTACCATCCTTCGTCTAATGGACAAGCTGAGCGTTATGTCCAAACAGTAAAAAAATCACTGAGGGCAATGGAAGATGAGGGGGGAAAGATTGAGCTAAAATTATACAGGCTTTTGATGCAACTTCGACAATCTCCGAACACAACTGGCTCAAACTCATACAACTTAATGTTTGGAAGAAGTGTTCGAACTCACTTGAGCCTATTACTACCAGATAGCAAAAAATGCACAAGAAGTTACACGAATCGTACGCAGACCAATTTCAGGTGGGGAGACAGAGTACAGGCTCGAGATTACACCAACTCAAGATACAAGTGGAGTTTTGGAACAAATTATGGAAAAAGAAAGTTCGCTACTGTACAAAGTTTAAAATGGACGATGGAAGTGTTTGGAGGAGGCATGTTGACCAGCTATTGAAATGTGAAAGTTTAGGGGGGGAGAATTGATACATATGATTGATTTAATTTTGCCTTTTATAATTAATCCATCAGATGTTTTTTTTGTTTATGTTTTAAAAAAATGTGGTTCTGAAAATACAATTCAATGTTATGGCAGATTACAGTTTATTCTTATTTTTATAAGTTTAGTAATTTAACATGATGATAAGTCATAACTGACGCACAAATTGTATACGTTGTAACTCCTAGCAAAACTTCTTTTGCGATGCATTAAGGCTAAAAGTGATAATATGTTGAGGAGATAAATATTTAATTGTTGAAGTAGTAAAACTATATTTAATGTTACCTGTTTCATGGTTAGACTCCTTTCTTTCCCATATTTAAATTTTGCATTAGCGAATATTTTGACATTAGTTTTTGAATAACGACGACTTCAATGAGAAAATAGTACAATACATTTACTAACCAAACTATGTACAATTGTATTAGTTTTTCATACATTGAACAGAAAACACAACATAGAGGAAAGTCAATGTTAAACTCAGTGACAAGATTTGATTCCAGTGAATTCTTGCGTTTTAGTCGCCTCCATATCTCATTTACTGAAAACAAAAACATGAACGTATCATGTGACTAGATACCATGTGTAAGTATTTCATTATGTAATATGTGTTACATAAAAACTATCAATAGACTGCATCGCATGTAAACAAATTATGATTTAAACAGATTCTCAATTAGAATTATGCAAATTAACATTTTGGAAAGTCTCCTGATTCATTCAAATATATCATCAGAATTGGGTTTTATACCAATTAGTTGTTCATTAAATAATTTTACAAGCGATTTGCCACTGACTCTTCAACCGTGTAATATGCTTTGTACGCCAAAATGTGTTTGGGACGCTCTGGGGGCTCTAAATTACTATGTATGGTACGAATATTTTTTTGTTGCAGGGAGACTATTCACCAGTTAGTAACATCAATATGTGAGGGCAAGCAGTCGAAAGGAACTATTCCGTGTTGTTTATTTCTTTATTTACCCCTCTCTCGAGTCTAATAATAGTGAATATTTTTGTGCTGAAACATAACTCATTTAAACTTATCGTACAAAATCTCCTCAAATACGTAAAAGTAGAGTGAAGTTTACAATCCTAGATCCTTGAAGGCATTTTATACGAATCTCTAGGTTTAAATTTTTAAATGATTCAAACAGCACTTTTTTCTTAAGAGTTTCAAGATTCTACTTAGCACAGCTGAATGTCAGTACGGAGTGTAGAAGAGAATGGAATGTAAAATACCAACACAAATTGAATGGAGACGACGTCTCAAATTAAATTTGTTACTCATATTACGAGTGTTGACGTGTGGCAGTGGTTCATATGACCTACCTTACATTTATATGATTTTAATACAACTGTTTGATATCGCGAGTAGTAGAATACAAATGTAGCTTTTAATTCAAATTTATTCTAATATCCTCATCAAAAACATGAACAGTTATACTAAAGAGCAGTAGATTGTGTGTTCAAGAATTAAAATTACCCACAGGAGCTACTTGTGTACTTTGGTTGTGTCCAGAAATCCGTGCCTCAAGAGAGGACTGTGTTACACGTGTTCTTTGGATGACTTTACATTGCCTTTAGTTAATAGTACATACCAGATTAGCATAAGTAACATTTATCCTTTATGCACATCCACCATATACACCATATAGAATGAATGGTTTAACATTAGGTTAGTTATATGAACTATACAGTGTAATCGTAATATATTCCGCCCCTTTCCAATTTTTGATCGGTTTAAGTTAGAGAAATTTAAAATCAATGTTCCGCGTTCAATAGAAACTAAATTTTGGGTTATTAAATCTTGGAAACTTTTTCGCCGAAGTGGGGTTCCATATAACTCAAAATTTTTAATGCTTCATCCTTAGACAGGATGCAAGAAATTAGGATTTCATTAATTCTTTACGTTTAAATATTTATTCCTTTTTTTAACATTTAGGATCAATATTCAAGTTCATACATTCTATTTACACATTTTCCCAACAAATAAACTAATCAACAGTAATGCCAGAAGAAAAATACAGGATAGATTTCATAACAAGTGATGCAAAACTCGCTACAACCCTCAAAATTCTTATGGATGATAAAAACTTACAATAAGTCAGCGAAGTTGTGATAAATCATTAAAACGCAGACATTTAAGTAGGGGTGGATTTTATAAAGATGAAGATGAAGATATATGAAGATATAACCTTTTAAAGTTAACATAAGATTTATAATTTATAAATTTCTCTGTTATAGACTCAAACTCAATTTACAATTGTGCATATATACAATGTGACAATGATCAAAATCAATTAAGTCTGTATCATCAAAACAAAGCGAATACATTGTCGCCTCGAGCAGCGTACTGATCAATATTTATCCGTTCCGTAGTTGACTAGGGTATTTATTGGTATAAAATAATATTTGTTTGAATTTGTCGTGAAGTGGTGATTACTATCTTTTTGGTCGTTTTGCAACACTAAGAGGTAATGAACACTTATGTGGGATAAGTTATAAATATGTTTGACAGGTATAATAAACAACATTGTACAAAAGATTTACAAGCTTTACAAACCGTTAAAACTTACAAGTTTTAGAAAAATTTAAACATAACACCATAAATTAATTTTGTCAAAATCTAACCCAAGGTATGGTTTACAAGAGCTTTTGTAGCATTTTACCTGTAAAACACTTAAAACTAATACTAACAGAATTCTTCAAATCTAAAACTTTAAATTTTCGTTGTCAATTTAAGTATATCAAATGAGTACTGTATTTATCGTTACATGTAAAATTAAGATAAATACTTTATTAATTTTTAACAATATGTATAAATACTAACTAATTGCTACCATCTCTTATTTATATAATATTATATGGCTTTAATTACCACTCGTTTTAATTTTACTATACATAGTTTCAATACATGTTACTCAAGTTGCACCTTCAAGAATGTTGGACTAAATATGTAGAACCTGTGACACTTTATGATACTTAATAGGATATGTTACAGTCATTCATCAAAGATTGTTCCATAGTTATTTATTTTATACTTAAAGATAACGTTAATCAGGATTAAATTAAAAATTTGTGTTTACGTTTGTAAGTGATAGTGAAGTTAAATATTTATAACTAAAAATAGTTAAGAACTGAGTAGTAAAAGTTTTTTATAAATAATTTTGCTTAAAGTTAACTTTTTGTGTTATTTTTTTGAGCGTTTCAAATGTTTGTAAAGGAAATAGGATTCATTTCAACACGAACTTTGTTTACCCTATACTGAAGTTTTATAAAAAATCGTACACAAAAGAAATGACCAAAATCGGTATTAATTTATCTACAAAGGAGACTGTTCTGCAGTGAAGTGGCCAGTTTGTTAAGGTGGCGAAAAAAAACAACAACAATTTGTACTCATATTACAAAAAATAATTAATTTTATGCGAACGTGAGACATTATCCAGTGCGCGTTGACCGTATGACAATTAATTTTATTAAAATTATGAGTAATAGTAAATAAACAATGCTAAACATTTATATTTAGACGTAATTGCCAAGAGCAATGCACAAAACAACAAAGTGACATAGGTTAGGCGACTGTAGTTTGTAATGTGAAACCGGCTATCGGAACGTGACAATGTACAGTACACCAGTCTCTGAGGAATGACCAGATAACCGTCCACCATTCCACTGTTTTACTGCCAAGTCGCGTCGTTTTTATTGCGCAACCTACCATGTTTGTTCGTTCCGTTTGAACGGTAGAACAACATTCGAACAAATAGGTTGCTGAATTTACATCTTTAAAATTGCAATGGGATTTTCGAAAGATATTGATATAGTTGTTGTTTCCACGAAGAATATAATGTAAGATAATTAAATTTTAATAACAAAAATAGTAAAAGAAGTACCACGTTTTTTAGTTAGCTTTTTCCTACTTGTGAGACTGATAAGAGCATCTAAATTGGCGTGCGATTCGGTATCTGCATGTCAAAAGATAACTAAGGCACTTTGACCTTTCACCAAGTACTCTTGGTTTTCTGAGAAATTGCTGATGCAACAGTCTCATTACAGGTTCCTGCTGACTTCCCTTTAGGTCACCGAAATCAAGGTTTTTCCCAATGACTATAAATGATGAGAGGGAAATATCTATCTGAAAGTAACATTAAAAGCAATTGTATGAGTATTGGAGGGGTATATGCTATCATAATGATTGCATAGCATTAACTTTTTCTAAGAAACTTAATAAAACAATTCAGGAAAAGGACATAAATGTATTAAAGTGGGTCCAGGATGTAACATTTTAATGACCTGTAGAAGAACCGAAGAGTGTCTTCTAAACTAAAACAGTCTGTTAAAAATGTTTTGAGCTACCCCTACCGCTTTGTGTTAAATAAAAAGGCATTCTGTTTATAATTTACTGAAAAATATACCTCGTTCTTTTTAAAAAGCCTCTGATGTGCTTAATGATTGGGTTTTCCATTTCTTTTAAACCTATTTAAATAAACGTGTAATGATAATAATGTCTAAATATTATTAAATAAAAAACGTTATACTCCCTAAACTTGGTATATGGAGACATTCGATATAATCATAGTATTTTTAAGTTGTTTGCATCAGAACGACAACATAAACATTTTTTGAGATCCTACCCTTTCATTTCTTATTAGCCATTAATGTTTAAATCCTATGTATTATATGTGCAGATAAGTAAAATATACCTGCCTGCGGAATTCTCAATGCAGTATTACTGTGAATGAAAACGACGTTACTACAGATATAAATACATTTTGATATGACACTCTCGAAGTGACTTTATAAGCACTTATTTCAAATAGTGTTTGAGAACTTTGAAATGGTTCTAAAACGTATGTTGAAATTATTAAAAACAATATCAAAATAACTAAACTATTAGATTTAGTTTTACATTTTTTTGTTGAATCCAAAATATACATTTTTAACGACTCCAAAATGTTTTAAACGTGTTAGTAACAAAATGAAATGATCAAACAATAAAAATTACTTTTTTCTGGAAAAAATAATCTAATCAGAATCGATCTAATATATTATATAATGATGTCAGTTTGTAACGAAACTAAAAATTAGTTAATTTGAAAAAAAAAACGACGTTATACAACAAATTGTAAATTTATTAATGAATTATTTTTTTATGCTGTAATGCTGTAAATATTAATTGTTTAACTAATTATTATTCCTACATAACTAATTATAATGACAAAAAAATAGAAAAGCCAATTTTAAAGTTTTGGTGGAATTGGTTTGGTTGGAATAACTGAAGTTTTCTCAGAATCAACTCTATTTTTCTGCTACTTTCTTGACTCCTCCCTAAGATTTTTATAAACTTTGGATTATATGTTTGATAATACTTTTTATTTATCAAACATACAATCCAAAGTTTAAATCTGGTATTGCTATGACAGTAAAATTTATAAAGTATAGAAACTTTCTTGGAAATTTACTCAACGACGTGTAAAACTTTGATATAAAAAGTACGTTGTCTTAATTATACGAAATTATCACATTTAATTAACTTTTTTATTTATTCATATTTGAATAATATCTTTCAAGATGATTTTTACTTTATAAACTAAGTTTGTTACATAATCAGCAACATAAAAGGAAACAAACTGGGCAAGTTATAGTCGTACGATACGATAGGAATGGCAGGTACCCTAAGAACTGAACATTTCCAATTAACCCAATAGCCACACGTAACATGGAGGCGTAAAAGTCGGAGCTTCCAAGCGATAATTCCCTTTAGCATCAGATATGTTAGACAGAAACTTATTAGGAATTCTACTCTCATATAAGACCCAATACTTTATTATTAGTTTACAATGTTACCCGAGTCTAGCTTCAAATATACTCAATCGAGTAGATTCTCTTAGCTATCAAGAGCGAATAAAATAAATGTTATTAAATAGAGATTTGGAAATTTTTTGTTTGTACCTTACTAAATAAAACATATTTATTATTATTGTACACTTGGATTAGGTGGACATAGAGATATAGTATAGTTTTATTTCCTTTGATGGCTGTTAAAAATTAAATATGCGCTTAGAAGCAAACTCTGCTTCACAGTCACTGTCGTTTTACCAAATTTGGAGTAAAAATAAAAAATAAACCTGAACATTATTACTTAAGACTATTTAAGCGAAATTATTTTCTAGTTGTTAATCTCTGAATCCACATCTAGGGCATATTTCTCAAAATAACATACATAACAGGGCGAGAGAGAGTCGAAGGCAAGGATAGTCCTTGTCACCAATTGAAAACCATAAAAGTCCGCTCATAAAGGCTCAACTTGTATTTATTTCTTACTACCATCTTAAAAATTTTTATCAGTTGCAGAGTGTTTTATACTTATGATCTTATACTTACTATACTTATATGATGCCTTTCCAATGTCTCGAGATATGACGGCGTTTTAGTCAAGATGACGATGTCATATAAGGCATTTAAATTTAAAGCATATCATTGACAATACCGGGTGAGTTTTTTTAAAGTGATCCAATAGTTAAATTTTTCATTACACGACTTAGCACCACACTTTAAATTTGGAACTTGCTCAATTTTAATTGTCACTCATATATTTTATAGGAATTGTCAGGAATATACTTTCATATATTTTATAGATGGCCGCCATTTTCCAATATGGTAGCCAACTTTAAAATCTTTTATGGAACACCCTGTATTTTATGTTTTATTTGTGTTCTACTTTAAAAAATAAAACATTTTTGTGTTTTAGACTTTTTCAATATCTCTAATGGCTCAAAAGCTACGTGGACTGAAAGTTTTCATCATCAGTTGCATGAATTCTTAAAGCACGTTTAATCAATGTTAGTTTTATTTGTTGTTAGTGTTTTTTTATGTGTGTAGTTTGTATGTGTTTCGATATTAGACATATTCTAAGCTGAACATTAGTCATTTTGCTTTGATATTCATCTAATTTTTCGACTAAATATTTGTTAAAAAAGATTTGAGATAAAAAAATATTTCAGAAGCAACGACTTAGATGGAAGTAAACATATTTGAAGAATACATATTTTATTGAACACATTTAAACATTATCTGAAAAATTATTATTGTAATAGCAATAACAAAACAAAGGACCAGTTCTAATAGCTTAGTAACTTTACAAGTTCAAATCAAATGTTCGAAGTGCCGCCCTCAATGCACTTTCTGAATCGTTGCACATGCACTCTTTGTACCCTTATTAAAACGTCTTCGCCATTTGAGCTGCACTTGTTGCTTATCCTTTCACGCATGTCTTCGGGAGTTGTAGGGGGCGTGCGGTACACCTCATTCTTTATGGCTCCCCACAGAAAAAAATCCAAAGGAGAAAAGTCAGGTGATCGAGGAGGCCACGCTACCGGCCCACCTTTACCGATCCATCGCTCAAAATCTCTCACTCACCGCAATTCGAGCAGCTTGAGCGTAATGCGGAAGGGCACTATCTTGTTGGTACCACATGGTGTGCAGGGTTTGAATAGGAACATCATCCAATAGGACAGTGAGAGTTTCTCTGATAAATTCAGCATACTGCGGACCGTTAAGGTTTCCATAACAAAATTGGAGACCAATAATCTTACTGCCTAATGTTCCACACCACACGTTAAGCGAACATCGCCTCTGATGATCTGCGGTGCGCAGTGAGGATTAGTAGCAGACCAAAGAGTGCATGTTGTGCCTGTTTACCTCACCAGTACTCACAAATGTCGCCTCATCTGAGAAGAGAACCATTCCTAAAAACATGGGATTATTTTCAACTTCCAGTAGCAACCAATTGCACAATTGCAACCTACGGAGAAAGTCTGCATCCATTAACTCTTTGATGTAAACTCATTTTTTAGCTCTCCACCACATTTATAAACTTCAAACTCATCAATATTATATTCTGACTCTTTGTCAGAATCATATGGTTCAATACTTTCATAGCTATTTTCACTTGCATCTTCATATATTTCTTTCTTAGTTTTTCTGTTTTTTAACATATTTTTCATAAGATTTGCTAATGGTATATCATCAGATGATACGTCACTATCACTTTTCAGGTTACTTTCATTCTTTTTCTTCGTAATTATTTCTTCTTCAATATTTTCCAATGCATCAAATAATAATTCATCGTCAATACAAGATTCAAGCAAAGAGTTAATTTTAAAATTTTCAAAAATTTCTTTTTCATCCATTTTGTATTCTATACTTTATTTTACTTAAACATGTGATGTGCTTTGATGTGTTTACTCAAAATTCACCTGAAACAAAAAAAAGTGATCAGCAAATTCTTTTGGAACCAAAATTCTTGCAGATTATGTCAGTTCGTGAGAAAATAAATTTGAACCGGTATTACTAGAAAGTGTTCTAACGAAGGGACGTATCTTAAGATACCCCACTTCGTTAGATCAGAAGTTCTTTTCAATGCAGATACGCCTAAAAGATTTTATTACGTATCCTCCTTACAATAATTCAAAATACAGATACGCCATTTCGTGAGGAGCTAGTCTCCGTCGATGTCCACTGCCTGGTGCTGATATCGCAAAATTCCCATTTTGGCAGTTACGTCAGTTCGTGAGATGGCCGACGATATGTGTGTATTATCTTTTATTTGATAATTAAAAATTTCTAACATTTGACTATTTTTATCTTAAAAGTGTGTGGTATGAGTTTTTATCTATTCAAAGTTTCATTACGTAATATATCACAAGAATATAATGAATATGACGGTCCCTGTAATTGACTATAATACTAGGTCACAAATAATCAATATGAGTTTTGGCATTGTGTGTTGTAAATATTTAAAAATTCTTAAATTTCAATTTCTACGCTATTCAATACTAAAATTAAATAATTGTAAGTGACATAAAAATATCTTTTATTGTTATATTTGTATATGTTTGTAGTAAGTTTTATTGTTAAAGCATAACATGTTTTCAAATGTAAATATTTTCATATAAACATTGTTTTAAACATATGTCCCACTTGGTTTTTACATTTTTATATTGACACTGAACAATAATTTTTGGAATATAGGTTATTTGTTTTGGGGCACACTGTATGTAAAGTGTGCCTTTTCTATCCAGCCACACAAGCTAAGCCGAAATATATTCTTAAGCAGTGATAACATAAATAAAGTAACGAATTTGTAAATAAACTACCCGTTTAATCAAACGAAAATAAGACAATTTCATACAAATAAAAATACTGTAGAGATTGATATTAAAATTTCCATATATTTTAATTAATGTTTACATTCAACTGAAATACCAATAATTATGGCGATACATAATAAACGAAGCGAAGTCAATTAAGTAAAACAAACACACAATTAAATGTTGTTTTTGTGTCAGTTAATATTTACTCTTCATTTAAATGATGTTACGTGAAGTGATGAGGAAATGTCAAGAAATATATTCATTCACATGACTTGTGTTTAACATTTTAGTTACATAAAAAGTACATTGGGTTCGTAAACATTATGTATTTTTATTGAAATAATATAAATAATGAATAATATATTGCATTGTTTTCTAATCTGCATTTTTTATATTAAGAAGTCGATAATAATCGTAAAGATGACAAAAATTAATTATACAAACATAACCAAAAAGACTATTTCCGGCTCAGGCGGTCTATAGTCTAGAAAACAATTTTACAGCTTACAAAATATGATACATTTTGAAGGAGAAACTTAGTACTTTAGATTTGCTATCATGAACTATCCAGAGATACAGAATAAATATAACTATTTTTATTTTAATTCACACAAAAATAAAACTAATCTTTATAACACAAATACTACGCAGATTAAGTAATAAAATGTTATAAAATACATCAATTACAATAACTTTCTAAAGCATTAAAATACGTTAATTCGTAATGAACTTAACTAGTTACTTTTTAAAAACACAAAATTTGTTATGAACTCAAAAATAATATTTGTTATACAATTTATAAATAAGATATTTAAGTCAATGTATCCACTAAACATCTTAAACGAAAACCTACAATTGTAAAATAAATATTATGAATCGAATACATTACAATGGTTTACGGTCCAGGACCAGGGTAATTTACTTTATATTTATAGTAAATTACATTATTTACTACAACATATTGTTATCTGAGAGCACTTGTAAGGTAATTATTCAGGAAGTATACGTTTCTTGTGTGGAAATAGAGCACAGTTTACAGATACACTCCTGAAGCATACAGAGTTTCAGGACACTTCAGTATTGATGAATTACATCATCAGTGAGATTATAGTCTGGTCAAGAGATGTTACCCGGCCTTCTAGAAATTGCGCATTGCCAGTGTGTCTCAATCTTGAAGTGTCGCAAACCAAATGAAACTATACTTATAGGCTCTACTTGAATTTACGTTTTAAAATCTTTAAAAATACATATTGGCTTTGCAAAGGGTTTTAATGTAAATTAGTAAGAAAACAGAACCTCTTTTGAAGAATGAGTTTATTTAACAAAAAAGTAAGCAGGTGACTTGGTTATGAACATTAATTTAAATACCCTAGTATTAGCAACAGTGTGATTTTATTCCAAAATATAAAAAAATAGTTTAACATAAGATATTTTAAAAATAAAATATTAAAAGCTTAGATAAAGTGTTTTTATGGTGCAACTTGAAGCTTAAAAGTTCGTGTGTCTTGTATAAATATGTTAACTAAAATTTTTCAAAGTTACTATAGTAATATGTATTAGATTAAAAATAATACACATGCCATATTTATTAATAGCAATAAATGTAGCTCACTTAGTAATTTATTCATCGCCAATAAATTGATGCGTTTATTAATTCACATAGCACATTTAGTACTGTGTGGAATATAATTTTAGTTTTATTTACCAATCAATAAAACTGAATTTGTGAGAATATTTTATGCGTTTATAATTAATTTTTCAGTTTGTTGTATTTAAATCCTTATATTGGGATTGTTTAAATAACAAAATATCTCAGGTTTATTAAATTGTAATTTTATCGTCCCCAAGAATACAAAGAATAATAATTGTAGTTTCCTTTTGTTTCTTAAGTCTGTGTTGGATGATTTATGACGCAATAATGATTAACGAAAGTATAACATGAATTATATGAGATAATATGGTTATTGTTTATTACCAGTGATAGATTGAAATTATATTAAATCTTACACTAAATGTTATCTCTTCCAATAAATATGACATGGAAACCTACTCAATTACAAGTACTGGAGTATTACTTGAGCTATATTAAAAAAGCACAATGCCGTGGTCACTGGTGAAAGAAGCAGCATCTTTTATAATGATCCCAAGATACACTGAAGAGCTCTCTTGAATGATAGGATTAGTTTAACGACGTTGGAAGAGCGCTTCAAAAATAGAAGTAAATGAAGTAAAATTTGGTTTATCAATTTACGTTTTAAACTAAAACTGTATTTAAAAATACAATTATCTTAACAAATTATACATAAAATTTCATAACCATTGACTTTACTGAATGGTAACATACTTGAGTTAATTTTTATAGCAGTTGAGAAACAATTTTCACTGTATACTCACACAACCTAGATTTTATCTAGAAATCAATAGAAGAATATTTCCCAAGAAAGGACGCAACCATCAGCCTTGCAAAAACTAGCTGGGGGAAATGGGACGGTATGAAAAGGGTTAATATATGTATCTATGATGAGTTCTCAAATTATATTCTTTCTGTCTGAATAAAATTAAAACCAACAGTCAGATAAATACATTTAATATTATTTATTTCACGTCAGACAACTCGATAAAGATACCAAATAGGGTACCTGCATAAGGTTAAGTTAAAGTAAAAATAACATAATTTGAGAAAAAAGCATCATTATCTGTTTTTAACCGTTTAAATACTCTCCTATTTTGACCTTACAAATTAACGTAGCTGATAATTAGTTTCTTCCTTAATGGAGATTTCATTGCCGGTTTCGTGTAAAGCCAGGTTATGTGCTTATATTGGCTCAGGTAATAGATTACTTCTAGGCAGTATATATGTGTGATTAATCAACGTTTGACTCAAGAAATTTTAAGCTATCAACAGACAGCATGGCCGATGACACGGCTACGTAAACATCAATCCAAGATGTTTAGCTTGTTATAATATAACAACCTTCTAAAAGAAGAGTTTGAACATCCTGATACAGATTTGGAGGAATCAAATATTTTACTACCGGAATAAACCAATTATTAGTTTAATAAACTAAATAAATAAACTAAATAAATTTTAATGAAACTACTTAGCCTTTAATAATATTATATTTAATATTTCAGGATTGAAAAAATTACATAAATAATTTAATGTAGGCACCATAAAATTTTAGCGCGGTAATGAAGAAATTAAAATTTTCAGTTTTATTTGTAAAGAATGGAAGTAAAAGAGCGTATCTGATTGAGGGATGGATGAATAAAATCCTCATACATATTGGTAGATCTACCGGGTTGGATAAGAAATATTGTTCATAACTTTGGTCACACTTTCTATTATTGGGATTTATTGGGACTCTATGGCTGCTCTTGAAATGCAATAGAATGTAAGAGCATTCGACATTGGTTGATACTAATTCGTGATGTTGGCTACTTGTTTATAAATTTGGAAGAAATAATATATTGGCGACTTCACGCCTGATTTGTAGATCTGGAAGGATAACCTCGGCCTAAAGTTAAGCAAGAGGCACTTCCCTAAAACAGAGTCCCTGACGAATCCCCAAACTGCTCATTAAATTCTTCTAGATAGCGTCAACAATAATATTTAGTCTAAGCTGCTAGGAGACCGAACAGGGTTAGCATATTCTAGGAGCTAAGAATGGAAGGAGTGTTTTACGGGTTGACCTTTTGATAAATCCTAACATCCTGAGTTGCTTAAATCGTAAACAGAGCGTTGTAAAAATCTTTACGTCATCGGCTCTTGAGTAGGGCTTCCACTGGAAAGATTGAAGTTATTTCATCTTATGAAAACAATAAATAAGCAAAGGCCTAGTAACAAATTGGATAGTAACCCTGGCAATCTTTGTTATCAGGCATCAATTCTTCAGGTACCTACTGAGCAAAGAGCAACAAGCCTTGGATCCTATTAGCCTTCAATTTGAATATACGAATGGAGTGGTCTACATTGTCGAAGGCCTTGGAAAAATCAATAAAGGCGATATATAGCAGTCCTGCCATGATGGCTGATAATAAATTTCTTCAAATAACAACAAATATGATAGTGTTCATTTAGGAAGGTAAATCCACGCTGATTTTGGCTTGAAACAAAGACCTAAGCCGAGACAGTAAAGCACATCAAATATTTTCCCCAAAAAAGAGAGGATAGTTTAGGGATGGTAGTTTTCACTTCGATGGATCACCCAACTTCAATATAGCGACGTCCCATTGCGCGGTTCCCAGGAAATATTCCATGTAGAATGGACAAACTGAGCTGTCGTCAGAGACTGTCACTGCAGTTTCGGAGGAAAGATTGCGAAGTGTTGTTGGGATATTATATAACTATTTTATTTTGCCTTATTATATAACCGTTACCAGTAATTTACGCCTTACTCGAATGTTCTTCTGAATTTCAGGAAGCCAAATACATTGGGCATACATATTTTGGAACATTGTGTTATAATGATAACTTGATATTTATTAACGTAATGGTTGATGCTCAGAACTATGTGGTTGAGGCTTTAATATTGCATCTTTTTTCAAAAATATCTTATAATGCCCTACAAATAAATTATATGTTATATAGTTAAAACTATTAAAGAAGTTGTATAGCAATTATAGGACACGGCTTGCTACTTCGCTGGCTAACAGCAAGCATACGCTGAGTTTCCCTCGACGTACTCGTGCAAATTTTGTTACCAGAACGGCAGAAGAAAATGTTCATTTATAGCATCAAAACGCCTGAAAAATCAGTTTAGGCTTGATGTATTAATATCACTTTGAAATAGGACAAAGGACATTAAATTAAAAAACTGTTTAAAGTTTAAAGAAATAACACTATTTTTAAACTTTTACCAAGCTGAATAATTTCAATGTTAATCACTTTAACACTTAAACAGTGAGCAATCAGTAATGTATCGCCACAGTTTTTAGAATACTAACACATTGGAACATAGTAACAACTATAACTATAATTATTAGAGGATACTCTTTGCCACTTTGCTGCCTTAATGCATCTCTATATTCCCTATTACCCATACCGCTTTTGTTCAAAATTCACGTCAGAATGGGAAACGGTGCTTAACCACTTTAGAGTCACTAAAATCATAAATATATGGAAGGCGTCTCTGCACATGACGGCAATGGGTTCCAACTGTTAGAATAGGTCATTAAAGCATTAAAGACAAGAATTGTCTATCTTCTGTCTCTTGTTCCTCAATGAGTAATGTTTTATTTAATTTGGTTCAATCTCTGTTGAAAAAACTGGTACATGGAGGGCTCATTTTGTCATGTTATATTAATAAAACCTTTTCAAATATATTATATTTAATAATACATTTAGGTCTGAGTTACAAATTAAGAAATGAAATGAATCCACATGAGTCTTCCAGTCTTTCCCCTTATTTCAATAATTTAACTGAAAAAAGTAAAGAAGGATATTAACATTTGATGATTTAACACTAAATGAAAAATGGCTGTTAAATTAAATAAATACAGCAATGATATAATGCAAATAAATTACGATACCTGTTATCCTTTCAAATCTACAGAGTGAGTCAGAAATATGGTAAAATATTTTAAGACGTGATTCTAGAGCTAAAAATGAGGAAAAAATTTATATAAAGGTAGGTCCGGAAACGCTCCATTACTGAGTAATGGCTGGCGAAAGATTTTGCTTTGTTTTCAGTTCACCTGGTGAAATTAGGTGATTCTGAAAGGTTTTGTTCTTACTTTTTAACTCAAATAAGATGGATTTATAAGGAAAATCACCTGAAAAATTAAATAAAACTACTCTAGAGGTTGTAGTGTGAACATTTTTTGAGAAAAAGCATGAAATTTGCCAAAAATCTAATAACAAAAATACCGTCTTAAATGTTTGATGTCGAACAACATTGTTAAATGACCAATAAACCAAATTGTTTTTCCTAATACAGATTGTAGAGAATTCAATTCTAAAAACAACCATAATAATCAAAGTTAATTAAATGTGTAAAAAACTTATTATATTGACTCCTCACGTATTACACTACACAGCAAACTTTTGCTGTTTTATAATAAGATTAAAAATGATGCTCCAAATGTCCTCCATTGTTCAAAATGCACGGACATGCGTCATGCGTCTTCTCATCAAGGATCGAATCCGTTCAAAATCTCCAGGTGCCTGCTTAATGGTTTCTACCATTAGAAATGTTTAATCAGATTTCTTCAATTGTATCTATTGGGGAAGAGTAAACTAATGTTTTTAAATGTCCCCAAAGGTAAAAGTCCAAAGGATTTAAGTCCGGTGATCTTGCTGGCCATGAAACTGGTCCACCTCGGCCTATCGATTGATTTGTGAAACTCTCATTTAGGTGTCCACGAACAGCCAGAGAGTAGTGCGCAGGTGCCCCATCATGCATAAACCACATGTTTTGGCACAAATGCAGAGGTACATCATCAAGCAGGTTAGGTAGCTCGTCTCTTAAAAAGTTTAAGTACACCACGCCATTAAGCCTGGGAGGAAGCACGAATACGACTAAATGATCCGCTAAGATTCCAGGCCAAACATTGACTGAAAACTGATGTTGTGGGCGATTAGGTTTGATAGCATGAGGATTTCTGTCAGCCCAAATGTGGTTGTTATGGAAGTTAATGATAGCTGTTCTTGTAAAGTGAGCCTCATTGGTAAACAAAATTGTATATAAAATGTTTGGATCAGCACATTTTCACAGAAGCCATCGACAAAAACAACATGGGGAGCGTAGTCTTGTGGCAAAAGAGTTTGGACATGCTGGAAGTGGTACGGGTGTAACTAGTACTCGTGTAGTATTCTCCGAATACTAGATTGAACTCTTCTAATTCAACAGTCCTACATGATCGGGCGATGCCTGCATTACTATGCTCCGAAGACTTCAAAGAACCTGTTTCAGATTGGTGTTGATGAATAGTGGCAAAAATCTTGCCCTTGGACACCTGCGGTTAGGAAAGTTCTCTTGATACAGACGTCTTGCTGAAGTACTATTGCTGCGTCCTAAACCATATATTAAAATGCATGGCTGTTAATTCAGAGTTTGAATACACATGAATATTACCTTCCATTTTTAATAAATAAAACACACAACACAAAATTACTAATAAGATGGATGGAAATAACTGGTTAAAATACTTAACACAAGCACATAGTATCTTTACAGTTTGTTGTTTTGTTCAACAGTGAGGTGACATATGTTATCTAATAATAAATTCCCAGCTGATTATTTATTATTTAAAAATGATTAAACAGTTGTTGTTAAAATGATTAATTATTACCAGCTGTTACCAATCAGATACTCGTTCCTTATTATAAAACAGCAAAAGTTTGCTGTGTAGTGTAATATGTGAGGAGTCAATATAATACATTTTTTACACATTTAGTTAACTTTGCTTATTATTTTTGTTTTCAGAATTAAATTCTATACAATCTGTATTAGGAAAAACAATTTGTTTATTGGTCATTTAACAATGTTGTTCGACATCAAACATTTAAGACGGTATTTTTGTTATTAGATTTTAGGCAAATTTCATACTTTTTCTCAAAAACTATTCACACTACAACCTCTAGAGTGGTTTTATTTGATTTTTCAGGTGATTTTCCTTATAAATACATCTTATTTGAGTTAAAAAGTAAGAACAAAACCTTTCAGAATCACTTAATTTCACCAGGTGAACTGAAAACAAAGCACAATCTTTCGCCAGCCATTACTCAGTAATGGAGCGTTTCCGGACCTACCTTTATATAACATTTTTTTCTTATTTTTAGCTCTAGAATCACGTCTTGAAATACGTTACCATATTTCTGACTCACCCTGTATATGAGAGACTTTTCATAGTTATACACAAAATTGTGAAATATTTCTTACTCGTTTACTTAGAATTATATTAAAAAATTTTGTTTCGCTCTCGAGCCTTTTTAATGTTCATGGAAAAAGTTAATATGGCTAAAATTTGTCTCCCTATAATTTAAATTACAATAAATAATAGCAGCGAACGTACGCGTAAAACAAGAATGCGTTTTTAATATCCTTATTTAATATGTTACAGTTTTTTGTGTGAGATGGTAAAACATACATCAGCACATATTTTGATCCGATTGATTACGGATTTGTGATGGCCACGTGCGTGGTGTGTTATTGATTGTATTTCAATTTCAACAATACTGAGTAATAGAGGGTACACTAATGGGTCAAAATATGGATTAAGCACAAGATATATGGTGAACTCCATTGGATCGTTTTTACATAGTTGATTGTTTTTCTACTGGAGGAGTTCCTACGTAGAACAGAAACACTTCTGCAACGTCCTTCAGTGTTAAATAATTATATGCCGTTTGTTATATGTTTTTTTTGTAAATAATTATATACACAGTATATATATACACACACAAAAAAGAACTTATGACTTCAAAATATGAATATATATATATTCATATTTGGAAGTCATAAGTTCTTTTTTGTGTCGGAAAATATTTGCAATCGATAATTAACACAGAGTATAATGATTGAAAGTTAAAATACTAAGCCATGGATTATTTAACACAACACGCATAAAAAAAACATCTGACCTATTCTACGATGGTAATATCACAAACCCTAATCGCATTGCAAATATGAGATTAAAAAACTATTGGAAGTTGACCATATGCATTATTAATTAAGACAATAACTGTTTGAATTAGCTATGATTTAAAATAAATACCTAAAGAAAATTGTAACTTAAAAATTAATAAATATACGAACAATCAATCAAAGTTAGTTTTACGAAGTGAACATGTTGGCGAGTATTTATGTCTTTAGATTGGAATTCTCATTAATTATAAAAGCACGCATTATTTTTTCCTTCCTAACCAGTTTGTTCTACTCGTCTTTCGCGAGTCCGTTCTTAACCAACTATTCAAACAAATCTCCTAGTGCCCTCCATAAAGAGAGGTCTGCATTATCCTTTACGATAAGGACAAAGAGTTGGGCCTTTCATTAAATGTAGAAGTTGTACGGTGTAGTTTTGTCATAGTTACATATTCAACAGTTGCTCTGGCAAGGTGATGCATTAATAATTAATTATAACTTACACAGACAGTCTGACTGGTCCTTATGCTCTGCTGTACAACATTAGACCGCCATCTCTGCTTGTTGTGATAAGGAGAATATGCTTTGGGTCCAGTGAGATATACTCACGCTCCCTAAATGATGAATCGTATCCGTCCTCTATGGTGTACATAATGGGCCAGCTGTGTGGGCAAATCTCGCCAAAATACGCGATTACATTCAAATTTAAGGAGTTTAGATTAAACATGCCATGATGTACCTAGGCCACCCTTCCATCTCCATGTTTCTAACTTAATGCTCTTACCTTACTAACCACACAAAAATTTATGTCACATTTGGTCCTTGCTCAATTTAACATTTTAGTTAATTAGCCAGTTTATAGAAAGTTGTTGAGAAAATCGAAGACAATAAATTTCCCAGAACTGACGTAAAAATTATAAATATGGGTTGGAAGGCAAATATATATATATATATATCTTATATGTATGTATATATCTTATATATGTATTTAATTATATATATATACAATTTAATTAATTAATAAAACTCTCGCCATCAACTTCAAGTGAGCTAGAAATCCGTATCCTGTATTTACAGAGATTTATAGTTTGGAATACTTAAAAAAAAAAAAACGAATTCTTTTATAATATTACACAATAATGCTTAATCGAATAACAATAAAAATAACTAAGTAAACACTTAACACTTTGAACTCTTCTTATTGTTTTTAGTAAAATCTAAATTAGTTACTGGATTGAATACTGTATACAAAATATTTGTACTGAGTACTCTTGGTTCACATAATTTATACGTATTAATATTTTTTTATTTCGAGTTAAATTTCCAATATCACGTCATAACATTTTATGCTACCTTCAAAAAGATGTGGGGCTTAAGAAAAAAAAACTTTAGCAATTTCTTATCGTTACTGTTTCTCTGTATGACATTTAAAGTTTAGAACTTAAAAAACAATAAAAATCATGTTAACAATAAGATCTGGAAAACACTAAAGTTTTATTTCATTGGCACAAGATGATAACTTAATATAGTTGTACAAATAATGACACTGTATTTTCTGAATAAAAAACTAGAAATTAAACTTATGTCAATTAAAACTAAATCTCATATTCAACATCATATTTAATTGCCAGTTTTCTCACAGAACGTTTTTATTTATAATATGATAAATGTTTAAGCTCTACAGACTAAGCCAAACTTACTTTGAATTTCACTTGTAAAACTTTTTGTCTCATCGGTCGGGCAAATAATATACAAGAAACTTGTTAGTGAAGAAACCTCACTTGGGAATTCTCCCGCCCGTCATGAGAGTATGAGGTTTCTTCAGTCTTGTCTTAGATAAGGTTTTCTATTTGCAAAGCAAGGTCAACCATATTGATTTACAGAAAATTGGAAACACTTTGATTTTGAACAATTACGTAAAGATGAGTTAATCGTTATAATTGGACAATTGAGTATCGTATTTGAAAATATAATTAATTTTATTTTCTGAACCTTATTATAAGTTAACTGTTGAATAATTTTAATCTCCGTGATTACTTTTATTGGTTAGGCATTAGCAACAAGTATTACTCGAGAAGCTAAAGAAATGTATTTCTATCTGACTATTTGTTGCACTTGAATTTTTTTAATGCAGCTAAATTTCTATGTAAGCAAAATTAAGTTTTATGTATGTGCATGCCAATCTATGCCATTATCTTCAACTAAGAGGGCATACAAAGCTAGATTCATTCAAAGAAGTACTTGGTCCGCGTAGGAAAACCTCATAACACAATCAATTATAAACCAAAACAACACATAGAATAAAGAAAATTGCATCGATAATTGAATGTTTCAATGAATACTATATGTTTCTTTTATAGTTGCCATAGATAAGTAAGAATCCTGGTCATATACATGGTCTGTTAGTACTCATGCATTAAAAATGTGTCGCTTAATCTGTCCACCGCCAGACCTAAGTGGAAAAGTGTAAATGTTAGCATAACCAAGAATCTAGTCAATACAAAGAGAAGAAAAATACTGGGATCAAAAGTTATCAGAAACGAAAAAAAGATTATTTTACAGTCACAAAATGGTCATACTCACAGACTCTCTTCGGAAATGTACAGACCTCGAGTTTTCAGACTGTAAGAATTTTCAAAGCGCGAAGGATTTTCTAAGGTACTCAGATATCATTGGTTCCAGAAGACAGAAAATCTGAAGGACATCAAGGTCTAGAGGATGGGTTAACATTAAACAGACTTTTACCCGATCAGGCATTGTTAATGACTAAGAACAAGAGCTAGTGATGTTTTGGACATTGAATATTATAGAATTCTCCTAAATTTGATTGTCCTATAAACTTCTTTTACACTTATTTACCATGACATATAATGTCTGTTAAAAATAAAGAACTAATAAATATTGCTTTAGTATACATACCTATAAGTTATTTATATTAAAATAAATAACTTGTGTACTCTTAAGCTATATAGTAGGAAAACATTCATGCAGGAAATATCAAAATAAAGCGTCACTTATTACAGATGCAATATAACAGGACGACACGAAATCCTATTTAATTGTAGCAGGTACAGAGAGTTTTAAGACCTTAAGCCTTGTAGTCGTTAAAAGTATTTTATTTTGTAGAAACTATAGGGAACTGTTAATTGCCGGAAAACTAACATCTCATATCAAAAAGCCACGAATCTTTGAAAAAACATAGGGTCTTTTAATTTTTGTAACATACTTTTTATTTCAACAGTGTTACACTCCATCATAAGTATACATAATTTTAAATGCCTTTTCTTATATATAACATTTATTAAATGTATAATATGATGTTGTTAATCAAAACATACCATATAAATTATACAATTTTAGATCAACTCTTCGTTGTAAAAGTTTCATTCTTCTTTTAGTTATTCGTTATCCATAATACGTTGCATTTATGTTTGGTTTTATTAACATTTCATATACTCGTAGAAAAAAGAACAAAAGAGTTCCTAATAATATTATTATGAAAAAAGTTTTCCATAATCATTTCTAAATTTAGAAAAATAATTAAAGTTATATAATTCATATTATGAATATATTGTTATATAAATAAGAATTGTATCACTTGTAATAAAAACTCATTTATTCAGATCCTAAACTGAATTTTACTCCAGCCAATCCGGACTCTCTCTACCTGACCCTGTACAGCTTAAATGTAATAGATAAACGTTTTTTAATTTGAAAATTGAACCATACGAGCCACAAATCTAGAGGGACCGTGTGGCACTTCGTAGCAAGATTATAATAATGGCTTCGTATGAGCCTGCAGTTGCAGTGTAAGTCATTGGATCTTACCAGTATTATATCACACCATCATTAGTTAATTTGTGCAGTGTGACAAAGCAGCTCTATGAAATTAAATATTACCCTAACGTTTTTAATAGTTTAATTAAATGAATCTTTTTCGATTAGATAAAAACGCTGTTTTTATGTCAATATTAGTTTCTCTAACCTTTTTTATGAACAGTGACATCATCCCTTTCTTCAGCAGGTAGCAAGTACAATACTGTTGGGTAAAATGAGCTTACGAAACATTAAATCGTCTTTCATAGCATGTCTTTAGTCCATAAACAAATAGGATATATTCAAACGCTCGTTATAAACGGTGAGATTTATATGATTAAAGTTACCACCTTATCCAAAATGGTAATTTAAAGTGCATCTATTTCGTTTTTTCGCTATCGTCGATTTTTTGTTTTATTAATATTAAACACATTTTTATTTGATATGTGAAAGTTTATTCAAAGAAAATTATAAGTAAGCTTATTTGCAGGCTTTCCGAATAATCATTTAGAAAAACATTTTTCACTCTCCCAAATATTGAGAAACTCCCGAATATCCGCATGTTATACATTATGGGAGGGACCGGAGTATATCATTAGCCCAAGTATATTTACGTTGGACTTTCTATTACTTGAAAGTTACCACCTTGCCTTGCCATTGAAATACAACAATGTTGTTTACAGATTTTATCGTAAAATTTATGTGTACTGTTCATTATGAATTACTAATTCATAACGCTTGTTTGATTTCTATTTTGAAAAGAAAAACTAATGCTTCATTTTTATCAGTTTCTAATTTTGTAACTTATAGCGATGGCGAGTTGCCTAGATCCTATTATTCTTTCCAGTATTAATAGTTTAGCACTAATTGTATAATTGAAAGACTGTGTCGGATTTACCACATAAGAGTCTGTAAAATTGATTCCCAATACAGTTCTACAGGTCTTAAAATATTAATATTATATACCTGTACCGATAACAATAACACTATTAGTCGGTGTGAAAACTCTTTCACTGAGCAGGTTTGGTGACAGAAACGAGGGAAAGTGGTTGTCACATTGGTTTCATGATTTCGTAATATTTCAGTATAATAGTTGACAGCATTATATTATTTTAAATTGTAAATATTTTTAATATTCGGTAAATGGCCTTTTTTGCATGACATATAATTTATTATAATACAGTCCAGTTGTGTTTAAGAACTAATTTTTATTTTTATTTAATTATATACAGATACATTCCTGTAGAAATAGGTAACTGTGAAATATCACATTATCCAGGTTAAACATTACTGTACACAAAACATATAATTAAAATCTAACCCAGCTTTTTTAAAGAATAACTTATGATTTTACTAGGCTTTGATAAAAAGTAAATAAATAAAACCTACTATACAATTTCTATAAAATTAACTCAGCTAATATTAAAGACTTATACTATGTGGTCTCTTAACCTGTTTGGAATGGTAGTTGGAGTTATGAGTAGTGTGGATATATTTTTTAATATTTTGATGGAAATACACCTATTAAACCATTTTCTTAATTCATTGAAACTTACGACTGATGGTAGTTGAAATATATGTTAAATATACAATACATACATGGAAGAATTCAGATTTAATTTAAATATACTTATTTAGTTATATATATATATATATATTTACCCGAGTATTTATCGGTCAGAGTGGTATAACCACGATGTAGGAAAACAAGTCTCATGTTGGTCTTAGTTGAAATCAACCAAGTTCCTGTTGAAATTTAACTAATCATATAGCTCACTGTAGGAAGTTGTAAGTACTAAGTTTTTCTTCATTAAAGTATGATAAATTGTATCTCTATCGGTATATGTAATAAAATGTATATACATCTGGTATCGATAATAATGCGTTGTCACAAGTAATTTCAAAACTTTAACACATCACTCTGATATTAGATCCGTTATTTTATATATTTCACCATGGGGTCAAATCAGTTAAGCATCATATATTATATGAAATCATTTTTAAGTTGCTTGCCGCTTGTCGTACTGGCTGTTAAAATATCAATATAATCCAAGAGCTGAGAACCAATTCCAATTCTGTAAGCACGCAAACATGTTTTTCTCGATATGTTTAGAGAAATTTCCACAAGGAAAGAAATTTATAGTCAGCTGCGCTACTTTTGGTGGAGATCAAGAGGGAAGGGTATCAAAAGGATAAGAATATGAAATGATAAATTTCCCAGATAATATTTTTCTAAGTTTGATACTCGTAATTAGTTAGAAGTTTGTTTCTGAAGATGGAAAGATTGTGAAAGAAACAGGATTTTTCCGGACATTTGCCATCCTTCACTGATACAAAAAATGGGAGTCGTAGATAATTGGTCGGTGAGTACAGACCTACTGTGACCTTTATTCTGTAGTTAAGTTTTAATAACTTGTGTTGTGTTTAGTTTTTTATTAAGTGCATGTTTTAGAGTTAGTGAAGTGACACACAATATGGTGGTTGTGATTCCTGACTTAAGCGTGTCACAAACGCTCTGGTATGATTTATTTATTTTAACCTAGGTTACAATTACGTGTTAGTTAGTTTTTTACCCGAAGAATAGATCAGATTGCAGATCTCGAAACGTAGTGTTACTGATTTTTTGTATCACTGAACGATGGAAAATATCCGGAAACATTCAGTTTATATCACTCGTAATTAAATGTTAAATAATTCACAACGAGCAACCCTTATAAAGACTCTCATATGATATGGTGAATTTCTTCTCTTTTTCATTAAATTAAATAGTAACCAACATTCCTGTGATAGTATAAGTACTACTTGAGCTGCAATAATGATCATATAGAGCAACATTAAACGTCCAGTTGCTTAAAATGTTCCACACAACCTCCATAAAATTTAAATGTGTAATTGTTATATCACAGCAGATATTATATTATATTAATAATCAAAAATCGTAATTAGTTTATGTAACAGCCTCCAGCAATTCAAATTTCATACACAACACGTAACTACATAAAGCAACTGTGGTCATTTCTGAAACTTATTAAACCTATCAATTACTGTAAACTTAAATGGGCTGGAATAACTACGGTACACTTTATCAGCAACATTTCCCATTATTACTTCCATGTCAGAAAGTATTTCGTATTACTCCGATAACACATTCTGCTAAATATCTGATCACAAAATTAATTAATGACATTCTCTACTGTTTGTCCAAACAATGGTGTTCGACAAAAGGATTCATGAGTTAATATATTACACTCTATATAATTTCTCTCTATCTTCATTAACATTCTGTATACAGTATTACTAAGTCGGAAACAACCCCATTTCCGTGTGTAATTTATGGTTGTGGTTTAAATCCTAACCGGAATTACATCTCACTCTATAACGTGTTGAACAATAGTGTTAACGCTCTGTACGTGTCATAATCCTAGATAGAATTTTAGTATGCATTATTCTTTAATAATATGTAAGCAGTGGCTTAGTTTAATCCACATGAAGCCTAATTTATTGAATATAAATTGCTCTAAACACTTCAAAATCCGTCACCATTTCTGACACAACGATTAAACTATATCTTTTTATTTCACACTTAATATTTGATTTCAAACGATTCAAACGGTCATAATATAGATGTTATCTAGATTACTGTCACTTAATTTGACGTAAATTAAACTGTGATATTTATTATATTCAGTAAATTAAATAATTCTCCAAAATTTTTATAAAAGGTGTTTATTAATAATAAGTAATGTATCGTTCATCATCTTAGGTAAGACAATATTTTTTACTTTAGGGTGACTGACTTGCTTACTTGTTTTCGTCTTTTTTATATTTGTCAAAACATAAACTAATGAAACCAAAGTCTTTTCTGACACACCAAAATCAAAATTTCCAATTTACCAATGTTTATTATTTAAGTGGCGATGTACAGGTAGTACATGTAGAGTTTCATATTAAATTTTAATCCTCCGTGTCTAATCGTTCGAAGCTACCTGTGCGTACAGACAAAACATCAATCGGATTTCGTTCAACAGAAACTTGAGGGAGAGTCTTCGATAAACGCTTAAAAGATAAACAATAAAATAACTTATATGTCAGTAAAATATTTGTAAATCATGTTTAAGTATCCTAGACGCAAGCGTTACTGCATGGGAAGTAAAATAATAATCAACGAGAAGATATTTCTCACCACGGTTCGCTGTGCTAACCGGTGATCTAAATTAAAGTTATGAAGATAATATTAGCTGCAGTAGTACATGAACTTTAAAAAACTTATGTTAACAATTTCAATGTTAGCTTCTCTTAGCGTACCAGTAAAGTGACAATTATCTTCAATTTAATCTTAATAAAATATATAATCCTTAAATATCGCCAATGTTACAAGTCTAAATTTTGATATAAAATGCCTTCTTCAATTCATTTTCAAGTTTTATTTTATCTTTAAAAATGCATTTTTTCTACAGAATTTCACAATTTATTGAGCTCTTCAAATAATTTTGTGGAAACATTTGTAAATTATCATAATTGTTAACTACTTAACATATAGTATTGTACATTGTATTTGTTACATTAGAACCTAGATATAATGTAAATCCATTAGGAATATGAGTCTGAATTTAAGAGGTTTTTGTTGATTTTACAAAAACATTTTTATAAGTTTGAATTTTTTCTAAAACACAATCAAAATTGAAATAAAATACATAATAATTGAAAATATTTAATTCTGTACATATTTAATGTGAATTTATTCTGAGTTTTAATCTTACTAGACACTATGGAGCTCAATATAATTTAAGATTCATTGAAATGCGTTCAGCTTTTTGAATTTCCGTTAAACAATTTATAATAATCTATCTATTTAAAGTATTACTTAGTAGCTACACCGCTATTTCCGATACAACAAAAAAGGGGTTTACGATTCATAAAGCTTGTTATTATGGAACAAAAATTCAATTTAAATTCTTTCCGTTTCATATATTACTAGCTCATAGACGTTATGTGTAACTGTTTTTGTTTAGGCTACATATTTGATATGCTATCGTTTTAGTCTTTATATAAAAAATTTAAAAATTTTTACTTTTTTGGGAAATGATTGAAAACAAGTGACATAAATAAAACAAATTAAAAATTTTAACTCATTACAATTTTAGTTTTGTGTCTAGACTATGCCTTGTTCTAAATTCCGGTTCCTTATATGTATGTTTCTAAGAGTTTTAAATTAATAGTTGAGTAATTATACTTGAATTTAATAAGCTTAAGTATATGCTCTTAGCACATAAAAAGTTGTATGCTAACGGTAAATTATGTAATAATAAGCTTTTTATACTACTATAAACTACGATTTATGACAACACTTAAGTAAGCATAATTTATTTCACAATCGCATAATTTCTATATAGTGTATTTTCAAAATTATTTTCTCGAAAAGTGATTTTTTAAACAATTCAGTAAATTAGGTAAAAATTTTGTTATCTTTATGAAATTAAAATCATTGATCTACAGTAATGATAATTAAATATTATCTTGGATATATGTTTTTCTCTCTTACACAAAACGGACGTTAATCATTAAGTAACGAATCTTCGAAATAAGATTTGGAACAAAACGCACTTGTTGGAATGTACAATTGTGTCAACACTACCATAGCCTCAATCTAAAGACAAACTCCTCTAAATCTAACGTTTTGAATTTCACTTTAAACTCAGTAGACTTCGAGTATGGATCCAGCGTCATGTTAGCGGATACAATACTAGAAGAATTCTATTCCTCCAATTTCCTAGGTAATTAACCTACATTAAAGTTTCACATGGAATGTTCAAATCGACGTTTGCTCAAAATTAGCCACAGGCATTTATGTTCTGAAGTCTCTAGTAAAATACTGCCTAAGTCAAGTTCTGATAACGGCGTATTATGGCTTGATTTATTCCCACTTCACATACGGATTGTTATATGTTATAATGTGAGCTTCATAAAAATTCATGTGTAAAATATACGGATTATAATTTGGAAATTATGAGAAAGAATATATACTAAGGCGTTCTATTAGTTGTAATGCAACATCATAATCCAAGGAGGGTTCACTACTGAACGCTTTATACCTGCGTTAGAATATGTACTAGGTATAGTAAAAACCGATGTCACTTATCTATGCAAAACAATTTCTAGGTTCGGTACATTACTAACAACAAATATAGAAATATTGGAATAAAAACAGCTAGTCGATGATTCTAGTTTACTACGAGTATTCACTGGTGGAGTGGGTGGGGCTCGTTAATGTTGAAGGCTTTTTAAAATCTAACTATGAGGGGTCATGGGTTCCCCTCTCGCTTGATTAGAAAATGCTGGAACACAACTAGCCAGCCTTCCCTTTATTCAAGATGACAAGACTAAGAGCACTTTATTCCTCCTCATTGAATCTCGACCTCCTCATTATCTTCTGATCCTAAATGAACGCAACAGAACAGGTTTTAACCACATAGTTACATTATATGAGTCTTAAAAATGAAACCTCACTCACTACTTCAAAATTCTAGTTTTCATGACCCGTAATTAATTTTATTTAACTACTGAGCCAATAATCATAAACTCTAAAATAATCTATTGCTTGGAATAACAATAATATTGTTATTAAAATTATTTCACTTAGTAACTGACTTGTTTATTCCTAAATAAATATCAGAAATAATTAAAAGGAAGTTGGACAAGCTTCACGTATATTATAATTCATAAAGGTGTCCTTACAAACAATTGTGATTTATGTTTTCATATGTAAAATCAAAAACAGTTGATTTTCAAAAACAGCCCTGGTATACAAAAGAATTAACATGTATGAAAAATAATTTGATTGCTTTGAGTCAAATTCTGAAAGAGACACCTTCGTCCAATTTGAAACAACAGCTTGCCAATTCTAAACTAAAGTACAGAAAAGCTATTTCTGAAGCCAAACAGGCTTATTGCAGAGAAAAAATAGAATGTAGTAGAAATAAGTGCAAGGCAGCTTGGGATTTAATAAAAAAAGACACTCAAGGTCATACTAGCAATAGTAGAGTTGGAATCTCACCCCAAGAATTTAATGACTTCTGCATAAACTCAGTTAAAAAACTAAGGCAAAGTGCCACTAATCCTAATATAACACCCCAGTGTTATATGTCAAAATTAAATGTTACTCCTGCTCAGTTCTCTTGGAAATTAATTACTCAAGAAGATGTTTTAAAAGCAGTTAAAAGATTAAAAAATTCAAATAGTTGTGATTTTTACAATATGTCAAATAATTTATTAAAACAAATAGTTCCATCCATAGTACTTCAATTGACTTTTGTATTCAACATATGTTTGGCCAATGGTGTTTTCCCTGCTGAACTGAAAATTTCTCGGGTCTGCTCAATTTACAAAAAGGGTCCAAAAAACCAGCCGGAAAGCTATAGGCCAGTCTCAATTGTACCTGCTATATCTAAGTTGCTTGAACTTCTTGTCTTTGATCAAGTTAATAAATTCTTAGAACATAATAATCTGCTTTGCACATCACAGTATGGTTTCCGTAGTGGCAAGTCAACCCTAAATGCCATAGATGACTTGGTGCGAAATGTGATTGAGGCTTTTGAAAATAAGGCTTTTGCTCGGGCCGCATTTTGCGACCTGAGCAGGGCTTTTGACTGTGTCGATCATCAGGAATTGTTGTTAAAATTAGAATTTTACGGTATTAAAGGATCTGCCCTACAGTTTTTTGAATCATATTAATTAACCAATAGAGAACAGCTTGTTTGTATTAATGGAGATTGGTCAAACAGGGTGAGGGTGGAGCATGGAGTACCTCAAGGTTCTGTGCTTGGACCCTTACTTTTTTTGATTTCAATAAATGACTTACCATCAAATATTTCATATCCAGTTAAATCAATTTTATATGCGGATGACGCCACCTTTTTTGCAGCCGCTGGCATGATGGGTGAACTTTCCCATCTAATAAACAGTGCGGTAAATGAGGGGAAATCTGATTTAAAGCAATCATTTCAAGTTGAATTCTGATAAAACCCAACATTTAGTCTTTAGTTTGAGGCCTTTTGACCAAAATTTACAACCCAAGGATGAGTGTGTCAAGTTTCTTGGGATGCATTTAGATAGCAAACTTCAATGGAATTCCCATGTAGATCATGTGTCAATTAGGCTGTCTAGAGTTGTCTATCTGATTAGACGTCTTAAGGCCCTTGTTGATATGAGCTATTTAAAAATGGTTTATTTTGCATTCTTTCAAAGTATCTATAGATATGGCTTAATTTTTTGGGGTGGTTGCAGTAGAACAAAAGAGATTTTAATTATTCAAAAAAAGGTTATTCGTATTCTCGCAAATGCAGTAGATGATGCCCACTGCAGGCCGCTGTTTAAATTATTAAAAATTCCAACAATAATTAATTTGTATATTTATGAACTTTTATCTTATGCACTGAAACAATGCCCACTTTTAACTTTTCAAAATGATGTGCATTCTTATCACACCAGAAATAGTAGTAATATTTCAAGGACGCACTCCAGGCTAGAGAAAATACTCAATAGTCACGTAGAAATGTCTTTTAAAATCTATAATAAAATTAATAAATATATTAAAATTAGCAATTACTTTAACAATCAAAAGTTCTTATAAACAAAATTTTATGAATGGCTGTTGAATATGGATTATTCAACATCCATTCATAAAATTCGTTCTATTCTCTATTCAGTTCAAGAATTTTTGCTTTTGGAACAAATAGATATTTTTTAGATAACTATATGCCTATAATTGAAACTTGTGATACATTTAAATTAATGAGCTGGTGCAATAGTGTTGATTATGTTATATTTAAACTTTTATGTGCAGTTTTATTAGTTATTTGACTTCAGTGTTTTTATGCTATTTTTGTCTTTCATAATAATTATTTTGTCTGTGATAATTTATTCTTATGTATGTTACTTTTATGTGCAATATCTATTTTTATGTGCATATTTATTTATTTATTTATTATAGCCTAGTAAAACTTAAAACCCATGCCTGTTAGCTAATGATATATTCAAATATTTATAATTTTTTATGTCATAAATTATTGAAGAATTGACTGTAGCTAATTCAAGCTGTAATATGACTTTGTCAATACATATGTATTATGTCAACGACAAAATAAAGATTCTTGATTCTTGAAAAATATCAGCTGTGATGGGTTAATACATTTGTTATTTTTTTTAAATACAAAACTCTATGAACTTTGGAAAATATTGTAAACGGAAAATGTTTTATTAGAGAATTAATTGCTGGTCTCTCCACATAGAATCCAGAAATGGATTCATAATAACTCGTTTTTTAATTAATTTTGCTTAGTTACTGAAAACTCAGAAACTGTACAACATAACACTATTTAATGTGTAATAATTTTAGGTGCTTTAATTGATAAAATGTATTGCTATTTTTAATTATCCAACCTTTTATTATAGTCATAATACCACGACAGATTAAAACTAAGATCGATGACTCCAATAAAATAAGGTATCGGGTGTTAAAAATAAGAATTTCATTGCTTAAGATAGCAATATAATTAAAGAAATAATACAACGACAACCAGTCTAGACTTTGGTTGGACACAAAGTAAGACTGGACAAATACACACGATAGCCTATATAATTGAATGAAATTAGTATTTAAAGAAGCAATTATATGCAAGTGGGTCGAGAACTGCGTATAGCATTATGCGCAAATAGCGCTGTTGTATTAGCATCGTCGAGCACAACATAGTGTTTTTAGTTTGCCCAGCGGGTCGAGGTGTCACCGAGTTATTCTTAGCAATATGAGCGTCGACTTTCAAGGTCGGTTTCCATATCACACTTAGATCACATACTGAGTGCTGGACATAGTATTAAATTACCACCAGTACTGTAATTGAACTTTATACGTGATTTAACCTGTGAAATGTAAATGCCAAGCATATGTTGACATTTAGCGGCATACTGTTCTGCTCGCAACTATCCTGTATCGCAGTAAGTCATCTTGAAGAACCTTTCAATAATCAGAATGTTTATCCGCCTTTATGATTTTAATGTCATATGCAAAATGTACAAGCTTGCAGATGGTAGACAATGTCGTTGATACATATATTAAATAGTTTAGTCCCCAGATGCGATCCCTGGGGACACAAGTAACTGCTGCGAAGGGTTTCGAGACTGACTAAGTAGGCCTAAACGGACAGACACTACTGACATTTGACCATAAAAAATAGCTATAGTACGAATTCAAAAGTATCGTAACAATTTCAGTGTCTGTACAGCGTGTGATCATATGTTGAACAAACCGAGATTGTAGATCGAACAAAGCTTAGGCAGTTTTTGTTTTCCTTGCTGTAAAAGCACTTCAGTCAGAACTTTCGAGTGATCTACCCAGAAACACACGCATGCTAATCATATTTGAAATGTAGTCAAAGAAAAAGAACGCTCTTCCACTGCAAGTACCATGGTTCCTTTATCGTCTATCTGGCAGGAAGCATCAATGAGACCTAAATAAGACAACCGGACTCCACCGGTGATTGTTCAGGTTACGGCGCGGCGCGGCGTATGGAACACTATCACGATAACTTTAAATAAAAGTATTTTTGCTTCATTGGTTTTTAAACTGATGTATTTCAGGCTGGTTATTATATTTGTACTAAGGAAGTGTAGTTAGTATAATGTCAGATCTTAATTTTACCAAAAACTCATTGTATTGATAGAATATGATGAAGAAATATTAGTCAAAACAGTATTAAAGTAAATTTTATTTTAATATAATACATATCGTTCTTTACAATACAGGCTCATAACATCTATTTTTCTTAAGGAAATAATATTACAAAATTAGACCTATTTACAAATATGATAGATATGAAAGTTCAGAAGAGTGGGAAAACTTTTAATGAAAAATGCAACGTAATGATTTTATAATAATGTAAAAGGGTGTGGGCTGATGTTACTCAAACTTTCTACAGCGATTTCCTTATGTGAGGTTTATAACAGTTTTTAAAGTATGTACGGTTTTGTAGTTTGGTTTAGTTTAAGATTAAGGTTGTGACATATTTTGAGCAAGGGTTGCTGTGAGAGGATTTAATAATAGGTTAGATTGGCAGTACAAATACCCTCAAATGAACCAACACATTTATTTGTGACAACATTTCATTAAATTGATTAATTGATTGCGTCAATCGACATATTAAGCACAAACCTTAATACCTTAATACTTTGAAAACATGTTTGATATTAAATTATTCATTACAATTTATTTTAATTTATCAAGTGTACATCAATTTTACAATTTATCAATTGTAGCTAGATCTTTATAGTTTTCCCTGTCCTCTTCACTTAGGTGAGTTTTTCGTGTAGTTAAATTATTAAATATGGTTTTAATATTAGGGTGACTTGCGCTTATACGTGTTAAGTTCTTAAGTGCCGCTAGGATAGGTCTGAGGTCTGCTACAGTGTCTGTGTCTCTAGATAGTATTCCATTTTCATTTAATATTTTTTATTATGTCACTTTTAGAAGTCCTATATGTGTCTAATGGTATTAAATCTTCATGTAGTATGGTTTCCATTTAATTATACATGTCCATTGAAGTACCTAGTTAGTTTACTTGGCGTTACTCTAATTACGGGTTTGAAAATATTTTTGAGTTATTGGAAATTTAATTTGTCTTTTAGGTAAATGAGTGGTTTGTCACTGAAGTAGGCTATTTTAGTTAAATACTTTCTTATGAATATTATTTAGTTCTAATTTATACCTAGCCTATGAAACTATGTGCTTGCCCATGTGAGGAATTTTGAATGCCAACCGAGTTTAGCGCCTCCACCATGTAAGGTTTTGTAGTTTGGTTTAGTTTAAGATTAAGGTTGTGACATATTTTGAGCAAGGGTTGCTGTGAGAGGATTTAATAATAGGTTAGATTGGCAGTACAAATACCCTCAAATGAACCAACACATTTATTTGTGACAACATTTCATTAAATTGATTAATTGATTGCGTCAATCGACATATTAAGCACAAACCTTAATACCTTAATACTTTGAAAACATGTTTGATATTAAATTATTCATTACAATTTATTTTAAATTTAATTCATTATAACATTTACTAGTAATTTTGTAGTGTTGCAATAATAATGAGTTCATGGACTAACATGAGAAACTTTCTTTAAAATAGCTAAACATTTACATGAATTTACATTTTCGAAATTGTGAACATTTAAATAGATATGGAAATGAAAATGATTAATGAACCCTAAAATATACTAAGTTCTTAAAATTACTTACATTTTATTTCACATCACACTTATTACGCCTAGAGATATTTTTCCGCACACGAACACAAACACTCCCGAACTTCACTTTTCGAATTCCCGGCCTCCACTTCCACCTCTCCTCCTTGTTCTTCAGTTTTGATGTTCTTCTCCCGCCAGCTCATTGACCACGCCTCTGCCAAATCTCTCCATCATAATTGGTGAGTAACAATTTTTCATATCAGCATGGCTGTCCCTTACATTGTCGCACGGTTTTTACAAATAAGCATTTCCGCTGCTTAAGCAAGCATTTCCTGTTTGTTCACCATCGGCGTCTGGGCGGATGTGCGTATCCAGTTACATCCGGAGGATGTTTGTATCGAATTGTAATACAAGACTTCCTTTCCAGCAACTATCTGTACATTGATTCTATGAATTTTATATTACTAATAATTACATAAGTCTTACATTCCCCTGGCTTAATGACGATTCTACATACGAATCGTACTTATTGTCTAATGTAGGTTATCCATTGGGTAGTCACGTTCATGTACTGTAGGCTTCAGGAATTTTATTTTGATGTTGTTAATGTGGATGAAGTAGAGGTCTATAAAAAGAAGTAGTGTTATTATAGAAGTCCAGGCTAATAAAATGTACAAAATGAGTTCCATGTTGTTTACTATGTTTTTGTCGTCGTGCTTTAGCTGGAAGTGGTGTTGTCTTTGTAGATTGTGAACAAAGCAGGTGAATGCGCAGGTAGCTCGGAGAGTAGGTAGTGTTGTTGTGTTGAGAATGCTGTGTAGACATCTTCCTTGTTGTCTGCCAAGTCATGTATTTGGTGTTATGTCGCAATGTCACAACACCATTCGAAGAAATCTCCGACGAACGTGAGCGATCTTCTGTTTCTATCTGGTTGCTGTCTTTGGATGAATGGGAGGTGTTCTGCTACCATTTGTTGATGTATGAGGGTTTGTAATGTGGAAAGGTTGTTCTGTATCTTGAAATAGGTTTGGGAGTTGTTGAGGTTTTTAGGGCAGAAATTTAAAGAGGGTTCGTTTTTGGGTAAATTTTTGTTGTATGTTGAAAGGAATTTTGTATATGATAGGGATGGAACTGATATAAGGTAGTGTCTGAGGCATTTGAGTAAGGTACGCTCCTGTGAGGATTTGTACTAGAGGCTTATTGGGTTCTTCTGTGTTGTGGGTTGATGTGCTGGCAAAGGTGGTCAAAAGAGGCATGGCAAGTGCTGTCAGTAGTAGTAGTAGGAAGTGCTGTAAAAGACTCAATTTGTCTCGTGGGTGGTCGGGACGGTTAGAGTGCTGTAGACTGGTGTCTTGTAGATTGGTGTCTTGTAGACTGGTTTCTCAGGTTGTGGTTGGTTTTTTCTGGTGTCATAATTCTAAAACTTAATATCTACAGGTTACATGTACATTTTAGTTTAATATTTTATAATTAATACATATTTATGCCTAAGGGTTTTATTTACAGAAATATTTTGATGACCTTTCGATGTTGTGTCGTATTTCCTTAGCTCTATGTAATAATGTTTTTTACTAAGCATCTTAATCTCTAGTGTTCTTAAATAAGGTTCGATGTTATGTTAATTTATTATATTACAAAACGATACTACGCACCTTTGTTTCTGAGGAATATGTAATATCCCTTCTTTGTGCTTATTGTCCATAGTCATTATTATGATCATAATATATGTTGCCTAATCAAGGCTGTATAGTTTGTTAATGAGCAATATTGCTGTGCTAATACATACTATGTTAAATATATGTTACTTTCCTTCAATGTTAGATTAGCTATGTAATAATTAAACATGTTATATAAGTAATTTACATGTCATATATTGAAGTATTTGTTTATCCTAGGATTAATATAATATAGAACATGTATGTCTCTTTCTTTGAGATGCATCTCAGGAAAATTGAGTCCTTGTAGGGTATATTATGTTAACACTGCTATCTACTACTTAAATAAATATGATATATGTAGTACACTTTATCATATTTTATATTCTTTATTACTAGGCTATGTATACACGTATCCCTCAGGTAAGTATAATATGTACGTTGTGTCAAGTTAGAGTACGCTTTGTTACTGTAGTAAACGAGTATGTGGGAAACATTACTTGCACACTAAGCTGTCTGAGCCACCAGGGCCCTTGGCGACCCAGACCCGCCGGTACAAGGCAATGCCCCCTAGTCATAGTCACAACACAGTCGGTGTAGTATAGCGTGGGAAGTTAGTTGAGTTAGCAGAAAAACTTATCTGCCTGGGAGACATACCAGAGTCACGGTCAAGTCTACTAGCCAGTCTAAGTACGGTTACCGTGGGTTACAGGCTCTGCTCGTGTCGTGTAGTGTGTGCTGTGTTAGTGTCCTGTGTATTGGGATTATCTATACCAATATTCTTTGGTACGTGTAACCTATCACTTAATCACTAAATTACAGTAAACCTCACATTAAAATACAAAGTTAGGCGTTTTAATTTTCTAAAACTTTTTATGTCTTTATTCTCTATCGTTTTCCGACACAACATCGAGATTTTAATATACATTTTTTATTTCTGTTATACTTACTTCAGTGACTCTCAAGGTTATATAATGAATCATTCAAACCGTAATCAAGTTAACCGGTCTCTCAACTCCTGGAGTATAATACCTATTTTTTAAAGCGATTCTTGCGTGACTATGTAGTAGATTTTACCCTCATATATTATGAAATTATTGCGAATATACTTTTCACTCTCTTCAAATTTTACTACAAGGCAGTGAGTGCATAGTGATGTTCATGAGAAATATTGTATATATTATTCTTGAATATTTTATTATTGCTCAAGTCCCTTCATATTTGTTTTATATTCTCTTATAGAATAATTTCATTCTAGCAACATGTATTGGTTGTTCTGTTAACCTTCCCCTGTGGTAAATTTCTACTGCATATGTCACTTCGTTAATTTTTTTCTTGACAACGAAAGGACCTCTAAATGGTGTTTGAAATTTACTATATTTTTTTGTATGGTCTTTCGGGAAACGGACCAAGACTTCATCGCCGGGGTTTAAATCCAAATGAGTTTTGTCACGGTCAAAGTATTTCTTTTGCGCTTCCTGGGCTTTTTTCATGATTTTTGGCATATCTTTGCGTATTTGCTCTAAAATGTCTATATTTTCCAACACCATTTTTTCGGGATTAACCTGTAAATATATACAATCAGACGGTAAGTTAGCTTCGTAACCAAACATGAGGTAGTGCGGTGTGTAGCCTGTTGTTTACAGACGTGTTGTAGGCAAATGTAACTATTTGTACATATTTTGACCAAGTTTGGGGTTTTTCCACAACGTAATGAGATATTGCCTTTATTAGCGTGTGGTTGTATTTTTCAACCGCACCTTGTACTTGTGACATATAAGCAGCGCCTGGCCTTTGTTCAATCCCGAGTGCATTTAGTAACTGTGAAATTACAGAATTCATAAAGTGTGTTCCTCTGTCATGATTAATAATTCTAGGAAATCCAAATGTGCAGAATAGATTTAATAATTTTTGCGCTACTGTGTTCGCATCTGCATTTCTACAAGGGGTCGCAAATGCCATTCTAGTGCAGGCATCGGTTGCAACTAGGATATATTTGTAACCATTACTTTGTGTAATATTACCTACAAAGTCTATTGTTATTCTGTCAAAGGGTTTTTATGGAGGGTGCAATAGGTTGTAGTAGGCCGTAATTTTTGTTCGTTTTTGGCCCTTGTAGTTGACATTCTTCACAAGTTTTTGTATATTGGAGGATATCACGGAACATATTCGGCCAGTGATATCGTAATTTTATTTTTGAAGCTGTTTTGTAATGTGATAAGTGTCCACCCGTGTAGGGGTTGTCATGGAATATTTTTAATATTTCTTGTGTTTGTTTTTGGGGTATAGCCAATAAGTTTCTAGTTTCTTGTCCGTTGAAAGTTTTGAAATATAACAATCCATCTATTTCTTCGTAATGTCTTGAAGCCCGTCTGATTTTTTTATTTACCGCCTCAGGTGAGGTCATCGCAAGGCGTATTTGTTTCAAATAACTGTCTTGAGCTTGTAGTAGTGGTAGATTTGTCTGTATTAAAGTATTGACAGTTAAACACACGTCCGTAAATTCTTCATCCAAAGGTTGTTCTAAAGGATTTCTGCTTAAGTCGTCTGCTAACACGTTTTGTAGCGCCACGTTTATGTTTTACTACAATGTCGTAGTCTGTTAATGACAGTGCTAATCTGTTTAATCTAGTGGAAGTGTGCTTAAAATTTTTATAAAACTGTAATGCGGCACAGTCCGTATAAACTGTTGTTTGTCTACCAAGCGTGAATTCTCTGAAGTAGTTCACAGCATAGGTTAGCGCTAGCATTTCACGTTCAGCATTGCTGTTACGCATTTGGGTATTTGAATATTTTTTTGACATGTAATAAATTGGGTACATTCTATTATTTTCTTCATCTAACTGTACTAACGCTGCTCCGCATCCAATCAAACTGCTATCTACATAAATGTGTGCTTCCCTGTTGTCCTTCCAATATGATAGTAATGGTGGGTTTGTCAAAATTTGTTTGATTTTTATAAAATCCTGTTCACATAGATCCGTCCATTTAAATGCCATGTTTTTATTTGAATCTTTTATTATCTCAGTAAGGGGTTGTGCTATTTTGGCATAATTTTGGATGAATCTGCGGAAGAATCCTGAGCATCCTAAAAATTGTCTCACTTGCCTTACACAAGTTGGTCTTTTAAATTCGGTGATAGCTTCTACTGACTGTTTTTTGGGGTAAAATGCCTTCCCCTGATACCTCGTGTCCTAAAATGTTTACACTTTTTGTAGAGAAATTTACACTTTTTTGTATTTAGTTTCAAATTAGCTTTTTCTAGTTCCTCTAATATAGTTTCTAGATTATGTAAGTCATTTTCAAATGAGTCACCATAAAAAAATTAGGTCATCCACGTAACAGATGACTTTATTATAAAGGTGACGGTTTAATATCGCATTCAAAGCTTTACTAACTAATGTGGTTGAAAGTCCCATCGGCAGTCGGCAAAACTGTAGAAGTCTATCGGGTGTTTTTTATGGCTAGGATATGCCTATCTTCTTTCCTAACCTCCATGGAATAAAATGCATTTTTAAGGTCTAATTTTGTAAATGTGTGCGCTTTGTTCAAAGAGCTTAAAACCAGGTTTACTGAAGGAATGGGTGGGCATCTGTTTTCAACTGTGCATTAACCTTCCTGAGATCAGCTACCATTCTGTCGCTTCCATCTTTATTTTTCACTAAAAATACTGGGCTTGCATATTCTGTGTAATCCTGACATTCCTCTAATATTTTTGCTTGTACTAAATCGTCCAATAATATGTTTAATTTTTCCCTTTCTGTTTTACTCTGCCTATACGGTGGTGAGTTTACAGGTTTCGTATTCGGTTTTAATTCGAGTTTAACAGGAGGTATGTTTGCAGGAGTTAAATCGATTACCTTTGTTGTAAATATGTGTCTGTATTTCTGTAAAACGTCAAGGACTTTTTTGTGTTCTTGGAGGGTTAAATGTGGTGAGATATAAAATACTATGCCGTCCTTATCTGTCAATATTGTTTTTCCTGTGTCACTTGTAGTGGGATGGTGTTCCAGGGTAGGCTGTGCTTCAAGAGTTGGGTAATGTATATGTCCTATCGTAGTATGTGCGGGTATCCTTTTTGGGAAATTTGATGCATTATAAATATTTACAATTGTATCTGTACCATCTTCCCCTTCTGAAAGATATGCATGACATTTCTTTTTTATTCTTAGATTCCTATCTGTTTCGATGGCTGTTCGAGACTCTATACCTTTTAAGGAGCTAATCCTAATATGCTGATGTGGTGCTATAATTATGTCTTGTGGGGCTGTTACATCTGTTATTTGCTGTACTTCAAACTCCTGTGTGTTTTTAAAATTCTTGATGTCTAACTGCCACTGTTCATTCATAGGTATTATATGTTCAATCTGATATTTGATAATTTTTATTGTTTTATTTTTATAGTTTAACTCCACGCAGTTCTGAAATAGGAATATGTTTCCTACCAATATTGGGCTGTTTAGATCAGGTGTCACATAAAACGTGTCTTCAAGTATTATTTTGCCAATTTTTATGGCAATTTTTGTCGAACCCAAAACTGTTAATGGTATAACCGTTAGCCGATATCAACGAGGGTATGTTGCTAGTATTTAATTTTGTTGCACAAACTAGGTCTGCTCTAATAATGTTTATGTTACATCCTGTATCTATAATGCAGGGTACTGGATGTCGAGGGTTTTGTGGTCAAGGCTACGTCTATTGTTAGGACAGGTATCTTCTTCGTAGTTTTATTTTCGCAATTAAATATGAGTTCATAAATATCCTCTAATAATAATGTTTTATTTTTCCTCGGTCTGTGTATCCTGTCTTGCGTTATTTCTTGCAAGTTAGTACAATCTATCATATTCTGTTTCTTCCGTTGCTCTATGTGATTTAAAATATGTATAGTGTCTATCTCAATGGTTTCTTCCAATCCAGTATGTGTGTTTACCTCCCCCATACTACAATCTGGGTCCTGTTTTACGTGCGCTACTACCTTTAATACGCTAGGTTTTATCTGTCCTGTGAAATTTTCTGAGACTGCAAGGTTTCTTGTAAAACTGGGTTTATTTATATTTGTTGTCCCCGAGGGGTTTGGTTCACTTAGGGTTGGGGTTGGATTGAACGCAGATTGAAGTTTCATGGTGTCTATAGGCTTCTGCATAATAGGTTGTTCAATTTCTTGCATCTTCTTTAAGGGTGGGAATTCTTGATTATAATCTATGGCTTTAAATATCACTTCTGAACTGGTCTTTCCAGGGGTTGATAGTGGTAGTACTTTGGGGTTAGTTGGAGAGTAAATGTCATAGACTTTATACATTTGTAAGTTTGTCGATTCCTTTGGTTAAGATCTATGGTGTTATTTGTTTTCGCTTTTGATAAGGGGGAAGTTCGGTAAGGGTTAGTGTGACCTCCCCCTATTTCCCGTTTTTTTGTTGATTCTGTTTATAATAATTAGACTTGTAACATGATTCGATATTGTGGTTTGTTCGCTTGCAGTACCTGCAGAACAGCTCTTGTGTATTGTTGGTTTTAGGTGCCAAGCGGTTACTTTGGGGTTGAGAAGTTAATGAACGTTGCTTGAACCAGCATTGTTCAGTGTTATGGTTGTCTTTACAGCAAATAGTGCAATACCTATTTTGTCTAGCAGGTTGTTTTTGGGAATGGTTTTGTCTTCTCCTATCACTGAAAGTAACGTGTTTAATCATAGGTGGCCTTTGGGTTTGTTTGGGTAGTTTGGGCTTTCCATATATCTATTCTGGTGAGGACTAGGTGTTCTATCATATCTTGGCTTATATTTTGAGTTTTCATACGGGGATGGAGATCTTTTGTACCTGTGGTTATGATTTGAAATTTGGTTTGTAGTTAGGGTAGCTACTAAATTGGTTAAGGTGTTAACTTCTGTTTTTAGTTTATGGATGATGTTTTGTTCATATAAGGGTGTACTATAGGGTCTGTTTGCTGCAACCCTATTGTACATTTCTTTGTTTTTCATTTGTGTTAGAACTAGCTGTTCTGTAATTTTTAAATTAGTCTCTAGATCACTTAAGGTGTCGTTTTTCAGGCCTATAACTCGTTCACAGATTTCTGGTTTTAGTCCCTGTATGATAAAATGTATAATTTGCTTGTCCTGTATTGTAGGGTCATATCTTCGGCATGTTGTTAATATATCTAAAAAAATAGGTTAGTGTTGGCTCGTTCTCTCCCTGTATTTTGTGTTCTAAAATCATTTGTAGACTCTGGGTTTGTGCTAATGGAGTGAAAGCCTCTATGAATCTTTTAGCAAGTTGGTCCCATTGTATGGCTTCCCCTAGTTGTTTTTGCTTATAGTATTTGAACCAAGTTAGTGTTGTGCCTGATAAATGCGCTGGGAATAAATTAACTTTAGTGTTGTCTGTCCATCTGTTTGAAGTTGCTGCCACTAGGAATTTGTCTAAAAAATCTTGTGGATTTTCGCTCTGGAGACCTGTGTAAGTCGCAGCTGATACTAACGGTATGTTTTCCCCCATGGTTACTGTGTTCGTTCTGTCAGGTAGTGTGAGTGACTCGTAATGTTGTGCTAAGGTTGGGGGTGCTTGTGTCTTGATGTCCGCCTCAGGGTTATGTACTATGTCGTATAAATTTGTTCTCTGCACTAGAAAATCCTCAATTGTAGCTAGATCTTTATAGTTTTCCCTGTCCTCTTCACTTAGGTGAGTTTTTCGTGTAGTTAAATTATTAAATATGGTTTTAATATTAGGGTGACTTGCGCTTATACGTGTTAAGTTCTTAAGTGCCGCTAGGATAGGTCTGAGGTCTGCTACAGTGTCTGTGTCTCTAGATAGTATTCCATTTTCATTTAATATTTTTATTATGTCACTTTTGGAAGTCCTATATGTGTCTAATGGTATTAAATCTTCATGTAGTATGGTTTCCATTTAATTATACATGTCCATTGAAGTACCTAGTTAGTTTACTTGGCGTTACTCTAATTACGGGTTTGAAAATATTTTTGAGTTATTGGAAATTTAATTTGTCTTTTAGGTAAATGAGTGGTTTGTCACTGAAGTAGGCTATTTTAGTTAAATACTTTCTTATGAATATTATTTAGTTCTAATTTATACCTAGCCTATGAAACTATGTGCTTGCCCATGTGAGGAATTTGAATGCCAACCGAGTTTAGCGCCTCCACCATGTAAGGTTTTGTAGTTTGGTTTAGTTTAAGATTAAGGTTGTGACATATTTTGAGCAAGGGTTGCTGTGAGAGGATTTAATAATAGGTTAGATTGGCAGTACAAATACCCTCAAATGAACCAACACATTTATTTGTGACAACATTTCATTTAATTGATTAATTGATTGCGTCAATCGACATATTAAGCACAAACCTTAATACCTTAATACTTTGAAAACATGTTTGATATTAAATTATTCATTACAATTTATTTTAAATTTAATTCATTATAACATTTACTAGTAATTTTGTAGTGTTGCAATAATAATGAGTTCATGGACTAACATGAGAAACTTTCTTTAAAATAGCTAAACATTTACATGAATTTACATTTTCGAAATTGTGAACATTTAAATAGATATGGAATTGAAAATGATTAATGAACCCTAAAATATACTAAGTTCTTAAAATTACTTACATTTTATTTCACATCACACTTATTACGCCTAGAGATATTTTTCCGCACACGAACACAAACACTCCCGAACTTCACTTTTCGAATTCCCGGCCTCCACTTCCACCTCTCCTCCTTGTTCTTCAGTTTTGATGTTCTTCTCCCGCCAGCTCATTGACCACGCCTCTGCCAAATCTCTCCATCATAATTGGTGAGTAACAATTTTTCATATCAGCATGGCTGTCCCTTACATTGTCGCACGGTTTTTACAAATAAGCATTTCCGCTGCTTAAGCAAGCATTTCCTGTTTGTTCACCATCGGCGTCTGGGCGGATGTGCGTATCCAGTTACATCCGGAGGATGTTTGTATCGAATTGTAATACAAGACTTCCTTTCCAGCAACTATCTGTACATTGATTCTATGAATTTTATATTACTAATAATTACATAAGTCTTACAAGTACTAATATAAAATACGTTGTATATTGTAGAATACCTGCAGTATACGTCCTGTTACAAGGCGATCAGCAAGGACTGGGACAACTGTGCTAACCGGTTTGTTAGTCTGGTCAGAGAGGAGGTCAGCCGCAAAAACTACACTATGGAGTCCAGATTACTTGAACTGTGCTGGTAAGTCTTAGTAACATCTCTATAGTGCGCGGTGTATGTTTCAGTTATATTTTATGATACCAAAATACTAGAAAAACTGCTATAAGATTACACTGTTTGTTATTTTGTTCATAAAAAATACTGTCTCTTTCTTCAGCTGTGACTTAAAGGCCCACTACAAAGTAAAAACATTTACCAATCAGCTTTATGAGACTAATGATGGTAACTTTTCACAGTGCCAGACACGGTTTCCTCAAGTGCGTGTACGTCGCCAGCAGGCTCAAATGTAAGAAAGAGGAGAGGCTCTTTTCGTCAAGAAGATCGCCGACACCCTGTCCAACAGGAGGGTGTACTCAAAGCACTGCAGGAACGTGGATGTGGCGTTCTGTACTGGAGGGCGTACTATCCAATGATGTATTTTAAAATGGTAATCGATATTTAAATTCAAGAAACTTTGTTGTACATAAATTTTAAAATATGAGGTTCACATTATACGTAAAAAGTTCTATATTCTACGTAAAAGAACAACCTTATAAGATCTGTAAAATAATGTTCACTAATTCTTGACGTTTTTTAGGTAGGATTTTTAAGGGAGAAACACGTGATTGGCCCAGCTTTCTTAATCAAAAACAATTGTCTGTCGTTGACTTCTTGATACAAAAATATATCTAATATTTGAAATAAATTCTATTCGTAATCCTCCAAATTAACTTATTTATACAGAAATCTAAAATGTGCAGTGAACTCGAGATCAAATCACGCCTAAGTGAATTTGGTTATGGACAGATAACGACAAATAAAATTATACTTGTTTAGTATCTCACTGGCCACTTGTTATAAATACAATAGCTAATTTTGATGCATTACTATATACTGTATGAAAAGGAACGTTTTGCTATAGTTAATTTTTATGTACTAGCATATGCTCTATAAAATAATACATTTTATTGAATATAATTGACTGAGTATTATTAGTTCACTATTTATCAATATTTTGCCTATAATTATAATTATTTATTATTGGAAATTTGCGCTGCATTTATGTTACGAACATAATGCAACCCAAAAAAAATCACAGTAAAGCTGCTGGTATAATGTTTAACTAGTCTTATGAACGTGGTGCAAGAAAGTGGAACATATACTGTGACAATACTTTAATTTTAATTTTTCTTCCTAACTGAACGTAAGTTATACAAACTAATCAACTGAGTACGATTTGTTTGTAAAAATAACTCACAGTTTATATAATTTTAAATAGTAATATTTGTTATCAAACAGACTGTTATTATTATTTTTATTTGTATTCTTAATATTTAATTTTATCATGTTTCATTTTATCAAATAACAACAAAATTTCTTTCGATATACATATTGTTAAGCTCTGCTAAATTTAATATTATTAGGAGAATTATGTATGTAAACGGGTACGTGCAGAGCATAACATGCATTAGATTCAAACACATTAATAGAATTAAACTCAATTATAGATAACAGTAATTACCTGTATCTCTGGCCAATAAATTCCGGTCACGTCGAATACGAACCTTCCCGTTTCCCGTTTAATTTAAAGAGACTAAAATCAATAACGAATTCTGTTAGCGATCAGAATTAATATTTTAATATAAAACTGTTGATATCATAAGTGCATCATAATTATCATTTCAAAATAAGTACAAATTTAATTTATTAATATAATTACTATACTATAATTATTTATTAGATAAAATAATTATTATTTACCAAACCTATTCAAAAAAACTTGTATATTGCAATTGAAATATCGATTACATGTTTTGAGGTCAAGACTCTGTTTTAATCTACCATGAAGAGAGACCAAACCGCCAGAATGGAAGTAGTGAATCAAGCGACAGGCCAGGGTTTCTATAATTAGATGGATTGGATCAATGCTTTCAGGTGGCTATTTCATACTAGGCTTAATAATAAACAAAGTTGGAGCCAAGGGTATATAGCTCCAAGGTGAAAACAATGATCAAGAATAATATTTTGGGAACTTTATTTTGCTTAAAATATTTAAAATTGTGGTATAGTTTGAGAAAAAATTTTTGGTTTAATCTATGAAATAAGTCATAAATTGTACATATAGCTCCATAAAAAAGATCTGTAATTTCCATGTCGAACAACACATGTTGAACTGATTAGCCATGTCCTGTTATGTTAATGCTTTAAAACATACGGTTTCACAAGTGAAGTTATAGCAATCTACTATTAATCCTGATATATATATAGTGGATACTAGTGGATAATTTGATTTTAAAAGTGTAAGGAGTTATAAATAAAGGAAAGGAGGCCAATTTACACTGAGAATAGAGGAATGTGGCCCTAACCCACACTCCTCTCACACCATCATTTGTCAAATATCCCACTCTGAGCATACTTGACCTTTCTCTAACTGAGGCAGATCATCCATTGCTGTCTATCGTAACATTGATCAGTACCGTGGTGTACTTCTTAGGACATTTATCTTTATAAGTATCCGAGTGACCGGATATTTTATTAAAACTACAAAACACTTCAAGTAATTTTGATATTCTCTCCAGACTCAAATTTTAATTTTGGTACATCTAACCAAAAGAACTCTTAGTCAGTTCATGTTAAAATTTGCTCCATGCTGATATTAGGGACGTTACTAAAATGTAATTATGATTTAACATTCATTTGTAGTAAATTTTCCGACAAGGTATAAACGATTAACATTATCAAAGAAAATTATGTGACAGGAAGAGTTGAAAGTTTTAAATGATTAAGTGCATCTCTTTTTCACTCATAAAACATATTGTAATGATTCATTAAACCAAATATGTAGACAGCTCCTTACCTCAATCTAAACTTTCAACATTATTTTTATGAGAGAAACAAAATAAATAAACCAATGATAGTTGTCTCTTATATGTATAAAACATTTTGATCTAAAACATTTATTTTAACTCATAAAATCATAAAAAAAAACATATGAAGCTGCAAAGTAATTATTTAACAGGAATTAAATTTTCAAGTTGTGAAATTATTTTCAAACGAATGAATAAATAACAAGTACTTATGCATATGTCACATTTATTAAAATCAATTAAGTCTATATCATCAAATCTAGAACGATTAGGTCATTGCCGCCTCTCTATAACACGTCAGTCAGGGAGGACCTTCGCGCTGGTATGAAGCTACAATTATGTAACGTTACGTTACGTGACAATAATAAATTTTCTGATTTCTGAAGCCTAACTCATCATGCTGATGGATGTATTTACACCTTGCCTAGATCACTGCAATTAATTCGGAATTCGTCCGTACATTACATGACCAAACGCAGAATTACTTACCTACAAAAGGCTATAAATCTCTAATCGAGTGGACAGATTGTTAAGATGGAGAAAAACATATAGAATAATAATTAGAACTGGTGTTACAAACAATAATATTTTGATACAACTGGGGTATATTGTCCATTACGTGTAGGACATTCGAAGAGGAATACACGAGGCGTAATATAGTGTTATATAGGCCAGGACATTTAAGTTAGTAATGTAAAGTCTACTATCGGTACTTTAGAATGTAGAGTATACCAGTCTAAATGCATAACTATCATGAACCATAACGTAAGATAACCATCCACTGTCTCAATATTTTCGCTATTATTTCGCTTTGTATTTATTGTGTAACCTTCCATGTTTGTTGGTAAGACTGGAGAAAGAGATGAAACGTTTTAGGTACATGTTATAGAAACCCTGCTGTTGCAATCGGCTTCATGACGAAATTTCGGTATCATCTATACTTTCTCCCCCCCCCCCCAAAAAAACAAAAAAAAACAAACAAATGAAAAAATACTCGTAATTTAATTATATCTAAACATAGGTCTAAGAAAGTGTCATTTATCCACTAATGGATACCTTCCTCCAGCCAGATGTTTGAGCTATCGACCTAGATAGAATTATCCAACCCAAAAATTTTATACAATGGCAATAATTAATTTTTTTACGTTTTTTATGAGTGAAGTAGCGCGGAGATGTATTCAGGGGTTATGGTCCAATTGGATACTCGTACCTTTCGCGTAACTCACTGTATAATATATATACAACATATTCAGTTAATGTAGGCTTTAGTATAATTTAGAATACTACTCGCTATTTTTTAAGTCGTTCAGTGGATGCAATATAAGCCAGTAAGCTGTTCCAGTGACCATTAGTGGAGTCATCGCTTGGTCCCGTCTGTCCAACTGTCCACCGTCCAGGAGCGTCCCTTAGACGCCCAATCAGCCAGTCATACCATCGGAGCAGTTATGGAGATGTCCGGTCGCGGTTACTCACAGTCCCGCACTTCGTTCTCTCTTTCGCAGAGCAGTGCCATCTTGGGTATCGATGCGCTCTTTAGTAGAGTAGTGCTATTCTGAGTCTCAATAGCCTATTTCTCATAATCGATTGTAGTATAAGTGTCTCCCCCGGGTCCCGATGCCGTTTATCAACAAGGTTGCCGATGTAGTGCCGCGCTGAACTTACCCCGTGGAAGAGAGATATATACTTCCTCTATAAGCCTGTGTACTACCTTGATGCCAGCATCAAAATAAAGGTGTTTTAAAAGTGACCAACATTCCATGGATCCCACCGCACACCTGGAAGCACTTGATGAGCTGAGGTCCTCCCTCTGATGAGGCAAGTTGGCTTCTATCCTTATTAAGTGCAACCATTTTCATATCATGTATGAGCTGCATTTCCATCCCCAGATTTAATTTTTAATTTAATTCAAATTGCTCTCTAGGGATAAATTTGCTCTTAATGTAGTAAAATGCGTTACATTTTTCCTCCGATTAAGAATAACTTTTTGGCCTGCTGACCAGATCTCTCTTTGTATTTGCTCACAAGATACATTTTGGTCCTTCGAGGCCGATGTAACTGTTTCACTTCATCGCCACTGCTTTCTTAGTACGGTACCATTTGATCGTTCGAGAGTGTATGTCTCTTTGTTTTCATTTTAATATTTATTGTATTCCGCCCAAAATAAACAATTACTCTTCAGGTGAGGTTCTATTTTCAGCACAATAGCAAGCCTATCTTATATTATAATTGAACTGAGTACATATTATTCTTGCTCCTATCTACAGAGCCACTGTTCACCGTGTTCTTTATTATAAACTGGTGATTTGTTCAGATTACTTAAAAATGGACTTCAAATATTTTAAAATGCATATTGTTTTAATTGTAAGTTTTATTATGATAATATCAAAAACACACATATTATACTTCAAGTTATATGTTTGGTTAACACCTTCACTGTGGCACGAGTAATGTAACAGTTTCAGGAGAGCCGGAATAGTATTAATGTGAGCCCACCGCAGTCAATGTGTTCAAACACGATACATATCCAGCTTCAGCATACGCTGTTATACCTTTACTGAGACACTAGTCATGTACCGGCTTTAGGAGAGCCGGAATAGTATTAATGTGAGCCCACCGCAGTCAATGTGTTCAAATTACGATACATATACAGCTACAGCATACGCTGTTATACCTTTGCTGCGACACTAGTTATGTACCGGCTTTAGGAGAGCCGGAATAGTATTAATGTGCGCACACCACAGTCAATGTGTTCAAATATGATACATATCCAGCTTCAGCATACGCTTTTATACCTTTACTGAGACACTAGTCATGTACCGGCTTTAGGAGAGCCGGAATAGTATTAATGTGAGCCCACCGCAGTCAATGTGTTCAAATACGATACATATACAGCTACAGCATACGCTGTTATACCTTTACTGCGACACTAGTCATGTACCGGCTTTTAGGAGTGCCGGAATAGTTTTATGTGGGCCCCCTGCATCGAATGTGTTAAGCTTAAGTTTATATTATTATATATGAATGAGGGTTTATAATGTCACGTCCCTGTCCTCATTCTAAATACTCAAAGTTAAATGTCAACATTTACAGTCAATAAAATTGTTAAAATCATAATAAATTTACGAGATTGAATAATTTTTCAACAATCCTTTTCACTGGTAAATCCCATAACGTTTCAAAATCAATATTTTTGACCAAAATAAATTGTTAAATAAGTTCTATAACAACTATCTAATGCGGAGGAAAACAGTTTAATATAATATTTATTATATGAAAAGATGAATGCTCCACTAGGCGTCGGAACTGGTTGTCTACATATTCCATCTGAAGTCTTATCGTAATCTTAGTTTTACATCCCACTTGACCTCTCCGTGAAGTTATTATTCTCACAGATTCCTCTGGGATCTCTCTCATAAAAAGACTACTGATCCAATGTTAATTCCATTTTAGGTTTTATGTATTTTATGAGATTTGCTTTCATAAAATAAAAAAATTGATGTAAATAATAGACATATCTTACAGGATTTGTAGTTACGATAGTAAGATAAATATTGTCACAATATTAACATTTTGAAATGTTTGGTAATAACAATAAATCGCTGTTGTTATTATTATTATTTATAATAAGGAAATTATCTTTGGACTGTTACACAGAGTTAAGGAAACCGATTTACTCAATTCCAATACATTGAAAGATTTTATAACATTGTTTAAATTTATACAGGAATACATTATTGTATATGCAAAATATGTATGCAAATACTGATATACCTGCAATAACTGCCTGTATATTGCTCTAATTAAAATTTTTTAGGAATAAATGCAGGTAGAAATAAAAGCTTGGCAATTTATAATTAACAGTACTAAGCCTTTTGAACTTGTAATATTTTGAGCAGAAATTTTGATCTATTATTGTTATTATTTTTATATAATACAGTATATTTTTTTGTTCACTGGAGAATGTTGATGACGATATTTTGTGGCTTGGCTCGCCGCAGAACAATATTAGTATAAGAGCGACCTCATATTCCTGTTGTTATTTACCAAGAAATGATAATAAGAGCACGAGTATTGTTATCTAAAGGTCATAATCAGCTCTACACGGAAGAAAAACAAGCCTCGTTACTGGTATTGTTTATGAGTAATGGCGTCTCATAATAAAATTATGTCTAGAAATATTAACCTAGTAGTTACCAACGGCTTTGCATACAATTGCCTATTGAATAGCAATCTATTATTAATCGAAGGTGTTTCAGGCGTCTTAGTAACGTTTGTCTTGTTGTCCAGATTAAGGAAGTAAAAAACATGCATTAGTATACTTTAATACTAAATCGACTACTTCTAACCACTGCAATCTTTTTCCGGGTTTTTATATCTCTGGCGCAGATATCTGAATGCATAATTAACGTATTTATCTAATTCCAACATTCGAGACCAGTTGAAAAATATGAACTTATTTTTTATAATGATTCAAAGAACAATGCGTACTCAATATTTAAACAATATATACATGGTACTTGCATCGTGACATATGGTGATTCAATCACTATCAAAGATTGTCAACAAGCAGACATGTTTTTTATGTTTTGGATTTGAGTAAATTTTTCCAGCGGTATAATAGTATAGCCTAATGTGCTATACATTAAAGGATGTATTCAATTAGTATCTTGGTATCTTTACAAGATCATTTGCCATACAATTTACTATTATAGATTACAGATACTAGTTATATCTCATCAAGCTAGAATAAAATTCATCAATGTTTTAAACTTTTAGTAAATCAATTAAAATGTTATATTTTTGCATTTTAGAAATTAAAATAAACTTTTGCAATTAATAAAACTTATTACTATAGACAAGATAGGAGTACACCAGGCCATATTGCGTAACAGGCTTCGCTGAGATTGTAAGCAAAATTTTAGATGCATAGACTATATAGCTTATTTAACTTTCAGAATGTGCTGCGAAGGATAGAAAGACATACAATAATACAGAAAAAGGATATGTTTTGTGTTATATTTCCACGATACATTCACATTTTTGTACATTTAGTTACGTTTCAGTGTTCAAATAATAAAACTTCTGGTAAGTTAGAGAGGGTTAGGCCTATTACAACGCAAGATGTAGGCTGAAATAAAAATTCTAGCCGATTTTTAGCATTGATTTCCAACTCTATTATGTTTACGTTTTACTCTATGAATTAAACTCGCACAATTTTAAGTATCGTAAAATTATATTCAGTTTCTTTAACAATTTATTTACCCTTATATTTAATCATTGACTTCATGGTTACTCCTAACACTGACGTAAAAATATTCTTAACACTCAGCCAAATACAATGGATTGTCATGCACCATCATACTGTGACGTCGGGGCCCATGTTCCCGCCGTCTGGAAGTACTGGAGGGGGAGGTCAGCAAGATGAGCGCCCGAGGCGGTGTGTACGTGAGAGGACTCCGGCGCGAGCGGACGTCCGAGCTCCCTAAGGGCCGATCTAGTGTAGGGCTTAGCCTAGTGATGGTCGTGACGCGTGGTGTCCGTGGTTTTGGAAGTGTTGTCGTTTAAATAAAGTTGCTGTAATCTGAGCTGCGTTTGATTCCTGAGTACACCCCCTTCGCCCCAGCTGAGCAGGAGGCGTGACAATACAATTTAGTTTTGCTTTATACAGTAATGAAGTCTCATGCAAAACTTCAAGTTTGTTAGTGTCTTTGTTTAGTAGACAAGCAAACAGAAACATAAATGTTTAAGCCTCTCAAATTATATAGGCTTTGCTCAAGCTTTATAGCTAAAAGTAACAAATAGGATGTACCGATTGTATTAAATAATAATTCTGGGGTAACTGGATTACCGGTGGAAGGAGTAGGCCCAGGAGAATGATAAGGACTGGACTCTACAAAGAGGCTGCTATCAGCGAGGCGCGCATCGCAGATGGCAGTGTTTGATAACGAAATTGAGAGATGGGGTGAGGTAGACGTGCCGTACCTCCCGTCTCAGTTAATCGGAAGTGACTGTAACGAGTAGAGTTTGAAAGTGCTTAGAGTAAATCTTTTTGCTAATCGTCATTGAACCTGCGGATGCTTTCAGCAATATTTTATAAATCTCTAACACTGAAGAAATTTTTAAATCTCTAAACACAGAAGAATTTTTAAATCTCTAACACTGAAGAATTTTTTTAAATTTCTAACACTGAAGAATTTATAATTTTCTAACACTGAAAAGAAGTAATAGTTAAAGTAAAGTAAAGAAAATTAGTAACAAAATAAAATTGTATTTTGAAGATAAATTAAAGTGAAGAATTGGCCAGATCAGATTAGAGTACGAAAGTTTTGAATTTTGAAAATTGAATAAAAGACAAGCTGTAAGAACTTTGTAAGTTTTTGGAGTGACGAATACATAACAAGTTTGAATTTAAAAGTCATCAAGAAGTTTTTATTTTAATTTTATTCCAGTAATTATTTTTGAGAAGAAGTTTTATTTTAGTTTAAACTTTATTTATTTCAGATTTTATTTTATTTTTAAACCTTCACAAAAGTTTTAAATTTCAAAGCTAACCCCTCATGTGACAGGAAAACGGTACATAAAAATTGCGCAACATAAAAAACAATTTATGCTATATTTTGCATATATTATGTAAATTAAAACTGGTAAATTCTAAACTTTTTATTTTAGTTTAAATTTTTATGTTATTTTTATAAAATTTTTTAATTGGTTTATTTAAATTTTTAAAATATATACATTTTCTTGTTTTTTATTAGCAAGGTACTAGTACGCCACACAGCCACGTCGTGTCGTAACAGGCTTCGATAAAGTTGCAATATGAAATTACAAATGTATAGCTTATTTCATCGCCAGATTTTCTACAGAAAGGTAACCATAAAGTCAATTATACAAAAAAGAATTTGATACTTAAATGACGCGTCCTAAAACTAATAATTGTAAACATTAAATTTTTATACAACATTTAAGGATTACATTCGAAATAAAAGACTCTGTATTCCAATATTTAAGAACGACAGACTGTTATCTTTGCATTGGATTTAAATGAGAATGTGAAAATAAATTTATTTATAAAACAGAGCCATTTGTGAAAAATTATGTTATTTAACAAAGTAGTAAGCATTTGTTGGGCGAAACAGGAATGTGATGTAAAAGAAATGTTAATACGCAACTCCCATAGTCTTTGACGTTGACCTTATATGTTATAAAGCTAGTTTAAATAAGATATTGTAACAAAAACAGATTATATAACTATACTAAAAGCTTATTAAATATATTTTCGGTTAAACTTTGAAACACTCAAGTATATGCGCCTTTTCTTACCAATTAATAAAACTGTAGTTCCTGGAGCATCTAATGTAGTTTTTTATATAATAATATAGTTTCACATCCTTGGACTAAATCAGAGATGAAATGTTATTATAAAATGTTACATTCGTATTTTAATAACATAAAAATATTTAATACACTGTCCAAATTACTTATTAGTTCTAGTACAGATAACAAAAAAGATAACAAACGTAAATATAAAATAAATGTACTGTAGTTATTGTTTATTAGCAGTACCAACTTGAGATTAACAGTACCAACTCTTTCCCCTCTTGTAAGATACACTGGATGGAGCTGTACTCAAATACAATTACTGTTGTCGTCGTAGAGCTCTATTACGAGTATTAGAATAGCATGTCGTAGTCACTGGTAAAAGACACAGAATCTTTTATCCTGATCCCGAGATACTACATAGAGCTATATTGAATTGTAGAATTAGTTTTATGGATTTGGTTTATTATGTTATTATGTTTTCAGCAGTATCGTTTTTAAACCGTATTAAATAGAGCTATAAAAATACGTTTGATAGGATATTGCTACATTTCATAATATTTATTATAGTTGAAATTTATCATCGATTTTTAAAAATATTTCATAGGCTGTCGTTAGTAAATATTTATTCTGAATTATCTTTAAACTGGAATTTTAACAATTCTCATAAAAACTATATAACCAAAGTTGACTATATAAGTTTGTTAAAGAAATAATTTGAAAAAATTCCAAAAACATAAGAGTTTGAACATTATGAATACACATCTGGAGGAATCAAACTTTAATAATCATATTATACCAATAATACATATATAAATAATAAATTGTAACAAGAATATTTAGCCACCTCTTGTTTGCTCGACTGAATTTCTTGTTTCAATTCAAACAAACTCTGAACTGGATAGAAAAAAAACTTTTTCCAAAATTATTCCAGGACTGATATATCGGCATTAAGACAATTTGTGATGATATTTTTCAGTTTGAGATGTTTAGTATGGGTATAAAATAGCAGAGGTAATCAAAACTATTGTCTTAAAATCACGATAAGTGATAAGTCTAGTGAGAAAAATAAAGAATATTCCTTGCAAATTTCGTCGCACTTCCTCTCCTTTGGAAAGTATTAGCACACAATGTCTGCTATTGAAATGTAATATATGTACTAAATGGCTTTTATCAGTCTTTAAGTTTCGGGATACTTTAAATAATTGCAGAGATACGAATAGATCAAACAGATCTATTACTTATTATACCTAAACATTTTGGAATCTTGCGTTAGAATAAGATTTTTAATATGGATTGTTGGATTAAAATGTACTTAATCTTAGGGTGAAAAAGTACGATAATGACACTAAGTCCTTCATAGGTTACTTTATTAAAATATGCGCCTTCTAACGGCCTGTGAATACATTATACGATCTCTGTTTAATAAACTGGTAAAGGAGTTTTATTAGTTATCCCTTAACACTAATACAGTTTAGAGGGGTGTTTTGTTTCAAATGTTAGTACAAATATAATACTACAATATCCATTTTTAAATATTACATACACTAAAATGTTAACTAAAAGTAAGATTAAGTAAATAACGATTTTTTTTCTTAGCAATATTCTTTAAAGTTTATTGCTACAGGGCTACCCATGAAAATGTTACCATTTTTTTTTTAAAGAAGTAGCAGTTAATTATGGATGGGAACTCACGGTGTCTCCTAATTCACAGTTTGTACACGCCGTCCCATCGTGTAGAAGTCCAGGCTGTACAAGAAAGTCCTTTGAGATGTACCGGTCTATGATAAATCCTGAGTTATGGGAAATGTAATAACTCCTTATTCCTAATGGAAGCAGAATAGCTATTAGAATTCGCCAAACCTTAAAAGTTTATTTTTGGAATTTTTGGCCAAAAACGTGCTCTTGAATACTACAAGCGATCCTAAGTTTCCAGGCTACATACGCTAATAATGCACTACATCGACTGAAAACGTCCATCTTTTTAAAATATCATATTTAATTTATTGCAATTTTAAATTGTATACAAATCCGATTGATATGCAAGAGAGGTTGTAGTGACTAAATAATATAAGTAGAGAAACGACAATTCTGTGAGAATAACATTGTGCTTACTTTAATTTGTAAATGAAGTAATCATGATTTGAATAAAAACTGTAGAATAATACCTCTATAGGTAATTCCCAATTCCTATTTGCCAGGAAGAGTGCCAGAGACTACATTAGTATGAATGAATTAAAGCGTATAATCGCATTTATCTGTAAGCTGGCTTCTAAGATCATTTAGAATTGTACTGAACTCATTTAGTAGAGTGCTTGGATTATATTGTTAAAAATGTATTATTTACTATTAAATATACACATTTTAGGTCGATATCGTAAAAGAAATAGCTTCACCGAGCATACCTCCGTGTAGGCACTCAAAATTAGTAGGTGGTGAATTTGATATTGCGAAAAAGATAAAACTGTCACATGTGATTGTTTGTGATGATTGTTTTTGACAAGTAACCAACAGTGTTACCATTTTCAATATACCTTTCATTCCAGAACAATTGCATCCTTTGTGTATAGGACAGTAAAACAAAACCAACGTTGGGAAACTCACAATTGTACAGCTCTCCTGAATACATGTCAATAAAATAAACCGACATATTGCATTTCTCATAGTATTTTGATTTGAAACCATAATCTGATAAAATCTTTAACTATAGAAATGGCCTAATTGGACATCTATGTTTAGTAAAATGATTATTTTGTTGACTATATTCACAACTAGACTATTACGTTTTCTACACTTAATGTTATTTTTATAGTAGTATTTTATTTATGTTGTAATTATTTAACTTCATAGCAAAACATTAACCTTTATTTATTGTCAGCCATAGTAAATTAAAATAAAGTTAACAATTCCATTTTTTTAGCAGAATCTCAAGTTTTTATTTTCGGCGCTGCTATTTTCATTCGAACCATTTTCAGATCACCATTCTACACTTTCTTAAAACTCAATATTATGTATTATGCTGACCAGTTTAACTATTTGCAGTGATTTAACAATACTAATAACCTCTATATTATTTGAGCACAGTAGAATGTAATCCATCTATCTAAAATTAGTGTTGACCAATTTTCCAGCAGCTAGTACCAGCATATTTCTGATTAAGCATAGTCTTATGATAATAAAGTGCAATTTGTTCTTACTCCGACCTCCTTATTTAAGTTTGTTTTAATAATAGTGTCCTATACTTTCACTAGGTAATAAAGCTAGTAATTAGTTTTGTAGTAATATTAAAGATTTTCTGAATATTTCCGTTACGTAAGCGACTCCTATGTGAAGTTCATACCGCGTACAGTTTGATTAACAATAACATGGAAGCAATATAACTATTATAAAATCTGCAGCATACCAAATTTTGCTCTATGCTTCTTTAAAAATTTCTACATGAATACCACATAAAATATGTAAATATTTCATCATTCTACTATCATTCACAATACTATCATTTGTAAAATAATTAACATTTCTATATGTAACTGTGGTTTCCCTCCAACGGATGCTACTTAAAATGGTTTTATTTTATGCTAAAGGTATTAGCTAAAAAAATGGTGTATTCGTATTAAAAGAAATTACAGATTTATTTATTTAACCTTTATTTGTTAAATTATTGTTTCTCTTATTTCTAAAAGAGATGAGTTATATGTTTGAAATTTTGTATGGAACTTCAACAAAGCCTGTCACGTGCCTTACTCCTACCTTTTACGTAGTTGAAATTAAATTATTTTTCTTGTAAGATTATTTAGTTGCTATTAAATTATTTAGTGAATATCTAAATGAAGCCTATGATTTGTGATGTATATAAATCTACAAAATTGTCATTATTAACGAAAAGAGGGATAGATATTACCCGAGTCACAAATAATAATTTGTATAGGACATAAGGATGAATACAAGGTAAGTTATTATTTTTATAAAGAAGAATGTTTGTCTAGATATTATTATAACCCAATTAAGCAAAGCATACTTAAACTTTGTTTTTACTCAACCCTTCACTCAAAACAGTTTATTTGCATTGCTAATACAGCAACATTTACATTTAGCATCCACTTGTTTGCCGGCTTACATAAAAGCTTTAACTAATGTTATGCGGAAAACATATTTACTAAGATAGCTGTGCTTGTGCTTGCAGCTCATTTATAAAACTTGTGTGTTAAATATTTTATTTATTCACTATATACTATATTAACAACCATATTATATTTACTGATGGAACAATTGTAATTTATGACTGGCAAGTACTGGAATATATTCCTTTCCTTGTATCCAATTTGTATATAATTATCTATTTTGGCTGAAAATGTAGTGACTTATCCGTTTGTCTATACGTTTATCTGTCCGCTTAACATCTCATAAGAGAATACATCTTTAGACTTTAAATTATGCTTGAAGCTTTATTTCTATATAAACAAAGCTGAATTCTATGAACTCCATGGGGTTAGTGAATATTTTTATATTGCTGTTATGGGTGCAAATGACGATAACGGATAAAAATGCCGAAAAAAAAATAATTGACTAAACAAAACCCAGTATACTCATACGAGATTTTAATATGCAAACCTTTTATTCACAGTCGAAACCGAAAAAATAATAATGTCGAACATCGATGTTCATTGTAATTAGATACATTTTAGCGCGCTCTTACGTTTACGTTGTAGTACACTCTCTAGCACAATGCAACTTATATTATGGGAATAATGCTTTTTAAAGTGGGATTTTATCATGTAAAAGGATATGTAGAGAAAGATATAATACGTAGACTTTTAGTTTTTCATGAAACTTTATTTCCAATCAGGGAGTAATGTGTTGTATGTTGGTTCGTATCCAACCATGCACCTTTGGTGAGCAGTATTTGGCATAAGCAATATTCTGTGTGATTTCCTGTCTGTTTATATGCCTACTGGACATGTTCAGAATGAAATGAGTTATATATTTGAAATTTTGCTTGCAAATTCAAGAGTCTGTTGAGTGGCGTAATTCTACCTCTTAAGTAGTAGAAATTAAACTAGTTTCTTGCAAGTTGAAAGTAGTTGCTATTGAATAATTTAGCGAATCTTAAATGAATCCATGAACGTTCATTCTTATAATTATACTAGTAGTTACCCATGGCTTTCCATACACTTTTTTAAAATCAAATTCCTACGTAGTAAAAGCAACTATGATGCTATATGATGGTGCCCTAATTTATTTTTAAATCCTATGTCAAACTAAATCATAATCGTACGTCTGACACATATTATTTTAGTGCTCATGGTTAATCGGGAGAAAATGTTTGCAAAAAGATTGTAGAATTGTAAATATTAATATCAAAATATAGGTAAGAAAAATCATTTACTTTCTCAACAGAGGGTTCGTGTATGTAGGACTGGTACAGTAAGGCAACATGTATTTCTGGTAGTCGACTTTGATAACGGGATTACAATAGGGATAGGTAGTAAATTGACAATGAGTCTCTCTGGCCTTGTGATTGGATAGTCGGAGGACAATCAACGGTAATTAAGTACTAGCTGGTTAGGGGAAGGGGTCGGTATGAAAGCCTCAGGCCGCTCATCTCGGCGTCTTTTAGAAGAGTTATTTTGCGGTTTATTTGTTAGTGTTGTCGATTAATTTATTACTCTTATTTCTTTAAATCTGCATAGGGTTTGCATAAGTAGCTCTTTTAGCCAGTATAATATTTGTAAGTTAAATTATGTGGTTTATTTTATGTATATCGATTTCTGTTTATTTAATTGTTTACGCTGTTTATTATAAATTTTGTTGTAATTAAAAAAATGTAACTGATTGTATTTATTGACATAGGTTAAATTTAAGGTAGGTAATAATGGGTTTAACTTCTCCATTTGTAAAATAGAGCTTAAACAATCAATCGGTCAATTTAAGCACGACTGCCAGTATGAAAATTCAATTTTTTTCACTAGTTAAAATATATAAGTTTTTGCAACTCGCATAACATTAATAGTCGAACTCGCAAGTCGAATAGTGATTCGGACTTATCCGTTACCTTATTACTTGTACTTTGTCTATATACACACGAAACCGGAAACGACAAGTGGACGACTATCTACACCACAACAAACGTATGGAAAGTCAAGATATCATATAAACTCTGGCTCGTCTAGATATGTGTCCTAACGCTAGGAAGCACAATTCATAACACTAGAATTGTGGTGTTATTTGTGTAATGCAGTTTAAATGATACATTATATGAAGAAGCACGTGTCTAGAATCAGTATCATACTAAAATGTTTTATAAACTGTTATACTCCTCGTTAATCGGAAAGGCAATACTGACAGTTTCATGAGGGAGAGTGAAGTACTTCCAACTGTAGTAAACTGGAATTGAATTCGTTATGGTAGAGTTAGATACAGAGATTCAAAATGAAAATTACCTCTTTTACATTATAATAATTGGTTGTTATTACGTTAAAGCTTTTTTATTGGAGTTTAAATCTTTATTCTTGTACAATTATAATATTACAATATTCTGCTTGTGTTAACCATTTTTTTGAACGATTGATCACACTTACGGCTTAAAATATGACTACTCGTTTAGTTTTATAATACTTAACTTCATTCATGTCTGTTTTGAAATGGACACTAGTGGCATATCACTATATGTAAATATAGATTATATCGCGATAAAAATAGAAATCAATAATACTTTGTGAGATGACTTACTAAATTAATAAAAAACAAATCCAATAAATGGAGCTCATATATTCATGGTATTTTAGAGGGGTGGCTTTAAACACAGTTTTTCTATTGTAACTTATGAATCTATTTGGCTTTTCAATTTAAAAAAAAAATCGTACGATTACTATGTAGGTTAGGTTAGGTTAGGTTAGGTTAGGTTAGGTTAGGTTAGGTTAGGTTAGGTTAGGTTAGGTTAGGTATCTAGGTTAGGTACGATTCAGTAAGTTATAACATTTTTATCTCCTTACCATTTCTATAGTCAGTAGTCTATTTTGAACATTTTCAGAAAAATACCAAATGAAAGATTTGATAATAGTGTGTTTTAAAATTATTAAAAAAAAATAATTAATGTTATATATTAGGTTTTTTAGTATAATTTACACTTTACATTTTATCACTGGAAAATGTTTACACTTACCATTCAAAAATGTATATAAGTTCATCTACGAATTCATAAGAATGTATCGATAAATTGTTTTATCCTGGAACTTCAGAATCTAAACAACATAATGGTATTTAATTTTGGGTAGAACTTTACGCCACTTTAAAGAATAGAATAAAAATGGTTCCTCTCTAAGTTTAGATCAGGACTACTGACATGAAAACTTATATGAATTAATCGACCGTATCGTGGTGTGCTGCTGTGACAGTACCTGACCCGTTTTACAAATTATAGTCCCCGTATTTCCCAACTAGAAACACATTTATTAAATTATGAAACAGCTTACAGATTGGATCTCTCCAGGAAATCTTAGCAATCCCTTAGGTCTCAGCCTAATTGTATTGTTCAAGTAACATTATCAGAACCGTAACACCTAATAGTAGTTTGCATCTGTTCCTACAACACAGGAGAATATTTATAATTTCTTAAGTTTCAGAGATATTGTAATTAGTAATTGGATTAAAGAAAAGACACAAATGAAAGAACACATGAACCAACGTATGCATTTTTGTGTCTATTGACTGACATGGTACAATTAGTAAAAACACTTACTATAACTGTAATCCGACACTCTTCTGTTTATTTATTTCACTATCAATACTACAGAATTACGTATCTTCATTGTCATTTTAATAATTATAACTAAAGCGTTTTGAACACAAGTATTAAATGTGCTAAAATATTTTATTTTTTAGTAAAAAATTCTATAGTGTAATTAATTATTTATTCATAGTTAAAATAAAGTTTTCTTGTTAATTTCGTCTATAGTGAAACTTTAGCAGGAGGACCAAACTTTATGGTAGATCTCTAAAATTAGCGGCAATGAATGTTTTAAAACTTAAGTGAAGCGCCTTACTAAGGTTTTTTCACATACAAAAAAGCGCATGTGGTTGGCATCATCGCTCATGACCTAAGGCCGTAGTCTAGATTGGAAAGGAGACAGGGCTAGCAAGATAATTAAGCGGAGGTTTCAATTGTAAGGGCTGTGGAAATAATTAATAATCAGGAATAATACACCTCAAACATTATACACCTGGTAGGCAAACTTTTGAAATGAATTGTTATTAAATGTATTATACGTTTATTATAATACTAACTTTAAATAATGTTTTAGATGTAGATGATTTAAAATAATTATGAGACCGATGACAAAATTTACAAAAAACAGTGTAATATCAAATCCGATAAGCCACTTAACGGAACAAAGCTGACGCTCCATCAATCGCCTGTATAAACAGCAGTCCTCTAGTAATTTCGGCAATAATCATTCAAGTAATAAACAACTAATATTTCTCTCTATAGGACTTAACACAAATGCGTAGAGAGAATAGTGATAAATCATCAGTGGTGGAGAGCAATGTTTGGGTAAGGGATGGAGGTAAATCCTCTCTTGACGTGTTGTCTCTGGTGTAACATGACGTCAGAACTTATAGCATACTCTGGACTATAGAATGTATTTAGAAAGGAATTCTGTTTACTCTGATAGACGAAAAATCGTCAAAAAAAATTGTCAGGAAGCTTTATAACAAGAAATTGATTTAAATCTTTTGTTCGACATTTTTATTGAAGATATTGGACCTGACTGTTAACTAACGAGAGTAAAATTGACTATGTAGAATCGTCCAATCTCTTAAAGCCAATGGCGGAGTGTAGCGGTACAACACTTATCGCAAGATAACAATATCTAGCAACGTCGTGCTTGACTGCTGCTTGGATGGGTGACCGACCACTAAGCGATCCTGTCCTTGCAAGCGGCCCGCCTCCTCGGCCGTTGGTGGTGGTTCGGAATTAACTTATAAGCCGTTGGTCCCTAGGTTAGGTGTTAGAGAGGGCTTCTTAGCCCTAACTTCGTATGGTAAAATAAGACATTTTTATTTTACCTTTACTTTACTTTACTTAGCCTACGGGAATACTAGAACTCCTACCAATATCATATATTGCGTAGTACGTACATGTATGGTACATTTTGTATAAAAATTACTGTCTCTAAGAATATTCAAACTGAAGAAATCAAATTTAGAATATGGGTCTGAAAAGGTAAGATAAAAATATAATTATTGAAGCGTGTCTTTAAAGCGGTTGTGCTCTCTTATGCGTTGATGGATTTCTTTAAAAAGTAACGATTCAATTAATATAAACATTTGTAAATAGTTGATATCTTGTAGATTGTATACTGTACAACCTATGCAAAACAGCTAATACCTATCAAAGGAAAATGTTTCCTGCTCCCGGCTTGTGCAAGCCAACGTTTAGAGTAACCGTACTTCATATGCATGAACAAATTTCGTTGAAACAATTACTATTGGTATTGTAATGAAATAGTTCAAATAGTTGGCATCTCTTAAATGCTTCATAACTATAATTCTTTTTGTTTAATTTGACTTTGAACATTTTTAACAGATTCTATTTTGTTAATGTTAATAAAATATCATATGTTTGAAACATTTTCTCTTGTCTTATCAAACCCATGTGGGAGAAACGAAAGTTGCGTTTCTTTAGAGATATAAAGAGACCAATTGTAGAGATATAAATCTTTGTATCAAAAATAATAATATGAGGGCTAACAGCTGAAACGTATATATGTTGTATATATATATATATATATATATATATAATATATATATTATATATATATATATATATATATATGTATATTTATAAGACGTCTCAGCGAATGATAGAGCTATATATGTCAAAACATTTGTTTAATTTTAGATAAATGATGATGTAGTTTGAAACCAATTATTTAAAAAAAAGTATCATGGCATTATTTGCACTAGTTTTTCATGAAACTTTATTTCCAATCAGGGAGTAATGTGTTGTATGTTGGTTCGTATCCAACCATGCACCTTTGGTGAGCAGTATTTGGCATAAGCAATATTCTGTGTGATTTCCTGTCTGTTTATATGCCTACTGGACATGTTCAGAATGAAATGAGTTATATATTTGAAATTTTGCTTGCAAATTCAAGAGTCTGTTGAGTGGCGTAATTCTACCTCTTAAGTAGTAGAAATTAAACTAGTTTCTTGCAAGTTGAAAGTAGTTGCTATTGAATAATTTAGCGAATCTTAAATGAATCCCATACCTCATTCTTAGGATTAATATTAATGTACACAGGTCTGTAATAATTATAAAATTTAATATGCACGCTTATATTAAACATTGTTATAGTGTATCATTTACGTTTATTAAAAAACTAAAATACAACGTAAGTTGAAGTAGCATTATGATACCAAAGGCATTGGAATTTAAAAATGGATAATAGTATTAGAATAATTTTATGAAAGAATATCAGCTGTATTAGTGGTTTTCCAGTTCCCTTTGATACTTTTAATCCTTAACTTGTATACCCTCTCTAAGTATAAATAATCCATTTGTTAATTAAATGTAATACTGGTTTCCTTCATGCTTTCCCTTATTCCCATTTGACTTCCTTCCTCCAGGTTACATGTGGTCCTCAGCTTAGGAAATAAGTTATATCTGATAAATATTTATTTCTTCAACAAACAACTTTTAAATCAACGCCGTTGGAAGACTTCCTTGACCCATGAATAACAATTCACTTTATTTCTGATGTATCATTTTCTATTCCTTTTGCAGTGCACAAGTGCTCTCATGTTACATTATTACTCGAGTATATCTGTGATGTCAAAGTCTATAACTTGTATTATGTTAGTAATCGTTCTCTCTATTGTTTTCATTCATCCTTAAGATGAAGTGGTATAGAGGCGTAATTGTTTATTCATAACTTCGTATTGTAATGAAGTTTTAATTTATTTCAATTCTTTTGTAAACGTGTCTTTTTTCCTGTGTCGCAATCTTAGCTAGTCTAATATATATATATATATATATATATATATATATATATATATATATATATATATATGTGTGTTTGTGTGTGTGTGTGTGTGTAATATATATTATATATATATATATATGTTCAACATTGAACAAATTGATTAAAAAGTGTTAATAACACATACTAAAGGGTAACAAAACTATCATTCCCTCTTGAGCTTTTATGCTGCAGAAGCAGCATATGTACATTCCCATTCAAATATGGAAGAGATATGGCAAGGGGTCACTGGACTAAGCGTGGGTTGGCTGCCTGAAAACATCAGTGTATGCCTTCCTGCTTAGTAGGCCTAGAGTTAGGACGAAAGTTAAAGTTTTAAGCTAGAATAGAATATTAACCACAATGATATGGACATATAAATTAATTTATACGAATTAATCTTGCTCTTTTAGAGTATAAAATATATGCATACAAAGTTAAACGAGAAATTGATATCTCTTTTACTTTAACAAAAACCAAAAAGCATTAAAGTTCACTATCCGCTTTTGGAAAAGTGACCAATATGGTTATTTATATGTATAAAAATTAAGATAATATCGATTTAATTTTAATTAGAAATTTAACCGTAATTATTAATTTTCAACGCTAAAATCTAAAATGTGTCTACGTCTTAATTTAGATACGGATATGTTTACAAACAATAAAGATCAATTGTACATTGCTCATTAATGTTCATAATTATTTATAGCGAAATATTTAAAATGATAATAGGATGAAGGATATTTGCCTTAGTAATGGGTTACGACCACAAGATTACGACGGAAAGCTTTTAGAACATTTATTAGAACAATTGTACGGGTATTAATTCCTAAAACATAGCCTAAGATTAAAGTGCAAAGTAATTACTTGCAAACAATTTTGTATGTGGTTTTTAACCTACAAACGTGAGCTTGTTAGAAAATAGCTTTGTTGCAATTCTCGTAATTAGTTGCAATAGCAGAACCACGATAATCCCACGAAATTTGATACAAAAACAAATATAGACCGCCACGTTATTCATATTTAGACGTGTATTCTCCTAATAGAGACCTCTAATTTGATACTGTACTTGTGGCCTTTATTTACAGTTTTGCTATGATTTGTCGTGACCTATACCTTCCCTGATGTAATAAAAAATAGATTTTAAAGTATAGTAATGATGTTTAAAGTTTTAATGCTTTATTCTCTACGGTTCAAAACATATAAATTTGTATCCGTACGACATAATTTGGTTACCGATCATGCTTTTCATTATTTTTATTATTTATTTATTTATTCAGATTATTTTCTGCTACGGTTTCATTACTGCACCTGAGCACAATACTAATAGTCCACTTAACCAGATCGGCATTCATTTATTATTAAATTTTAAATTACTTACACAATATTTTGAAAATACGTTAAAAGAGTTGTAAATGATAAAAAAAGTTAGCGGAATGAAGCTCCAAAACGAGTAAGCTAAAAAGAAAATACTAAAATATTTTAAATATTATTTTTTTAATATGTCCCAAACCGTAATAAAAAATAGAATGTTTCGTACGAACTTTTAAATCCATATATTTAATTGTTATTCTTCTTTAAACTTCCCTGTGTGGTGGTCGTTTTAATAATACTACAGTCCTGAAGTGATGAAACATCACTGTTCAGATCAAAGCTGATTTTGAACGTAATGGTTGATCAACAACGTCCTTAAACTGAATATAGGGAAGCGTGATTTCCTTCATATGACCCAACCTTTTAATGAGATTTTTTATGAGTATCTGCCCTTTAGCGCTAAGGTACATTGGCACTACGTATGCTTGACAGCGAACTAACACTTTCTGTTGATGAAGTTGGATTGAGTGGCAGACATTGTATGATTGTGTATATATCTTTAATATAATTCTTTTGTGTCTGTATATGCCTAAACGGGTGGATGTATTTTAATGAAAATTTTTTGTGTATATTTAAGGGGTTTCAAGTAAGGTTCAGGATTACAATTCTGTCTAAATTATAATATTTTATTTTATTAACCTCTTTTTACCAATTTTTACATTGGATCCGTCAGACTGCGCTGCCACATGTCGTACAAAGTGAACCGATACTTAACGGCTGAAATTTATAGAATAAATTTTAAAACTATTGTGTTTTATCTGTAGTGTAATGCGGATTGCAAAGACAAAGTTATTATCTGATTTTTAAGTCAGATTGCACTAATGATAAAAAACCATCTAATGCAATAAAAATACTTTTTGAACGCTGTTGTAGAAACTACCGTATTGTACAAAACTGTGAATGTTTGCAAATAAGGTAATTGAATTTGATTACAACGAAAGTAAATTAAAAGAGCTGAAAGGTCTATTGCGGTTTTAATATAGATCCGTAAGGATTATGGGTATAATTTCAGTCGCTTATATTAAGAGTTTGTTTTCATAAACAAAATAGGTTATAAATATTCATGTAGCGTCTAACAGAATTGGTATGTATCAAAAACAGTTTTAAGTCTTACTGAGTGTTTTATTTTACGTGGCTTTATTTCTAATAATGATAGTTATTTTTATTTATCTCAGTAGATAGTATATCAGTAAACACAATTTCAGATAAACGTAATCAGATAATGAAACGGATGATACAAAGCATAAATCATAATTGACTCGGTATATATCTGTTTGTTATCAGGACATGTACGAACATGCCTGGTGAACAGACAAAAGCCACTCCGGAAATGGCGTTCCACTGTTTCGACTTAATTAAGATGTATTCATACACGCATGTTTTGTTCCCACGTGTAACACAACTAAAACTTGGCATTAACTATGCATTATATTTTGTATATTTTATGTCTGCATCTAGTCCAAATAACACAAATAATTTTATGTAACTAGTACTTTAAACTTCGTTTTTTTTAATATTTCATTTGCTTGCGTCAATATACACAAGTAACTATTCTCAAGCAACCGGCCAATTTATTGTTGAAGTTTTAACATTCATGATAAAGAAACAAATGCAAACAGGAAAGGACCTACTGTGGGCACCTTATTCATAGAACTAATATAGATTCTTATACTTTTATGGGATTTAAAATAATCAGTATGAATACCTTACGAAACCAATATTTAGCTAGATGATTTGTAGAGAAATTCCTTTTAAATGCATAGGCGTAGCTTTATTAGTCTAAGCGTTCACTAGTGCAAATAATGCCATGATACTTTTTTTTAAATAATTGGTTTCAAACTACATCATCATTTATCTAAAATTAAACAAATGTTTTGACATATATAGCTCTATCATTCGCTGAGACGTCTTATAAATATACATATATATATATATATATGTATATTTATAAGACGTCTCAGCGAATGATAGAGCTATATATGTCAAAACATTTGTTTAATTTTAGATAAATGATGATGTAGTTTGAAACCAATTATTTAAAAAAAAGTATCATGGCATTATTTGCACTAGTGAACGCTTAGACTAATAAAGCTACGCCTATGCATTTAAAAGGAATTTCTCTACAAATCATCTAGCTAAATATTGGTTTCGTAAGGTATTCATACTGATTATTTTAAATCCCATAAAAGTATAAGAATCTATATTAGTTCTATGAATAAGGTGCCCACAGTAGGTCCTTTCCTGTTTGCATTTGTTTCTTTATCATGAATGTTAAAACTTCAACAATAAATTGGCCGGTTGCTTGAGAATAGTTACTTGTGTATATTGACGCAAGCAAATGAAATATTAAAAAAAACGAAGTTTAAAGTACTAGTTACATAAAATTATTTGTGTTATTTGGACTAGATGCAGACATAAAATATACAAAATATAATGCATAGTTAATGCCAAGTTTTAGTTGTGTTACACGTGGGAACAAAACATGCGTGTATGAATACATCTTAATTAAGTCGAAACAGTGGAACGCCATTTCCGGAGTGGCTTTTGTCTGTTCACCAGGCATGTTCGTACATGTCCTGATAACAAACAGATATATACCGAGTCAATTATGATTTATGCTTTGTATCATCCGTTTCATTATCTGATTACGTTTATCTGAAATTGTGTTTACTGATATACTATCTACTGAGATAAATAAAAATAACTATCATTATTAGAAATAAAGCCACGTAAAATAAAACACTCAGTAAGACTTAAAACTGTTTTTGATACATACCAATTCTGTTAGACGCTACATGAATATTTATAACCTATTTTGTTTATGAAAACAAACTCTTAATATAAGCGACTGAAATTATACCCATAATCCTTACGGATCTATATTAAAACCGCAATAGACCTTTCAGCTCTTTTAATTTACTTTCGTTGTAATCAAATTCAATTACCTTATTTGCAAACATTCACAGTTTTGTACAATACGGTAGTTTCTACAACAGCGTTCAAAAAGTATTTTTATTGCATTAGATGGTTTTTTATCATTAGTGCAATCTGACTTAAAAATCAGATAATAACTTTGTCTTTGCAATCCGCATTACACTACAGATAAAACACAATAGTTTTAAAATTTATTCTATAAATTTCAGCCGTTAAGTATCGGTTCACTTTGTACGACATGTGGCAGCGCAGTCTGACGGATCCAATGTAAAAATTGGTAAAAAGAGGTTAATAAAATAAAATATTATAATTTAGACAGAATTGTAATCCTGAACCTTACTTGAAACCCCTTAAATATACACAAAAAATTTTCATTAAAATACATCCACCCGTTTAGGCATATACAGACACAAAAGAATTATATTAAAGATATATACACAATCATACAATGTCTGCCACTCAATCCAACTTCATCAACAGAAAGTGTTAGTTCGCTGTCAAGCATACGTAGTGCCAATGTACCTTAGCGCTAAAGGGCAGATACTCATAAAAAATCTCATTAAAAGGTTGGGTCATATGAAGGAAATCACGCTTCCCTATATTCAGTTTAAGGACGTTGTTGATCAACCATTACGTTCAAAATCAGCTTTGATCTGAACAGTGATGTTTCATCACTTCAGGACTGTAGTATTATTAAAACGACCACCACACAGGGAAGTTTAAAGAAGAATAACAATTAAAGATATGGATTTAAAAGTTCGTACGAAACATTCTATTTTTTATTACGGTTTGGGACATATTAAAAAAATAATATTTAAAATATTTTAGTATTTTCTTTTTAGCTTACTCGTTTTGGAGCTTCATTCCGCTAACTTTTTTATCATTTACAACTCTTTTAACGTATTTTCAAAATATTGTGTAAGTAATTTAAAATTTAATAATAAATGAATGCCGATCTGGTTAAGTGGACTATTAGTATTGTGCTCAGGTGCAGTAATGAAACCGTAGCAGAAAATAATCTGAATAAATAAATAAATAATAAAAATAATGAAAAGCATGATCGGTAACCAAATTATGTCGTACGGATACAAATTTATATGTTTTGAACCGTAGAGAATAAAGCATTAAAACTTTAAACATCATTACTATACTTTAAAATCTATTTTTTATTACATCAGGGAAGGTATAGGTCACGACAAATCATAGCAAAACTGTAAATAAAGGCCACAAGTACAGTATCAAATTAGAGGTCTCTATTAGGAGAATACACGTCTAAATATGAATAACGTGGCGGTCTATATTTGTTTTTGTATCAAATTTCGTGGGATTATCGTGGTTCTGCTATTGCAACTAATTACGAGAATTGCAACAAAGCTATTTCTAACAAGCTCACGTTTGTAGGTTAAAACCACATACAAAATTGTTGCAAGTAATTACTTTGCACTTTAATCTTAGGCTATGTTTTAGGAATTAATACCCGTACAATTGTTCTAATAAATGTTCTAAAAGCTTTCCGTCGTAATCTTGTGGTCGTAACCCATTACTAAGGCAAATATCCTTCATCCTATTATCATTTTAAATATTTCGCTATAAATAATTATGAACATTAATGAGCAATGTACAATTGATCTTTATTGTTTGTAAACATATCCGTATCTAAATTAAGACGTAGACACATTTTAGATTTTAGCGTTGAAAATTAATAATTACGGTTAAATTTCTAATTAAAATTAAATCGATATTATCTTAATTTTTATACATATAAATAACCATATTGGTCACTTTTCCAAAAGCGGATAGTGAACTTTAATGCTTTTTGGTTTTTGTTAAAGTAAAAGAGATATCAATTTCTCGTTTAACTTTGTATGCATATATTTTATACTCTAAAAGAGCAAGATTAATTCGTATAAATTAATTTATATGTCCATATCATTGTGGTTAATATTCTATTCTAGCTTAAAACTTTAACTTTCGTCCTAACTCTAGGCCTACTAAGCAGGAAGGCATACACTGATGTTTTCAGGCAGCCAACCCACGCTTAGTCCAGTGACCCCTTGCCATATCTCTTCCATATTTGAATGGGAATGTACATATGCTGCTTCTGCAGCATAAAAGCTCAAGAGGGAATGATAGTTTTGTTACCCTTTAGTATGTGTTATTAACACTTTTTAATCAATTTGTTCAATGTTGAACATATATATATATATAATATATATTACACACACACACACACACAAACACACACACATATATATATATATATATATATATATATATATATATATATATATATATATATATATATATATTAGACTAGCTAAGATTGCGACACAGGAAAAAAGACACGTTTACAAAAGAATTGAAATAAATTAAAACTTCATTACAATACGAAGTTATGAATAAACAATTACGCCTCTATACCACTTCATCTTAAGGATGAATGAAAACAATAGAGAGAACGATTACTAACATAATACAAGTTATAGACTTTGACATCACAGATATACTCGAGTAATAATGTAACATGAGAGCACTTGTGCACTGCAAAAGGAATAGAAAATGATACATCAGAAATAAAGTGAATTGTTATTCATGGGTCAAGGAAGTCTTCCAACGGCGTTGATTTAAAAGTTGTTTGTTGAAGAAATAAATATTTATCAGATATAACTTATTTCCTAAGCTGAGGACCACATGTACCTGGAGGAAGGAAGTCAAATGGGAATAAGGGAAAGCATGAAGGAAACCAGTATTACATTTAATTAACAAATGGATTATTTATACTTAGAGAGGGTATACAAGTTAAGGATTAAAAGTATCAAAGGGAACTGGAAAACCACTAATACAGCTGATATTCTTTCATAAAATTATTCTAATACTATTATCCATTTTTAAATTCCAATGCCTTTGGTATCATAATGCTACTTCAACTTACGTTGTATTTTAGTTTTTAATAAACGTAAATGATACACTATAACAATGTTTAATATAAGCGTGCATATTAAATTTTATAATTATTACAGACCTGTGTACATTAATATTAATCCTAAGAATGAGGTATGGGATTCATTTAAGATTCGCTAAATTATTCAATAGCAACTACTTTCAACTTGCAAGAAACTAGTTTAATTTCTACTACTTAAGAGGTAGAATTACGCCACTCAACAGACTCTTGAATTTGCAAGCAAAATTTCAAATATATAACTCATTTCATTCTGAACATGTCCAGTAGGCATATAAACAGACAGGAAATCACACAGAATATTGCTTATGCCAAATACTGCTCACCAAAGGTGCATGGTTGGATACGAACCAACATACAACACATTACTCCCTGATTGGAAATAAAGTTTCATGAAAAACTAGTGCAAATAATGCCATGATACTTTTTTTTAAATAATTGGTTTCAAACTACATCATCATTTATCTAAAATTAAACAAATGTTTTGACATATATAGCTCTATCATTCGCTGAGACGTCTTATAAATATACATATATATATATATATATACAACATATATACGTTTCAGCTGTTAGCCCTCATATTATTATTTTTGATACAAAGATTTATATCTCTACAATTGGTCTCTTTATATCTCTAAAGAAACGCAACTTTCGTTTCTCCCACATGGGTTTGATAAGACAAGAGAAAATGTTTCAAACATATGATATTTTATTAACATTAACAAAATAGAATCTGTTAAAAATGTTCAAAGTCAAATTAAACAAAAAGAATTATAGTTATGAAGCATTTAAGAGATGCCAACTATTTGAACTATTTCATTACAATACCAATAGTAATTGTTTCAACGAAATTTGTTCATGCATATGAAGTACGGTTACTCTAAACGTTGGCTTGCACAAGCCGGGAGCAGGAAACATTTTCCTTTGATAGGTATTAGCTGTTTTGCATAGGTTGTACAGTATACAATCTACAAGATATCAACTATTTACAAATGTTTATATTAATTGAATCGTTACTTTTTAAAGAAATCCATCAACGCATAAGAGAGCACAACCGCTTTAAAGACACGCTTCAATAATTATATTTTTATCTTACCTTTTCAGACCCATATTCTAAATTTGATTTCTTCAGTTTGAATATTCTTAGAGACAGTAATTTTTATACAAAATGTACCATACATGTACGTACTACGCAATATATGATATTGGTAGGAGTTCTAGTATTCCCGTAGGCTAAGTAAAGTAAAGTAAAGGTAAAATAAAAATGTCTTATTTTACCATACGAAGTTAGGGCTAAGAAGCCCTCTCTAACACCTAACCTAGGGACCAACGGCTTATAAGTTAATTCCGAACCACCACCAACGGCCGAGGAGGCGGGCCGCTTGCAAGGACAGGATCGCTTAGTGGTCGGTCACCCATCCAAGCAGCAGTCAAGCACGACGTTGCTAGATATTGTTATCTTGCGATAAGTGTTGTACCGCTACACTCCGCCATTGGCTTTAAGAGATTGGACGATTCTACATAGTCAATTTTACTCTCGTTAGTTAACAGTCAGGTCCAATATCTTCAATAAAAATGTCGAACAAAAGATTTAAATCAATTTCTTGTTATAAAGCTTCCTGACAATTTTTTTTTTGACGATTTTTCGTCTATCAGAGTAAACAGAATTCCTTTCTAAATACATTCTATAGTCCAGAGTATGCTATAAGTTCTGACGTCATGTTACACCAGAGACAACACGTCAAGAGAGGATTTACCTCCATCCCTTACCCAAACATTGCTCTCCACCACTGATGATTTATCACTATTCTCTCTACGCATTTGTGTTAAGTCCTATAGAGAGAAATATTAGTTGTTTATTACTTGAATGATTATTGCCGAAATTACTAGAGGACTGCTGTTTATACAGGCGATTGATGGAGCGTCAGCTTTGTTCCGTTAAGTGGCTTATCGGATTTGATATTACACTGTTTTTTGTAAATTTTGTCATCGGTCTCATAATTATTTTAAATCATCTACATCTAAAACATTATTTAAAGTTAGTATTATAATAAACGTATAATACATTTAATAACAATTCATTTCAAAAGTTTGCCTACCAGGTGTATAATGTTTGAGGTGTATTATACCTGATTATTAATTATTTCCACAGCCCTTACAATTGAAACCTCCGCTTAATTATCTTGCTAGCCCTGTCTCCTTTCCAATCTAGACTACGGCCTTAGGTCATGAGCGATGATGCCAACCACATGCGCTTTTTGTATGTGAAAAAACCTTAGTAAGGCGCTTCACTTAAGTTTTAAAACATTCATTGCCGCTAATTTTAGAGATCTACCATAAAGTTTGGTCCTCCTGCTAAAGTTTCACTATAGACGAAATTAACAAGAAAACTTTATTTTAACTATGAATAAATAATTAATTACACTATAGAATTTTTAACTAAAAAATAAAATATTTTAGCACATTTAATACTTGTGTTCAAAACGCTTTAGTTATAATTATTAAAATGACAATGAAGATACGTAATTCTGTAGTATTGATAGTGAAATAAATAAACAGAAGAGTGTCGGATTACAGTTATAGTAAGTGTTTTTACTAATTGTACCATGTCAGTCAATAGACACAAAAATGCATACGTTGGTTCATGTGTTCTTTCATTTGTGTCTTTTCTTTAATCCAATTACTAATTACAATATCTCTGAAACTTAAGAAATTATAAATATTCTCCTGTGTTGTAGGAACAGATGCAAACTACTATTAGGTGTTACGGTTCTGATAATGTTACTTGAACAATACAATTAGGCTAAGACCTAAGGGATTGCTAAGATTTCCTGGAGAGATCCAATCTGTAAGCTGTTTCATAATTTAATAAATGTGTTTCTAGTTGGGAAATACGGGGACTATAATTTGTAAAACGGGTCAGGTACTGTCACAGCAGCACACCACGATACGGTCGATTAATTCATATAAGTTTCATGTCAGTAGTCCTGATCTAAACTTAGAGAGGAACCATTTTTATTCTATTCTTTAAAGTGGCGTAAAGTTCTACCCAAAATTAAATACCATTATGTTGTTTAGATTCTGAAGTTCCAGGATAAAACAATTTATCGATACATTCTTATGAATTCGTAGATGAACTTATATACATTTTTGAATGGTAAGTGTAAACATTTTCCAGTGATAAAATGTAAAGTGTAAATTATACTAAAAACCTAATATATAACATTAATTATTTTTTTTTTAATAATTTTAAAACACACTATTATCAAATCTTTCATTTGGTATTTTTCTGAAAATGTTCAAAATAGACTACTGACTATAGAAATGGTAAGGAGATAAAATGTTATAACTTACTGAATCGTACCTAACCTAGATACCTAACCTAACCTAACCTAACCTAACCTAACCTAACCTAACCTAACCTAACCTAACCTAACCTAACCTACATAGTAATCGTACGATTTTTTTTTTAAAATTGAAAAGCCAAATAGATTCATAAGTTACAATAGAAAAACTGTGTTTAAAGCCACCCCTCTAAAATACCATGAATATATGAGCTCCATTTATTGGATTTGTTTTTTATAATTTAGTAAGTCATCTCACAAAGTATTATTGATTTCTATTTTTATCGCGATATAATCTATATTTACATATAGTGATATGCCACTAGTGTCCATTTCAAAACAGACATGAATGAAGTTAAGTATTATAAAACTAAACGAGTAGTCATATTTTAAGCCGTAAGTGTGATCAATCGTTCAAAAAAATGGTTAACACAAGCAGAATATTGTAATATTATAATTGTACAAGAATAAAGATTTAAACTCCAATAAAAAAGCTTTAACGTAATAACAACCAATTATTATAATGTAAAAGAGGTAATTTTCATTTTGAATCTCTGTATCTAACTCTACCATAACGAATTCAATTCCAGTTTACTACAGTTGGAAGTACTTCACTCTCCCTCATGAAACTGTCAGTATTGCCTTTCCGATTAACGAGGAGTATAACAGTTTATAAAACATTTTAGTATGATACTGATTCTAGACACGTGCTTCTTCATATAATGTATCATTTAAACTGCATTACACAAATAACACCACAATTCTAGTGTTATGAATTGTGCTTCCTAGCGTTAGGACACATATCTAGACGAGCCAGAGTTTATATGATATCTTGACTTTCCATACGTTTGTTGTGGTGTAGATAGTCGTCCACTTGTCGTTTCCGGTTCGTGTATATAGACAAAGTACAAGTAATAAGGTAACGGATAAGTCCGAATCACTATTCGACTTGCGAGTTCGACTATTAATGTTATGCGAGTTGCAAAAACTTATATATTTTAACTAGTGAAAAAAATTGAATTTTCATACTGGCAGTCGTGCTTAAATTGACCGATTGATTGTTTAAGCTCTATTTTACAAATGGAGAAGTTAAACCCATTATTACCTACCTTAAATTTAACCTATGTCAATAAATACAATCAGTTACATTTTTTTAATTACAACAAAATTTATAATAAACAGCGTAAACAATTAAATAAACAGAAATCGATATACATAAAATAAACCACATATTTAACTTACAAATATTATACTGGCTAAAAGAGCTACTTATGCAAACCCTATGCAGATTTAAAGAAATAAGAGTAATAAATTAATCGACAACACTAACAAATAAACCGCAAAATAACTCTTCTAAAAGACGCCGAGATGAGCGGCCTGAGGCTTTCATACCGACCCCTTCCCCTAACCAGCTAGTACTTAATTACCGTTGATTGTCCTCCGACTATCCAATCACAAGGCCAGAGAGACTCATTGTCAATTTACTACCTATCCCTATTGTAATCCCGTTATCAAAGTCGACTACCAGAAATACATGTTGCCTTACTGTACCAGTCCTACATACACGAACCCTCTGTTGAGAAAGTAAATGATTTTTCTTACCTATATTTTGATATTAATATTTACAATTCTACAATCTTTTTGCAAACATTTTCTCCCGATTAACCATGAGCACTAAAATAATATGTGTCAGACGTACGATTATGATTTAGTTTGACATAGGATTTAAAAATAAATTAGGGCACCATCATATAGCATCATAGTTGCTTTTACTACGTAGGAATTTGATTTTAAAAAGTGTATGGAAAGCCATGGGTAACTACTAGTATAATTATAAGAATGAACGTTCATGGATTTTAAATATGCTACACATTTCTTATATTAAAAAATAACACAGTGCCAATATCCTGAAACCCATGTCTATGTCTTTTCACCTAGCCGCTTATTACTACTTATATGGCTTCAGGCAAACAGTCTAATGCTTCAAATAAGTTTAACTTCAAGCGCTTTATTAACCCTTTATAAAAACGATTATCACGCGTATGATCATGTTTACCTGCAAAGCCAAAATGCTGAATCGATCTTCCTGGTACAAATCCTAATTTATTAATGACTTTATTCGAACTCTTACATACTTTATGACAACTAAAAAGGAATTCATAGCGTACACGTCTGGCCAGCGAAAGATAGTCACGATGATTAGAAGCTTAAGCTACCACCACCCCTCACCATTGAGGACGTGACTGAAACTCACTGCTTGCTTGATCTCTCGCTTTGTTTTTTTTCAGCCCTCTTCACCACAAACTAGCGAGACAGTTTAAGTCCTACGTATATCATGCCATTTTTCCGTTCTCCAGCTGGACACAGGATACCGCATACATTGGATATCATTTATTCGATGATAGACAAGAGCGTCTTCAACACTTCAATGCTGTTTTGTGAGCATTTCAAGAACCCTATTTTGCTCTCACCAATCACTTACTTACGTTCCAAAAGTTTGAGATAGTTTTTTGCAGGCCCACATCAACTGAGTTTTTTTACTAGACAAGATTAATCAAGGATCTTTACGTTCACGTGACCTTGAAATGCATCGTATATTCATGCGGAACGTTAATACGATACACATTATTTCAGTCCTGGTGAAGCTATCCTTATTTACTTATATAAAGTATCGATCACATCATATTTGTTTGGTTAACATATGCTTAACTTTTATATGTACTCCTCGTGCCTACATATATTTGGGTTTCTTATTTGTAGACTGTTTAATAAAACCAATTTGCAAATACTTAATTATGGACGCAGAAAATATTTGCCTACATTAAAAAACTTTACTATCATATTATATTTGAAACATTAGAACTTGGGTGACAAGATACATAATTGTAACATAGCTCACTAACTTTACATCTCAATTAAGTTAGAACACAGTAACTCCATTTGCTGAATGCTTGTTACGTATCTTGTCTCATCAGTTGAAACTCTTGCTAAAAATCTTATTAAAACTCATCAGATAAACAACATTTTGAACGTAGAATACATTCATCTCAATCGTTTATGAAACATTACTATACAATTCCAGATAATATTTAGATACTGGTACGTCTAGTACGTCTATTACTTTTATTAAAGTATATCTTTAATAAAAGGAATAATAAATAATCCTGAAAATAAGTACTGGAAGACATTCTAATTACCTTCATAATTTAACAAGAATTATACTTTAAGTTTATGGAGCGATGTTATAAAGCTCAGATACAGTGCACAGTAAAAAGTTTATAAGACTTCTAACGAAATATAACATTTCCTTCTAAACCTAATAATTGCATTAACAATATTTAAGTAACAGGAACTATTTTAGGCAGAAGTTTGAGGAGCACTAAGTCCGTATATTTTTATTGGAAGCATTCACAGTAATATGATACAACTCTAAGATCATTTTTAAACAGAATTTGAAAAGAAACTCCTATAAATATATTTTAACTTTATGACTATAGTTTTATTTAAGTTTATTTGTTTTTTAAGGCCTTCAGGCACATAGGTTTCAAATTTAACATTGTAGGATATCGATAAGTTGAAGTTGTACCGTTATTACAGGGACTGCAAACGTATTTCAAAATCTTTGGATAGTTAATTTGTATAAACAAGTTTTTATTTATTTCTTAAGAAAAATTAGAAAATGATAGTTTTTTTAGGCGTTTACCCCATTTAATACCCTATGTTTAATATTATTGTATATGTGAAGACTATTCTCATTAAGGCATAAGGAATGGGTGTGTGTCAAAGTTTAGGTTTTTCTGATATTGGTAATTTGCATAATTAGTGATTATTGGCTTGAAAACACAGCAGATGGAGGTAGTGAGGAGAGTAATAGCGTAGCACAATACATGTACTCAAGATGGCAGGGCGTTGTGGATCAGCAGGGATGGCAATAAGGGGGTTAATCGTCCGACTGTCCTCACCACTTTTTTTCCACAGTAGACGTACCAAGTAAATAGTAGATATCCTTCATTAAATTATTTTCTTAAAGAAAATTTAATTTGATATCATGATCAAAAGCCAACACCCAGAAAATAGTGTTCAGTGGACTTTCTGAAATATTAATAGTAATTAAACCATAATTAATTAAATTATTTACTAATTAAAATTTACGATAAGGAGTCTATAATTGTAATGTTTTATGTTGCAATTGATCATTAATTCCGCTTCTCTTATATTTATTGTCCTTAGACATCATTTGTTGTAAATTATATGACTTAGAGTAAAGAATAAACATTTTGAGCTAAAACAGTATTTAGAAATAATTAGTTATCGTGAATAAAATTTTACAAAAACTTGTGTTTGAATTTTAAGTTGCAGCAAGATATTCGAAGGTTAACAGTAAAAGAATTTTTGTCAGTCTTGTAATGATAGGCTGCACTGAAGGTCATTCGAATTCAATATATATCACACACTTTCAATATTTTGCTTATTAAACATTTTAAATCATCCTGAATTTCATATCTGTATATCAATTCCTTGGGGTATTGCAATTCCACGTGATGAGATACAAACCTAAAGACTATCAAACACATATTCTTTAAGCTTAGCGAATGTTTTGCTGTTCTTAAAAAGTAACGATGGCGATTTTCCGTTATGAGCCTGAAACTAAAATCACTGTTATCCCAAATAAAGCAAAAAAATAATTGCTCGGATAAAAAATATATCAAGATGGTCTTTACAATGGACATAGAGAAAAAAAAAACTGTATATCATATACATCATATATAATTTATACAAGAATTCAATGAGAATGTCTTCAAAGTAAAATTTGGTGGTGAATTTTTGTAATTTAGTGCTAAAATAAGCAAACCCTAACCATGCTTGGCAACGAAATAACATTTTATCACGTTATTTTACGTTATTCATGATGATCGGCGATCGCTTGGCGGACTTATGTTTATATGGCAGTGAGTTGTGGTGACAATACTGACGGAGATAGATGATATGACAGGAAAGTTGACAGGTTCACTTTGTCACTGGACCTAGCTCAAATCACGCGGAGTTGACATTCCACTGATTTTTAATATTATAATCCAGAAACATTGGAGGTCATAGTGTTTCATTTTACTATATAAGAGGTTAAATTATAGTTTTTTCAATTATATCATGCGTTTTAAAGTTATTTTAGTTAAATTTAAAATTAAGTTTTAATTAATGAGTTATAAATATAGATTGCTTTAATTTGAGTGGTATGATTACCACTTATTGCCGTGTTTAATAAAAGAAAACCATAAAACCATTTCTTTTCAACCGAACAATTCAACTATGAAATAATTATAATTTAAATTAAAAAAACAGTAAACACATTTTACCAATGAATATAGTAAATACAATTCATCAACCAACTCGTACTTGAGTGCTGGTAAATTTGCGAGCACATACCGACACTACCTGTAGAACATGAACATCCTTACTAGACATCATTAGAAACATTGAGGATTTGTATCTTTTCATCGTGGTTATGAAGAAATACTTCCTTAGCCGCCTGATCTCGGATTAGGATCCTGCTAATCACTAAGTGCGTCTGTACTCATATAATGTTTAATAAATGAGGTAGGCACGAATAAAACTGTTTCAAGTCAAATTAGTTTTCTTATTTGGATACTAATAAACAGTTAACTCTGTTTTATAGTTAACTTCGAAACAGGTTAACTAAATAGTAATTATTTTAGATTGAAATTGAATTTAAGATAAAGCTGTGATGGCCTAATTTAATTTTAATAGAAAAGCATTTTCGAAAATATTATTTTTTCTCATATTTTTTGTTATATTCCTTAAAATATTGTAAATTATATATCCAAAATATAATATATTAGTTTATTAGATTATGAAGTTTCAGAAACAATTAATACATAAGTGTTTATTTATGTTATATTTTATTTTATGTTTTTATTACAATGTAAAATGTTCTTTTATGAAAGTCTCTTAGTTGGAATGTATTAATATTTATGAAATAGCTTACATAATATAGAACTGATCAAAACAAATTTCTATTTTTTACAAAAATTACAAATTGTGTAATAACATTTAGAGAAATCTCGGTTAAAGAAAAGTGTTTTTCACAAGACTACATCCAATATATTCCTTACTAGACGACACTGACCAAAGCTTTCATCAAGATGCTCTCTATTTAATTTTTGGTCGAGCTACCAATTCAACACGTAATGCATTGTTCGAGTGTGGTTTATACACTACGCTTAAATCGTTTTATTTTTCTTCTCAACTTCTTGGCTGTAGTCATATAGTGAGGTAATTATGTTTATTATTCTTATACATTAAAACAAATTTGCAAATATATATTCCTGCAAAGTAAAAATACCATTCGTATTAGACAAAGTATTACTAAGTTATGTTCATGACGATACTATTTCGTGTTAGTAAAATGATGTTTCAAAGTTCAGAACTTGTTACTCAAGATACAAAATTGTAACATGGCCCACTCACTCTACATATTAATTAGGTTAGGACACCGTAATTCCATTTGCTGAGTGCTCCTTAGCTATCTCACCTGTTTAGTTGGAACTCTCGCACCTGGTAAGATAAACAAAACAGTTTGTTTCCTAATACATCCATTACAAACGTTTATGAAACATAATGGATCGATTCTGGCATACTCGAGCCCTTTTGGTTTTTAAAATTTTCATAAGAAGTGTTTTTTCTTTTAAAACTTTTTTTTAACCTACCAATTTGTATGGATATTGTTTTGTGCCAACTGTTTGATGTATTTTATAATTTTCAAAATGTCCTTCTAGAATTTGATTTACCCTCAAATTTAATCTATTGTTTATAAAACGTCCTAACATGAGTAATGTTTTTTAATACTCTATACAATTTCAATAAACATTGAATCACCAAAAGTACTTGCTCCGCCGGGAGTCGAACCCGGATCTCTCACTTGCCGGGTGAATGTGCTACCATTACACCACAGAGCGCTTACTTTTTCCGATTCAATTATTTTGTATTTGGCCGTATCTGTCACATATGCGTTTCAAATAAGTAAACTAACATATGATCGGAAGACCAAACACCTGTCAAACGACTTTTATTTACGTTAAACTGTATAAATGGCAATAGCTTTATTTATATACTCTATACACATATATAGCTATTAGCTAATTCATATATAAAACACATTCGTACAGCTTATAACTAGTGAAATACATTCTTTATCAATTAAAAATTTATTTTACACTACATAAATAGAAAATTTTCCACCATCATAACTATTTTCTATAGTTTGTTAACGTTCTACCAGGGTTTAAAACTAGATAAACCACGAGATTGTTTGTTTTAAAACAGTTTCCACACCGAAGTTGTAGATGTAACCTCAAACCATTCTGATAACCAGTACAGTAATCATTTTACGAATATAGATTTAATGTTCAGATTTTCCACTTTAATACTGAGAGCTAAAGCAAAGGTAAGAGTAGCTGTATCAGATATTTCTTTCTCAGGCACTGATGTGTTCACTTTAGAAGACAGGCACACTGTTAAGACAGGATTCTAAGTTTCAAGGTCTAAGTAAACGGAGAGACATACTTTATTTCATGTCTCTTATAATTTTTATCATAGGAGTGTGGGTTCGTGAAATCGGACGTTGATATTTTTCACTTATCAATAAGTGATCATTACCATAATCAAGCCCTGATTTTTTAAATCTAAAATAGTAATCGTTTGCTTTCGAAAAAAAGTTGGCTAAATAGAGTATCACCCGCCTTCTAGTTTTTTATGTAATTTATTCTAAGGCAATAGAAACGAATAGGGAACAGTAACAATCCAAATGTCTTACAAAGTAAACTATTGAAGATGTCCTAGTTGCTAACATTCCTAGATACGCCCATTGGTGTACTGGCAACATTCCTATATTTTTCTTAAATCTATTCGCTTAGCTGATGAAAACCAATGCTAGTTAACAGTACAGCCTTCATTCTCTAGACACGTAACCTCGGATTTGAAAAAAAATTGAATAAGAATTTCAACTTTCACTACAACTCTGTTAACGATATAACGAAGGTTATTTAGCTATAACTATAAAGCTATGATTGCTTTACATACCAAGTACTATCGGTAAGAAAAAATCATATACAAAACTTTTTCCGGGAAGTATTAATGTAAGTAGACTGAAGTAATGAATGCAGGAATCTCTTGAGATCATATTCTAATGAAAAGAGAATGATGTAACAATTATTGGTATCCTTTAGCATTGTAACTCTTATAAAACACAAATTTATCATAGTCCGTAATTCACAATAAGAGAACTAGAATCTCTCTCAAAAAATTTATGGTTTAAACTATAATTAAAACCTTGAACCCAATAAAACTAACTACCATCCATAACTTAACTTATAAACATAACCAGTACCCATATCAAAAAATAAAAAAAATAGTACACGATTGCAAATACGTGTTGCAGCCATGCGTACAGTACGTTGTAACAAGAGATAGCTGAGGAATGTGTATGCCGTTGACGATTTGATTAATTATTTGTAGTAACGGTGGAAATGAAGCAGAAATTTACCAGTGTTTATATTTCACGAAACTTTAAAACACTAATATTCCAGGAAACTAAGAATTTGCATTGGTATAAAGGACACAATTTTGTTATTTGAATTGTATATAGAGGAATTTCCTCTAATTAGTAAATTTTTCGTCGTCCGTGTTAGCTTAAGTTGTAGATCTAAATCGAAGGGTATCAAAAGGGTAAAATCTAACTATAAAAAATAAGTGTAAAATCGGTGTCAGGCCCAAATGGTTATTAATACCAATAATACAACCTTTATTTATGTGTCAAACAGATTCATTTTTGTGTGTCAAGCTTGAAAACATTGATCGTGGAAAAATCTACCATTTCATATTTTCTATCTTTCTGATACCCTCCCATTTAAACCACCACTGTATCTATCAAAACTGTGTTGGCAGACGGCCAATTTCTTTCATCGAAATAATTTATTCATTGATTTCAATAAAATCTATGTTGTATGCGTACACAAATTGGTTCCCGGATCCTGGACGTTTTTTAGTGCTGAAGAGGTAGAGCACGTCAGTTAAATGTTTAGAAGCAGAAATATTGTCAAACATGTTTCAATATAAACACTGGTCAATTATTGATATAACACTTCAGTTTCGAAACACCATTCTATTTATTAATACCGAAAACTATTAAATAAGGCCATGTAATGTTTGTAAATCCTCCTAAAGCTTATAATGTATTTTGAAAAAACAATTTTAAGAAATACTATTGATTAAAATTGCTGAAACAATGTGGTAGAAACTTATCTCTTATTGCTTCTATACTATACGGTACGACAAAGCAAGGCAATACAAGTAGTCTTTGTGTTCTTAATTAATGTCCTCTAATAGACGATTGGACACATTCTACTCCATTTCTACTTATAACGACTATAGAGTCCACTTGTATTAATGGAGATGAGATCTTGCTAGCCACCTGAATCAAAAATTTCAGAGAACTGTTCATTGTGATATTTAATACATAATATATTTTTAATGAAATTAATTTTAAAATAAATAATAATGGTTTAAAATATTTTACCGTATCGTAGCTAAGTAATAAAATTAATAGCTCTAATTTATTATGACAGTTACTTCAAATATCAGAACAATAATAGCAACAATGCTTAGTAATTACAATAAATTCCTGTCGTTAATTTACTAAACTTTAAATCAAGTAATCGCCTTGGACAATTTGTCCATAGTGTATGGTGTAGTCTTAGTACTAATCTTTTTTAATTTTGCATCAAACTTGTATCCTCCATTTTAGGTGTAAATTTTGAAATTACAAATACGAATGTTTGACCAATCATATTACATATTTTGGTTCAGTACTTTTTTAAAGTTCGATATCATTCCTTCCGATGTTAATCCATTAAAAGGTTATTATGTTAACAACACTTACCCGTAGCTTCGCAAGCAATTTTTCAGTGAAAAGGGATTGCAGGACACATATTCTTTTTATATGACATTTCAAATACTCCTGAGCCAGGAGTTATTCAATGAAGAATATTCCAATACTATGATGCATTTTAGATTTAAGTTATAGAACAGTGCTTGTAAGAAGGTGTAAGAGATTTATTTTAGTGCAGTGAAATAACTCGAATTTGTCTTCAATATTCAACGATAAACAGTTCCAGTAACATTTCATCTATTTTAGACCAATGTTAAGAAACAATAATTTCTGCCTTAGCTTTTTATTTAACACACTCACGATGTAATGAATAATGAGGCTCCATATCCCAATCAAGAATATATACAATATATGTAGTGTAACTCCGTTGGAAGAATAAATAAATAAATACACTTATGGGAATGAGAAGCCTATTTTGGTAAAAAAGTGTGCACCCATGGCCATTGTAGTTTTCGGTTTAAGGTATTTTTAGTGCAGAGTTGAGATTGTCTAAATGGCTAGATACTATAGTCAAAAACAACTAAGCTGTGTTTTATGATAGTCTTCTCTTATATATCTAAATTGCACTAATGATAAAGTATTAAGTGTATTAAATATTTGTAACATAAACAGTTAAAAGTATCGACAATCCTATTTATTACCTGAATAATCTACGTGCTCATCGGTGATTACAGAGAATGTCAAATTAAGAAGTGGTGTTACTTTATAGCTTACTCTATACTTGCAACAGAATAAACTAAAAAAATTGTACTTGAATTAATTCAACGTATGATGTTATTGTCACGTTATAAACACATTTAATACCTGCTGATTAAGCAAAAAAGGTGTTTTCAGACCAGTGGGACGTAGCCCTGAGAGTTCTTTGAAATAGAACCACGAGGTGCGACAATAAAGTAATGAGACTGATGTGAAAAGAGTTTGCTCATCGTTATAGTCAACTTTAGTGTTCCCTCCTTATTACACTCACCTTTACCAGCGCTTCTACCATTGATGGTAACATTTTTGGAACTCATCTTCTGTAATATCCTCTAAAACCCTCGTCACAGCTTTTTGGACATCTTGTGTTGTTTGAAAAAGGTGTCCCTTGACCACCGTTTTGACTGTTAAAAATATAAAAAAAGTCGCACGGAGCGATATCTAGTGAATAAGGTGGCTGTGGAAGTACTGAAATTTGTTTTGAGGTTAAAAATTGCTGTACTGGCAGAGTAGTATGGTTTGGGGCATTATCGTGATGCAGAATCAAATTATCAGCAATGTTGGCACGGACACGGAAGAACTATTTTACAAAGTCTTTCTAAAATTTCTCTGTAGTAATATTGGTTAACCACTTTTCCAGAAGGTACTCACTCTTTATGAACAATTCCCTTAGAATTAAAGAAGCACACAAGCATACATTTCACTTTTGAATTTGAAATGGGAGCGTTTTTTTGGTCTGGGTAATCTATTTGAGCACCATTGCGAACTTAGGCATTGTGTCTATGAATCTTACTGAAAAACTAACTTTCATCACCAGTGATAACACGGCTCAACAATTCTGGATTGATTTCCGTTTGATCTATAACAGATCGGCTTCAAAGGCTTGTGCCTTCACTAAACATTTTATGCTAAAGACAAACTTGAGCTCTTGACATAACCTCCTGGGAAAAAGCCTTCTAAAGCTTACCGTAAGTTGTCGTACGCAAAATAAATTAATGGCATACCGTTGCGCAATATGCGGTTAGATTTCCGTTACGAGAGGCACAAACACGTGTTAACTTACTACTACAGAACAACTCACAACAGAGCAGTTTCATCGGACTAGAAGCAGCTTTTAGATCATGGTTAAAGATATTGTGTCTATGCAAGCCTGCAGGGTTGCCACATCATGCACAAAATCAGTCTCATTACTTTATTGTCGCACCTCGTATATATTAACCATGACCACTAAGAATGTCCAGGTAAAACTCCAATACAATCGGTCCAATATTTTATCTAAATATTCCTAGAGTTCCTGTGTTGTTCGGTTTTTGGATGTAGTGATGGGTCTTCTGTTGTGAGCATACTACTTTCAGGTTTGTTTGGATGTTTGTTACTAATTGTAATACAAGACTTCCTTTCCAGCAACTATCTGTACATCGGTTCTATGAATCTTATTTTACTAATAATTACGCATGTCTTACATAGTATAGAACACTCGAATCTGAAATATTTAATCATTTTACTATCCAGAGTTGAGTTATGTATTATTGTTATCAATTCTGTATGGACTTACTAAGCATTATGAACTCAAACCAGTTATAGTTAATGGTTTAGTATGCTTTTGATATTACATCTCTTTTCGCCTGATCACAGCTATACGAGGCAGTAAAGGTTTTCTTCTCAAAAAGGAAAATAACATTTCCCTGGTTGACTTACGATTGAAGATAGTGACGCAGGTAATTGATGCATGATTGAAGCATACGATATGATACTAGTTCTCACCGTGCTTCTTCAAGCATAAGTGAATGTGAGGAGGGTAATGTGAAAAGAAAATCAAAACTTTGGCTCGGCAATTGGGGTATAAAAAATCATCTCACGGTAACATTTTAACTAGCAATGGAGTAACGCTTACTACACAGGTGAAATCATATTAGATACGTATTAGATATTCAATACAGCTACGATATATTAGTGTATTATGTACGATATATCGTAACTTTCATGAAGTGTTAGCTATATAAAATGTTGAAATTCTTACATTAAATAACTCTATTTCGCTGTATATAAAGATGTGAGAATATGTTGAATAATTTTATATATTCAAATTGTTATTCATCACGTTCATCCCAAAAAGTTTAAAACATTGTGACTATTGTGACTATTAATTTTTATGTGGGGCTGAGTATAGAGTAGTTTTAGCTAGTTCAGTACTGCTATGAAATAAATGATTACATCGGTTATTGAAAGGCTCCTGGATAGTAACAAGATCAATATTCTTGCGCTATAAATTATTAATAAAAAACATGGCTTATAAATTCACTTACGGTCGGAAATAGCTTCCGTGCTCCTTGAAAGCTGTACAAAGAGCATCTTAATGGCAGTTAAAGGTAACTATTACAAATGCATATGAATATTTAAAGAGACACGCCTTATTCAAAAAGTTTTCTTCCAATCTGTAAAAGAATAATCTTATATTAGTTTTATAACAGTCACAATAATCAAATAATACATTCGAAAAAAGGAAACATACACGCAGTTTAATACTTTACATTATAACAATCAACAATTATAATAATTAAATTTACTATCGCACTATTTGAATATGTATGTATCCTCTATGAAAATATAAATCATAAATATGAGATCTGGATATACATTGTCTCTATTTGCAGAGTCCAATTTCGTCAGTATTATATCATTACTTTTGCGTCTATTTACAATTTAGCGTGCCTCATTCAAAATGTTACGGTATTTAGTTTGAGAAACTTTCGATTTCTCAAAATAATTTTGTTTTACTTCCTTGCATTGTTAAATGTTTTTAAATTCTGTTTATTATTTATATTAAATTTAGTTGTTGCTTTAAACATTTAAAAATAACTAATGGCACTGGTTAGCGGGTACTGTGGTTTTTGCAAGATAACCAAATAAAGTAATGTGTAGTGTGGCTGCTGTTTTGATGGGTGACCGCTGAGTAATCCTGTCCTTGCGAGTAGCCTGCCTGCCAATATAGGTGTTCAGAAATCACCTATAACCTTTGTACCCAGAATAAGTGTCAGAGAGAGCTTTTTAGACTTAAATTCACTTGTATTAGATAAGACATTATTTAACGTTACATGTTTACCTTTACTAACAAAAGGGTCAAACAAGATTAATTATGACAGCTACCATATACAGACAGAACATTTGGCTTTAAGCGTTGAACTTGTTTTTATATCTGTTTGTCTGAAGGTAATATTATAACATGTTATGTAGGTGTGTAATGGCTCATTTTAAGTATGTCTGCCTACAAGGTTATGTCCTGAGAATTATTTTCACATTTAATCCTTTCTATGGCCTCTTTTATACCTCGAAAAAAAGAACTAGCAATCGATTTCTTGCTTTGATTATTTCACTATATGCTCTACTAATTTCACGGAAAACTAGGTTGTGTGCTTATATAATCTAAATTATTTTGTTCCGAATTAAACATTCGTATTTTTAATTTAAACTAAATCTAAATATATTTTACATAATGTGTTTTTACTTTACTTTATAACGTGTATTAATTGAAGTAACATGTCCTTCAACTAGCATTTAGTAAAATAAATAAAGGAGGAAAGAAAGTGAGAAAACTTCGGATGGACGGCTAATCAATTTCTGTTGCTCTAAACGAGAAAATATCAAATTAAAGTCAGCACTAATGATTATTAAAAGTTTCTCACTTGTAGAGCTCGAGGCGATGTAACTTTTACACCGTAGTTCTTCAGCCAAAGCAAGAGTATTTGGATACCGAATACAGTCAAATTGTTAAAAATCCATCTATTAGTAATAAAAGTAATAAAATTAACACACGATATACATTTTAAAAATTACCTTTATTCCTAGCCATGCAATTTTTAAAAAATATTACGGTAAAAAACAAAAAAAATATATTTGTTATATTTATTGTAACTAAAAATTGCAGTACAAAATATAACATGAAAAGATTTTATTAACGCCTCCCAAGTATTAATAATGTCACAATTGATTTAATTTTGTTTAATCTGCTGAAATACTTGGATTAGTACTTTAATTGTTATTCTAGAGATTAAATTATTTTGGAACAATCGAATATATAAATATATATATATATCTATATATACATTAAATAAATTTGTATAAATGGCAATAGTCAAATTTAACTTCAATAAACATTGAATCACATAAACTTGTCGTGTGAATGTGCTACCATTACACCTCAGAGCCCTTTCTTTTTACGATTAATTTATTTAGCATTTGGCCGTATCTGTCACATATGTGTTTTTAAATAACCAAACTAAAATATGATCTGAAGACCAAATGTCTGTGAAATGGCTTTTATTTGTATTAATTGAATTTGTGTAAATGGTAATAGCCAAATTTAATTCACATTATATATATATATATATATATATATATATATATTTTGATCACTTTTAGGCTATCTGGTATAAATAGTACCATAATCAATATTGCTGTGCTTTCACAATGTCAACAAGCTCACGAAACAATAAAAACTCTGACTGACTCTCACGTCGGGTAACGCTTCAACTAACAGAATTTCGGATTTCGTTTGGTATAAATAGCATTATTCAAAATTGTTTTACATCGTATGTACCAATAAAATACTGTATGCCGGTTTTTTCCGACTTATGAAACGTTTGTTGGTTTTAAAAATATGTTGCATGAAAACTATTACTTCTTCATAAAACTCATTATTTACCATAGTTGCTCAAAAAATGGAACTTTTCATTGGCACAACTTTAAAATGTTTACAAATAAATTAACGTGAATGAAATTTATCAAACAAATAAAAAATAAAAGCAAGTCTAAACTGAATATTTGCTAAGTTTTTAATATCCAAATTAGATTTGTGGTAAATACGTGTATAATTAAAATGTTATAATAAATGTTTCATGAGAATGAATTACATAAGATTTATGCGGATTTTAGGATACATTAAACTTGTATCACACTGTTTAAGAGTAGGTCTGCTTCTAGATCTAACTCGGTGTTCATGCAATGCAATCAGCTGGAGCAAGGGATATCAATATTGTCTACTAATCACTTGATTGATTATATACGCCTACATTGTGCTGTGTGTTGCATACTCGGCAAACAGTTTAGGTCAATTAACAGTTCAGTTTACAGAATAATACTGTAGAGATATGCGCCAGTTTCACAAAATCCCTTTAAATAATATTTTGTTTAGTTTAACTGCACTTAATTATCACGGTAAAAACCTAATTAAATATACTTATTAGAGTAAATGGACAGGAAAATACGTTCTAAATCCTTAAGACTTTTTTTAAATTTTTTCATTTAAATAACTTCAAATGTATTAGGATTTAAAAGAAAAATCCTTGTACTGTTATATATTTAGATTTTAATTCACAAAAGCTTACACAACCACCTTTGTTGTAAAAGTGTTCTCCAAACAGACTTTCTTATTTCGAATATAATAAATTTAATTAAAGTTTATTTCCTCTTTCAAAACATCTAATCAAATTTAAAATAGGATTTCTCTACAAAACTCAAATTAAAAAAAATTTATAATTTAATTACAAATAAAATGTACTTTGCTCTATTATAGATGAGGCTGAATAAAACTGAACTGAAAACTTCATGAAAATTCTTCCTACGACGTGGGTCGCACAACCTGTTGCTTGTAGTACAGGCTCAAAGTTCAAACTGTACTTTAACTATGTTTCACCCAAAAAATGTACTAAAAACTTGACTTCTTGATGTACACAGAATATTCTTTTGTTATATACTAAAATGGCTATTACAAGTAACTTTTGAACAGTATTAAAATCAAAGACTTTACTTTGAACAATACTTGTAACGTCATGTACTCCATTGAAAACTTGCTTTAATTATTTAGTGAATTCAAATCTTCATATTCCCCCTTTTTATCAAAATGATACAATAATACGTGTAACAGCTACCATTAGTTGATAACAAAACTCGCATCTTAAAATCGATATTTGACTATAAAGAGCTACTTACGCAATACGCTACGAGCGCGGACTGGTAGAGTAATAAGTTAATCGACAACTACCAACAATTGAACCGCGAAAGAAACTCAAAAAACACTGAGAAGCGCGCGTGTCGGGGGATTTAATTCCCCCCTTTAACCTAACCAGCTAACTAAAACTGACGTCTTTTATTCGACTTCAACTATCCAATCACAAGGTCAGAGAGAACCATAGTAAACTCTTATTGTAATCTTTTTATACAGCAGAAAAACCTGCTTTCATGCTGTACCATTCCTACATCCACAGATTCTTTCTTGACAAATTATATGATTTAATTTAACTATATTTTGACATCACTAGTAAAATCCAAAAATATTTTTCATATAAATTTTTCCATCAACGTTTAGTAAATAAATAATAAACTACCTACGTGGCAAATGCTACAGATAGTATATATAATCGATCAAATATTGTACAAAATAATAACACACAATTAAGTACCACAGTATGATAGGAATTTATTAATTAAAAAAAAGAATTTACAGTGTTTGATTACAATAAATGAAAATAATTTTTAAAGGTGAAATATTTTGAAAATATTTATTATTTTAACGCATTTATATTATGTTTCATATTTTTTTTTAAAATCTCATATGTTATAAAGGTATAGCTTGCAATATTTTACGGTACCTTGTTTACTACAAATAAACGCCAAAATAATGCTGCTAATGGACTGTGGTAATAAATAGAGAGGAGGCCATGATTCTATTAGGGCCTCTGATAGTCATATGATGAAACCATTCTGACCATTGCGTGATGTTGCACCAGGTGTTTGTGTACGAGTTTAATTCTGTTTGTTAATTAATTAGTGTTTGAAATCTCCGCGCTCGGACATGAAACAGTAGTCATTAATAATCAGTGGTAATTATTGGCAGGTAATACATTACTTTATTACATTTATAAAAATAAAATATTTCACAACTACATTTATGTAGAAAAATCACAATTTGGACAGATTTATACAGCGAATACAATCATGTTGATATATTTACCATATGATATACATATACCATACATCGTGATGATTTGTGATATAGGTAATTGTGAAAATTTTCTCAAAAAATGCTTGGAAAATTATTAACAACCTTTCTCGAGATACAAATTCAAAAAAGTCTTCCAACCGATTGCAATCAAAATTGAAAACAAAATTTACGAAGATCAATTTCAAGTGGCTAACCAATTCAATAAATACTTCTCTACCGTGGCTACAATGAACTCGTCATTTAAAGAATCTCAGTCACACGGAAGAGAAGTCAGTGATCCGGTTGCATCCATGGCCCTGGCCCCTGTGTGGGAGGGGGAGGTAGCAAATATCATACAGAGGCTGAACACAAAAAAACCAGTGACGCCAATGGGATGTCAGTATGGCTACTCAAACGTTGCTATAAGCACATTTTGAGGGGACCGCTCACAAAAATTGATCAATTTCTCATTTGAATGAAACTGGAAATTTTCCATCTTCTTTAAAGACTGCCAAAGTCATTCCGATTTTCAAAAAAGACGATCCTTGCCTTGCAAGCAACTATCGTCCAATCTCAATTCTTCCTGTGTTCAGCAAAATTTTTGAAAAATTATTCTATGAAAGACTGGAAAGCTTTCTAGAAAAAAACAAAATTCTGAATCCAGAACAATTTGGATTCCGAAAAAACAAATCCACAATTGACGCGGTGAATAGCCTTCTGGACCATGTTGTCGATGGACTGGAAGGTCGTGAACATGTGCTAAGCATATTCCTCGATATTTCCAAAGCCTTTGACTGTGTGCATCACGGGACACACTGCTGCAACAGTTAGAAAAATGTGGCGTCCGGGGTTCTCCCACATTTATGGCTCACGTCTTATCTAAAAGATCGAGATCAGCGTGTGATGATCTCGAGCGTCGTTTCCAGCAAAATAAAAATGGCTCATTGTGTCCCTCAGGGATCTATCCTCCTTTTCCTGATTTATGTCTGTAGATTGAACTCAGTGATCCAACTTGGGGCACTGGTTCAATATGCTGACGACACGACTCTCTGTTTCAAAAGCAATTCAAAACAAGACCTGGAAATAAAATATTTTGAGGGATTGAACGCATGCATTCAATATTTCACAGAATTGAACTTGACAACAAACCAGTCAAAATCAAGTGTCATCAATTTTTGTCTTCGTTCAGCATGATCATGCGATGCGACCTTCTGTTTTTGCGGATGATGCCCCTTTTAGAGGATACAGATTCCACAAAGTTTCTGGGGATGTTCCTTGACAGAGGACTGACCTGGAGTGATCATGTTGATAACATCTGTGCTAGAGTTACCACAGGCATATTTGCCCTACGGCACCTAGCAAAGTTCTGTACCCTAGAGGTTCTAAAAACGGGAATATTACGGCCTAATCCATCCACATCTTGTGTATGGATTAAGACTCTGGGGAGGATGTGCCAAAAACAAAATGGAGCGGGTTTTCAGCCTCAAAAAAAAGCAGTCAGGATAATTTTAAAAACTGAATTATAGAGAGTCGTGCAGGGCATCTTTCGGGGAGCTGGGTTTGATGACATTGCCCTGCCTTTAACGTTTTTGAGGTGATCGTGTACTGCAGATCGAGATGTGCCTTGATAAGTGGCAGGGACATTCACCAATATGAAAACTAGAGGCAGGGACAACTTGCGAACTCATCAACGCCAGACTGACATTATCGCAACACCTCCCTCAGCAGGTGGGGTGTCAGACTAATCAAACAAGCTCCCTGAGGATATAAAAAAACTCAAACAACCTCAATTAATTCAAAACTCGTCTCAGACGCCTGTTGGTGTCTAAAGCGTTTTACTCGATTGATGAATTCATGACGAGCCGTTGGGATGATTGAAAATCATGGATCCGAAGTCTGTGTGATTGTGTCGTGGAGGAATGCTGAGATGTAAGTATGACTGTGAGTGAATGTGTAGTTAGGATATATTTTATGATGCATTTGACTATTGCAATACAATGTTACATATTGTCAAACACGCAATAAAGAGATTATGAATTAAATATGAATGAATGATCGAAAGTTTGACGTTCAAATATGATATGGAATATCCATCCCTATCAGCCATTCTTTATATTTATTATAAAAATACATGCTTGATATATAATTTTTCATATGACGAATCACGTGATACTGCTTGTATGAGGATATCTTGAGTTTATACACAATTTTGTTTAAACGAGTAACGTGCAAAAAACTGCAACATAGCCAAACAATAATCCGTTTAAATTTTGATATTATTAGCTTTTAAATTTATTTAATAAATGCACGCTTCTTTCACTTTTTAAATTATTGAATATGAGAGTAGAATTTGCATCAATTCAATGCGGTATTTTTTGAGTAAATATTTACGTATTATGAATTACCCGTCCGTCTAAAAGGAATCACAAAAAAACTTATCACGGCCAATTAAATTTCACTGTGAAAAACTAAAAAAACTTTCCTTTAAATGAGTCGCGTAACCGGTCTGTAGGAATACACTCAAGTTTCAATAATTTCTTTTAATTGAAATAATGTAAACAACAGATGATTACAGGTTCTTGTTGACTAATTCAGGAATATTTGTAGTTCCATAAATCATAGCAAATGAAGCATAAAGTATATGTTAATATTAAGGTGAGAGATACTGACAAGATGTGGGAAGCTTATTGTTCGTAGTGCACCAGTACAGGGCATTCCATGGTTTGTGATTTTCCCAACAGCTTTTTATGACGTACACCCTGTTCTGTTGCGAAATGTCTTAACTTTGGTAATGTTATAATGTTTTTACCCACCCTCAGGGGCGGTCTTACTTTCGAGGCCGTACGGGTAGTGGCGACCACGAGGTACCCTATCTAATGCTCCAGATCCCTTCTCTGATTGTTCTGGAGGCCTATGGCTGGCACACTTTTCTATGTGTCAGCCTATCTCTCTTCTTCACTCTCTTCTATCTGAGGTAAACTTCCTCAACCCTTCGATTTAGTTTTCCTTTTCATTTCTCCCACTAGGCGGGCCAAGCCACGGTGGAACAGCATAGGCCAGGGCTGAATGGCTGGTGGCACACCAGTCTGTTACTATGACGGACTCTGGACACCGGCGACCCTCCAGTTTAAAAGCAGCTTACCCAGGCATGCGGGGCTCTGTCTGGGTCGACCTTCCATTCCCTAGCTACTCGTGGGAACATCATGAAAAAAAAAACAGAAACAAAAAACAAAAACCAAACCAACCCTTGAAACAGTTCCTGAAGCTGTTTCTAACCTACCTCTTCCTGCTGAGGTAGCTCCTGAAGCTACCTCGCACACACCATCACCTGGTAACACAACTCAAGAGGTTGTTATGCCAACATCCTACCTTCTCCTCACCAAAGTGCCTTAGGAACACAGGAGGTTCAATTGCACACTGAAGCTCCCATACATGGCAAGGCTTTATCTGAGGAAGGTAGTACAAGCGCCTGAGGAAGCAAAAGCCCTTCACGATATAGAAGATCACCTCCTCAACAGCCCAAGCACTCCCATGTCTACAGGTACGCTGGATGATGCCACAGAGCAACTCGGCAACCTCAGAATGAAAAGGCCTAATCTCACCACTGCTCAAAGGAGAGCAGCACTAAAGGCTAAACTTCTTGAAAAGGTTGAAGCTTTTGACCCTTCCAAGTGGAGGAGGGGGAAAAAGAAGAAAAAGAACCCAGAACGGCAGAAGGTCTCAACTCCGGGCCCAACTGCGGGTACCAAGGCGGAGGAGGGGTCGGCCCAAACGCCCAGAGGCACCTTGGTCACCCCGCCCTTCGCTGAGGGGCCCGCAAAGAAGGCTAGGAGGGAAACCCAAAAGCCCGAAGCCCACGATCCCGAGGCCTTTGGTAGCACATCCAAGGCTACCTACAGAGAGGTCGCGGCGATCAAAATGGCCATAGCCCTCAAAGGCTACCCGGAGGCGAAGCTTAGTGCAGAGCAAGGAGAAACCATCGAAGGACGCAATTATGGAAGAAATCCAACCCCTGGAGGATGGTTCCGTTTTCCATCGTTTGCGGGCACCTACCTAGAGAAAGGTGTTTTAATTGTTCCTGCATCAACGAGCACACCAAACGTTGGCTGGAAGAAGTTATTCAAAGAATAAAACCTCTGGGAGACAACATCTCTCTGAGAGTGGGTCTGCGTAAGGACATCTTGAGGTCCATTAGGGTGTTTTTCAGAGCTCACCCGAAGCTTCTGAAGAAGACACCTGAAAAGGTACTTGAAATGTTTAAAAAGCAGAATCCCAACCTAAATGTAAACGAGTGGAAAATCCTTCCAGCCAAGCCAGATCCGAAAGGTTACGGATTCGTCTGTTTCCTGGACGAGGTCTGCTACAAGGCTGTGAAGGCTTCCAACTGTAGAGCCAACCTAGGACTCTGGCAGGTCTCAATTGTCTCCTCGACAGTCAAGGGACAATGCCACGAGTTCTACAAATCAACTCCAGCCACAGTAAGGCTGCTTTGGCAGCCTTCTGCCAGTTCTTCCTCCAGGAGGGATTTGATCTGGCATTGATTCAAGAACCATGGCTTCACCAAGGGAGAGTGGCGGGCCTAAATGAAACCAAAGGTAAGTTAATTTACTGTACCTCTCTAAGGAATGTCAGGACCTGCATCCTGTTGAAGAGAGGCTTGGATTTTATAACCCTCAACGAATTCTGCTCCAGAGATCTCACTGTGGGCAATGACCTGGAAGAATGGAGGCATAGTACAGAGCACAATTGTAGGCTCCGTATACTTGCCATATGATGCCAGGGAACTCCCTCCATCAAGAGACCTAGAGCTTCTGGTGGAATAAGCACAAGCCAGACGTAAACAACTTCTTCTAGGTTGTGACGCAAAACGCCCATCACTCTGCTGGATGGGGCATCACCAACACTAACCCCAGAGGTGAGGCACTTTTACAATTTCTTCTAAGTAGGGGACCTATTTATATGTAATAATGGTAACCGCCCTACGTTCGCAACACGAATTAGACAAGAAGTTATTGATATAACAATCTGCACACAAGTTATACTTGGAATGGTTGATAAGTAGCACGTAAGCGAAGAGGCCTCATTATTTGGATCACAGGTAAATCCGCTTCAACTTGCAATATGAGGCTGCAGAGGTCCTCTATCGCAATCCCAGGAGGAACTGAACTGGTTGGGATATATGTCTGACCTTCAGTCACAGTTGGGATCGGTAGGCGGCAAGGGTGCGATGCTTCACAGACATAGATCAGATAGCTTCTGACCTGCAGAATGCTATAATCAATAGCTTCCACGACATTTGTCCTTTGCGACGGGGGAAGAGTCGAACCAATACTAAGTGGTGGACCTGCGGACCTCGCTCGCAAAAGGGCTAATGTTAGGAAGCTGTACAATCAATGCAAAAGGAGCCGTATCTGGGAGTCCTATTATAGAGCTCTAAAATAATACAGCCTAGCAATTAAAAAGGCAAAACAAAGTTCCTGGAGGCAGTTTACACAGAAGGTAAATGAATTAAGCGCGGCAGCTAGACTGCAACGTTTACTAGCATCAGGTCCATCCGGTCACTTGGGATCTTTAAGGTCCCAGGGAGGTCAACACACTTCCGGGTCTAGTGATATCCTTAAACTTCTCCTTGAGACTCACTTCCCTGATTGTATCTTTGAGATTGACGACACTGGAACGTCTGGTAACCATGAGGCAGGCTCATGGCCAAGAGCTTATCGTGGTAGCTGGGCCATTGCCAGAAGAAATTTCACTCTCTCTAAAGCCAAATGGGAAATTTCTATATTTGCCCCTTTCAAATCTACAGGAGGGGATGGAATCTTTCCGGCCCTGCTTCAACAAGGGACGGAGAATCTCCTTACCCTTCTATGTGAACTATTTCAGGGCGAGCCTAGCTTATGGGTACATACCACAAGTCTGGCGTCTCAACAGGGTGGTCTTCATCCCTAAAAAAAAGGGGAGAGCGGACTATTCTGTCCCTAAATCTTGTCGTCCCATCAGTTTATCTTCGTTTTATACTAAAAACATTAGAAAAGACTGGTGGAGAGGCACCTGAGAAAGGGAGTTCTCTCAGACACTCCCCTTTCATCGCAACCAACATGCATACCAGCAAGGCAAATCCTGTAAATCAGCACTGCACCAACTAGTCAGTAGGATTGAGGATAGCCTGTCCGCCAAGGAATTGGCATTGTGCACCTTCATAGACATTGAAGGAGCTTTTGACAATGCTAAATTCACTGCGATGGTAAGTGGAGCACAGCGGGAACGTGGGCTGTAGGGCCTATTGCTGTTGCTCCTCAGACGGATCAGGGCCCAGATCTCAATGAAGGAATCGCTATGTGATCGCACCCCACAAGGGGATGTCCTCAAGGAGGCAATCCTGTCACCTCTACTGTAGAAATCTAGTAGTTAGATTGGTTCTACTTGAGGACCTTGCCTAACAAATGGTATATCTATTGTCCCAAGGATAATGCAGATCGGACGTATAGTCCTTAAATCGGTAACAGGAGAAATAAAAAAATTATACAAAATAATGTTGTTGTTGAATATCATGGAAATCACCAACCTTCAATACATGATACACAACTGGTGTCCATGGAGAGGGGACTGAAAGTAAATCCCTCTAAGGACAGTTGTTGTTACCATTCACTAGGAAAAAGAACCTAGAGTCTCTTTTCTAGGCCTGATAACTTCGCATCCCACAACAGGCTTGAGTGGTCAAAGACAGTCAAATATTTAGGACTGGGGGGGGGGGGGGGGGGGGGGGACTGACTCCTAGACCATAAAGCTTACGTGGAATTGGAATGATTCATTCTTAACACATAATCCTGCACAAATGTCAAAGTGGGCGCTTCATGGACGTCCAGGAGACTTGCCAGGAGGAACATCTCATGGGGGCGTAATAAACACCCAGTATAGCACTATGGCTTTACAAAGGCAGATTGTAAAGGCCTCAAAATCACTTCAAGGTTCGATTAGTCCCTGGTAGACAAAGGTGAATCAGGGTAACCTCGCACAAAAGCCAAAGCTCGAAAAGCTTTACAAAAGGCTTGGCACAATCTTTTGTCAACCGTGAGCATTTAGGAGGCAGTCCTCCTCAGCGACCCTCGAGGTGGCTTTAGGACTTCTACCCCTTGAATGTCCATATATATAAGGCTGAAGTGCGCGTTAAGTCAGCTTATCGGCTGATTGGTTGCTGGCTTGTGGAGGAATGGCGCGTCTAACGCGGGAGCCATGGCACCATTTCACTGAAAAGCTGTAAACCCAAGCGGCTACTTCTTCGAAATGGTCTCCGAACATTAATGAGAAACGGGAGTTCGTAATTCAATAAGCTCATTTCTCTGTTGACTTCTACACTCCAGAGATGATGTGAAAATTCGCAACGATAACCATCCCAAACAATAAGAAAGGAGCTTTGTCTGGTACACGGATTGGCTCGCTTATTTCAAGGGCAGAACTGGATTATGGAGTGTTTAGTCAAATCCCCTAGAACTGGCCCTTTGCTGGTAGTTTGGGACGGAACTGCTCCATATTTTCAGAGCCGAAATTCTATGGTATCCCTTAAGTCCTGTGTCCAAACCTAAGCGGCCTCACCAGAGGTCCCACCCCCCCCCCCCCCCACCCCCCCCCCCCCCCACCCCCCCCCCCCCCCACCCCCCCCCCCCCCCACCCCCCCCCCCCCCCACCCCCCCCCCCCCCCATCCCCACCTTTAAGCGAATAACTCTAAATGCGTAAATAATGGTTCAACATTGAGAATTTTATAAGCAATAACTTGTCAACACTTCTCTGCAAATTAACATAATTTGTATAGCTGATATAATAAGCACTTACCAAAGCCTAGTTTTACAAGGTTAAGTATATGAGAAATCAGCTCATTTACCTCCACGAGTTTTAGTTATTACGAGTTTATAAATACGTTAACCTGTTATGGAGCTTCTACAGTGCAAAGTTAGAAACGTAATGCAATTACCCGAAACGCCATTGGCTTCGAAAAAGAATAATTTTTAACTGATTTTAAATTTTAATCGGTATTTTTATTCTGGGAAAACCTTATTTTTCTTACCTGATAATATCTCTTGTGAAGTGAATAAAATGCAGTTCTTAATGCTTCTTGGAGCAATAAGGATTAATTAATCAAGTGAGCTATAGCTCCAAGCGTAAACGAACTCATAGCTTTCAAAACTTTATTTCAGATGTGAAAATTGCATAAAGCTTGTGATTTGAAATCATGGCTGACTTCTCTTCATCTGGTGACATTGGTTAACTTCATTCAGTTCAATAGTTTATTTCTATCATTGGATATTTCATAGGAATGTTAATATTGTACCAATGGTAACAGTATGCAGAATGCTTACTTTCCATAGTCCCACAAAAAAACTTTAATTAAATGATCCGCACCACCTTAGAGAGAGTCTCATACCAGGAGGTATCTCAACCATTACTTTTGACATACAATAAGGTTGCAAATACATACAATGATAGCAATTAGAGTATGCCAAGCTCTATAAACAAAGGCCTAAAATGAGCGACGGTTTAAAAAACCAATACCAACCTCAGAAGAAAAAATGGCTACAACGCGAGTACATTGTGAACTACATTAAAGTTAAGGTATATATCTAGTCAAAAAATGTCGGCTTGTCGCTAGGCAACCGCTAATACCTTTGAACACTGCTTTATAAAAAGTTATTAAACATGAGTTTTTACTCAACGGATTATCAGGAAACATGTTTTCAAAACTAATTCAAAACAAAGTCCTGCACAAAATCCGGGGGTTATCTGACACTCCTTAAAAGAATAGTTGTTGATATTGTTATCGATAGATCATTTTAGTTTTTTTATGTCACCTCATAATTAGTTAAAATGTGTTTATTATCTGAACGTGGTTTTAAAGTTTGATATTAATGATTTATTTATTATTCGATTGTATTAATTAGTATCAGCTAATTTTGGCGATAGATACAAAAGACACAATATCATCACAATATCATTTGTTAATAAAAATCAATCTGTATAAAAAAGAAAGTCCGCTAATCGTACTTTGCCCTCAAATTGCGATAATATTTTGTAATAGCTAATTTCTGACTTAAGTAGTATCGTTCAGGAGTTAGGGGATATATTAACTGTTGCTCTCCTACCTCGATCTCTTACATATTAATATCCCATTTTCAACCTGTCGTTATGATATTATTTTAAGCCATTTACTTTCCCTTCATAAATTCTAAATTTATAAAATCTGTAATCCTCCAATTAGTATATACAGGAACCATTCCGTTGTGTTGGTTTATTTATTCCTCTCACGTACACTTTAATGTGACTGTTTTGTCTATATAATTGATACAGTATAGTTATATTTACTTTCATAGAGCCAGCCATAAAATGCATCTAAAATGTAGAAATTACTCGTATATAAATATGAAATATTTCAAAAACATAATGTATTGTTTTTCTTTAAAGTGCTTTAAAACTATTATATAACAGGTTCGAAGTAGTGATAAGCGAGGATCGGGGAGATTATTGATGAAACAATACTGTGCATATTGATTATATAATTCTGAATATTAAACTACTAAATAACAAATACTATTTTACGTCTTTAAAAATTGAAAATACAACAAAAGCCAAACTATAGCATAATATCATATTTACAGTTAATTCTGTTTTTAAAGAAAATATATACCCAAATTATTAATGAAAGCTTCAAAACAATTCTTGTCGTAACTATAGAAACTTTGATAGTGTGTGGAAATACGGAATATTAATAATATATTACATGAATCCTACAAAACAAACGGAGTACCCGATGTTAGAAAGACGCAGACAATCGCATTGCATTCATGAGTAATCTTGTAAGCCTATCAGTGGAAACACTGCTGACTGCTACATCAGTCACTGCTAAATAAATGGCTTTGTTTTAAGTATAGTGGTGATTATCGCCTACATCGTATGTAACTAATACCTTCTACGCATTACTTATTACAAATTTATAGAGGGAAAATAGGAATGGAGATAACATAAAATCTACAATGTAATGTAAAATAATTATTTTCACTCTGACATACAACCAGTTTACAACGTTTAACAGGTAAGAATTAACCACAACATATAGAAAAAATATTTTAGATTTTTTTATGAAAATAATATAACCTGAAAATTCCGGTTTAAAGTATTGCAATTTAACTTTAATTTCGTAAAACAACCAGCCTGTATAAGATTGGGATTATTAGATTTTCTATTGTATATAGCATTTAGGCCTCAGCTTATAGATACTTCAGGGTTTTTTGAAGCATATAATCGTAAGCCTGTAGTAGTTAGATACTAATTTCAAAAGGCTACTAAAGAATTTTAAGCTTCTAGACGTTTTTTGGTATCTTGGATGTTCCAATGTCTAGAAGATCCTGATTTTACTCTGATAACCGATCTATGGAAACTAATAAACAACAATTTGTAGGATCTTCAAAAATTTTTGAGTATCTCGCCTTTAGTAGCCGTGGAAATTTGGCACTAATTTTTAGGTTTCCAGTCTCTAGAAGCCATTGGTATCTGGAATCTATTCAATATCCCTGTTTCGTTGTAAATCCTGCCTCTGGAAACTCCTAGCCTAGCTTTTAAGGTATTGCCGTCTACAAAATTTCGACCAGAAGACACTTTGGTGTATGGAAGTTTCTGACCCCTGAAGATATATACGCTTTGGAATCTCTTTACCTTTGGAACCATCAAGTCTGCAGGCATCTTATCTCTAGAAGCTTTCAGTAAATAGAAACGTAGGGCCACTAGGACTGCTGGGAAACAATGGGAATGGCAATTTACTATAATTATGTCCCTTATTTGAAACTCTGGAAACAACTACATTATATAAGTATTTGTGGTCTAAAGTTTATTGTTTCTGGGGCTTGTGAAATTAAAACATGCATTTCAATAAACGGTTTCTGGCAGCTAAACGAACTTTACAAGGTTTTTTTATGCTTCAAATGAAAATTTTAAATGATTTTAATTAATTAGCTTGTTAGAAAATGTTCCAAATACATTTAAAAATTGTGTTGGCCTCCCCCAGCATCGAGCTTATCATTACAATTTAGAGAGTTATCGCCATTATCTTAGGCTACGTTGAAAGTAAATTCCACTGACAGTTAATTTTACTTTCTCTTAGAAGACTTAGCCCATCAAAGTTTTCGGCAAATAGGAACTTTTATTTAACGGAATGTTTGAACTATACGTTCCAACTCATCTGGTGTAAGTAACCTCTTTGCCTCTTTAACACTTGGTAACTTTAACACTCTTGATATATTTGACCTATAGATTTTACTATTGGACTCTCGTAATTTTAGTGGAAATGTATGGTCCTCTAATGGTGTTACCTTTTAGTTTTGAGGACTTTTCAGCTTCCTGGATTTCCTGGATCTGCCAAGGACTCTGGCATCTTGTAGACTTTAAAACTCAAACAGTTCAATATCTGGGATTTTTTCAATATTGCAAAATTTTAGGCACTGGAAATTCGTGAGTCATGGGGATAAATATTTACATCGCCCGAAGTACGCTTTTCATGCTCAATCGGTGGGTTACTTTAGGTCTTGCCATTGTGTTCCGATACGTGTACTAACAAAACAAATCAGTTTTTGTTTTCAAACTATATTATTATTTTAGTTACATTCACTAGAAAAATATATTTCACTATAAGTTTGACTACATAAATATAGAAAATTACATATGATACCAAGTTTTTGTAACGTGACGGTTTGCAAACCACACACGAATACATCTAAATTAAGTTGAAACAGCGGATCGGCATTTACCGAGTAGCTTTTGTCCACTCACCTCTCTTGTTCGTGCATGTTGTTGTAATAAAGAGCAACAGAACTCATCCATTATGACCTGTGAATCTAATGGTTTTCTACTCATTGTTTTTATCCTTTCAGTATTAGATTCTATGCATCCGAAGCTCTGTATAGCTGCATCTTTCTCGTATTATTTATTTTAGATACTATGCTCAAATAACGGATGTAACTTTAAGTTTGTTGATACAGTTACTGATGCTTAAATTAATAGGGAAATGTATTATGTAATTTTTCCAATGAATTTTCTTTATCAAATTTATACTATGATTACAACCATAATTTAATCGATCTTTATGAAATATAGGACGGATATTTTGTAAGTAAATTGCAGGTCCAAATTTGTTTTTGGATAGAAGGGGACAGAGACTAAATATCTAAATTAGTACCTCTTAAAATAAACCTAGATTCTTCGTATGGATTTATAGTTTATAACAAAAATTTTTATTATTATTGTGTTGAATAATAATATGTTAGGAAAATAAATATATGTATATAAAGAACAATGGAATTTTTAAAATAACGTGTAATTGTGTTTTTGAACTGTAGTACCAGGAAACGATGTTTTTTATCTTATGGTAAAGTCGAAAGAAACGTTGGAAGGTCAACTCCACGTGACATAAGCTAGGTTCACTGACAAATAGTATCTGTCCAATTTGTTATCATATCATCAATCTTTGCCGGCACATTTGTTTTCAACTACAACTTAACCTGAGCTTCTTAAGTCTGCATGTTCTATGTGATTCAATTATAATAGAAAGTATCTAAACTATGAACAAACAAATTGTGTGATTCCTTCTTCCCATCAACATTTTTTCTTCATTATTAAATTCCATATTATTAATAGCATTTCATGCTAGTTCATGCTTCATAGGAAGTTTTAAATGATTTCAATAAAATAGGCTGTTAGAAAATTTGTCAAAATACATTTAAAGATTGTGTTAGCCTCCCCCAGGATCGAGCTTTGTCATTTTCAGTCAGAGGGTCACTTACTTATTATATACAAGGTATTATATAGAGGGTATAATTGTCTTAGGCTACGGTGGAAGTAAATTTCAGTGACTTTAAGTTCACTTTATCTTAGAGCTCTGGGCCCATCAAAGTTTTCGGGATATAGGAACTTTTATTTACTATCCGTTTTAAACTCACCCGGTTCATACCAGGTGAGATTTAAGCTCAATCTTGAGTAACCTCTTTGTCTCTGGCAGCTTTAAAACTCTTGATAATTTGACCTATAGATATTACTACTCTTTGGACAGTCGTGGTTTTAGTGGAAATGTATTGTCTCTAATAGTGTTAGGCTTGACAGCTTTTAATTTTGAGGACTTCTCAACTTCTAGGATTTCCTGGAACTGCCAAGGACTCTGGCCTCTTATAGACTTTAAAACTTAAACAGTTCACTATCTGGAATTTTATTTTTCAATATTTGCCATGTTGCTAAATTTCAGGCACTGAAAATTCGTGAATCATGGGGATAAATAGTTCAATCACTGGAAGTACGCTTTTCATGCCCAAAAGGTTACTCCAAAAATGGTTTACTTTAGATCGTGTAATTATTTACTGATACGTATACTAACAAAACAAACAAGTTTTGTTTACAAACTATATAATTATTTTTCTACATTCTAGAGAATATATTTCGCTAAAAGTTTCACTACAAAAATATAAAAAAATTACATATGATACCAAGTTTTTGTGACGTGACGGTTTGAGAACCCACACGAATACATCTCAATTAAGTAGAAACAGCGGTTCGGCATTTACCGAGTAGCTTTTGTCCACTCACCTCTCTTGTTCGTGCATGCTGTTGTAATAAACAGGTACGGAACTCGTCCATTATGACCTGTGAATCTTATGGTTTGTACCCATTGCTTCTATCATTTTAGTATTAGATTCTATGCATCTAAAGTTCTGTATAGCTGTATTTTGCTCGTAGTAATGTATTTAGATACTATGCTTAAATAACGAATGTAACTTTAAGTATTCACAGAGAATTAACTGCGTTGTTTGCTGATACAGTTATTGATGTTTAGATTTAAAAGGAAATGTATTGTCGAATTTTCCACTGAACTTGCTCAGTCAAATGTATAACCATGATTACAACCAATTGCAACGCAATTTAATCGATCTTTATAAAATATAATATGGATATTATTTAAGTCAATAGCAGGTGTAAATTTGTTACTGGGTTGAAGGGGACAGAGACTAAATGGCGAAAATAATCCTAGATTCTTTGTGTGGATTTATAGTTTATAACCAAAAATTGGTATTATTATTATTATATTATTATTATTATTATTATTATTATTATTATTATGTTGAACAATTAGAGGTTAGGAAAATAATATATGTATATAAAGAACAATTGTAGTTTATAAAATAACAAGTAATTGTGTTTTGGGACTGTAAGCCAAGGAAACGACGGCTTTAAAACGTGCATATTTATCTTACAACAAAGGCAAAAGAAACGTTGGAAGGTCAACTCCACGTGACATAAGCTAGGTTCACTGACAAAGTGTACCTGTCCACTTTGTTATCATATCATCAATCTTTGCCGGCACTTTTGTGTTCAACTACAACTTACCCCGAGCTTCTAAAGTCTGCATGTTCTATTTAATCCAGTCATAATAGAAAATACCTGAGCTATTAACAAACAAATTGTGTGATTCTAAGTAAATCCTTTCTCTTATAAACATTTTTTTCTATATTATTAAATTCAATATTATAAAAACCATTTCTTGATTCCCGTGCAATGATTTTAGAAATTTAAAACTATTATTTTTATACAATGTGTCCACAAAATTACTTTACCAAACTTTATTATTCTATTTTCTCAAGTACTATAAAGTACCGTTCTATAGTATAACCGTTTGTTTGTGTGTTAGGAAATTATATTTAAACTGAAAAAGTATAAGGTTTACACATTAAACAAATTTGTCTTTGATGTAGTTTAATAAAAAAATCATATCAGGTTTCCAAAAACCATTTTGAACTGCTATTTCTCCTCCTGGACTATAATGTAATTGTAGATTACAAATTGATACTTCTTCAGATAACAGCTATGATGTGAAAGATGGGGTCCAAAGCGAGTATTGAGATAAGCTCCATTTCGCATTCCGCTTAGTGCAGCGTCTGAAATCGGACACTGGTAACGATTGACTTCTGCACCATGGAGTCCACCTCTGTCTGAAGTGATAAAAATGGCTGTGACGAAGACGATCGGAAAAGCGAAATCTGCATCGTTTCGAAGACTACGGCGGGGTATGTTTGTTTACCCAGCATGTATCCATATAATCTCGAATGACAGGTATTCCCATTGTCGCATCATGCGCACAATTGTCAGGTTTCTGGTGTTATATTTCAAACGCTTCACTAAACGGAAGCTATATTGGAGATTAAAAAAATACTAGCATTGATTAAATAAAGTAAAGATGTCTTATTTTACCAGGCGAAGTTGGGCCTAAGAAGCCCTCTCTAACACAACCCGGGTACCAACGGCTGTATTAATACTTCTATGCGTTCTCTCCATCTACTTCAGCGTTTTCACTTATCTAACTCGCTCAATACCCTTGTTAAAAATGTATGCTTTAATTTTATTCTATATCAGTACCACTTTTTGTCTACAAATTCAAATCCAACTAGTTTCCATAGATACAATGGAAATTGTTGGAACCTTATTCTTTAAAATTGTAATGATCTATATTACACATTTAGCCTTTAGCGGCGTTACGGTTATTAGATTGAACTATCTTGTTCATCGACACTGTCCCTTTAAATATGCGTGTAGCGGGGCTCGACCCGGGCCCCCTGAAGGACAGGATCACTATAAATTGTTCCTGTACGAGTATGGGCCTGTCTACAAGCAGAGGCTTTAGTCACAGTAATTGATTTTTGTCTAGAGAAGAACAAACATTTTGTATCATAGACATTATAGGTATTTTTAATAAATAATCTGTGATCTAAATATAAATATAAATAGATTACCTAAGCTTGAGTTATAACTTAATAAGCTTAAAACAGTCCAAAAATATGTTGTCAAAGCAATAAGATTTAGGCACGAAACACCAACGAACGTTTTTAAACATGCTGTGAAAATAAACTGACAAATATGCAATTAATCTGTGGCCATAAGCTGGATGCACCTAAGGAGCGAATGTTATTTTTCGATCCAACGAACTAAATCTCTGTTTCTATTAGTTAGTTCGAATGAATGGCTTACATGAATTGTTTCAATAGAAATAAGCTCTTTTAAACTTAAATGTATTTTTACATTTCAAACATGTAGAAATTGTCTGAATAAGCTGATTTAGTTCCAGCAATGTTTATTTAGCTGCACACTGTGTAAAAACGAATTCCAACTGCAATATTGAACTTGAGCAACTAAATAAAATACCTATATAGAACCGTCAGCCAGTTAAAAATATCTATGCACTCCTGTTTTAATTTTTTTTCTGAAATAATGTAATGATACATGGCTCAAAACCTAGGAATGTACGAATAAGTTTCTACAAACCTGAGGTTAAACCTATACTAATACTATGTAATAAATTGCCGAGGGGGATTGCCCGAGGCTACATTAGTATAAATGAATTCTCTGCTGTAATCGGATTTCAATGTAAGCTGGTTCTCAAGTTTATTGAGAATTTAAGTTGAGTACTAATCGTTTCCAGTAAGTCTGCTCCACATTATGCTATATGCATTGTTAATATATTGTGTATGTAAGAATTAATTCAACATTAATTAATACTCATTAAGAATATGAATCGTCCAATGACATTGCGGGTATAACACCATAACAATCAATAGATTTACACGTTTCAACATTTCGTCCCTAAATGAGCTCATTAGCATTTATGGATAAACTGTAAATATTCACTTTACTGACTATTGTCTTATTAAAAATATCCTTTAATGAGCTTTATGGTAATTTAAAAACATATTTTATATTTAGCTTTTCAAAGTTTTTACAACCTATGTCACCTGTAATCTTGTGTTTTACTCATTAATCTTTTTAAACACTGTATATTGGCTCTATGTGAGTTATTTATTTCTTCTATTTATTAAACAATTGTTTTACATAGTCTTGGCCTCACCAAGTTCAACAAAACTTGTCGGTGAGGTCTACTTGAAAAAGTATATAGAATACGTTGATACAAATATTCAAATTTTAACTTTCTTTTAATTTACTAAACTATAAACTCAAATTTGACGGTTTAGGACAGGCAGTAGCTTATACATAATATATCTTGGTATGTGTGGAAAATTGATTGATCGAAACAGTACTTATCAAAAACAGATTGATCAAAAATAAAACTTAATAGTAATAGTTCAAATTGAAAGCATATTTGAGTCCCTAAATATCCCAATTCATTTTCCCCTCAGCAACGACGAATGGCAACCCTGACATCAGGAAATCTGACAACGCCGGCTACGGGAATTCTCAACTCTCCTTATCTCCAAACAAATAAACAAATAAAATCTGCCCTCAGTTAATATCCAATACGTTTATATACTAGAGTGGACAGTGCAGTACTCAATCCGCTACTCGTTTTAACATGACTGAGGAGGTACGGGAACTCCGGCGCGCGGTACTGTGTGTGTGCTCCCCTTGTAGTGTTTACGGTGTCGGTGTTTAGTGTGCGTTAGTTATAGAGTGTGTCAATGCTTGTGTGTTTAAATTATCCAATTAGGTTAAATATGTGTGTGCGCAACACCGTGTTGTGGTGCTCTCTGTGAGGTTTATAGCCACTAATCGCCATTAATAACATAGAGAGAAACAGAAACCATAAAAAAAATTCTTAAGAAACTAATAACAATATGAAAACTAGCATGTAATTCATTTATTTTTAAAGTTAGAGTATCAACGGTTCAACGATAATATAGTATAGTATAACACCAATCATAAAATATAGATAAACCACTAATTAACGATTTACAATAAATATTTAACATATAAATAACAATGTCAGAATAACTTTTACTTCTAAAACTGTGCCCTCAAAGCTTTAAATATCAGTGATTGACATTAAAATATAATTTAAATAGCCAAAAATATAATCTATAAAAGATAACGAGTAACAATAAATTATCAGAGAAAATAAAAATATTAAAATTAATATAACAATCCATTTAACGATACGCAGTGTTCAGTGTTTGTGTCACGTTGTTCAGTGCACCAGAGTGACGTCCACTGTGTATACATTCATAGTGTATATATCCAATGTGTGTCAGTGAACCATTATTTCACAGTGATCAAAAGAAAGTTGTGGGTGTTTCATCACTATTACGCTATTGTAGTTTTCTTTCTCAGGTAAATCTCAGTTTAATTACATTCTAAGTTTAGTAGCCATAGTTCAATACATTATTTGTAAGTCTTTAAGTTTAGTATGTTCTCAATTTCATCCGGCAATGATTTAAATAGCTTAGGGACTATATAATTCGGCAATCTCCACCCGTACACGGTGTTGGGAATAGGTGTGACATATTTAGTAACATTCCTTATGTTAAATTTCCTTCTATACCTTTTTTAAATTTCCATATTGCCATAATATTTTTGTTGTGATATTTAACGTGTACAAACCCTTTGGCGTTAGTTTTCCTGCATAAATGTACATATTATATTCCCTTACACCTAGGTTTGGATCAAAGCCGTTGCCAGACAGTGCCCCAAACATTTTATTTTTAGGACCAGCTATTATATTTAAATAAATGACTGCTGCTGTTCCCCATACAGATACACCATATTTTATATGTGATTCAATCAATGCTTTGTATACTACTAGTTTGGCATTCTCACTAATTTTATGTCTAATTTTATGCATCATTGCTGTGCCGGGACATAGCTTTCTGTGCAATCTACTTACATGATCACTCCACGTTAATTTACTATCTACAATCAGATCTAGATATGACGTACTCTGAACCATGGCTATATTCTCACATTCACACAAGCTCTGCTCATGCAGGCACTTACAGCTATGATATTTGATACTTATATCAATATTTATTTTCATGTTCTTGGGACATGCATGCTGCTAGTCTTTTCTTTGTTAATAATAAGTTCTTGGTCATGACTCCACTTAGTGAACTTCTTAAATTCCTCCTGTAAAATATCTTGTACTCTCTGTAAGTATTTATACTGTGTCACAAATACCACATCATCAGCGTATGCAAAAATCTCACACATTGTACTTTTATTCCATATTTTGTTTGGATAAATATGAAACAGAGCTGGTCCGACCTGGCTTCCCTGAGGCACCCCGTATTTTGTATTCTTCTCTTTACTCAGCACGCCTACTGCTTTAACGACAATTTTTTCTGTCCTTAAGATAGCTTGTGATCCATCTGAGGTAGGGACCCCTTACACCTATTTTATACAGAGAAGCAACTATATGACTGCATTATATAGTTTCGAAGGCCTTAGAAAATTCTATAAATAGGCATAAGCTATGAAGACTGTTATCCATTCCATAATTTAACACGTTTAAAAACTCCCCCAATGCTTCAAAAGTACTGCGCTTTTTCCGGAAACCAAATTACATATCACTTAGTATATTATTCTCTAATAGATATTTATTCAAGCTATCTAGGACATATTTCTCCAGTATCTTCGCTATAGAGGGCAATATAGCGATAGGTCGATAATTTCTAAACTCATTCTTAAATTTACACTTATAGATCGGTCGGATTACAGATTTTTTCAGGCAGTTTGGAAAATCACCTTGAGAAATTGAAGTGTTAATAAGCGTTGCTAAGAGTTCAGCTATTTCCCCCATTACTATTTTCAAATCTTTCATTCGTATGTACCTGGGGAATTTGTCAGGGTTCATATTTTTAATAATAATATTTTCAGGTGTAGCTTTTGCTATATAAAAATTATGTCTTAGCTCTTCGTTAGTCTCATTTCTAGTGGAAATATTTTCTACATCTACATACCTACATGAATGCTTTAGATTATCCACTCCTTCAACATAGTATTGAGCAAAACCATTTACAATCTCAATTATACTCAAAGTTTTACACATGCCTATTTCAACAGCTTTATCTACATTCCCTTTTTTTTGTTTCTGCCGAGTAAAAGGTTAATATTTTCCCATACTTTCCTTGTGTTACTTTTGTTTCTTTCAAATATATTTTTATAGTAGGCACTTTTTCTCTTTTAATCATACTGTTCAATCTATTTCTTATTCGTTTACATAAATCTCTATGTCTATGGTTTGAGGGGTCCCCTTTCCATAATCTAAATATTCGATCTCTTTCCTTTAGTAAATTTAGGAGTTCTTGATTCATTCAATGTTTAATAGTCCATTTACTACGAGCTTGACTCCGTACTCTGTCACTCCCTCTTTTTCTATCTATTGTAATCTTGCTTTCCTCATAAATCTTTGCAAATTTCTTAATAGGTTTATCAAATCCTTCATTCACAGTATTATACCCGTCCACTGTCCATTGTTCTTCATCCAGCCTTATCCTTACTTGTCTATCGTTTAGCCATATAATTTTTTTCATTCCCTGTGTCTCCCTCTCTTCCTCCAGATAGTTCTATGCTGGCCACTACCGAGTAATGACCAGAGATCTTTACTTTTACTACGCCCGTATATATTCTTTCCACGGGCCTTTCAAGCGAGTAATAAATATGATCGATGCATGATCTGACTAAACTTCCTACCCTTATTTTATTCCCTTGTATAGTCCTATATGCCTCTGTGTAGGCCTAGGTCTGCTAGTACCGCTTCATATTCTATGGTATTTAAATCATTGCTTGTCATTGTAGTATTAACATTTACATCTCCTATCAGAATCACATTTTTATGGCTTGTAATATCAGTCAGGGCCATATTAAACTCTTGTGTGGCCAGATGGAGGGAAAAACCGCTAGATGATGTGGGTGGTCTATAAACTGCGTGTAGTGCTACTCTGTAGTTATCTCTCGACACTATCAGCTCCAAATCCATTGTGATATGTTCATAAGTGCTAATGTTATCCAGTGTAATGAGTGAAAAGTTTAGAGTGTTTGCATTGGTAAACATTGCCATAATATTGATAGCATTAATACATATATAAATATTTGTATTCGATTGAAAGACGATGCATTTATATAATTATTCTTTCGAGTGAACTAAAGGGCCATTAAAAATGAACATTACAAGGAACTGATGAAAACTCACATATTATTTTTCATGCAGGAATGTGTCATAATGACATACCAAAACTTCGAAAATTCGAATTTAAGATTTCTTTACTTATTATTCTATGCTTAGCCATACAACCACATCTTAATTTATTTCATGTCTAAACACACTAGAACAAATTTAAAAATACATATTACATACTTGTCAGAATCTAAAATCACTAGTTCCATTTCGTTTAGACAGTTTAAATCCTTAACTTTTTCAGCCAATGAGACCTGAAAAAACACAATACTAATAATACTTCATTAATAAAAATTATCTGAATAAGCTGATTTACATATTCCAAGTATGTAAACTGTTAATTTTACTGTAGGGTGCTGTTGGAAAAAAAATAATTTACTTATTAATTTCCTATCGATGCGTTTAATTTTATTTTTTTAGTGCGATTTCAAACTTAGAGAGTCAAAACACATCTAAAATGTTATAAAAAGCATTAATTTTATAAGTGTTTGAAGGGAATGGCGCAAAATATAAAATAATTCAAACATTTATCTATGGAACTAAAGCTGTTGAAAAATATCATATTGACCAACATTATACTAAAGCACATTTTTTTCTAAAATGAACAAAACCAATTTGACGTTCTTGTTCTCCAGGCATCATTACTACTCTCGATTCAAGGAACTTTGAGAGTTAAAAACGATATACTTGTATAAAATATACACTACTTATGATTAAGGTTTTTTTACTTTGAGGTGAATGATAAATTTGTGGCTATTATATACGTAGAAGAGCAATCGTTACTGATATTCTGATACACAGGACCTCTGCGTTCCGTGTGTGTACATAATTTACTAGGTGCATCCAACATTAGTGGATACCAACTACCAATATATAGAACAGATTATGAGATATTCAGTGATGATGAAAGAAACAGTTTTTTTTACATATTTTAATATAACATTTTTGGAACTCTAAACTAGAAAGTAAGAAAGCCATATTATTGTGCAGAATTTAACAATTAACAATGTGAATGGAGAAAAAATGTTTTGTTACCAAATATTACATAATATCCCATTTATTAATCAATAACTAAATAATAAAAGAGTCATAAGCAATTTAGGTATACCAACTTGTAATATTACAACACACATTGCGTTGGGATACTAGTTGAAAATGTTCAGTTGAGGTAGATTATAATACAGTTTAAATCTATGGAATGAAGCTGCTTCTGGTAAAATTCAGGCTTTTGTTTTCTATTAGATGTTGTGTATGTAAGCAATAGCAGATTTCCCGGACGTTTATTGGGCATAAAGTCATTTAAGTCGGCAAGCATATTAGCCTTAATTTATCCAAATGTCTTTCATGTACGATACATAAAATTTTACTCCACATTATGATTCAAAACTTATGCCATAACTTTGAGTATGGATTGAGTTATATCCCTTACAAGATACATTTCATCGGTATCTGTATGGTATCCAAGATACAAAATAGTATCATCTATGTGTTTTTCATTTAGTCTATACACCCAATCTTCGCGGATTTTCAGAATAAATGGATTTTCAAAGCAAAAAAAACTGTTCAGGTTTAATTAGTACTAACACCATATACAGTTTAAAGTACAGGTATGCATAAAGTATACTTCAATCTATGTTGTCTGTAAAAAAAACATTCGTAAATATGTAGAGAACTTATATGTAGTGTTTGTGCGTCACATAACCTAAAAATATTTGCAATACAAAACCCTCATTCCACACGTTTTATAAGTTATTTTAATCTCTAGCAATGAGTATGGAGGTGTGAATAAACATACCGAATTTCATAAGACACATTTTTCCAATTCAGAAGTAGGTAGCTACTTCAGACAGAATATCATTACATTTTATGATTTTCACAATACATTTTACTATATACATTAGGTAGTAAAAACAAATGTTGAATGTTATAATCAGGTCAAGTACAGAGCATGAACTAATCAGAGCAGTCTTGTCAGAGTCTATATCTATCTACAGATCGGTCTCCCGGACAACGTAAAAGTCAGACTTTTCAGTAGGGACAAAATTTGCTTTGAAAAGCTAAACGTTGTTTATACTACCCAAACATTAAAACATATAACCTTTGCGTTTAAAATATTTTATGTAATACTACCACAGGGCATGACACTAAATTTAATTTTGTGTTAGTTATAAGAAATTACATCAGTTAAAAATACGCAGGAAGACGAGTCCAAAACATTAGTAGAAACATTGTAACTGCTGTTTATTGACAATTAATACAGAGTAGATCAATAATGTTATAAATCATAAACCTATACAATGACATATGCAACATCTTTGAGGGGATGCAAACTACAAAAAATGCAGATTTTAAATATTTCGCAATGCAAAACTCTAAACTCTACTTGAGTTTTAATTCCTTTGTAACGATCAGAGCACATTATTGTTTCCCCTGTTTGCTTGCGAATGTAAATAATATTGCTATAGTTATTATTAGACCCGTGATACCGATAAAGCTGCATAAATGTCCTTTCGTGGTGTTCGGAACGTCAACGGGGCTAAGACGTTTGACTTTGTGTCAGAAATAGAGATCCTGTCTGTGACCGTTTCACTTTTTATCAGCACCTTCGACCTTGTACTGTATGAACTCTCTCCCTTATTCTGTTTCATAAGATCCTCGCCCAGGCCAATAGCGTATGAGGACGGGCAGAATAAGTCTTGAAAAGCCTCTACTTTAAACAAAAGAAAGAATTTGCCTGTCTGACTTTGGTAGTTAAACAGTGGTTAGTTACCAGCACACTTTCATTTATCCTTCCATATTTCCTATTTCTACCATAATGTATAAAATATTTTATGAATAAACCTAAAACTCATATGTTCCTTTGTGTAAAACACATGCCAGTCCTCATTTCCTTCTATCTCTCCCTAAACAACAATAAAAAAATTAGTTACATGACTTATGCACTGCAAGATTGCTTAAAAATTATACTTTTAAAGAAGCACATAACTAAATTATATTGAGGTATTCGTGAAATATAACTTTGATATGAACAAGAATATCTTTATAACATATTCTACCTCAAGTAAGATGGACCAGAAGGACGCTTCAGTTTTGATGAATTGCGTCATCAGGAAGATTATAGTGTGGCCAAGGGCGTTCACCAGTCTTCATGAGATTGTCAATTGGCAGTGTGTGTTTTACACCTTGAACCCGAGTGAGATTGTTTTACATGCTGTACTTGATGTAAATTTGTAAATTTCCTAGAAATACAACTATTTGTTTTATAATATATTACGTTATGCATAGTAAAAAAGTAAAGAAGGTTGAGATGAATTTTTGTAACACAGAAGTACTAAATTAAAAGACAGATAATTTTGTAAAAAAATACAAACCATACTTACTGAATAAAAACTGGTACGTCTTTGTGGTATACTCTTTCAATGGATAAGTAGTGATGAATGACAATAGAATAACATTATTAATTTCATTGCGACTTGCTTCACTTATTCATGAGATAAAACGTTATAAAATAATATTGAAGTTATTGCTAAATAACTGTGGAAAAATCTTCTCCACTTGTAATATGATTACGTTCAAACAAAAACTTTAAAATGTCTTACCACTTCCCGCAATAATGATAAACAATAGGACACGTTTAGCTACAGCATTTCTGATTTCACGTCAACATTACTACGATTCCATCTATGTGATTTATTTACTTTTCCTTTTAAAAAACGCTGTATCCGTTTAAAGCAAGCTATGTTATTGAGATATTACTTTATGTTCCGCTGAAAGGTATGCAGTGGAATGTAATAGCAACACTTCCAATTATGTTAAAAACGCAAAATATTTCTATGTTAGCTATAAATATTCATGGGTGCAATATTAAAAGATTTTCTCAGTATAACACCAAACTAAGGGATGTTTGCTTTTATTAAAGGGCTGGATTTCTATTTATTTCACAGCATTTGCCGAAATAATATTTAATATTACAATCTACGTAACGTGTGTTAATATTTGGTGCAATTATAATGTACTAGTGAGATGACATAGTAAGCTTCTGAGGAAGATATAAAAATATAATGCACTCCTCAATAATAAAAAAAATATGTTTATGATAGTTTTATAGCACGATAGTTCATAGATGGTATATTGTCAGCTTCAAGGTTTAAAACACAATAACATATTATTTAGTAAATAAGTCTTCTGGTGTGTTTATACTCGTCATTTCTGTTTATTGGCAGATATTAGCGACTTGAGAGGCCCGTTGTAGTTCTAAATGAAGGATTAGTAGGAAAATTGGTGTCTACTTGTTCCCAACGTATCTGATATAGTCTTTTGAATAAGTCACCATTTTCACACTATTGTTATCTTCACTGCACAAGGTTCAAATATACAGGGTGGAGCGCGAAAATTTGCTTTTTTGCACTGCAGGCTGTGGCGGCACTGTAGGTCGAAGAGAGAGGAGAGTGGGCGTGGCTTATAGTGGCTGACGGGAGATTTGTATTACTCCGCGTTCCAGTTGCCATCATGCAGTGGACACGAGAGGAGAGGTCGTTTTGTATTGAAGCGTATTTTTCAAATGCCCACTCGGATCATTGCAGTGCAGCGTGCTTTTCGTTTACGATTCGCTGTTCCCCACGCGGACGTGTTCCTGGTCGGCAATCAATTGTAAATTGGGTAACTGCATTCAGAACAGCAGGGAATGTGTCATGTGTACGAAGGGGACCTCAGAGAAGGATTACAACACCGGAAAACATCGATAGAGTTAGAGCAGCAGTACTGCAATCTCCAAAACTCTGCTCGGAAGCAATCACTTGCTCTTGGCATTTCAAGACGTTCTCTCCACCGGATTCTTCATGATGAACTGAGATTTCACCCGTATAAAATGTGCGTGGTCCATCAATTGTCAGCACGGGACTATTTTGACACGGCGTACTTCTTGTGAAGACATGCTTGTAACTATACCGCATGACGCAATTGTGTTCTTTTCTGATGAGGCACATTTTCACCTCAGTGGGTGTGTCAACAAGCAAATCATGCGCTACTGGAGTGAAACAAACACCAGAGAAGTCCACCAGAGACCTCTGCATTCGGACCGCGTCACTGTGTGATGCGCCATATCACGAGTAGGCATCATTGGCCCTTACTTTTTTCAGGATAACCGTCGTGCCATAACTGTGAACTCCAAACGGTACTTCACTATGATACAGGATTTTTTTCAGCCGGCTCTTGACGCAATGCAATTAGAGGATACATGGTTCAACAGGATGGTGCCACTGCACACACAGCGAGAGTTACCATGAATTGTTTTGAGGCAAATGTTTCCTGGACAGCTTATCTCTTTGAGGGGTGATGTGAACTGGCCGGCACGCTAACCAAACAGCCCCATGCGATTTTTTCCTTTGGGGTTACCTGAACTCGAAGGTGTATATCAATCGTCCCCAACACCTTGGAAGACCTAAGGAACAATATTGAGCCTGAAATTGGCAGAATACCAATCGACATGCTTGTTAGAGTTAATGAAAACTTCAGAAAACGTATGCAGCAGTGTTTGGATGCCGAAGGTCGACATTTGACAGATACATTATTTATAACCATGTAATTTAAAAATTCCCTTACTGTTCAATATAATTAAAATAAAAAAAATATTTTTTTTGTAAGTTCATAATTTTTTTTATTTCATTTCGAAATCAGCAAATTTCCGCGCTCCACTCTGTACGTACTATTGAATATCATTATATTACTCTACGGTCTTGAAATTATGCATATAACTCCATTTTGATATAGAAACATCGAGTTCCGTGACAGTGCATATACTAGATTGTGTTGAATGTCAGCGAACCTTTTTTTAAAATTTGAGTTATATATTGCAATGACAGTAATTTTAAAATACAGAATAAATAAGTTTTTTAAGCAAACTGAGTACTGTTCAATCATATGCTATTGTAATAAGTGACACGTGTAGCTATAACCTCAGCAAAGCCTTGCAGCAAGTGTTGTTTCGCACCTTTATCTTGTACTTTATGTATTGGGAAAGTTGTTGTATACATTTGCTTCCACTATGTTGGTAACCAATGATCCTGAAGTAATTGTTATGGTGGCGTTGGTCCCTGTAACTCTAATATTTTATAAAATACTAAAATATGCATAAAATAGAATAATAGTACAAGAAAATATACAACTAAACAATTGCTTAATAGTTGACATACTTTGCAAAATAAACTCAACCACAATACTACAAATAAATGTAAAGGGATTTAGTTAAATCTGTGGTAGATGTTCAGCACTTACCAGCTCTCTGAGATCTAAGCTGTAAGGATGCCAGTAATGGTGAGAAGTGTTATGATCTGATATCTGTGATACTACCTGAGCCAAAATACAAGATCACATTTCCATTTATACGAGCTGCAGAATTCCCCCACAGCAAGGTTTACTGACTGGACTAAATCCACAAGCATTGCTGTTTACAACTAGGGTTTGTGCCGTATCATTTAAGATCGATATATTTACAACCATTTAATACTCGAATTTAAGTTTGTAAACAATATTGCCATGACTGCTTCCTTCACTAACACCTAATTACTATAGTCTCTCTACTTTCTTTAGAGTAAATAATCTGAAATTTAGCAAGCAATTAATTTAATTTAAACAAAATAAAACATGCTCCTTATAATGTTAATTGTGTGGAAGTTTATGGATCCTCAAAGTCTGAACAGCTCGATATGATTGTAGACATAATTAAATGACAGACTATGTGTTTACAGAATAAATTGTGAGAAATGCGAATTTGTTTGCCCCTATATTCCTGACTTAGTGCATTTGTGAAGTTCTCATTAACCTAGAAAACACTTCCGTACATTAATGGGGTTTAAATGTTGTAAATTTGTTAGAATGTAAAATATTATTTTAGTTTATGATTTATAAAATTACGTCTGAATCATTGATATAAATGATTATACCAACGAGTGCACTGAATTGTAGTTAACAACCAAGTGCTTATGTTTAATTTATAGAATGTAATAAACAGTAATAGATCCATAGTCTAAGGAATTTCTTTCCAGAATGATTTGGATAATAAATTGGCTCAGATACATAAGGAGAAAAGAGAAGAGTATTATAATATTTTACTGTTTTTATATAAGGTGGTAAGACGAGCAAACTTTTTATTCCAGGTTTCGTTATCGATACATGCAACAGCAATGTCGACACAGATTATAAACAGCAGATCATTCCGGAACAGGAAATATATATATATATTGGACCCAATGTTCCAATTTGTAAATAATATTTACTCTATTATATATTTTTGCTTACAAATGATGCACTCTTGGTATTGCAATGACAAATGGTTTCAGCCAATTCCTGTTTCATTTAGGACGTTTTTAGATATCGATGCTTTAGATATTTGATTTAATTTATTATTTAATAAAAATAAATCTTATAAACATTAAATTGCTAGCTGAAACCTATAGGCATAGTCTAAACATACAGTATCATTCCGAAAAGTTATATGCCAGTACAACTTAAACTGACAGTCTTGGATTAAGCTTAAATTCAACGAGTGCAAACCATAATGAGGAAATGAGCTGATTTAATTTGGTTATAGGATTCCATAAGCAATCATCTGGTATTACGTTTGTAATTAGATTAAAAATTACTGTCTGACCAATACATATATGTTTTAATAAGCAGGTGTTTAAAGCTAAACAAAAATATTTTCTTAACATTTAACCTTAGGACTTTAAGAGCCCATAAGGCAAACTCTAATACCAGTCGTATTTCAAATTCACAAAAAGACTAGTTTAACTATATCATAAGAACTTTCGATTGATACCAAATATGTAAATAAAATTAGAGATAAATACACTCACAGAAAAAAATCAAGAATTTGTTTCGAAAATATAAATATAGTTTGTTTATAACATAGCAGTAAGGTACTTAGAATAACATAATGTGTATGTTAATTGTTCAAGTAATTTTGTATTATGACTTGATTAAAGGGACATGCAGACTAAAGAGGCTCGGGGTAAGTTTTAGTTGAACACAAAAGTGCCGGCAGAGATTGATGATGTGACAAGAAAGTGGACAGGTACACTTTGTCAGTGAACATAGCTTATGTCAAAAGAGTTGACCGTCCAACGATTCTTTAGCCTTTGTTAATAATATTACATGTATGTTTTAGAATATTTTTCCCTTATTTACAGTCGAAACAAAATTTTAGTTTTATATTTTATATTATTAATACTTATATTTTTATATTATTGAATTAAAGAAATTGTTAATGAATATCAAATAACTTTCGTCTGAGAACATAATTAAAATTGACAGGAAGCATATTTTGTCTTAGTTATACGTTATACGAGTTGTTATAAGTCAACAAATTAAATATAATTATTACGTGTTTATTGAAAGGAGCGAAATACTAATTCTATAAATGTAACCAGATACTATCGTGAATTTTTAAAAAAGAATGGTATTGCAAACGCATTAATGTAGTTTCAAATAATGGATCGTTCTGTTTATTTACAGGGATAAATAATGTGGAAAATTCTCAAATATGAATGCTATGTAGGCTAAGCTACTTCAATTTATTTTAATATTCATTATTATTCTAACTGGATTAATCTGAATAATCAATAATTGGATGATAAATAACCATCAATGCTGATAAATAAATTGACCACTTTTCTTCCTATAAAATTCATTTCTTGAATTATCTGATTTGATTACTGCATTGCAGTTTTAAAGAACAGCTTTTTAATAACGCTTATTGTTGAAAACAGCTGTTTGATTGTAAAAACATCACAACCTCCTCCATTACAGTTTTTACTGATATTGAAGGTCAAGAAATGGCTTTTAATGTCAAACAAAAAGTGAAGTTTTGTGTGTGGGCTATTCCTTTTGGACATATTATAGTAGCAATTGTGTAGTAAAAATGGAAAAGGTTGTAAGTGCCAGAAACTAAAATTTTCAGTATTCAATAAAATATGTCTAAAACATTGAATATTTACTAATAAAATATTTTTTATATTTATAAAAATATAAAATCAATAGGAATAACATATAATACAATTTCTGCTATAAATATATAAGCGGAAACCAAAAAAATATGGAAAAAGATATAAGAGCAATCGGTTTTTTTGTGGAAAAGGATGTATGTGCCTTTCTTTTATTTAATAAATGATGTAAGTGAAGGGTTAGTTTAAAAAAAAAGGACGTAAGTCCAGTATTGTTTTAGAAGCGTTTTAATGTACACCATAACATCAAAATATGTTACAAGGATACATGATAATACGTACAAAAGATAAAACACTTTTAGTCATAGTCTTGACTTTCTGAAAAAAGTTACATAATATACGTAATATTATTAATATTATTTTTAATATTATTAACTCTAGGACTTTGTACATTAAAATACCTTACTTTTAACACAACTAGTAGTCCTTGTCTTCAATGTCTGCATCCACCTCCATGACACCATCAGGAACGGTGTCTGCTGCCAGAAGATCTCTATAAAACTGCTTGTCTTCTGCCTTTTCTATGTAGTCTATCATTCCTATCAGATCGTTCTTCTTTTCTTGTGAGATTTTTTATTTAAACTGGATTTTTGGCAAGTCCTTTAAGTCGGGAAGATTGCCAAGGTCGGCCTTTTTCTTTAAGACGTCAACTTTGTTCCATGTTACCATACCATCATCTTGAAGTGCCAAAACTGACGCTACCTTCACTGTGCTTGGATTCTTATGAGAAACTCGGAAGTGGGAAATTTTGCTGATAGCTAGATCTTTTGTGTTAATGAACTGATTTGCAAGACCTTTAAAATCTATAAAGTCTTCTGTCTTCATAGAAACAACTGTGAAGGGGGATTTAAATTTTGCACTTGCAACTACATCTTCCAGGTCTTTAGGAACCATTGCTTTTGCATTTTTGCAGCGTTTTTCAATAATGCCAAAGTCTCTGTCACAGTTCATATAACTGTGCCCACTTACAAGATACTTCAAGTTAATAGAGCGATAAAACCCTTTGTGAACTAGGTAAATAATTGCCATTAAGAGCATCCTGTTTTTATTTTGAGCACCACAGTTGTCGCACCATATTACAAGTCCTTCTCCGAGAAAAATGGCCTTGAACAGTAGCAACTTTAAACAGACAAGAAGCTATTTCATTGGCTCCCCGACCTCCGATGCCCTTATGCCACATACACATAAACGCTGAGTCATTATCCCCCACATGTATTCCTAGATTATAGCAAGAAAGTTGTCTGCAGTAAAACATGGTGCTATGGGTAAGCATGGGCACGAACATCACCTGTTGCAAGTCCATACATAATGTTGTAGCGGTACCAGTTTGGAAGTTGGGACAAAGTAATATCCTCTTTCATGCAGACATGGGCCTTTTCAGCTTTTCGATGGTGAATTTCTTGTTTAGTTTTAACTTCCCGTTTTGCCCTTTCATTGGTCGTTGATGAAATCTGCACTTTAAAAAGATCACATTTTTTGCAAGTATCAGCTGCAAGAGCCTTGAACTTGAGTTTTGGGAAATCTTTTTTTTTAATACTTCTGTATAAAAACTATAGTTGACTGGACTTGTAGGGTATTGGGTTTTAAATGCCATAAACATTCTGTGTTTGTTCAGGTCTGGGGACAAAAACTCATTGCTTGATACTTTTCGGCAATAATGGCTTTCGTATCTTGGGAAAGAATTTATATGACACCTAACCAGATTACGGTCATTTTCTGTATACTTCACCTTGTGTTCATTTGATCCAGGGGTTTTCCCTCTTTTGTCTTCGAAAATCAAGCATCCTGTTTTTTTTTTTTAGTTTGTAAACCAATCAACTTCCTTTCAGAAATAGCAAAAATTTCTTTAAAGTTTTTTTTGCAAATTTGTATGTTTTGCCAGAACCATCAGGAATGTTGTATGCAAACGAGCAGGTGCGTCTACTCTCACTGGGATAAATCGTAATTCCCGTGTCTTCTACGGGCAATAGGTAGCATCTGCATGTGGTTGAGTAAATATGTTCCCTGGCTTTTTTCGTCAACTTTGTAGAATTCCATAAACAATATCAGTTTTTGTTCGTTACTCAAGTTTTTGCATTGGTACTTACATGAACAGCTTCGTTCAGGAGGTGGGGGATTTTTTGCGGGGATAGTCTTTCCTTTACAAGTAACATAACTGTCTCCTTTTTCCCGAGCCCTTCGTCTTCTCTCCACTAGAACTTTCTTACGAACAGGAGGTGCTTCCATTTTTAGTAAGATAGAACACTGCACTAATAAATACTTCAACGCCTGTTACACGCAACACACTTAAATAAAATAATCACTACGTAAAACAACACAAAACGTAAAAGCGGCGAGCATGCGTAGCGTCACTGCCCGCCCGGCAACAGCAAATAACTACGGAATAGACAAGGAACATACATCATGGCGGGTGGACTTACATCGTTCTCCACTTCAATCCCGCACGGCTCTTACACGGTGCTGACATCTTCCGACTGCTCTACAAACTAGGGGCAATTTTTCTGGCACTTACTACCATTGTCTATCTTATTACGCTTGGCTTTTACTTCGCTTTTCACCGAAAAAGTCATTTTTTTTATTTTTGGCACTTACAAACCTTTTCCATTTTTACTACACAATTAGACAATTTCAAGTTGCCTACCTATAATTTGAACCACCTAGCAATGCAACAAATAACTAAGTTGAAAAACCGTATCGTACAAAAGTACTTTAGAAGATCAAATAAGGGAAGAGAAGTACTAGTATGCTCATCAATGCTCCGCTCTCCAGGTAAACCGAAATCACTAAGGAAAGTTGAATTTAAAACAACTATTCAAAGCCTTCAGTACCGAGAATAATTAAGAAACAAAATTAAATTTTACAAAAGTCACATAGTCTATAATCTTCTTGAAGACGATCCAGACAGGAAAGTAGAATTTTGTTCTCGTATCGTTGGGTTTCATGAGCTATATCCTAATTGGTATAGTCAATTGTAATTGTAATTATTAAAACAATGGTAAACCACCAATTCTTGAACAGAATATACTCGGATCAAAAGGAATTACTGTTTGGGCACCTGTCAGTTTATAATGGGGGCTATCTTACGACATTTCAGCAAGTAAAATTACTGGGAATAGGTAGAAAAGGTTTTAAATGAACAAGTCTTACCTCATGTTAGGGTTTCAGAAATGGACCAGATTGCTTGTTTTAAAAATATAGTTTTACAAAATACCATTATTTTGTTTCAAAAATTGCTAAAGAGCTAAAATTTTCACAGTATATTTTTAAAACCTATTCAATGAATTGTAGTTTAAATGAGTGTAAAAATGTTCGGTGAATAAATATGCAAGTAATATACAATATAACGTTTAATCCTATTCGTGGGACACCTGGTATAATCTATATGTTTTTTATATCTATATTTTATCAGTGTCATATAAAAAGTTATAATATAATAATATAAGACTATGTATATATTATAGTATAATATTGTGTTATTATAACTGTTTATATTATTATTTATTTAATGTTGTATTATGTATATTTATTGTTCTGTTGTTATCAATGATATATGGAATATAATATATTTGTATTTGAAAAAAAGTTTAATATCTATTGTTATATTTATACCAAACTATCACATGTTTGTATTACTCTTTACTGCATTAATAAAAAAACTATATTAATTATAAATCGTATAATTGTACCTAATGTATATATTCTGCCGGTGGCAATACAGAAATTGAGAGTAGACTATATATATATATATTCATATTATCCTGTCAAAGATAAGAGGAGAAATATTATTTTAATATATCTAGATATTCTTTCTAGAGGCAGGTAGCTTCTACTGACCAACACCCTCAATGATACCTACAACTTCGAAAAGTTAATGATATCTCACGAAATTCTGGATCATTGAACTCAAGATGTCGAGAGTATTTACGTGCAAACAGTCTTATGGGCCAAATTATTCTAGATATTTACGAAGGATTGTGATTAACCAAAAAGTTAATACGGCTAATATTGATCTCGGTTATAAACTATACATCCCTACTAAGTACCTATGAGTTATTGTTTAGAATACTGTTTTATACATGCAGGATATGTCACCTTCAACTAAACATAAAGTGTGACATACAAAAAAATATATCATTTATGTATAAAATATTCATTAGGAGTGTTTTAGCTCCATTTTACATAGAAGTAATCCATTCCACTATAGCTATGTTATGTGTAGAATATTCATGCCAAATTTAGGAAATGTACTTTAAACTTGTAGTTGTAATCGTGGAAACATGGTGAAAAGTTTTTGCACGAACTCAGTGGCATAAGTAAATTAGTAATCTTTTCAATAATCGTTATTTCTAACACTGAGAGGCAGTATTAATTCTTGGTAAACAATTAAAATTAAATTCACTAATAAAAAAACGTTAGCTAGATTTATTATAACGAAAGAGATGAATATATGCAACATGTTTGATAGATCCGAATTAATAATGAAAGGAGAGAAGTCATTATACACACAGATCACAATGGACTAGTTCTGTAGCCGTCTATTACAACAACATGCACGAACAAGAGAGGTGAGCGTACATAATCCTCTCGTAAATGGCGTATCGCTGTTTCGACTTAATTGGGATGTATTAGTATTTGGTTCCCAAACCGTCACAATACAACAACGTAGTATCCTGAATTTCTGTGTATTTATCAATATTTATCTAGTTGAATCTTTAGTTAAATCGATTTTCTAGTTAACCTAGTTAATATAACAAAATTGTTTAATTTTTTTTAATAAAATTGCTCTACACAAAAATGACATGATATAAGGTAACCTGTGTTTGGATGTCGACGATTGAGAATAATAAGTGTATCCCCAGTGCGTAAACGTTTAATTCTAGGATAATATTGATTTCTAGAGAGTTTTCGCTATGTGATGAATATTGAACAGAAAATCCCAGATGGCAGAAACTCGTTAAGATGAAGACTCTTGTGAGAGCCACATTACCTGTGAAGACCTACGTGAGATTAATTACTACGGACTAAGAAAAACTCGAAACCGATAGATCGAGTAGAATACTTTCAATCGTCCGAGAGCTTCAAGAGAACAATATCTTCGAGATACTGGAGGTGCCGACAAGATTGTGGTACTCGGAGAGGCCAACAAATATGTATCAATGGATATTAAATCTCTTCTTAAAACATTTTTATTCCTTTTTCAATAATAATAATAATATTCTTTATTGCATGAAAACAATTACAATATTGCATGGCATGCGTTAACGTAACTATATAAACTAGATAAGTACATCAGATAAATGATATTGGTTAAGGTAAATACATACAATGCAATACGATTCTTGTATGTATCAGAACCGGGGATTTCGTGGTTGTTAATTTCAAAATTTCATCCCAGCGGCCCATCATGAACTCATCAGTTGAGTAAAATGCCTTTGACATAAGAAAATGTTTCAGTCGAGTTTTTTAATTTTTTTTGTTTCATTGAGTTGTTTGATGCCTTCAGGGAGCCTATTAATTAGTCCGACTCCAACTTGAGATGGTAAGTGTTCGAAAGCTGCCGTTCTGTTGCTGTTCGACTCGAAAGTTATTCCTGCCTCTAGTCCCATATTGGTGGACATCCCTACCCCGCACCAACTCGCATTTAAGTCGGCAGCACAAGGCCACCTCGAGAATATAGAGACAGGGAAGGGTCAGCAATCCAAGCTCCCTAAAGGCATATTTGCACGACTCTCTGGGGTTTAATTTTGAAAGAAGTCTTACGGCTTTCCTTTGAGATCTGAAAACTCTTTCAAATCTGTATTTGGAACAGCTTCCTCACAATCTCAAGCCATATGTCAAATGTGGATGTATCAAACCGAAATAGGCCAATTTTAATACATCCAACGAACAAAATTCAGCAAGATTGCGCAGGACATAAATTCCCGAAGCAACCTTAGAGCAAACGTTTTCAATGTGATCGTCCCCATGTCAGCCCCCGATCAAGGTACATTCCAAGGAACTTAATGGAGTCTGTTTCTTCCAGAAAGAAATCGTCCACTATCACCGCGGGTCGAAGCTCTTGCTCTTGTTGAACTTGTTTGAACTGTTTGTTTTCAGATTGATTCTGGAGAAATATTCGATGCATGAATTCAATTCAATCAATGACTCCATTTCAAGTTCGATTTTTGATTTTGATCTGATGCAGAGAGTCGTGTCGTCAGCATATTGAATCAATTTTCCATTCTGGATTGCAGAATTCAATCTGTTGACGTAAATTAGAAAAAGGACTGGCCCTAATATTGATCCCTGTGGGACACTGTAGGGCATTTTAACTTTGCCTGACAAGACACTCGCAATCTGGACGCACTGCTCTCTATCTTTTAAATAAGACGAGATCCAATCGTGCGGCAGTCCCCGAATACCACTTGACCACAACTGGTGCAACAGTGTTGCATGATGCACACAGTCAAAAGCTTTAGAGACGTCGAGGAATATGCTTAGCACGTGCTCTCGCCTCTCTAAGCCCTCGACAATATTGTAAATGTGATTCGTTACAGCATCGATTGTCGACTTGTTTTTCCTGAACCCAAATTGTTCGGGACATAGAACCTCGTAACGATCTAGAAATTGTTCAAATTGGTTTGAGAAAAGCTTTTTCAAAAAATTTTGCTGAAAACTGGGAGTATAGAAATTGGACGATAGTTGCTTGGAATGCAAGCATCGTCCTTTTGAAAATTGGTATAGCTTTGGCAATCTTCAATGCCGACGGGAATACGCCTTGAGCAAATGAAAGATTGATCAGTCGGGTGATTGGAGTCAAGAGGTATTTGAAGCAACCCCTGAGCAACCACACAGACATTCCATTGGTGTCACTGGATTTTTTCAGTCTCAAATCCCGCACGATACGGGCCACCTCCACCTCACTCACAGGAAAAAGAACCATAGACGAGATCGGTCTCGTCAATGGATCATCGCGAGGGCTATCCGAAAATGAGTCGTCTGGTTCAGCCACAGTTGAAAAACATTTGTTAAATTCACTTGCCACTTCAAACGGATCATAAATTATTTTATTGGTTGTTTTAAGTGTCGGAGTTGAAAATTTCGAAAAACTTTGTTGTTTTGTGCTGTTTTTTAATAATGTTCCAAGCGCTTTTTTTTTAAATTGTCTGATTGACTCAGTTTGGTTTCGACATATCGTGCCTTGGCCATCCTTATTTCTTTTCGATAATTTTGCTTGAAATTTCGAAAAAAAGTTTGAATTGTTCGTTTTCGGTCCCTACATATATCGAACGGTAAAAGCTTGGGCCTTTCTCTTGATTTGAGAATATCCTGAGTAATCCAGGTATCTCTTCTCCTTTGAAAACGCTCTTTGAAATTTTTGAATGGGCAAGTGACATTTAAATGAAAAATTACTCGCTTTAAAAATGCATTGAAGGCTTCCTCCACTTGATATAAAGAATCCAGGAATGACCACGACTCCTTCCTGAGACAATTGTTGAAAAGATCAACGTTTGCAGACTTTAAATCTCGTTTTTATTTTCACGGAGGAAGGTTCAAATTTTCGTTTGGAGTGGGTAATTATGGTTTCCTGGGCGAAGTGATCCGAGATGGCCGCGTTCAGAACAGATGCCGAAACGTCTGGGATGTTTGTAATGACGTTGTCGATGGCCGTACTCGACCGCGGGCAGAAACTCGTGTTGAGTTCACGGACCATGTTAAACCGAAAGAAGATAAGATATCGCGAAGCCGCTGGGCCAGGGGGTTAGCGCAGTCCAGAACGACGATGTTGAAGTCACCTATGATGATGAACTTCAATAATTTAGAATGAAAGAAATTTAGGAGTGTTTCAAAGTTGTCAAAAAATGTGGTGCTGCACCCATTTGGAGATCTATATAAGCCAATTACTGTGATTTTTCCAATGGATTTTTGATCAAGTTTTACCTCAGCCACTTCAAAGTTTAGATCACTACTATAATCCACTTTTAATGGCTGGTAACTTAGGCGATAATTTGACAAAGATTGCCACGCCACCCCCTTTGTAGTTAGTTTCGGTTATAAACGCTAGCCAATTCGTAGTTATTGATTCTGAACATCGCAACAGTATCAGCCGTAAAGCCATGCTCAGAAACAACAAATATATCAGGATGCAGCTCTTCTGCCATGCCATGAGCATCAGCTCGTCGACTTTATTTGTGGCAGACTGTGCGTTCTGGTGCACAATAGAAAATGCTTGAATTGAATTTTGAATTTTGTTAATTTAATTTGGGTTTTCTTCAGACTTTTTGATTACGTAATTCCCCGATTCTGATTAATTTTTATGTCCAGATTCACACAATTGAAAGGCGGACAGTTTTTTTGCTGATTTCTTGGCATTAATAAAGGGTAGTGAATCAGGTCTTTTTACCGATGATCCCGCTTTTTACTGCTTCTGCGAATGAGTCACAAGGAAGCACGTGGGCATGAGCAGCGACTGGCAGTTCCAAGGTGGTTGGCAGTGGGGTAGTGGAAAGACCTCTGTGGCCGTGTCGGTAGTGGCTTGGCAGCGGTGACAGGGGTCCGGGACGAAGTTCGAGGATTGGAGCAATTCAACTTCTGCACACAATCAATCAGCAGGTCCGCCAGAAGGTGCTTGCTGCTCTGTTTTCAAGTGCATCCCATGAGACGTGAAGGCACTTCTGCTGATTTGGTTCAAGTCCAACACAACACCACCGCCCCACGGTAATGTTGCGCCATAGTTCCCCTCAATATATGCGTTTAATAGTTCGACCTCTTGATTAATTTGATGACACGGTGGTAAGTCGTGTCTGTGAGGCAGGGTGGAAACGACAACGCTGGAGGTCAGTAAGCCTAGTCACAATGCGCTGTTTCAAGGTGTCGGTAGACATTGCATTGCTGACCGGAGGCGACATCATTGGTCCCGGTCCCGGCGACGATAACACAACAGCCACCAGGTGGAGGCACATCGGACGTCGCATCCAGCAGTTTCGCTCCAGGGTTACAGAAGCCATCCACCCTCGTCCTCCGGGCCACCCTCCGCCGCACATGGCCAACCAAACCACGGACGTGGCTGTCTTCTTCAATAAAGATTGAAGAAAGAGGCAGATTGGTTTTATGTTTGTTCTTATTTTTCTTCTTCTCGTTCTTCCGATCTTCTTTGGGAGTTCTGTGAATTGCAGGGGATTTCGATAGAGGTGATGCATGCCGTAGGCTTGAAAGAACTTGATATTTATTATCAGTTTTAGTCGGAAGATGTCTTCTTTTGTCGCTCACCACTGACCACTCAGAAGGCTGTTCACGCGTACATCCGCTACTCCCCTTCCCCCTCAAGCTATTCAGCTCTGCCTCCAGAACCTCAATTGTAGTCTTGAGGCTAGCCACGAGGTCCCTAGCATCCGCACAATGCCGATACCTGCAGCCAGTAGGCAGCTCACACTGCAATAGCGCAGTCTGCCACGGAAGCGCGAGGTGGTTGGTCGCACTGCACGGCGCAGTCAGCCACGGAAGCGCACACGGGCGACTCAACCAACGATGTGGCCGCCACGAACACTTGGTTGGTATAGTACAGAAGACGAGTGTCCGACTCAATAGAGTGGTCAAGGACGTGCTTGTATTGTTCTTCAAGCTGCAGCAAACGATGTTTTAAGTTGTGTTGATTTTCAGCAACCAGGTCGGCCACCTCCATTGCCGACAAACACCGCGCAGAGCCAGTAGAGGCAACCGGGGTCACGGCATCCTGTGTAAAATGTTATTGGCGTAGTAATATATAAATGTTATTTATTTCTGTCTTCATTAGCAGTTTTGAATCAAAATTTTCCTACTGTCATGGTGAATGAAGTTCTCCTGGAAAATTTAGAATTCCACATAATTTCCTGGAGATAAACTAGATCACTATTTGATCTGGGAACGACCTTATGTAATTTGGCAAACTTTTATTATTTAAAAAATCTTGAGAATTAGCATAATAATTTGGCTTTCTATACCCCCATTTGGCTTATGGGGCAGCTGTGGTAAAAAAACATTTTGAAAGAGTAATATAGGCTACATAAAAGAGCTGTTCGAATCGTCACAAATTGAAACCTAGAGAGTCATGTAAAATTGCCCTTTTTTGAATTCAGGAAACTAGGATTCTTCTACTTTAACCCTGCCTCTATCTCTCGAGGTGATCCTGTATAGATTGAGAGATGTTTTGATTCAAGGGAGAGATTTTCACCGTTTAGGGACTAGAGGGAGGGACAATCCGGAGAATTTGACAACCTCAAACGCCTATTGGTGTATCAAGCGTATTACTCGGTTGGTGAGTTTGTGTTAAGTCGCTGGGAAAATTAATACAAGGTGGGTCAAGCATAACCTCCTTTTTTTAATTCGCGCTTTCGTAGTTTGATGTCATAGGAGAGCACTGGCTGTCACGTTTGAGAGGCGGGGCTTATAAAGTTTTGGCCTGGCACAGTTTCAGTCACCATCATGCTTTGGAACACAAAGGAGCGTGCGTTTGCCGTGGAGGCCTACTTTTCGAGTAGTTGTTTCAGTATTCTCAACTCAAGCGCGCCTTTCGGAATCGCTTTAAATGTAGCCCCGATGGCCCATTCCGGACCGGAAATCAATTGGTTTGTGGTTCACTGACTAACGTTTAGGACAAACTTAAAATGCGACAAACCGAAGAACTGGAGTCCTTACGTGCTATTACGTCTACGGCTATTAGATCACCTGAGAGCATTGAGGCAGTGGGAAGCTTCAATGCCTTGCATTTAAAACGGCGTTCAGCGCGCGCAACATAAGTCCGCCCTTGGGACTTTCCAATCGTTCTGTGAGGGAGAATTCCCCATGAAGACCTACATTTCCATGCATACAAATATGTCGATTGTGCAGGAAATGTCAGAACATGACTACAGCAATTGGAGTAGTCCGTGTGAGGTTTTTCTTGATGTCCGTTCCTGAGGAGCTATTGTGTTTTTTTAGTGACGAAGACCATTTTCATTTTGTGGATCCGTGAATAAACAAAACATGCGCTGCTGGGCTGATAAACAATCCTCGAGAATTGCATGAAAGACCTTTGCATTCACCTAAAGTGACATTGTGGTGTGCAAATTCCTTATGTGCAATTATTGGTCCTTGGTTCTATTGAGGAAAATGAAGTCGCAGTGACAGTGAATTTTGGGCCGGATGTAAAGATGTTAGAGGAATTTTTTCCTCCCATGTCTAGATGAGTTGGATTTGGTGCCAGCAAGATGGTGCAACGGCATATACCGCAAGAGCATCCGATGGCTGTTTTGAGGGAACACCACTTCCCAGAACGCCTTATTTCAATCAGGGGCGATTTGCGATGGCCAGCTCGATCTTCCGATTGGGTCTCCTTGTGATTTGTTTTTCAATGGAGTTTTTTTGAAATTACGTGTTTATGTGAACCGTCCAAGGACCCTTCAAGATTTAGAGAGCAACATTCAGGAAGAAATTGCCAATCTAACGCACGCAATTCTTGAAAGCTTAACGACAAACACCAGAAATCGGTATACTCAATGTATCCCGAATGGGGGAACGTCACGTGACGTCAGGTAGGTACCTGATTTACTCTACAAAACTACATAAAACAAAACGTTATGTATGTACCTACATTATAAAATCCAAATAAACATTTTTTAATCTCATACAATGCGTTTTAATTAAGTTTTTGGAAAAATTGTAATTATTTTGCCTTACTTGCCTTGTTTTATATAATTATGAAAAACTAATTGTCACAAAACTTTAGTTCTGATGTCAAGAATGGAAGATTAGGAAGAGAGAAACAGTTAACTTGATTTAGTCTGAGTGAAACTTTTTCTATAATAATTTTTTTTATATATATACTGACAGTTTGTTGACGTTTGGATTGCAGTGTATTAATTGTTTTTATACAATAAATATTATTATTACTATTAATAATCCACTTACAATGACATCCACAGGTCAGGAGCCTGAATACTTTCGGAGAGCAGGAATCTAAATTCATAGAAATGGGACACTTATCTGAACGACGTAAAACTCTGTTATGCTAAGAACCATCCCAGAAGATGAAATATTCTAAATAAATGAGCTACAATTTGTTATACCCTCCAAATGGTTCTATTTTGGAATCTCTTATAGCTATATTCCAGAGGCACAAACCATGCTGGACATTATACTTGAAGGTATGTCTAGATTATAAGTAAGTCTTGGAGGCAAGATATTTAAATCCCAATAATTTATAGAGTCTAGTTGTTTTCCCACAATTTTGAACCGAAGAAAATGAAATTGCTGGAAATTTCCATTGACATTCCCAGGTAAACTCTTTCACACTTCTTCCCCGTTTCTCCGATTTCGTCTAGAGGTAAAAAGAACCGTAAATGTCCAGTGATTTGAAATGTACTAAATGGTACCCAAAAGCCTCTTCCTGATCTAGATGCCAAGATCTCTATTATATCGATAAGATTCCTAGTTACAAAACGAAACGCTAACGTTCAACTACCAACGGCTTCTACAGACCTAGACATTTTCAGAAGACGTTAGAACCCATATTTTACAAGATGCCAAAACCAAAAGCAAGAACTTAGACAGTGTAACTTCTCGATTTCATTTAAAACAGCGAAACCAAAATGATCTATATATATATATATTATATATATATATTATATATATATTCCATATGCAATGGTCCAATAAACTTCCATAAATTAGTAAAACTGAAAGACCACAGGCTGCAGTGGCAATATCCTAGAAGACCCCTTAAGAAAAAACGTTCATGAAAAACTAAAAACTCTAAACGGAAGTAACTAAAATAGCCCAAAGTCTTATAAGAAACATTTCAAAATTGTTGGTAATTTATATCTTAAAACAAGCTAAAGTGACATTTTTTAATATAACCTTATGGTAATGCTTGTCTATGAAACATTATATAAATGGTTCTCTGTCAGACATGACTTCCTCTTAATGTCTGGAATCTGATGTCATAACATAGTTAGCTCCTGGAATGTGGAATAATATTGTTACGATGAACCTGATTAATTGTACACCTGCTGAGGCAATTGCAATACATATTTACCTAATTTATACTATAATTTTGTAGACCAGGTTTCTGAAATTGAAACAATGTATAATGTTAATTTTTGAGCTTCTTCGTTGTCGACATTTTTTTGGATCTCTTTAGAAATGTAAATTCCAGGATTCCGGGAGTCAACTTTTTGACAACGTAATATTTCAGACGCTGCACTAAGAAGAGGGAGAACTGGAGCAATTCAAACATTCACTGCTAATAAAGAGAAACCTAAACCTAAAGGAAGAGATATTTCGCTTCAATAAGGAAAGAAAATTAAATTTGGGTATCGTTTCTGACCAGCGAAAGAAATAGTTTTTCTAATATAAAATTACTGACTGGAAGATCAGTTTTAATGTAATTTACTTCTAAACCAATGGCGTTCCTGCCTAATAGCATTACTTTCCAAGTTAGAAGTAAGTTTTTTCACTCCGTAAAGTTGTTGAAACAAAAGTAACGTCTTTATAAACTCGTAATAACTAAAACTTTAAGAGGTAATTGCCAGAGAGTCAATTCTGCTAACTGTACCTAGGTAAGGGTTTCTTTATTTCGTCCATAATAATTTATTGTTGACCTACAGATCATTAATGATTGTTAAAAGTATCTCAATGTTAGACGATTTTTAATAACAAAATTAAAGGTAAAAAGGTGAAAAAGAGTTTAGTTAGAAAAGAAGATAATTATCTTAACTATAGCGTTTTCCTAAGATAAAAGTATTAAAGGACAACGATAAAATATATTGAATTGCCTGTTCATCATTCAGTTTAAGTTGATATCCTACCCGGAATACCCTCTTTCCAGTTTAAAAGCTATTTTTTTTGGCTCAACAGTAATTTTATGTGCAACATTTATATAACTTCGAAGACATTAAAATATATATAGTTTTTAGAATAATATTATGTTAAAGTAAATTTGACACCATAAAGGTAATTAAATTTTTAATTAAACTGATTGAATATCCTACCTATAACATCAGATGCAACAAGTCGTCTCCAATGTTTTCACGAGCATTCCTACTACATTATATTCCTATTAGATGACATTATCCAATGCTCTCTACGATCATCTGATTCCAGAGCACCTCATATATTGGTCTCATAGAGTTATTGTACTCAATATATAATACCTGTTTTGTTGCACATTTCAACACTAACTATTTATCAAAGTGGTTTTTATTAACTATATTTTTACGATGCTCGGTTTTATTTTAAAATTATAAAACCTTTTTAGTATGGGTATGGTGTAAAAATCGAAACTGCGTAAACTGATTATCTGGTTACCAAAATTTTAAAATCACTTATATTATTAAATCAGAATTCAGTATCCATATTTTTATTGCTTTTAAAACAATTTTAAATTGAGATTGCAAACGTCTACACTTAATGCTAGAAAGGTAGCAGTTTACTACTTTAAGATTCATTTATTGTACGCATACACAAATTATATTAAATTCTCTTTCTCATTCAGACATGGCTTCAGTATCGGTACTTAGTTACGAAAATTGGTGGTCCCAGCGACGTAACATGAACTCATCTACAGAATAAAGTACTTCAGACACTATAAGGTCCTTTTCAAATCCACATTTACATATTGTTGGGTTGCTAATTAATTGTATGGTCTCATGTAGATTATTAATTAATTTTCTCAGGGAGATTATTAATTTTAATGGAGATGAAATTTTTAATACTTCCCACATTTAATTTATTTAAAAAAGCGCTTTCGCCGGTTAAGGCATCATCAGTTTTAGATGCATTAACCAGCGAAAGCGCTTTTTTACATAAATTAAATCTCGAAGTATGAAAAAATGTCTTTTCCATTAAAAACCTACTCACCTCCATCAAGAATATAAAGCAGAAAAAATATTAATTAATTTAAACACTAACTTATGAAGGAAGTTGTTCTAATGCCAGTGTTCTATAATGTTTGCATCATGTAGCTGTCCCAAACTCTAGTATCATGCCTGAACTACATGCCTAACTCACATCGGAATCGGCAATACACAGCTTACATCAAAGATATAGAGGTAGGGTAAAGTCATAAAACCATGCTTCCTTAAAGCATCGTGGTACGACTCTCTTGGTTTTCAATTTGCACATGATTTCTAATGAATTTCTTCTAATGCCTGAAAACTCTGTTAAATCTGATCCTGGCACATTCACCCCCTAAGTCTTATGGCGCAGGTCAAATATATTGATATAAAAGGCCAAAGTAAGGCCATCCTTAGAACGTCAAGAGAGCAAACCTGTAATTTAATTCCTCACCGCGAACACGCGCCTGAAGCAACCCTTGCAACTACATGCTCAACAACGATCAATATATTGTAAATGTATACGTACTAATAAACTCTTCCATGTCAAACTCATTTGCGAGTATAACTGAATTGTATTTATGACTGTAATGTATCGGGTTAGGAAAGCATTTTTTTTTTAATTCAGGTCTTTGTTAATAAATGTACTGCTCACTCACTGTACGTCTTAATTAGGTTTGAACGCCATAACTTAAATATGCTGAGTACTTTGTGCCTATCTAGTCCCTCATCAGTTGAAATTTCCTCGTACATCGTAAAAAAACATTTTAAACAGATGATAATATTTATGGCAATAGATAAGCAAATGACAATAAACATTTCCTGTACACTCGAGCACAAATTAACTTTTTTGGCTGCTTATTATTGCTAATTATATATTATACTCTAAGAGTGTTTTCACACTTTGTTTTAAAATTTTACATTGGCTTAAAACTTTGTTATAATAAAGTTATAAATATATCTGTACTACAAAATATTGATTATAAGGTCATAACTACAAGTGTATAGCTGACTAATATTTAATCGTACGATAGAAAATTACGTTGATGATGCAGATTCAGTGTGATTGTGTTTACAAAATCAACTCTGATGGTTTTGCATCTGTAAAACCGTAAGTGGTATCAGCAAAGCCCTCCTCACGTGTATCTGCGTTATATAATACGTATTTAGAACAGCGTAAAATACAATGGTACCATGTTATACACTTTTAAATGTTCTGTTACAGGACCTACGCAATGGTTCTATATGTAAAATAAAAAGTTTATGATATATCAGTTTGTGGTAGCCAAGGTAATATAAAACTACAATATGAATATTGAATAGTATTACCAGACCTCCCACAAAACTAGTGATAATACGGTAAAAAATCAGCACTGACAACGTCTTTTCATCTATGTTTAGGGATTTCAGCAGCAACTTCAACCAATAGAGATACTCAGTAAAATAGCAACTAAAGATTAAATTGGTGTGTTACTAAGTAGTTTGCTATCAGACTCATTTTAAATGTTTTAATTAGAAATTCCCATAAAATTGTAGTTAGATATCAGCTCATATTGCATCAGCACAAATACATTACGACAAATGAAAGATAATTTGCAAATAGTTCAGCAGTCTTCGTGTTTTATACTAACAGGCCCAATTACTTAGAGACAATAAACGATTGTACTCTATTCCCATTCTATTTATAATGATTATGTATTTGTGTTAAGAAATAAGAATAATTGTTGGGACAGGTATGTTTTGGTATAAAAGGTTTCATATTTAGCTTTAGTATAAAGCCACGTCTTGGTTATTAGGGTCAATTCAGAATTTCAAAAATAATTTATATTGGAACGTAAACATCTTTTACTAAACATAATAATAAAAAACTATCAGAATAGAACACACAAAGTTACTTTTATACATTATACATTACTACACACACATTCCTAGTCATTCGTATATTTGCCATTATAATTATTTTTTTATCCATCATCGATTTTGAATCTGTATGTGATTACAACAGTAACCAACATTATAAGCTAATTATACAGACAAATAATGGATGTGACTGTATTGTGTGTCCTATCAAAGGCAATTGATCGTAAATGTTTGTTCTAAAGTTCAAAGGTACGAGGATAGAATATTTGAGGCGTAAGCTAAAAAATGACAGTTGAAATGAAAAGTTTAATAATACGTCAAAATATCGCCTAGAGCGTTTCACTTTCTGTCCTGGTTTAATACCTTACAGGTTAACCTACACTGGGTACAGCCGATATATCAATTAAATATGGGGGCCACCATTTTTGATATCCTTTAGCAGCTTATCATTAACCGCAAACGTCTAGATAATTAAATGCAAGGATGTATCGATAGGTTTAGTCTACTGATAAGCATGACTGATGGAGGTTGTGTGACTTCCTCAGTGTTATTAGCAATTGTTTTGCCTGACATATTCCAAGGAAACAAACGTTAAAATGTCAAAATGGGTTGCGATTATTCCGAAGATGAGAGTTAATTTGTATTGTATAAAACACACAGTTTTTGAAAACTTGACCGAAAAAAATTCACATGGTATTTTATTGCTTCACACATTGAATAATAATAAAGAAATATGTATTGGTTGATACAGCAATTGTCAGATGTTTGTGCAAACTAAGTGAAATAGTTTCTTCAAAGAGGTATATAATAAAAGAAAACCGCAAAGATCCCTTTAGTCTCTATTTTATCTAGTTGGCTGATATTATGTGTCTATTATGCTAATATAATTTTACCAATTTGATCTGTAAAGAAGGTTTTATTGTCCCCTCACTCCTAGTGGCTACAGATCGAACAAATGTGATGCTTCGTTCCGTGACGCGAGACTGAGACTTTTCCTCCGTGCAAAACCATAGCCCTCCAAGAGGAATAGTCACTTCGAAAACCCGTGTTATATGGACCGTGATGATTAATGTGGAAACTATCATAGAATCCTCCGAAATAAAATAAATGTAAAAGTAACAGTGCATTAAGCAACACCTGAAAATAATTTATAAATGAGTATGGATTTTTACTGGTCTGTTTCTTCTAAAGGCCACCCTTAACCAATCACGAAGTGGTGCGTTGTGAGCAGTTTGTCAACTCCGAACTTTAATGTCTACTAGACAATGGAGACGAATGTGTTTCTGAAACAAGACAAAATATACAACGAGCATAGCCCACAGCATTCGGATCAATATTATGTGGCATAAAAACAGGTCCCCGTAGGGTTTGTCTGTAACCCTGGGAACTTTCACATAATGTAACATGATGTACAGAGACGTGGCAGAGAACATGTTTAATTTGTAATCAGGCAATGACAAAAAAACCAGGAAAATTTGTAAACTTAGAAAAACTGAATTTAAAAATATTATGACAAATAATGATTTACAAACACAACAGTGAAAACTTTGCAATCAAAACAAACAATCTATAGCAGTTTATGCAGGACAGCTACAACAATAAAGATTTAGAGACTGCAACAACTAATAATCGCTTAGTAAAGTTTATTAACCGTTTCATCATCGCACACTTAAGTTTTTTCTATGGTTAAAAAAAAGATAAACATAGTAACACAATTATTTACTCACTCCCGATCGGCATCTAAACAGGTGAAAAACAATATAAAAGGTTCTTTTGATTTCAATAAGTAGAAATTATTTGAACGTACTCTGCATGGTCCTTTGATTCGGTCCAGAATGTTTTCAAAAAAAGCATTCAAAATCGAGAGAAATTTGCATTTCCATTCGCCCATCTAACAATGTATATGTGGAAAACCCAGATTATAGTAAAGAGGAAATAAATAAGAAATAGTCGTGAACGATTATTTTTGCTACTATTGTAAAATTAAACTTAATTTTGTCAAAGATTTTTGTCATACCAATCTCCATCTAGCCAGTAACAGAAACACAGCCGTTAGAAATAAAATGGTTTTTATTTGATCAAAGTAGTTCATTTTTAAGCTTAACGTATGCAATTTATCTTTCTTGATCGGGGTAAACAATATAAATAATTATATCATAAAAAAATATCAATGAGTCAAGAGAGATCAGAATGAGTAATTCAAGTTAGATATGCTGTTGTTCTGTTTCTATTTATGAGTGTTTGTTTGTGCGGTTTTAAGAGTATATTTTGTTTATTGTATGCATGTGTTAATTATAAACTATTATATGTATACTTTATGTGTTTTTGTAATAGAGTCAGTAATAAATAACAGGAAATCGTGTTTATATTCAACAGCTATCATTGGCACGGGTCAAGGTCCATCTTGTAATCGTAATATCGTACAGCGTCATTAAATCAACAACAAGGAAGCTTATCTACAAAACATTAAATATAGGCCAACATTAGAAATCGTTTTTTTTAAAGGTTGTAGAACTTGAAGCCTGGATTAAATCGAATTTGAGAAATCAGAAGTGAGTCCCACAAAATAATGATAATAAGGGAAGAAATTGTTTCGGTTTTTAAAAGAGATTTAATTTACTGAATTATTACACAAAAGGTTTTTAAGGAAATTCAATTAACTAATATAAGTTGACGTGTCTAGAAACATTGTAAATTTTTTGGAGGCGTGGTGAATACAACATTAAAGCTAGGAATAGTTGAGAAATAGCTATTACAGCAAAAACAGCAAACTGTGGGTGAAGGTATTAAGCAGCAGAGACTCTCAACTGTCGTAGCGGACATTAACTCTGCTAATAACTGTCCTGGAAATTGAGACTGTGGTCTGAGGTTGAAAAGAATTATGTTTGTGTTTCCCTCGGGTGGTCTGCTGTGCTCGAATTTTTCAAGCTTGAAGAGATGTGAAAATTATTTATATTGTGGATACTGTGCATTATATTGTATGCCATAAATAAATGCAAGCCAGATTTTAACCACATGGTGTAAAACGTTTGTCGTACGGCTCGATATGGCGTTGGATTCGCAAGAGGCCCAGAGTGAAGAGGCCTTTTTTTTTTTTTTTTTTCTTTTTTTTTTTTTTTTTTTTTTTTTTTTTTTTTTTTTTTTTTTTTTTTTTTTTTTTTTTTTTTTTTTTTTTTTTTTTTTTTTTTTTTTTTTTCTTTCTCTAACTCTGAATTTTACAATGGAACAGGGAGAGCAGGATGTAAATGTAGATATGCCAATCTCTCAGTGAATCTCCTCCATCTCTGTGGTCCCGATAAGAATAGACTTTCTTCTAAAAAGCGATACTACTTCTTTCAAGCATGAGATGGATGCCAGCGCTGGGAAAAATATATCTCCCAGTAAGGGAAAGAGGACAGCATGTACAGTATTATCTCTGGATGTATAGGAATTTTAAATAAGCCTATAATAGCATTAACCCATGAATCAGGTAATAAGTTATACGTATTTATTATGTCATTTAATTGTTGTTGTTTATGCATTGGTTATTTTTCGCTTGTATAAATTATATAGGTGTAAAACATATTTACTGAGACCTTGTTTCTTTTATGTAACTTCTTTATGGTTACTTATGTATTTTTGGTTTGCTCATTCGCCTTAATTATGTGGGTTAATTATAATAACAGTTTTCTAGTGCAATAAATGTGAATGTATTATTATCATGTTTATATAACCAAAGTTTTTTAGGGGTTTAAGTTTTAAAAAAAACGTTGTGAGTTTGTGGCTATAAAAATAATTTTTGAAATCAAGAAAGATTTAATTTTATATTATGTTTACAACTAACGTGCCTGACAGCGAGTACATGGTTCTTTATTGTACAGTGTTTTGCAAATATTCAAATTTAAGTATTAAAGATTTTTTCCACCTTAGGTAACTTTTAACTTTTAAACCAAATAGCAAGACCTAACCATAAATTAGAACCAGGTTGTAAAATTAGCAGTCCTAAACATTGAGTTTTTCTTGAAACATACTTAGATTGACAAAAAATTGTTTTTTAAATATTACAATTGAACAGACTACTAGAATTACTATCGACTAGCAATTAATAGTTTTGGAATATGAAGAAGAAGGAGGATTTGTGGCTGACCCCAACTATCAATGGAAGATAAGCCGATCAATCGTTTTCAACCGTTAATATTAACTTTTTTAACGTTGGCTTTGATTAGACTTTGGTAGAAAGCTTAGGTAAACAACTATGTACAAATTAGTCCTCAACCTTCTAATAATAAATATTAGAGTTCGCGGTGAGTTGTATTAATATAAAACGAATATGTAAGAGGATTAAGATTGGGTAAAATTGAGACCTTTAAATTTTGTCTTGATCCAGATAAAACAATAACTTATATTTATTAGTGAGTTATATATTGTTATCCCAAATGAATATTGTATGAATATATAAACATGAATAAAATACAATTCCTAATGAATACAAAAATATTGCGTAGTAATAAAAAATTTAGTATATATGGTCATTTAAAAATTAATATATATTGTTTGAATGGATGACATAGGTAAAACAAATCCTCAAATGTTCTATTGGAGTGGTAATACACAAAGTATTAGCAGAAAACATATTCCCACCCCCCCCCCCCCCCACCCCCCCCCCCCCCCACCCCCCCCCCCCCCCACCCCCCCCCCCCCCCACCCCCCCCCCCCCCCACCCCCCCCCCCCCCCAAACGGTTGTGCTAGAACCCAATACCTTTGAAACGAGACTAGCATCGTCTATTAATACTATCAATGACTTAAATTAATTTTATAAAGCATAATATTTGTAATGTACTGTGTTATGTATAATCAAGCTATACCCGATAATTTCAACACGAAATCATAACTAAGACATGTACAAAATAATTAAATACCTACAGGAATACATTTTAATAATAAAAATTAATCTGTTGAATATAATTCGTCCCATCCACTTATTACGTTAGGCTCGACGTGAAAGTTGAGGAGTTACTTTATTGCCTCAAAGCGTTCCTGATTACCGTTTCATCGTCATGATGAGGTCGGAGAGAGACGAAGACTGGAAAAACATTGACAACAATCGCGAAATCCCAAAGACCGAAGCGGCCTTTTACCACAGTAGACCTTGCGCCCTTTGCGGGACAGGGCTCTGATTGGTCGAGAGGGGTCACGTGATCCAAGATGGCGGCTAAGCTCCGCCCCCTGCGGGAGAAATTCCCCACATGTGCGGGAGAAATTCCCTCATGTGCGGAGAAATTCCCTCCTCACACTCTTATCCTAGTGTTTTGGGGTGATTTTGGGTGTCAAAATTGTTGTTTTTTCGGTAAAATCGGTGATTTTGGGTGTCAAAATCGGTGTTTTTTTTCGGTTAAAATCGGTGATTTGTTGGGTCCGGTGAGGGAGAAACGAGGGAACGGAGGGAATTCCAACATGGCTGCGCCCATGTATCACGTGATCAAAAAAAAAAAAACCATTATGGCCGCGCCCACGTAAACATAACCTCACTTTCTTAGATGGCGGTGCCCGTGGCGCGCGCTGGCGGGAAAAATTCCCTAGGGTTCCCCTCACACTACAAAATAATTATTTATATATAATAATAATATAGATAAAAATTAAAGTAAGACGTTATCTGAGTTGTGGTTGCGGAACAGTCAGAAAAGGTTACGCACCTACTCCAAGAGAACATTGAGAGGAGATGTACAGAATTTGTGGACTCTCTTATACTGGAAACGGCTCGTTATGGTGAGTTCCTAAAACTCTTTTTCCAGATAAGAGGATGGAGTGGCTAATTCATGGACTAAAAAGCTTGTGTACTCTGCTGTTGCTGAAAAGACAGAAGTTTTCGTGATTGGACAAGGAGGAAGCCTCTAGCACCCTCTCCAGCTTTGACCTTAAAAGCCCTCCGACCTGGATAACATTGGATCACCGATTTCTTCAACGAGTCTCAATGTGAAGTATTTCTGTGGGTGATCCACCCTTTGTTTAATCATATGCAGCTCCGAAACATGCTTGACCCTTGGTAGAGAACAAAGCTGAACCACATACCAAAGCCGTCGAAGAGTCTAACGCTGCCAGAGATTTAACGTCCGATTTATCTTGTACCAACCCTCTCAAAGTTCTGGAGAAACCTTTGCTAGATAGATTCCCGGAGGGTTTTCCATTTTTAACCTCCGGAAAATCATTACGGTTTTCGAAAAGCCATTCACCACCCTTAAACTGACTCAGCTTATGAACAACATGGAAATGGGGTCTTGTTACCACGTTAGTTACATACGTGAGCAAGGCCTACGAGCACGTTTGGTCCGAGGGCCGTCTATTTAAGCTCGCACATAGTTCTCTTTCTTGGCGTATATTCCAACCGCTAGCGTAATATCTTTAAGACCGTCGTTCTGCTGTGTGAGTGGGACCGACCATCGCAAATCTTTGACCAGCCTCTGCCTCATATTCTACGACGATGAGTTGTTATACATACGGTAAGACGCAATACTCATCAGTCTTTCATAAAGTAAGTAACAACTCAAATTCCTGGAGCTATTGATCAAAAAGTAGAGAATAAAGTTTAACATTGCCAAATGATAAGTTATATGCTTCTCTTAGGAAGAAGTGGTTATCAGGCCTCCGTGAGAACATCACCTTTCAGGGCAATAGACTACGATGGAACACTAAAACCAAATACTATGGAATAGTGTTACTCCGCACTCTCTACCACGACCTCGAGAAAGCCACCTCAAGTTCAAGTTCAAGTTTCAAGTTCAAAAACGTTTATTTTCTTGTAATATAGAAAGACATACATATTCCATGAGTTCTGTTGAACTCGCGCGGAATAATTTTTTATACTAAAACATACTTAAGAAACAATCAGTTGGCCAATGTGATTTATGCTATGTAGCTATTCTTCTATACAACTAACATTATTCACAAATGTTTCTTAATTTTATCTTTTTAAAATTGTAATGAGCAATTACCTCCAACGTTCCCTCTTCGCTGCTAAAGCCCACCTCTCAAATTTCATAGAAGACTAAGCTAGTGCTGTCTGGGCCATTACTCGTACATTCCCTTACCTACAATTGGGCTGTATGGAAATCTAAAACATCTGCTTCATCCAGAAAAGGCCTAGAAGCCTTTAAAACTCCATACTACGTTTCCTGCCATGGTACGATAGTAACACAGTAATTCTTCGTACTAAAAATCTAACATCAATCCACAACTACACCAAGGACCAAGCTCATCATCTGCTCTACTCAGCGGCTGAACATATATAATGGTATGAATATATAAATATCTATATATATATACATATATATATAGTCTGTTTAAAAATGGCATAGCCTTAATTTAATTTTCAATAAACTATGAATCACAAAAAGTAAACTTTGCTCCGCCGGGACTTTTTGGTGATTCAATGTTTATTGAAAATTATAATAATATATATCCATATATAATATACACACTCACACATGTATGTATGCATGTATGTATATAAGCTAATAATTTAGTTGTTTTGCATTTTTGTGTGTGTGTGTAAACGTGTAGTAATGAACTCATGAATCATCTGCCATTTATATACGAAATGTTAATTCAAAATACACTTTGTGTTGCCAGAAAACATAAAACGATAAATCTAAGCAATTAAAGTACCGAAACATAACAGTTTTACACTAAAAGTTAAATGTCGTATTTATGTACAAACACGAACCCCATCAGACAACACTCAAGAAAATTTGTTTAAACAAAGTTATTTTAACCTTCAACCTAGAACCTTGAAATAACCTTAAACAAAGAAGTTATTTTAATTAATTATTGTTTTAATTATAATTCAAGTCCGTACAATTTTATGAGTAAATATTTCACACAAATGTGGTTAACTGAAGAGAACCAAATGTAGTACAGCAGAATAATTCTTTCGACTTGAGCTAAAGCAAGTGGAGGAGTAAAGTTGAGTTTCATTGAATTGTATAATACTCGTAGTAAAAAAAGATTTGACTATTAAATGGATGACAATAACCTACCATTGGTCACAATACATACTGGCTATTTGGTTGAATGTGTTTTAGCGAGTATTTACATATCCTGCACGTCAGTCCTGTATGTGCGAATCATTCGAATTTTTCTTTTGACTTCGTCAATTGGTGCAAGTTCTGGAATTGGAAATTTTATTTTATTGATTATTAGACTAAACCTTTTACATCGATGGCATTTATTTCTATGTTCTAAGGTGTGAGTGTTTAAATAATAAATGTAAATTCAATAAATACTAACGTTATTTTAAACAGGGTATAAGATCTGTACACACTTAAAAACAATATTTTCCACTGATGTTTAGGAAAATTGAATGAAATGTTATACTTAGTAATTGCAAAATTTCTACAAGTATAAAGATAAAATTAATATTAATTAATTAATTAATATTTAGGACTTCCATTAATCAAATAAATGTCAGCTAAAAGGTAATGCTATTAACATTATACAAGATTAAATTTGTTGGATTGATAAAGAGTTTTGTTACAAATTTCGTTCGTGCAGTTGGATAAATATAAAAGTTTTTTTCATTGTGTAAATACTTAAAACACTCAAAAATTTACTAAACATTCTTCTTATTATCCTTGAAAGCAGGTTTTGTCTAATTGTTTCTTAGTTTTATAATTGCGGCTCTTTAAAAACCCAAATAAACGAACGGTTGCATTGCAGAATGGAAATAAAAAGAACAAAGTTAAACAAAGTTATTTTAAACCTTCAACCTAGAACATTTAAACAAAGAAGTTATTTTAATTAATTATTGTTTTAATTATTACCCTAATAATGATTTCAAGAAAATGAACGAAATGAATGGTGTAATTACAATAAATTAAACTATACCTTAGAAACAAATTTTTATTGCAAACTGAATAATATATATATATATATATGTATATATATATTATTATTATTTATTTAGCTATATATACATATAAATATATAAATACATTAAATTTGTATAAATGGCAGTAGCCGAAATTTAATTTTTTCAGTAAACATTGAATCACAAAAAGTACATGCTCTGGCCGTGACTCGTATGTATATAGCTTGTTTGTAGTTAATTGCCATTACAACTCATCTCGATCAACATTTTTCAACTTTACACCGTAATATTAATTCTAAAATTAAAAGTTACCTAGATACTAATAAAAAAACTGGTAGAGATGATCCATACTCCTAAAATGGAAAGAAAAAATACAAAATATTGTTTATAAAACTCAAAATCGAAAGGGGTTAAAATATTTCCACAACAGTTACTGTCCCAAATGGTGTAACAGAGACAGTTCACTTATTTACTTGATAACGTTGGTTTCCGTGGAGACAGTCTCAATTTTTTAACGTGAAATCCCAATGGGTAGAGTACTTTTATTTGATGAACTCCAGATTTTAAAAATGTTTATATTAATGGCAGTCTTAAAAAAAATTGAGAGCTACGAGTATATTCCTTATTAGGCCTAGTAGCAAAATCACAGCTTCTTGTTTATTTTCAAATTGTCAATATATCCACTAGCAATCATTCAGATACTAGTTATTATCTTATTTATGGGTGCTCTTGCTGATAATCAACCATATACAACACAAACCACATTTAAATTAATTCAAATTAGTTTTAATTTCAAAATTTTGGCCGATAAGTCCTCTTTGTGTACGTACATTTCATTGATTCATTCTTAATAATCATGTTATTACTGTAAACATAAAATAAAATACGTATGAATAATTAATACTGGTAATCAGAACATATACTGTAGTAATAATTGTGACCAGGTCTTTAGAGTAAAGATATTCAACAATTTTTAATTTTAGCTTCTGGTTGATAATGCTATTCATGATTGAGCTCACGGCTCGAGATGTGGGAAATTCTAATCCATAAAATTAGGTTATTTATGTTTTTCTAGCTTGAACTTCACCCCAGGACTTCATTTCTGTTGGTTTTTAAAATCGACATGCCACTTTATTCTGTGCAAACCAATGGGTGTCCGGAAGCGGCACATTACTAACCACAAAATTTAAAGTGAAAAGAACTGCTTGATAGGTTTAGTTTTACTGCACATAAATGTTGGAGTGCGTGGGCTCCCTTTATGTTAAAGTCATTTAAAGAGTCAACATTAGGTATTCAATATAATTGTGTATACAACGGTCTCCCGGACCCCCTTTCAGCAGAAGATGGTGGAATAAAGTTTTTTTCATCCTGATCTACCTAAATATCCTTTTATGAGTAAGTGTAATGGGGGTACAATTCAATTTTCAACAATAATCGTGGTTAAAACATATTACTGCATTTTAAAATTGAATGACTGACATACTCTTATTTGTTATTTCAGTTTTATAAAATATAAAAATATATGTGCTTTAAAATCAGAATTTTGAGTAATTTTCCTATCAAGGGAAAAATTTTGACACAGAGGAAGTACAAAAATGTTAAATTTAGCACCAGTTAAACTTAATGACAATTGACTCCAGAAAACTTAAGTCATGTTCATCTGAAGAGATCCAAGTATTCAGAGAAGATCAAAATAACTTCTTTATATATCTTCAACATCAGAATCACATAGTGTAATCAAGGTGAAGAGATGTTCTCATTGCCTCATCAGGTGCTCAATTGAGTGCACTGCGATGTTTTAGACACGATCTCTAAGCAGGAAGGTAAACTGGAGTTAAACTCAACATTCACATTCATCAAACGTTCCCATACCTTTGCGTTATGTGTTGATTAAGTATATATATATATATATATATATATTATATAGGGTCAGATTTGTATTGTTCATCTTCCACATCTATGGTAGTGACACTAAATTTGGCCGAACTAAATTTGATGAAATTCTCGATGCTATACCTAGTGTGTAGCTATAATATGTTATGAAATAATTAGTAACTGTAGTTTTCTTTAAGAATATAATTTAAGACGTATATTACAATTATCGGTATTCTTCCGTAAATTATTCATAAACCATTTGTGTATTACATATGAATGGTATCGTTTCAGTACAACCAAAGACGGAAATTTGATTTACAGAGATGGAGGAAACATGTATTTATAACAAATAATATTTTGTAACATTTCAACAAACTTATTTACATCAACTTCTGTTGTACTTGGTGGTACAAGACATTTTGAAATTTCTGTCAACTCAACCACGGAACCCTATAAGTATATGAGTGTACAATACACCTCTGAAGAAAACAACCTCTAGTAGTCCTTTGATTAATTTACTTTTGTTAGGAGCACCCATTTATTGCTCCACCAAAACTTTACGAATTGTAGCTTCTAGCACTATTTTATGGATTAATCCGAAATTTTAGAGCTATTGAATTCAATCCCAAGGAAACTTGGAAAATAGGAATATCAGCATCTGGTCATCCAAGATCCATCATTTTGTAGCATCAGGCCTATATCAAATTTTTGTCCAGAGACTATCATCCTCTATGAGTTCCTGGAATCTGGGAACCTTCTCCTCTGAGACTTTCCAGAGACCCTAGAAACCCAAGAGTTTAAGAATGCTCAAATCCTTGCTATAAAATAATAGTTCTGAATAATACAATATGTTATGTTTTGTAGGTAAATAATAACCAAGCAAACACTAGATACAAGTAGCGTTGAATGTCAGCTGTATACTGATTTGCCGCATTATGACTCAGTCAACTTTCGTTTGTTGCTTGTCTTTGTTACTTACTTACAAGGACAATGAATTTTATTTACCAAATAGTGTTAATTGAATTCATTCAAAAAGATGAAGATAAATAAATAAATTACAACGAAGCGAATTTTATCAATAAGTAGCAACACTGTTCGTAGACTGTTAAAAATATGAGGACGCGAGTGATGATTTTTTAATGATTAATAAAGCAAAAATGTACAAAACTACCAAAAGAACCAATGTTTTCAATTTACAATGTGAGGAATTTGTTTCCATATTATTGCTTTTGATAGGACTAAATAAATGTTTAACTGTCGACTAGCATAAGAGAGGTTAAAATATGTGCACATTTCACTTGTTTGAATTATAAAAATCATGAAATATTGAAAATCTACATTTTTTATAAACGAGTACAAAAAAGTTTATCTTTCACAATAGTTCATTGAATTTTGGAAGTTATACACAGTGATTATTACACCACCGGTTACTGTGTGAGGAATTTTACCTATGCATTTATTAGTGCATAATGAAAAAGAACATAATTCAACTTAAGTTAATATTTATTCCTAATATATAACTTTTTAAGCATGGACAATAAAATAGGTTTATAATTTGTTCAAAGTTCATTCAATAAATTTATCGTTGGCTGACCATTAACGAAGACTTTCATTCGAGGGTCTTGAAAAAGTCATATATTTCTACTGTCCTCAAGATATCTAGAGAACGAACTAACCTCTAGACTTAAAATTTGTAAGAAGCTTAATTTCTATAAAATTAATATAGATTTTGATGATTATTCGTGTAACTCAGCAGTATTTGGCTAAGTGTTAGCCAAAATGTTTATATTGGTCTTATGGGTAATCATGGTGACAGTTAAAATATTATAGGATAAATTTGTAAAAAAAACAGAGGACAGTCATATGAAATGTTAACATGTGACATAGTAACATATGGTTAATGCAATGAAATATAGACTCGTAAATTTGCATGCAACCTCAGCGAAGTCTATTGCGCGACACATTACGTTATCAAGGCCGAGACTGAGGTCAGCAGTGTATGTCAACAACAATTATGGTTTATACTATCAGCTTAACCTGAAAAGTGGTTAGGTTTTTAGGTTAGGTAGTTAGGTTAGGTAGTCCTTATACGTAGGTTCTTTATTGTAAGTCCTAAAAATGTATTAATAAGGACAACATGAAAATTAGTAATTTCATAATTAATTTTTGTAAACTAAAAGTTGTTGGCTATTTGTTTTCAATTTTCCCGAAAATTATAACGTAAACGCTTGTTTGTAAATAAATGCATTTAATTAAACAATTTCTTTTTTCATTAGTTACAGACCAAAACATTGTCCAAGATTGTAAAATATGTTTTATACGAACATGTAAATTAAATACAAGGCGCACCACGTATATAAAGCATTAGAAATAAAGTACAATACACATTTTTTATATAACTGTATAATTATTGTCGATTTATTGATGTAAACTATAACTAAAAATTCTTCCACACAACGGCCATAAAAAAGCGTAACAAGCACTGATGTGTTACTGGCCGGCTTGTCATTACTTGTGCATAATGTAACATGATTGTGCACTTCGACATCTGTTACAGTAGATGGAACTAACGTTAATTTTTTATCGCTTCGCTTTTAGTCACAGGTGCAAACATTCACATTAATCGTTACTTGTAAAAATTTTAATAGCTTTCCAGAGATAAAGTTTTTAGCTTTAAGGTAATATGAAATGTATTACCTCCGTTGGAGAGCAGACAACATTAACCTGTCAGTCCATGAAAGTTACTTTGTATATAATGTATATCTGTATTAAATATGTATTTTATAAACTAGGCTATTTTTTTACTATATCACATGTTTATAATCTTAGTTTTATGCTGTCATGGTCACCTGTGAGACCAATGCAAAAGTTTGGTAACCTTCAGCAACGACCCATGGACCGACATGCACCATTATCGAATTCTATGTTGCCTATATAGAAATGAAGCTTCATGAAATACTTCAATTTTATAGGTAAGTTCGTTCTCGAGATATCATGTGTATAAATAGACAAGCAGTATCCTTTACTAACGGTTGGCCAATTATTGGTCAGTTATAGCCTATTGTTTTAGAATAAAGGTGGTTTATGACAGCATAAACCATATTAAACGGTTCATTTTGAGTGCCCCGATGTAAACATCTTTTTTAAGCTGTGAATTAGAGCCTTGAGGTCCATAAGAAGTCTTAGAAGCGCATGATATATTTTGTTATTATCACTCGTTTTATTACATTTACCACAGAGTCTATGTGGCTTAATCTATTATGCAGGCTTTAGATTAAATTTCATAACTATTGTGCTACTCAACCACAATGTTTGATTCTATTGTTGGTAAGATCTTAAAATATAGAACTTATGAGATTCCACTAAACCATTATAATTACTTTTATTCATTGTAATTTCCCTTCAGAAGGAAAAGTTTGACTTGAAACTGTTAATCATGCAGATACTCAAACCGTCAACTAATCATCTGTCCTTGTGTCTTTCCCTAAGTTTGCTGTTATAATATTTAGATTATATAGGACTAGCTGTTACCCGCGGCATCGCACACAATCTTAGAACCAAAATCCTTATATTACTTAGTAAAAGCAATTATGATGTAATATGATGGGAGTCCTATAATAATTTTAAAACGTAAGTAGGCATACATCAAGTTTGTTGTAAATAGTATCAGAGTTTAACTTAATTATTATATCATGATTGGCACGTGTAGGAGCATTCCTGGTTCTAATTAATTATATACATAACGTTACAGCTGAATCTGCCTTGTCATACCGATCAAGAAAACACAAATCTCAGATCACTCAGGTCTTGGAATCTTACTTCGGTCAAAAAGCGTATATTTCCAGTCCTTGCATATATTTCAGGTCTAAGATATTTCCAGTGCTATAGTAGAGTTTGCCTTGTTGCTCTGACGAAGAAGAAATATATATATATATATATATATATATATATATATATATATATATATATATATATATACTTACGTAGGATCGAGATGCCTACTTCGGTTAAATAGTGCCTACTTAAGACCATTTTAAATTCACTTACCTACTATGTCACAGTTTAGCTTGCCATATTGCCTCGATCAAATTTTATATACGTTTGACTATCTAGTTCTCGGAAATCTACTTTGGTCAAAATCGTGTTGACATAGTTGAGTTTTGTCCTGATGAAGAAAATAGACTCATAAGTAGGACTGAAAATCCTATTACGACCTTGGGGAGAGTCCTACCTACTTACTATGTACTTTCGGTATAAGATGGAAATTCTTATTCAGGTTTTGCAACTTTCCAATATAATCGTTATTAAAGTTTTGCGTTACACTTGTTTTTTGGACTGTAGCCAGGGAAAGAATGAATCGTTGAGGCATGTTAGTATTCAATTCTCTGTTTTTCCATTAGCCATCGTTAAAATGTTATATCATAATGTCAATGAAGCCCGCCAGTTTAAAGTAACTTATGTGAAAACATTCATAACTTTGTTCATTAAGGTTAGTTTTATAACAGTTATTAATGCATTAGATGATTTCAATTCGTCACTGGCGCAATCTGTAGTAAAATTTACATATTAATGTTTTATTTACTATCTGCATTACACTACCGATCAATCACTGTACTTATTATTGATAAAAGCCAAATGTAAACAGATGTTTCAGAAAGTTTGTCGAACTATAGCTGTTAAAAGCTGTTAAAATACGTTTCGTTCTTATCATAACATTCGAATGTAAACATACTAATTTTTCAATTTGAATTCGACTTTATTAGGTGAAATGAATGTGTTATGGGTGGTAAAAAACACTTTAAATGTTAATTCAGACGAAAAGCTATACCTGTTCCAAATTTCAGCACAATCCATAAAGCAGTTTCAGCGTGATTCGTGGACAATCCTCCAAACATTCAAACTTTCGCATTTATAATATTAGTGGGATGCGTATATATAAGAGCTAAAGATAGCTGAATGCATCACATGTTCAGAACAGCCGACCAGCTGTCAGACAGGAAAATACCATCCAAACCCTGATCTGGCTATAGGCTATATAATCCATCTCATGAAATATGCTTAAGCAACATTCCATTTCCTACGGGGCTACCAACACCAACCTACTGCCGTGTTTCAGGCATCATCCATAAACTCGTATGTCACTATAACCCATAGATTTATTCATTATACAAAACTAATTAGTGACCAGAATTGCCTTCATGTTCTGCAGATTGATTAACGTTTATGTCTGTTTATACTTACACGAGGCTAACTCAAACACAAACTCTGACTGTGCACACTAAGGGTTGTTCAGTATAGGATGAGATGAGAGGAGGGTAATGGTCAACCAGAAGATAGATATCCTCTGGCCCCTTCCTACCCTGCAATCAGTTCCAAATATTTACTCCAAACTTTGCATTTCAAATGTTCACATCAAAGCGGAACGCACACTTTGATCTACCAAGCTTATTGAACATTAAACTTAAGTGTTATTACAAATACCTTAAACGTATCTTACCTTAAACTTGCGTCACTATATTTCTGAGTAATTGGATGAGCGTTATTGAAGTTTTTGATAATTCGGTACTTTGGGATTATACCGACCACACCAGTATGAAGAACACAAAAATATAAATTTATAGAAACAAACATGATACAACGAAAAAACAACTCTTTAATTACAAACTTACAACTATTATCAATTGTTAATGGGGTCAGATTCCGTTATATGCCCCCAACGCTTAAACTTTTTCAATTAATTTAGAACGTTATAAAACGATGTAGTTGAGTAGCAGAACTAACATTCCATCAATCATCAAGCATTTCCAGGTATTGTGATCGGTATTGTTGACGCTGTTATCTTATCTTTCTCGAGAATCCCGATTACGGCAGGCCGCGCGGCATCACATCATTATTTAAGTTTTTTGCACGGTACATAATTGCCTTTCGATTACAATTCAATTTATATTTCTGATCAGCCCCTCTAGAATTTGATATTTTACTGATAGGTACTATCTCGAGGGATGTTTTTCTTTCGTTTTCCTTCGGTGCCGTCCCGCGCTGATGGCCGGAGGCATTCGCATTTTGGGTGGCGGAGTGTGATCAAGAATAAAAACAAGTTTTGTGTGTTTTTTTCAATAAAGAGTTTAGTTTTTGTTTGGTAATGTTTGTTTTTGTTGAATTTTTGTGTTTGGAGAAATGTAGGGGTTAAAACACGGAAGTACAACAAAGCGACGCACCAGCTGAACGGGCGGCGAGACTCTGCAATCACGTTATCTACTAGACCGCTCGACTTTGACCTCTGTCTGAGGAGGGGAGGGGTTTGCGATAGGACAATTCCTGTTTTATATTGACGAAATATTGTTCTACGCTAATCTAGTAATCAGTATAAGCAAAATGTCAAATAACAATTCATGTCTGGGTGTGGTCGGTATAATCCCAAAGTACCGATAATTCGTAAGCCTGGAAAATTTAATTTCTGTCTGGTAATCTGGCTGGCTGTCTATTCAGATGATATCTCTCAAAAATGAACTGACACATAAACTTGAAATTATACTTAAAGTAAGAGAAATTTTATATGAAAAACAATGAGTTACATGATGGTGCATGCCATTCCATTTAGTTTGGCTGGCACTGAAAGACTTGAAAACTTGCACTGAACCGTATTCCTACCTTGTAAATCATAGTGAACAATAATTTGATACATAAACGTAATATTTAAACATACATAGAACACTTAGTGTTTCATTTAAGATTGATTAAATAAAATGTGAAAAACAATGAAATACACATTTGTTCTAATGTTTTAAATTTAAGTTGTATTTTTACACCTAAGAATAAGAGAAAGATTCTAAATCTTTTATATGATTTGTATGATGTATAAAATGTAACAACATATAATAAAATAATTATAGTGTATCCTATTAAAATGAATGCAACATTTTCTTTGTAACACGCAGTTTGCAGAAACGTAATACAATATTTATTGCGTATTTTGTGTCTTGCCAAGTTTAAAATCAACGAATTTTTGGGTTTAAAAATTTCTAGAAAAACGTTTTAAGGTGTAAATTTGTGTGTAAATTATTTGAATTAAAATAAGATTAGCATGAAGTAGATCATATGAACGCTGTAAACTAAATTATGGGCGATTCTGGGGACTGTCTAACTGTTATAATAAGAGAACTGAGCCGTGAATCTTCAGACAAAATTATGGTGGACAAATGATACGTAGATTATGATGGAACTACAATGTATCATTCTTTCCATTTAAAATGTGAGTAAATTTTTTAAATATTTTTATATTATAACGGAATTTCAGAGCAGTTTTAAGACAACAGCGCTTCGAGCGGCCGGAGAGGAAAGTGTTAAGTAAACTATGCTTGTTGGGCTAATGAAGCTGCTTATGTTTTGTTCTTATTTTAGAAAAACTGCAGCGTTAGGGAAAAAATCCATTTCTGCTATAAAGCATCAGTTTATGAATACAATACGATACCTTCCAAAAATTCAAATATTTAATTATTGTGTCTATAGACTTTTGATACATTAATACTTTTTTGAGTTTCTTGTAAGTAGTAAATAAACTTGAATACACGAGTATTCTGTTCTATTTAATTTTGGCTCTATAAATACGCCTGTCTCTTGTTATTTTTATAACTATAAAAAGGTAAATAATATAATTATTGACTATAAAAAGCAAACAGGCATACATAAATGATAATCTTAAACACACGTTATAAAATTCATTTTATTAATCCGCTACACACACACACACACACACACACACACACACACACACACACACACACACACACACACACACACACACACACACACACACACACAAATATATATATATATATATATATCAATCATATTTGAATTATATTTAAATCAGTAATGTTGGGCAGTTGTCTCCATCAATTCCAAGAAGACGGCTGAGTATAAAATAAGCGTTTTACATTACGTATGACTCCTAGAAATGAATCGTTTCTTAGTTATTAATTTAGGTATCAGAAAAGACAATAAGAATTAAAAATTATACGAAGGGAAGGGAACGTCTTTTTTACTAAATGTTTTCGGGAAATCACTTTTCAAATAAAAAATATTAACCTTTTAAATTGTGTTTCATTAAATTAAACCTATTAAACACTTACTTTCAGCTTTTCTCATATGACAATATCGTAAAGTGCTCCAAATTATTTTTATAGTTTGTTCCGTCACTAGGAATATATCTAAAAGGTGTCTGAGTAAAATTATTTAAATATATTTTTCGATCATTAAATTATTATGTAGTCATAAGCGCAATCGTGGAAACAAGTACAATTACCGCGTGTTCTATTCAGAATAACTGCCTGTATTAGAAGCATCTGTATTTTTGACTGATTATAATATTGCTGGACTTTAAACCTTCTTATTGCCATACATTTTACCCTATTATATTTACTAGTTTCTCCGCTGTGCTTTTGGATCGTCACTAAAACGTCGCGATGCAATTAACTGTGTACCTGATGAGACATCACATCTTCATCTGGATGACGCAGGATAGCTGCTGGGAAACCAGCCAGCCTGGTGTGGTGGTTGAAGCCTAGGTGTCTTTGCTGTTGAAACGTTGCTAAGAGTTTGTTTTGAACATCTTTGGTCACCGATTTTTGTATCTCTTTAGACGTGGATTCCAAATTATAGGAGTTGACCCTTTGACAGTGTCAGATTGTAGACGCAGCACTAACCGGAGATTGAAATGGAGCTAAATAAAAACTCGAATTGAGTTAACCCTTTCCACCATTGCAACGTTATGTGTATATTATTCATGTAAAAAATATAGTTTCAGTAATTTTATATTGTTGCTACTTAAAATCACCTTATAATAATATATTTTTACTCCAATTTCATAATATATTTTGTATTGAAACGCATATGACAAGATCTGCCAAATACAAAATACTCAATTGTATGACAAAGGTCAGGTCTCTGCAGTGTAGTGAAACACGCTCCCTAAGTTTACCTTTCGGCGAGCAAATAATTTTCTTAAATCGATCTTTATAACTGTTTCACAAAACATTCTTGATTGGCACACGATTCGCTAGTAATTTCAAGCAGAGGTCATACCAAATTCAGATCATGTATCTAGTAATTTTAGGATTTTAGATGTTAATAAAACAAGACTTCTGGAAATTCTTTATATTAACTCGTATTTGACCTTAGTTAGTTTGAGTAAAATAAGATGCACCATACAAAAGGAAAATAATAGTTTTACAGCCCTCTAAAGAATTAAAAACACTACAAACCAACCACGACCTAAATCCAAATTACATTTATTTATCTTCGATGAGGTGCAAAATCTAATTCACCTCTTACCACGATTCTCAGCATTCATATTATACAGGGTGTTACTGAAATACACCGACAAAATTCAGGAGGTTGTTCCTGAGGTCAAAACGAACCAAAAAGTTCCTATAAATGTATGTCCTAAAATGCATCGTTTTTCCGTCTGTCCGTCTGTTTGTGTTTATTACATTAAAATTTTTTTCTAAACAACCATTAAAGGTACAAAGTTAAACTTTTCAACATATGCTAATCTAGTAAAGATTGTCAATTTTAAAAAAAATTGAAAATTTTTACTCAACAAAATTCAAAATGGCGGCTAGTTAAAATCTTTGATGGTGAATTTCTCAAAAAATACTTCCTGTATAAAAAATTTACTAGAATACAAAAAAATATAAATTTATTTATAAAACGAACGGTACCCTCATTTTTTAAAATCGCTCAAGAAATAAAAAAGTTATGGCATTTTTCTTAACCTAGTAACATATCACATTTACAAGTTTTTTTCTTGTTTCAAAAAACTACAGTAGCCTACAATTGTTTAGAACATTCAACAAAAATATCTCACATTAAACAAAAGAGTTTTAAGCTATCATTATTAAGAAATACGGAATAAATTAACAGAGCAACATTTATTTCAAAATATTAGGGATCACTTTACAACAAATGTTCAATATGCCTTCCATTTGATGCGATGCATGCATTAACACGTCTGGTCATTGATTGCCGAGTTCTTTCAAGTATTCCTGGTGTATTCCTTACAGTGTTACAGGCTGCAGTGATACGCTGTAAAAGGTCATCCCTGGTATTAACTGGTCTTTCATAAACTAGAGTTTTCAAATGGCCCCAAAGGAAGAAATCGATTGGATTTAGATCTGGCGACCGAGGCGGCCCATGATACAGGCCCCCCCTCTGCTCTATCCATCTTTCCCCATAAGTTTGGTCCAGAAATTGCCTCACATCTAGTCTGAAATGCGCGGGAGCTCCTCATGCATGAACCAACAGTCCTCTCTCACACCCAAGGGAACATCATCTAAAATTTTCAGGCAATTCGTGTTGTAAGAAATGTCTGTAGTTTTCACCATTTAGTATGCCAGGTAATACAAAAGGACCTAATAAACAGTCTCCAATGATGCCTGCCCAAAACATTTATTTTAAACTGCTGTTGATGTCTCCCTTCATGAATGGCTTGTGGGTTTTCATCAGCCCATTGATGCATATTGTGGTAGTTGGTTAGTCCATCTCGATTAAAACAAGCTTCATCTGTATACACAACTAATGATGTAAAAACCAGGGTTTGTTAGCTTGCTGATAAAACCATTGGCAAAACTGTAAACGTAATGGAAAGTCAGCTGGACCAAGGGCTTGTACACGCTGATAATGGTAACGGATATAACATCTGCTCATGTAGAACTCGCCATACTGTCATTTGGTCTACGTTGAGTATTGCTCCTAACTGCCTAGTACTTACACCTGGATCTTCCTCTACTCGCTGTGAGGATATTTTCTTCCAAATCAGGAGTTCTACGCTGTCTCTGTACACCTCGGTCTGCAGTAGAAGGTAACAAAGTGCCAGTCTCATGAAGTCGGTTGAAAACAGCAGCAAATGTTGAATGAGTAGGTTGTTGTCGATTTGGAAATGATTTGTAATACAGGCGGGATGCTAGGCGACTATTTACCGTTAGCTTTTCCATACATATATATCATGTCAGCTTGATGGCTAAATGGGTAACCTGCCATCTTCAATAGAATAAGAGCACTATCGACTAATAATGTTTCTACAAGTGAAAGTAACAGATCATATCTTGTCAAAAAATAAACAAGGAAATGACTTACTTATCTTAATTCATTGTTGTTCTAATCAGCTATGTCTCAACATGAAAACATATTCAGCTGTTTAACCCTTTCCGGGCCAGGCGGCAATATATTGCCGCCATAGATCGTGTATGAAAAGTGCCAGGCGGCAATATATTGCCGCCTTGATATTCGTCGTTTTCTTAAATAAATACGACGTCAAATGATTAAAGTTTTATGTTTTTTTATTCCCTGCTATATTTGTAGATAGTTAATATGAATATAATTTTTATTTTGGAGGTCTATGCATTTTTATTTCGTAATTGTCACGTGACATTATCAGGTGACTCGATCTATTGTTGTTAATTCTTTATGCTTTAGTGTAATCGTTACTATTGTATGCTGGATTCTTCTACATTATTTTATTTAGTGGTTGTAAATATTAGTAGTGTTACCTGCTTAGCTATTGTGTGTAGTAGTTACAATGACTGACAATTTGCGATCTCACGGGGAGTGAAATTGTAAGTAGCATATTTGTAAATAGAAAAAGTGTAAATAAATTTCAAATAAAATTGTGTAAATATTTCTTGGTTAAATAGTGTTTTTAACTGTAGGCCTATTGAAACTGCTTGTGGATCCTACAATCATCTGTTTACCGGTACATCCATAATGTGAATATTTATTTTTAAGTTTTCTTGCAGTGTAAGAGTCAGTTGCTTTATCACTTGTTGCGAAGTACAATTATGCGTATTTATACAAAATGTGTCATAAAAAATTTATTTATGAGAGAAATAACACAAAATTTAGTATGGTTGTTCCTTTATAAATTTAAAATATAATAAACATAGCTTCCTACGGTAAAATTATTTTTTCTTTTTTAGTTATTTACAAAAAAAAATAAAAAACATAAAATGTTTTGTACGTAATCCATTAAAACATTATTTTTTAAATTTTAAATTACTTAAACCTACATCTATATATTTTTTTTGATAGTGTATATCTATACGAGTAATTTGGTGCAACTTTTAGGTCATTCTCTAATGTTTATGAAAAGTTATAAATTTTAATCTAAGAGACTGCAAAATCGTCAATTTTAGCCTGGCAACTTTTGACTAGTCACAAGGGGATATAATATGTGAAAAAATTTTTGCAACATCTCATATTTGGTCCTGGCCCTGAAAGGGTTAAACCATGAAAGTTGAGTCATGTAGATTGCTTGTTACAATGTCGTTTTTAAAAATTTAATACTAATTATCATGTTTAAAGTTTTTTAACCCAAAATATCGCTTATTTTTATCCTGCCTAAATACTTACATTAACTTTTGAAACAAGAAAAAAAACTTGTAAATGTGATATGTTACTAGGTTAAGAAAAATGCCATAACTTTTTTATTTCTTGAGCGATTTCAAAAAAATTTGGTACCGTTCGTTTTATAAATAAATTTATATTTTCTTTATATTCTAGTAAATTTTTTATACAGGAAGTAGTTTTTGAGAAATTCACCATCAAAGATTTTAACTAGCCGCCATTTTAAATTTTGTTGAGTAAAAATTTTCAATTTTTTTTTTTAAAATTGACAGTCTTTTAACTAGATTAGCATATGTTGAAAAGTTTAACTTTGTACCTTTAATGGTTGTTTAGAAAAAAATTTAATGTAATAAACACAAACAGACGGACAGACGGAAAACGATGCATTTTAGGACATACATTTATAGGAACTTTTTGGTTCGTTTTGACCTCAGGAACAACCTCCTGAAGTTTGTCGGTGTATTTCAGTTACACCTGTATATATATATATATATATATATATATCAAAGAAAACCATGTTTTTTTATCATTTGAAAAGAATAATATTAATGGAATTTCTTTCTATCCATGAGTAAAATATTTTATATAGTAACTGCTCAGTTAAATTGTCTGTTTGTTTAAGAGTACAGGCAGAGTAGAAATACAAAATAAGAACAAACTTTATGAATTATACACTCAACCTCAGTAACTATAGTTAACTATAGCATTATTATATAGTCGCCTAAGAATTTGCTACCTGTATAATTCATATGCTACCTGTGTTACATATCATGAGTGCCATAAATGGAATTACATGTAAACATTAGAAGTAAGGCTCGTTTGTATTGGTCTTCATACCATGAGTGCCACAAATGGAGTTATGTGTGTTAATGTGAAGTAAGAGAGCTGTTTGTATTGGACTCCAAATCATGAGTGCCATAAATGGAATTACATGTAAACATTAGAAGTAAGGCTCGTTTGTATTGGTCTTCATACCATGAGTGCCACAAATGGAGTTATGTGTGTTAATGTGAAGTAAGAGAGCTGTTTGTATTGGACTCCAAATCATGAGTGCCATAAATGGAATTACATGTAAACATTAGAAGTAAGGCTCGTTTGTATTGGTCTTCATACCATGAGTGCCACAAATGGATTTATGTGTGTTAATGTGAAGTAAGAGAGCTGTTTGTATTGAACTCCAAATCATGAGTGCAATAAATGGAATTAGAAGTAATTCTTTAATAAGGCATATCTTTAATGTTGTTATTGATTCACCTATGTTTACAACTACAGGAAAAGCAGTCCACAAATCTTAATCAATTTATAATTTATTTAAACATACATACTGTATTATTAATTACTAAAAGCTATTACAGAATGAATGAATATTGATCATCTGTTAGTACATTAGAACGAAATATAAGTAGAAACAGATAAATTCCGACGTCAAACTTGAGCGAGTTTGTTCAACTGAAGACAACTTAATTTGCCAACAATGCTTTGGCATGCAAAGTTTGCTTTTGCGATAACTTTTATTTTGTTGTCTATGTTATGCTTGTAGCCCATATTTTGTTTGTAACTTTTTGAAAACCTGCCAATATCCCTTTCGGTTTTTCAATTAATCTGTACTCACATTAAGAAATATTAAATATAGCAAATGGGATTAAAATTTAAACGAATTATAGGAAAATGGGTGGGTACAAATATATTAAATATTTCCAAATCACCTAACTTCACATGCGATATGAGTGATTTCCCGACCTCACAAAGCTGCCATAGTGGTCATAATGTTTCATTCAGAAAATCATACATACATAGAACTAGTGGAAATGTTTCTAATTAGCCGAGATGTAAGACTTTAACTTGTTAAAAATTACAAAAATAGGCGACCGTATTCTGCGAAAAATGGTCGTACAAGACGACAAAAATATGTAAATAGCGTAAATAATGCAATTTTAAGATACGCACATATTCAAGTACTAATTGTGTCCCATTATTAAACAAATCATCCCAACCCAGTTGTCACAAACACCAGAGTGTCACCGGATACCTCCATAATACTTGTATTAAAGATCCAGTAGCAGAACAAGACGTCTTTTGGATGGGTGGTCATTGATACATAACATAACAGGAATGACTAGTAAGAGATAGAATAGTCTTGAAAAATATCTCTCATCCATCAGCATCAGCGTATATTTTCTATATTCACAAGGCTAAAACACTCAACTAGGTTGAACATATTGAGAGTGGGTAGTAACTGTTTGTAATTTTAATTAATTAGTAAACAAAATTATTTCAAATATACCATACTTCAAGCCAATTTTAGTAAGAAATTTTTACAATTGTATCTTTTATTTCACATTATTTTTATTCTTATTTAAAACATTTCATTAATATAAAATTATGAATATGTTAGCCAAAATAGTTGCAACTATGAGTGTAATGATATAGCATTAAACAGAATTTTAATATATGTGCATACATAAATACATTCAATACAATAATAAATATATAATTTTAAAAAATGTACATTTTCACTTATTTGGACCAAAACATAACCAAAGAAATTACTATGATACATTAAATATGTATTTATTGACCGATACAGATATTCTAGGTTAAATCGATTTTTTTCTGCGTATGAAGGTTTAATAATATTTTATTTGCCAAAGTATATTGTTGCTAAGCAATAAAAGGCTATTAAAAATTATACGAATTAATTGTTGCAGATTGCGCAAAACAAAATGAACGTCCATTGCAATCTGGTAGTAGTATTTTAACGCATTTATGGTAATAATAAATATAGAAATAACAATGCTACAACAAAATTGAGTGGTAAATGCTTGAAAATATAAATCCGTTTTGTTGTTATAGTAGCAAAGCAACACAAGTTACATGCCTAACTAACTAATAGTTATAAAACCAATAGTCTCACATACTATTGATAAGATTGAATACTATGCATTTTCGAAATATCTCACGAAAATGTTAGACCAATTAATTTCAACGCACAACACATAAGTAAGTCAAATAATCTTGTAAGGTTTTTACAATAAAATTTCCCTTATCTTACCTTTGACCGTAAATGCCATATTCGACCCAATACGAATCGTATCTTTCCATATTTTATGTTCAGTTTCATATAAAATATCCATATTTTATGTTGTATTTTTAGTTATGACTCGAACCCGATATGCGTATTTTACAACCGAACATGAGACCATAATGTCGTAAAGTGTACTCTATGTTCCCTAAAACACCTGTTATTCAATAACATCAATTACATAATACATTGATGGAATAATTAAGGAGGCTTTTGTTTTTATATAAAATGTTTAATATTTTATGAATACTTTACAAATAGTTTTATATTACTCAAAGATAGGAGTTCAAATTATGCCATAAAATTCTGTGATCATTATTGAGAACAGCTTTGCAACATTTTATACGTTTACGAGTAAGGGAGGAGTGCAAAATAAAAATTAGTGTTCTTTTTTGTAATATTTAAATGTGTTATGCTTTATTCAATTAATTATATGTTTATGACCAAAAACACATATTTAAGTTTTATATTCATTCTCCCCTGAGTGGAAAAGAAGAGTTTCAGGGATTTACAACTATACGAGGAATAATCCAAAAATATTACTGCGTCCCTACTAAAGAATACAAGTACAGTCTTTTACCTGGGAACTTGCCAATATGCTTGTATTATTTGAACACATATTAGTTTAAAACTCAAGTAAACTGGAGGGACTCTCAGTGAAATTGGCCCTGACACTATTGAGGATGCTGCGCTCAATAATCCTAGAAAATTTGTGTCAGAGCTGATGAATGACCCAGCCGCCTTCATGAGCTTGGTTGATATGCTTTTTGATGCTCTCCCTCTCACAGACGCAGTGAACACTTGCTTCCAGATGCAGACTAACACTATTAGGGACGTGCAGAAGCAAGCAGTATCTCTTTTCAGCGGCTCCAGTAGATGAGGATATCGGGCGGTGCAGACAGGGGGTCAGTGAACCCTCCACATTCAACACCACTCGGGCGACTCCTAAGCTTAGAGCTTTAAGAGGAAGGGATAGTGCGACACGCAGACACCACCAGGCTATCCGTTGGCAGGTGGTACAACCAATAGAACCTCTCTGTCTCTCGGATGCCCTAATACTCTGAAAATTTCTGGCCTGTGAGAATTCCAAAGTTTTAGATCTACAATCTTGTCATTCTCAATTTCTTATTTCTTGAAACTACTTACTACACCGTATACGTTTATCACATTTAAATTTTAAAATGAAACAAAATACATGAGTTAACTTCTTTTTATTAAAAACTACTCACACAGAATGTTAAAGTCAATGTTAAATCGATGCTTCTGTTACATCTACTAGACTATTCTACTGTGTTGAGTATGAAACATTTGTTGAATTTAAATTCCTTCTCCTCAGTTCCCATAGCAATCAAAAGCTTCGTTCGATTGATATTTACATTATGGATTATCTGTAACAATGTACTTAAAAAGCTTATAACACTTGCATGCCAACTGTTGCTTAGGAAGGCTTTTACGGCTCATAATAAATTATGTTTGATTTGTTCATAAACAATTATACAACTACCTCAAAATACACTCATTTATATAACGTTCTTAAGTCGTCTAAAACGGATATAAAACTGCCTTAGGTGTAAATATGGGCACTGTTGACTAAAGGTGATACTTAAGAAATCTATTTCGTTCAAATTCAATGCCAATTTTCAATAGATTCATGCATATATAAAATGTTATGAACCATTGATGTTGGATCGTGAATGGTTTTGACTCTAGGGCACTGCCCCATAGTTTCAGTGTTCATGAAGTATCCTCAACGGCCTTTGGTTATATCAAGAAGGTGATGTGCGGAAGAGTTTTGGCTCTTCTGACCAATTGGACCTAATAACGAACTCACAGTTGTCACTAAATGAAGAATGTATACCTGGAACATATTTTGTTTAAACCTACAAGGAAAATTATTGCAATATCATAAAATTTAGTTGGTAAATTGTCATACACAACAATATGTTATGCAGTTATTTTAAAATCACAAAAATATTTTCCTAACAAAACACCTCTGTTAAAATGGCCCACGAACATCGGAAAGTCTCACAACAGTTCGAAATTTATCATGTAACGTTCGTCTCCTTTATTTCGTTAGCTGCATCTGACTCGTTTAATTGCAGAAAATATTTTGAAGTAGACAAGTAGACTTGACACGTGTATGTGACTTTTAGACACCATGGATGTTGTATGAAAGTTGCAAAAGACACCAAAATAATGTATTATGATTTTTTCGTATTCTTTCGTAGGAAATCTTTATTCCTTTTACAAAAACGGTTAAATTTTAACGAGTTTAGCAAATTCTTACTAATAATATAAAGGTTCTTTAAATAATATATTGACATTTTGATATATTCAAACAATAGAACATATAGAAAACAAGTTCAAATCTTTAATTCTTTCGTGACATTAATTGGAATAATTAAATACTCTGGCTTTTAAAAGTAATCCAATATTTGTTAGAAACTTTTAAGTAATTATTTATAATAAATCTTCCACTTAATTTCTTTTACTTAATAATTAGTTTTATATTTCCCATTAAAAAAATTTGTGATTATCACTACTACACAAACTAAACATTTTAAAAATTCATGAACATAATCGTCATCTAAATCGTTTATAAATATACCAGGATAAATAAAATTCTATATCAAGCCTGTTTTTAATTTTCTCGTTAAATATAACTATGAAAATCACACCAATTTTTCTTATACGTGAATAAGAACCTTACTTTAATACTTAATATTGATATAAAATTACAAGGCCTATAATGAGAATTCACGCGCTAATTCTTTAATTTTATTATTAGCAGTATCAGTTGGCTACGTCATTAAGTCAAAAATGTAAAGTTTAGTTGTTAGCATCATAAACAAACAGAAAATATACCTATCACAAAAAGGTCATGAAGACAAATGATGACAGACATTACCACTTGAAGAGGTGTGTTTAATTTACGGGTGCCATTTTTACAAAACCCTTTTTTAATCCATCATAACTGTGACGAGACGTCTTTTTTAACAAAAACCAAGGTGAAAAGATTATAGACGACATAAAAGATAATTTAGAGAAAGTTGAGAAACCTTAGAGAGAGATTTAAAAATCTTATTTATTCAGACGAATAATAAGCCTTGCTTTACATTCGCTCACAAATAAGAGAATCTTAAAGGCCAACATTTAACTAGGAAAAGTAAACGGTTACAATTAAATCATGTTCTTTCTCGTAGCGTAGAACTGTGCGTCAACAATACAAGTAATTATTTAAATGTTTTTATTCGTCTAAGGACAAAAATGTTGATACAATCTTTTAAATGTATTGACATATAACCAAACTACTTTCAACAAAACAGTTGTATTACAAATTAATATACTAACTGGTACTTATTTGTTATATTATATGAATAATGACAAGTACTTATGTTTATTTGCAATGCATTTCAAATAATTTCCCTTAAGATAAAATTCTTCATCCCATATAATACTGTAAGCAAGTAAACTCCAAGTACTGTAAAATAAATACATGTTGTAGAATCTATTAAGCAGGTGCTATGCTCTCGTATCACCTACGTCATACATTCAGTCCTTTTCGTAGTAAACGACTGGAATAGTTAGATTGCAGTTGATGAAAAAAACATGTCATTTAGCTAACAGATTTTGCAATAAGCTTTACCAGTTTTCTTAGTCGTAATAAAATAGTCGAAAAATTGAGATTAATCTGAGCAATACAATTAAATGACTATACCACCTCTCACCCATACAATCTAATAAAATGGAATTTGTTACAATCGAATAATTTGATCGAAATAAAAGCCAGATTTGTATCAGTAACAAATGACCTCAAGATATTGTTGAGACAGTTTAAAACAATTTCCTTACCTTGTAAAACCCTAATCTTTTATTTTTACATTTTGTTAATTAGATTCCATTAGTGGTGGTCTATTAAAAAAATTATAAATAGTGTGTAGGTGTACAGATGACTGAAATATATATATTCATATGTGTGTGTGTGTGTGTGTGTGTGTGTTTCAGTGTAACGTACTCATACCTTGTTTAAACCGCTGATAATAGGTACAGTCAGGATGATCTATGCAAATTGGTACATGCTGTGTACTATATTAAAGCGTAATAACGTCAGAATAATAGAAAATGTTTATAATAAAGAATATAATGTAACAATAACACTATAACAGAGAATTTTAGTTGTTACATGTATGGCATGTGTAATAACTTCTATTATTGAGTGTAAATTGTTGCAAGAAATATGAGATATATTTGTACTTTATAGTATAATTTACACAACGTTTAGATAGCAAAACAGCAATGAATGCCAATAGAGAAGATAAACAGTGTGATATTAAAACAGTAGTTAATTTTTTTCTGCAAACAAAATCGTAACAAAAGGTTAGACTACCTGTAAACAATGAAGAGAGAAGATGACTGATTAGGTTGTGAATGCAGGAGGAGCGGAGAGCACTGAGAAGAAAGAAGTCCTTAAAGAGGGAGTAGACGAGATTTCGTGAAGGCGAACATCCCTCTATTGTATATCGTTTCAATTGTAACATCTTAACTGTATACATTTAATTCTTTCAAATGTATTTTCCTTTATTTGACTAATTCAAAACAGTATGTATATTTTACTACGGTCGTTTAATTAAAACGGGATAATTAAAACGATTATATGACTGAAATTGTTGGATCTGAAGGCAGTGTGGCTGTATTTGCTTAAATGTAGAAAATGTATGTCTGACTGTGTATAAATGGTTGTATTTAATTAACTGTGGTTTTAACGTTGGTCATATTTTGACGATTGCGATACAATGATATATTGTCTGATGCAATAAAGATTTTATTATTATTATTATATTATTATTGTTTAATAAATTACTATATTACTGAAAAAAACATTTCTTGAAAGAACATGTGACTTCTAATTACTACACTGAATTGTGCCCCTTAAGGTACTTTGAAACAAGTATATTATGATTAAATCATAAAAGGTATAATTTTATAGAATAAATAAATATAGAATTTAAATTAGCATTTTCAGTACGAAAGAAGATCTTTCCACAGCTCTGCGTATGAGCCGGTTCAATATACCTTATATCTCCCCGGCTCATTGGTGTTTTATATAGTGTGTGTGTGGTTTATTGGCTGCTAGGAGGGACCTGACCTTTTGATAAGGCGTTTGGCCTTTCGGAGAGTGGCAGTAGAAAAGACTCTGAGCTGTAGTGTCTAGGTAGGTGTAGGTCCTGTTTAAATTTTGGTTTATTTAAAGTTATTTTGTTAGATTTGCTTGAGCTAGTTTTCCTGTCTATTCTGTGCGGCTAGGTTTACGGCCCCTCACTGATGAGGTAAGTTTTGCTTTCTTTTAAATATTTAGTGATTTATTTTTTATTTTTTCAAACTGTGCAAGGTTAAGAGCACATGGTTTTTTCCAAAATTGTAGCTTGGCCTTTTTAAAGTTTAGTACTCTGGCTGTTTTACTAATATTTTAATTTGGCTTTCAAATTATTTCTCTTACACATTTTATTAGTTTTCACCTTTCTCTTCAGCTTAATTATTTTTCTGTCTCTCAGTGAGGGACCAGTCACTAGGCTTATGTTACAGTTCTTTATTATTCTGCAGCCATTATAGTTTGTTATGTGATCACTTGTTATGTTAGTTTTGTAAACAATACCCTGAGAGATGCTGAGGTTCATTTTGCTAAATGTAAGCCTTTCTGAGAGATGTAACGATTCTTCGGGTCTTTTATGCCCATAAACTCCCCTTATAGCCTACTTGGTATAATTTAAGGCCTTCTGCCATCTCAAATTTAAATTTAGATTCTTCGTTATTAGGCTCGTTCTTTTGGGCCTATCATAGTTTTTTTCAGAATCATTAAAATTTTTTTCTTTCACACAAGAGTAAAAAAGATTAATTTTGTTCTGTGATCAGAGGGGATTTTCATACTAACTTTCTTTGGGTTGTTGTTTTGAGTGGGAATTTTATATTTAAGTGGCAGGATGCCCTTCCCCTGCTTTTCACAATTGTGTGGCCTCATTTCTGTCGAAATATGCCTGTTTTAAAAATGGTTTTAACCAATTTGTTACGTACTGGTAGGCTATGAGTACTAATCGAATAAATTTTCTGTATAACTTATTGTTTTAGTCTTTTATGGTTTTATCTTGTTTTTTTTTGTTTTCTAATGTTACAGCTTCTTATTTTAAGGTTTATTTTAATTTTTATCTGTAATTGATTGGTCTGGGATATTTTTGAAATTTTGGTAATTTAAGCTTAATTAAAAATTCTTGATAGATAAACTTTTGGCAACTTTACTTTATTAAAAATCTATATTGTTTTGGCAACTAATTATAATTTTATTAACTTTAAATGGTACTAGGATGTACCTGGTTTCAGGGTCCAAGGGAATGAATTGTTTTATCCTGTCAATCTCCTCCATCATGCGTGGCTCGCAGAGAATCCTTCGCCTTTGCGCTCTGCTGAAGGAACGGGCACCATGATGACATACCTACCAGTCAAATCTGTGATACCTGTGATATTTGTTATTGTTGCATTTATATAAGTTTATATTTTGTTATTTAATTTTAAGTTTAGTTTTAGTTATTATTTAGTTATTTCTTGCGATTTATTTTAGGAAGCCCGCCTTAGCGAAGGATCACGGGTGGAATTGGCATTTCTTGTGTTTCAAATTATGGGTTTCTAATTTTGGTATGCAGGGTGCACCATGGATCAAGAAATTGGTTGAGGTATATAATGTGGGCATTTTTAATTTTTTTTTTTTATAGTATATATATACATTTTATATGAATGGATTGGGCCCATGTTATGGTAGTAGTAAATGAAACTGAGTTATTAATGACACACTGGTGTTCTTTTCTTTTTTACATAGTTTAGTTTATGTTCGGCCATCCCGTTCGCCACCATGGCACGCGCTTCCCTGTTGGTCTGCTGTGGGTGGTGCGAGGGCGATGTGCGGGTTACACATGGTAGCCAGGCGTGGTAGCTGCTCTGCTTCAGCTGTCTCTCAGTTCTGGTTTTTGTTTGTTGGTGTAGGATAGTGTTAGGTAGGGGGGGAGTTAGAGTACACAACTTTTTCATTAGGAAGCTTGCAACTAGCACAGGATACCGGGTGGAATTGGTTAGAGTATTGCTTCTGAGCTTACCCTTTGCAGGGAGCACGGGACTCTTAAATTGCTTAACGCTAAATTTATCTATACGGTACTCTACTTCTCCCCTATCAATGTTGTTGTTTTGTTATATATATTGCTCTTGAGTTTGTAGGTTCGTGGTTAGTGTATATTTGCAGGGATATCCTTCTATTAGGTGGCAGGTATTGAGTTTTCACTTGGACTCGTCAGTGTAAGCCTTTTGTGAGTTGAGTCCACTGAGGTTATAAGTAATTTTGCGTACGCTTTGTTGTTTATGTTTATTTATTTGACTTTATTGTTTGGTATAGGCTTTTTTTCCCTCGGTGCCGAACATCTACGCAAAAGCCCGAGTTGGTTTTTGAGGTCTGGCGAGAGGACAGAAGCCGAGGGAGATGTGAGGGATTAAGAGCTCAATTAGGGCTTGTATAGCGTTGGTCCGCAGCATGGTATGGCAGAGTTCCAAATTAAAAACATGAATTGAGTTTTGTTTAACCGAATGGAGGTATTAGAAGGTCGATATTATTTTTGAGTCACTTCCATGTCCAGGGTAGCAAAGGCTAGTTGGCATCTCTAGCTTGTACATTGCCAGTGGACTAGAATAGTTTTACTTAGTCGGCTCCTAGTTTTGACTCTGCATTTTAAAAGTTGGGTTTTTCGGCTGTAATAATTAAAACAAGCCCTTGTTGGTTTGAGTGAGGGTGCGCTCGGTGAAGGAGAAGGGGGTACTATTTACCGCTGTCACTCAACGGAGGTTCCCACTACCATTACTTTTGCTAACCATCCACGGCTCTTTTCTTTCGAGCCTCCCAGAGTTACTATGTCTCCGATGGGTAGTGGACTCTCTGGGAAGCGGCTGGTGAGGCTCTCATTATCGTTGAGCCTTCCTTTTCTAGCTATGGCAAATTCTCCATCCTTTGGGAGTGTGTTACAAAAACACTTCCCCAGAGTTGTGGACTTGACATAATTTACTTATCCATTTTTTCTGGTACGTTTTTAAGCTGAGAGTATTTCTGGATATGGACAGTTGCCATGCTATGGCAGATTATAGCGCAGTTTTCCTTAAGGCCTCTTTTGACTCGTATAGACTGCTTAGAGAGGTGCCACCTTTGACCCAGTTCCACGCCGAGATCTTTGGAGTTCTTTGTTACTGCTGGGTTAGGGAGCAGCTTGCGGGTGGACGCGTTTACCGTCTCAGGCACCAGACGAGACGTTGAGCCATGTTGTGGGGAGATTAGGGATGTAGCCCGGGTCTTGCGCTTGAGTTGAGCGGAAACGGAGTTGGTGAGCCTTATTTTGGAGGGCATGAAATGAAGAACGCTCCCGTTTGATTTTTTGAGCCGTCCAGAAATCATTATTGCGGTTTTGGAACCGCTCTCCATCATCTCTAGGGGGTCAGGATGCGGGATGAGCAATGGGAGGGCCACTGTCGAGCATCTTCTCACTTGCCTCCGGGGGCGGTACATGCTCGGTGCAGTCTGTGCCAGCGGCACTGCTCCTTCCTTGTAGGCAGCCTACCTACCTGTTATGGTGCATGCAAGTGGGACATAATTAGACCGTTTTGTCCAATTAATTAAAAAAAACTAGTAAGCTTGCGGCGAGTAAGGCCGAACTCGGCCGTAAAGTTAATTTTGAGGGCAAATATGTACCTAATTTTGAATGGTAAAAGTGTAGTGGTTTATACAAGAACAGAAAGAAAAACAGAAAAGAAATAGACTTGGGGGACAGTTATCATCGTTGGTCCGAGAGGGGAGTTTGCTGCTCTGGGGGGGTCTGCGCAGGGGAGTAAGGGTGCCCGCTCAACCTGCCCACAAACTGGATTGTGCTTGTGGGGAATGTGGTGCAGAAAGGCCCTCGGTTGATTTGGGTCAGCAGCAGCCTGATTCTTTGTCGTTTTTGAAAGACTAAATCTCGGGTAATACGGCAGGTGCAGCCAGTCACTTATCTGCTGGACTGCTTCAGCGCACACTTTATATTATCTGTAGTGCCCAGATTCACATCAAAATTAAATTATTTTCTCTTGGGATGGAGCTCTTTTGGTGGCTAAGACCATGACTGTTACTTTCATCTATGGGAGCAGATTTTTATCGTGAAAAACTGGCATGATTTTGGATTTTGGCCTCCCAGTCTGTTTTCTTTGCTTCGCCAGGCGGGTGCTCGTTCCCTTTTCTGATGTCGAGTTCGTGGGACTGCTGCCTTAGAGATGGGAAGAAAGAGCTTGATCCTCTGACCAAATAGGACAGCTGTACGCCGAAAGCAGGCTGAGGACATAAGGCATGATTTGTTCCAGTTTTCCTGAAGTCCCTTTACGGACAAAACTGGGTGACGGACCCAATCGCTTGGAATACGAGATTGTCTTACAGACACACCGTCCTGTACGTTCCCATCCTTATAAGCTTGCTGCCCAAGATGGAGGATTCTGAGAAATATGATTGATGATTTACTTAAGAGTGGGTCGTGACGAGACGTTCTTGCTTCAAATATTTCCAGTCACAGCGTTTCTAGTGCCCGAACATAATGGGAAGTCCAGATTGGTCTGGGATTATCGAATGTCAATGATCTCAGATAGAAAATTGAATCCGAAGCCTCTCCCCGATTTGCATTTGCTTTCGACTGAGTTTGGTAAGGCCAAGTATTTCCCCATTTTTGGGGTTTCTTAACTGGCATACACATCAGATTCCACTAAAAACACGAGTCTCGACCTCTCACTGCTTTTTCGTTGTGCCTTAGGAATTTTGTACCAGTTCACCCCGAGTTGCCTATGGGCTTGGCTGGTGGGGGCCCAAATATCACCAGACTCCTGGATTCTATCTTTCATGATGTCAAATTTAAAGTTCGTGTTCAACTAGCTGGATGACCTGCTTGTGTACAGTGAGAGTTATGAGGAGCACTTCTTGGATAATCATCATAGAGGAAGTTTCTAACTAGGCTGCAGAGAGTTCTGGCCTCATTACCGTCAATCTGAAATGGTTGCGTTTTGCTCAGCCTGAAATATCGTTTCTGGGTCATCTTGTCTATTCTCGAGGTGTTTTGTATTGATCCAGAGAGAACCCAGGCATCGGGAGTTTCCTTATCCTAAGGATGCCAAGGGATTGCCCGTTTTGTGGGAATGATAAATTTAATCGTCGTTTCATTTCCCCAATGTTGTGAAGTGGCGGCCCATCTGAACTCTCTTAGGAAAAAAGGGTGCAAGTTTGAGTGGGGTGAAAGCGCAACAGAATGCTTTTGAGCGCTGAAGAGGCAGTGATGCAGGCCTCCAGTCTTGGTATGCTGATTTCAGTCGTAAGTTCGTCTTGCAACTGATGCTTCCTCCTTAGACGTTGCAGCTGTTTTATCGCAAAGAAGTAGATGGTATCCGGCAGCCCTTAGGCCTATGCTTCACGCACGTTAACCCCTTGTGAGAAGAAGAGTTGGTTTGTTTTATGAGCTGGAATGTTTTGGGCTGTAGGTGTTTTGGGATTAACAAGTTCAGGCGGTTACTGAACATAAAGAATTTTTTTGGAAACGACAAACAGGCACTTTCTTGGTCCTTGCCACCCCGTCTGTCGGGAAGGATTGTCGCTGGGTTAGTCCAATTTCTGCCATTAAGTTCACAGTGCAGCACGTGCGAGGGCACTCAAAATATACATAGCGGACACTCTGTCTCGCATGTATCACCTTTTTACCAACGACCACCAGGAATTATCAGAGCCGCATGTTGTGGACGGTGCTCCAGACTTTCCTCTGGCATTTTCGGAATTGTTCCACACCAACTTAAGGATCCCGAGCTGACTGCTGTCATCAATGAGCTTAAAAACGGAGGTGACCACCTACTTATTTTCTGTACGAGGTGCTCTATGCTGCCGAGACAAGCAAGCGGAGAAAACCTAAGTTAGTGCTTGCAAGGCTTTCTTTAACGATGGTCTTTCAGTATTTTCATTCTTCTCTGTGGGCGGACATCTAGGAATTCATAAATAAGACCATCGCGGATGAGATTTGGGATCAGTTCATCTGGAAAGGTATGGACCGGGACTATTTCAGCTCGAGTACGTTATGGTGATATGGGTGCTCGCTATAGCCAAACCCGCTCAAAATACCAAGGTGGGTCTTTTGTCATCTGAGGTGGCGGAAAAACCTTTGGAGAAGGTTTTCATTGACTATGTTGAGGCCTTCTCGCAGTAGAAAGTCCGGAAATAAGTTCATACTTGTTTGTGTGGTTGCCTTCTCCAAGTTTGTTTGTTGTTCCCATTGCCCGGGTACGTGCTACGCGCAGCTCACGGTGCAAAGCACTTCGTAACCCATTTTCTTTCAACACTTTTGGAATCCCCGCCACTTAAGTTTTCCGATAAATGGTTCACAGTTTGTCTCAATATCTTTAAAAAGAAGGTGTCTTTGGGACGGAATCGCCCATGTGACTACTTCCCCATTCTATCTCAGCCTTCTCACGCCGAACGGTTTATCGCAATCTTCGATCTGCTCACATTGCCTTTCATGCGGAAAATCAGACCACCTGGGGAATCAACAACTATAGGATCCAAATTTGCCTTTAATACTGCCCAGCATGAAAAAGTCACATAGGCGGTATCCTTTCCGAGTTATTATTTGGCTTTCCGCCTCAAACAACCCTTGGCGAACCTTTGAAAATTAGCGAATCTTCTGGCCACTCCTGGTTTACTCCCGATGTGAAAGCCACTTGGGAGGCAGCAGGCGGATGGAATCTTCATTCGGGCTAGGAGTTAGTAAGGAGGAAGTACAACCGATGTCGTATTGCCAAATCCTTCAGGTGGGGGAATCTAGTTTTACTGCATGCTCACCCAGTCAGTTCGGCTGTGTACAAAAGAGTGCTAAACTTTGCTAAGGTGATGGTCCCCCATCCGATCTTGAAGTTTCTGACTTCCGGTGACTGCCCGACTGGGAGATCCTCAGTCGAGAGATTTTAGGAAGGCGCAATATACCATCTGAAGCGCCTTGTTCGAACGTCATCGTGATTTCTCTTTAGACTGTGCGGAAGGGTTTTAGGTCCAGATGCCTGATACCTCTGCTCTTCTTCTGATCAAGGTTCCTGTTTTCGTTCTTTGTACCCCCGCTACTCTATGGACGGGATTTCTTGCCTCCCATGGATTTTCTTGTTTTCCCTTATGCAGAATTCAGGGTTTCCTGGTTTATAATTCTTCAACTTTGGGGGAGAGGCATTTGTTGGTTCTTCTTTTGAAGAAATTAACAGAGGGAGATCCTCCTTTGTGGGGTGGGGTGGGAATGGAAGGAGGGGCGAGGGAGGGACTGGGAGAGGGAGAGGGGGGACGGACGGGGGAAGGACAGGGGAAGGAGGGGGAGTGGATTGGAGGGGCGGGGGTTGAGGGATGGGATAGGGGAGGAGAAGGGTGCGGGGGGGAGAGGAGCGCAAGAGGAGAGGAGGAGGTGGAGGGAAAGAGACGGGGAGGAGGAGGGGAAGGGGAGGGGGATGGGGGGGGAGAGGGGGGCGAGCGGGGATGGAGGTGGAGGGAGGAGGGGGGGAGGGGGAGGGGAGAGAGTGGGGTGGAGAGGGAGGGTCAGGAAGTGGGAACGGGAGAGTTGAGAACAGAGGGAGGGAGCTGGGGATGAGGATGGGGAAGGAGAGGTGCGGTGGGGGAGGGTAGGAGGGAAGTGGGAGGGGGAGACGGGGTAGGAGGAATGGAGGGAGGGGAGAGGGGAGGGAGGTGAGAGGGAAGGAGGGGGAAAGGGAAGGAGGACCGAGAGGGGGAGGCGGGTGGAGGAGGATGTGTGAGTAGGAAGGGAGGAAGAGGGGGAGGAGGAGAAGGTGGGGGGGGGATGGGGGGAAGAGGGGGGGCATGGAGAGTGATAGGAGGAAGGATGAAGGGAGGGGGGGGGGAACTCAGGAGGGGAGGGGGAGAGGTGTCGGGGGTGCGCAGAGGGATTGGGCGGACGGGGCGAGGGGGCGGGAAGGGAGGGGGGGAGTCCTGGAGGGGGGGGAGGGGGAAACAGGCGCCGAGTGGGGGGAGGCGGAAGGGGTGGAGGGAGGAGGGGTGGGAGGGAAGGCGGGACCGATGGGAAAGGGGAGGAGGGGAGAGGGGGGGAGAGTGGAGAGTGGGGTTGAGGAGGCGGGTAGGGTACAGGAGGGAGGCACGAGAGTGGAGGGGAGGGAAGGGGTCGGGGGAGGAGGATTCGGGGGTGAGGGGGGCGATGGGGCAAGGAAGGATGGGGGACGCGAGGAGGAAGCAGTGAGGGGAGTGGACGGGGGGACGGATGGGGTGGAGTGGATGGAGGAGAGAGGGAGCACGGGGGGAGGCGGGGGACGTGAGGGGAGGCGGGGGGGGGAGGACGAGGGAGGTGGAGGGAGGGGAGCTTAGGAGATGGGGGGCGAGGAGGATCGGGAAGGAGGGAGGAGGAGTAGGGTAGGAGGGGGGGAGGAGGGGAAGGGAGGGAATGGAGGATATGTTGGGGGCGGAAGGTGAAGTGGAGAGAGAGGGGAGGGGAGTGGAGGCGAGCCGGGAGAGCGGGAGTAGGAGGGGGAGGAGGTAGGGGGAAGAGGGGGGGAGGAAAAGGGGAGGAGGGAAGCGAGGAGGGGGGGGGCGAAGGGGGGGAGAGGGGGGAGAGGAAGGGAGAGGGTGGGGGATAATCTCCGAATCGGACGGAAGGTGTGGACAGAGGAGAGGAGGGGGGAGGCGAGGGAGGGAGGAGGGACAGGGCGGGAGCGGAGGATACGGGGAGGGTAGGTGGGTGGGAGCAGGAGGGGGGGACGGGAGGGGGAGCGAGCGGGATGGGATGGGGGGCGGAAGGAGAGAGGGATTGGGAAAAAAGCGGGGAGGGGACGGGCGTCGGAGGGAGGTGGGGCGGAGAGTGGGGAAGAGAATGGAAATGAGGGGGCGAGGGAGTGGAGGGGGAGGAGGAGGGAAGGGTGGGGGGGGATGTGTTGGGAGGAAGAGGGAGAGAAGAGGAGGGAGGAGGGAGGGGGGGGAGAGGAGGAAACACGGGAGCGAGGGGGAACGAAGGTGGAGGGGCGGGGGGGAGGGAGGGAGGGGAGCGGAGAACCTAGGAGGAGGAGGGAAGCAGAGGACGGAGGCTGGAGTGGGGAGTGGGAGGGGGCGAGAGACAGGGAGCGCGTAAGGGGAGGGGACTGGAGGAGGAGGGTTAGGGGCGGGGGGAGGGGGGAGGAGGGGAGGGGGGGGAGGAGGAGAGAAGCGGGTCATGGAGCGGAGTAGAGGGAGGGGGGGAGGACGGGGAGGGGGGCGAAGGGAAGGGAGGGGAGGATAGGGGAGGAGGGGGAGGTAGTGGGAAAACGGGGATGGGGAGGGAGTGGGGGAGGATGAGTAAAGGGGAGTCTAGAGGGAGGGGGAATGGGAAGGAGTCTTATGAGCCGGGTTCAATATCCTTTATTCTCCCCGGCTCATGTAGTGTTTCTATATAGGCCTTGTGGTGTGTGTGGTTTATTGGCTGCAGAGGCGACTGAACTTTGAAGCGTTTGGCCTTTCCGAGAGAGTGGCGTAAAGAACTCTGAGCTGCTGTAGTGTACTTAGTTAGAGTTGCTTCCTGTTTAAAAATTTTGGTTTAATTTAAGCTAATTTTGTTAGATTTGCTGAGCTGATTCCTTATAACTTGTGCGGACTTAGGTTCTACGGCCCCCTCAATGATGAGTAAGTTTGCTTTTTTTAATATTTAGTGTATTATTTTTTTATTTTTTTCAAACTGTGAAGGTTAAGAGCACATGGATTTCCAAAATTGATAGCTTTGCTTTTATTAAATTTTAGTATTCTGGCTGTTAACTAAATTTTACATTTGGCTTTCAAATTATTTCTCTTACACTTTTATTAGTTTTCACCCTTTCTATTCAGCTTTAAATTATTTTTCTGTCTTCATGTGAGGACCAGTCCTAGCTTTGTTAAGTTCTTTTTAATTCTGCCCAGCCAATATTGTTTGTTAATGTGTCCCACTTGTTAATGGTAGTTTTTGTAAACAAAACCCAGAGAGACTGCCTGAAGGTTCATTTGCTAAATTAAGCCTTTCTGAGAGATGTAACGTTATTGGGTCTTTTTAGCCACATAACTCCCCTCTTTATAGCCTACTTGGTTAATTTAGGCCTGTCTGCCATCAAAATTTTAAATTTAGGATTCTCAGTTATTAGGACTGTACTCTTTGGCCATCTGTTTTTTTCCTAATCATTAAAATTTTTTTTTTCACCAAGATGTAACGTGTAATTTTGTTTCTGTGACAGGAGTGGATTTTCATACTAACTTTTTTGGGGTTGTTGTTTGTGTTGGGAATTTTATTTAATTCAGTTGCCCTTCCTTGCTTTTCACAATTTTGAGCCTATTCTGTCAATAAATGCCTGTTTTAAAAATGTGCTTCTAAACAAATTGTTACGTTATGGTAGGCTTTTTACTGCGTATACCTGAATAAATTTCTTTATAACTTATTGTTTTAGTCTTTTAAATGGGAATATCTTGTTTTTATTTATTGTTTTCTAATGTTACAGCTTCTATATTAGGTTCTATTTTAATTTTTATCAGTAATTGATTGGTTTCTGTTGATATTTTGAATTTTTGGTAATTTAAATTAACTTAAAAATTCTTGTTAGATAACCTTTTGGCACTGTTACTTTTATTAAAAATCTATATTGTTTGGCAACTATTGTATTATTTTTTATTAACTTTTAAAAGGGTACTAGGCTGAAATCTCTGGTTTTCAGGGTCCATGGGATGAAATTGTTTTCTTCCTGTCATCTCTCCATCATGCGTGGTGCAGAGAACTTCGCCTTTGCGCTCTGCTGAAGGACGGCCACCATGATGGACATACTACCAGTCAACCCATCTGTGATACCCTGTGATATTGATATGTTGCCATTTATATGTATTATAATTTTGTTATTTAATTTTAAGTTAGTTTTAGATATTATGTAGTTATTTTCTTGGATATCATTAGGAGCCCGCCCTTAGCCGAGGATACCGGGGGTGGAATTGGCTTTTCTTGTTTCAAATTATTGGCGTTTCTATTTTTGGTTTGCAGGTGTTGGTGCACCCTGACAAGATATTGTTTGAGGTATACTACTGTCGGGCACTTTTTAATTTTTTTTTTATAGTATTATACTATTCAATATTTATATCTGACTGGATGGGCCATGTTATTGTCTTAGTAAATGAAACTGTGTATACTGACCACGGTGTTCATTTTTTTTTACCTAGTTTAGTTTTGTCCGGCATCACGTTCGCAACCTTGGGCACGCGCTTCCCTGTTGGTCTCTGCTGTGGGTGTGCGAGCGGCGATGTGCGGTTTCAGTATATGAGTCTTAAGCGGAACAACCGACTCTTAAGTTTCTTCTTCAGTAACACCTACCTTATGCAGTTTTACGCCCTTATTTTGTATTGTCGTTTTTGTTGTTGTTGGGAGATGCTTTTTTTAATATTTTTTTAATGAGTACACTTTTTGAATCATTAAACCATGAAATTGAAAAACTTTGATACTTTCCCTGAGTAACCTATAAAAATATCGAAAAAGTTAAAGAAGCGTTTGGATGCGTATTAAGTAAATGTTGAAAATTAGGCATATTTCATAGAATGACTACAAATAGGGCCTTGCTACAAAGCAAAACGAAATTACTATGGTTCTGTTGTAACCTATTGTTATCTTGATGAGTTCTCGGTCAATAATCTTTTTTATATTTATTGAGTTAACATTATAGATTAATATATAAGGAAGGATTTTATAACAATAATTAGATCTGAAATGAAGAAAATTTTCAATTCATTAATGAGCATGAATGGTGCTACATGGGATGCTTGTGGAATACTAACCACCACTCAACTCTAACTGACATATCTCTCATATTATAACCATAGTGCACATGAAGCTATCTCATTAGTGAAACATGTGAATATCACCGGTCTGTTTAAACAGATTTTGTGGTTCATATTACAACATGAGCACTTCATGCAATATTCATAGTTGCAATATTCTGGCACTGCTCCCTAATAGAATTGTTAAAGATAATTAAAATAGAATTTTCAGACCCATAAAGAATAATATAAATTTCTTCGTTGTAGCTGTTACACAGTTATAGGTGTAAAAATCAAATTGATATTGTTCGAAAACAACTTACAAAACAAATTTTACATAAGTGTATTAAAAAAAATTACTTTATTGAAAATAATTCTTCTTAACTGGAGGAATTGTTATAATTACAAAACTAAACTGAACATTACATGAACGATCTGTGTAAATTAATTAGTACAGTAAATATCATTTATTTTGTTTCTGAAATACATTTTACTATCAATAATGGTTTTAGTTTCCAATTGCATTTACTTAAAAATATACCATATTTTAACGATTTTTAGACTAAATTTTACTTTATTTTAAATAAAGCTAAACACCTTAAACATGAATAAAGTGTTTAGCTGGTCAATTGACTGACCTATTAACTGGATAGACTTTCTATAGATTTTTACATAAATATTGTTTTTATTAATGAAATTTTGTGAATTTTACAACTGAGAATAGTCGTAAAGGTTGGGCTAGAACTAACTCTTTCCTTTCTTAAGTAAAGTATAATTTGGCCCAAAATGACGATATATAAAATCTTTAATCTTTTTCAGTCAGAAAGTTAATAAAGTAACATTTTTAAAGAAAATGCACAACTAAGCTAAGCAATATTCGGGATATTATGAAAAACAAATACATCGATTGACTCCGTCATATCAAAATCAAAAGTACTTCACGCTTTTATTCTAAATATAATATACATTGTTAGATTTTACGTGGGTGTTTGCATAAGTTGGTAAATTCAATTCTATTTATTAAAGACACATATAAATATTCTAACAACCACGTCATCTATAGTTTACTGATTGATACAGAGGTGATTCCTATCACGGTCTGGGTGTATAATTTATTTTTGGTTCCACCGGATATTAGCAGTAAATTTGAAGCTAAAATAATCCTTTAATTTCCATAAAGTCAGAGAGCATGTATCCATCAAAAATTGGAGGATTTTTTTATTATGTTAAAAACCTTCTTTAATTACAAAATATAATATTTGTGCTTTCAATAGATAGGTGTACACGTTTTAGGTACAATATATATGAATATTGCACCCATTACGTCGTCATAGAAACAACTTTGCCTGAATTATTGTACTACCGAACCATTAATGCAATTTCCAGTGTAAGGAAACGATCTTCACGCTAAAGCCGTACATAAAATACACCTTTCTTCCAAAAGTGCGTTAAGGATATTTTTGTGTGGTCGATAACCTTTAATTCAGTAAGTTTTCAAAGTAATTTTAAAGCAAAGATTTGGTAATGGACCCTATTGGTAAAGGGACAGGGGTGCCCAGAAGGGGGGGGGGGCATGGCGCAATTTGCGCCATCAAAATTTTTTGGGGGGCATTGATTTTTTTTTATGTTAACATTTTAAACCATGACGATAACCAGAGAATGAGAATTATACTCAAACAGTTAGTTAAAAGTACTGATTAATCATTTAACCATATCATCAAGATTCAAGATCGAAATTGCCATAGCTAAATATTATTTCCGCCGTTTAAACTAACTCCAGGATCTCCGTGTAAATCCTTAAGAGAAATATTTTATTTGTTTAGGGCGATTAGGTTGGCAGTGGCTCAACTGGCAACACTGTCTTGTCTGCCGTCTGCTGTCTGTCACAGTCACAACACAAGCCGTTAGTGATGTACTGATGTGAATGTGAGTCGTGAGTTTTGAGTTTGAGTACCTATTGCAACAGAACAAAACTGTCTCGTTTGAAGAAGCTCGGATACGGACGTTAATGAAGGTTGAATGTGCGTGTATTTGTTATGCGTATGGTATGTCTTATGTTATGTTGTAGATTTGTGATTTGTTCATAACTAAAACTAAGATGCCTAAGAGAGCAAAAACGTTGTACAAATTTAAATGCCTAGAAGTGATGTGCAACACGATCTATCGCAAAGACAAATGGTTGGATTACTGTAAGAAGAAAACATAGTTACAAGTTTATAAGAACAATTTAAAAATCAATTATAAAGTGGTTGAAATAAAAGTCGACAAACGGCCCATGGCAAAAATACGTTCCAGACCCAAGCCCAAGCCAATCTACATCCCTGGATGACATCCCTCATACTTTGACGAGTAGGCCTACCCAAGACCAAGATGAAGATGTTTTTGAGCCAACATCAGAAAGTTTCCAAGATAAATCTACCAGCAAGATCGAGACTGATGCAATTATTCTACCACTACTAGAAAGTCACAGACTCTGAACTAGAAACACAAAGGTAGGCCTAACTTTGTAATAACTAACTAATGTAAACCTAAGGGGCAAAAAAAAAACGGTTTTTTACTTAGTCAAAAATTTTAATATGTCTAGGCCTAGGCGCAGGGCGCAGGCTGTTATATTGTTTTTTTATAGAGGCAAACACGATTAACACGAACACTAAGCCTTTATGTATCCAACCTACCTAAAAACATAATATCTTGTAAAATGTATGGTATAGCCTAACTTACCCAAGCTTGTATTCTGAGGAGTCAAATCAAAGTCTGATTTGGTTCTGCCGTATTCACTGTTATAGCTATTTTGGTACTGTTCAGCACTCTGTGGAGTTAGGTTAGGTTATTAACATAGGCCTAATATTTATGTACCCAAATAGTTTGACCCAAATACTGAATACAAATATAAACCGTGTACAACATTCTTGACGTTCTTCACTGTCTGAATATTGTTGTAGTTCACCAAAGTCCGTTAGAGTTCAGAAGCTTCTTGGTTGTTTATCTATCGACGGGTAGAGCATAGAATTGGCGTGCATAGAAGGGTTAATTTTCTTCAGGCATATGTTGGAAGTTATAGGCAATAGGCCTACCATTTTTTGAGAATTTTAAAACCTATTAGCTTAGGGCTTAATAACTTCTCACAGACTAAACAAATTTTGTATATATTTGTAGATCAAACCAAGAACTGGAAGAACAGGAACCTGAAAATTTTGGAACAAGTGATGTAGATGAACCAGACTCGGATATTTCATCTAATGAAGATCACAGTGATCCTGCTTCATATGCTAACCTCAAGCTCTCTCCTGAAGACATAAATGTGGCTCTAAATTTTGAAAATCAAGACTTATCATCAATAGAATTTCCTTCAACGGGTGGAAGAAAATTTAATCCTCTGTGGAAAAATTGTATATTGCCCAATAAACAGTGTGAAATCTAGGAAGTGGCTAGTGTACAGTAAAAAAAGGACGCTGTATTTTGTTTGCCTTGCACACTATTTGCACTTCCAAACTGAACGGTCTGTATGGGGAACAACCGGCTACAGAGGGTGGACAGAGCATAGAGGAGAAAGAGATTTTTTACTCCACGAGAGACTTCCAAAAAATCATATATCTGCAAGAGGTTGCCAGAATTCAATGGATCTCACAAAAGAGAATAGATTCGAGCCTTGTTCAACAATGTAACAGAGGCAGTTGACCAAACGAGAAGTCCTGTCTGTTTGTCATTGATTGTTGTAGTTATTGAGTGAGGAAATGATTGCCTTTCGCAAAAACGATGTTTTAGAAGGAAAGCTGTTAGGGTTAATTTAGACTTATAGGAAAATATAGCCAGATGCGAGAGTTTACCTTGAAAAAATTGATAGAGCAAGGGCTGAGAATGTAAGGACTGGGATCTAATTTCTTGAGTTACAGGAATATTTTTGATCTTATCAATACAATGAGTGACGTGGTAGTTAATAAAATTGTAACAAGTGTGAATTTAACCAACATTTATTCGATTATAATAGACTCTACCCAGGATGTGAGTAAAAAAGAATGTACCACTATCATAGTTCGCTACATTGAGCACATGGATGATTACACAACAAAACTACAATATCAAACGTAAAACCAAAAGAGCGCTTGGTCAAGGTTTTTACAAGTGGGGATACATCCGGGGGGAAATGTTGTTTAGAGAGCTAAAGAAATGCTTAACAGCCCTATAACCTTGATCCCAAAGGTATAGTGGGCCAGAGTATGGACGGTGCAGGGAACATGAGAGGGCAGTTCAAAGGTCTCAAATCACTAGTCACAAAAGAAAAAACCCTAAAGCTTTTTATGTATGGTGCTGCTCTCACAGGTTCGCCCTTGTTGTAGAGCAGTCCCTTGATATATGCTGTCAAATGAGGAATTTGTTTTCATTCTTGGAAGATTTGTATGTTTTCATGTCAGGCCACAGGAGACACCACCTTTTGCTCGAAAATCTAGAAAAGGGGGAAAAAAGAAGCAAGAGACGCTTAAAAAGAGTACAGACTACTCGTTGGTCGAGTAAAACTGACGCCTTCAAACCATTGTGAGTTGTTTTGAAACAATAAGAGATACATTGCAAGATTTTGTCGACTGACAAGAATTCTGACAACAACACCAAAGCCAAAGCAATAGGCCTCCTAAAGCAAATGACAGATTTTGAAAATATAAGCACAATATACATAGCATCTTCTTTGTTCAAAATATTGTCTCCCATAACAAATTTGTTTTCAGTCACCTACCATTGATTACAGTATAGTCCCAAAAGTTATTAAAGAAACACAGGAAAAAACTGGCGTTCATGCGCCAAGATTCGGCGTGGGAAAAGATTGAAAGTGGCATTACTTCCTTTACTGAAGAACACAACATTTTCTTTACCCACCAGACAACGAATCAGAAAAAGGAAAAGATTCATGGACGAGTTGGCAATTGAGGAATGCATAGAAGACCCTATTAAGAAAGTAAATGTTGATATTTATTTCAACGTTCTAGACTCTCTCTACAACAGCTAAATGACAGATTTCCAGAAAGTTCTCTGGCTATGGTGTCGCAGATGGGATATTTTTCTCATGATGGAATTTTGAAGATGGTAGATGATAAGAAAAAAGGCCTAAAATGTAATCCATCTTCAATTGAGAATCTTTGTGAATACTACAATCTAGACAAGGAATTAATTGTAGATGAACTAGACATCTTCATTGATGTTTACAAAGCTACTCACTTGGACATAGATATTTCTGATGTCATGTCTGAGAAGAAGAAATCAGAGAGAACCAGTACTGCTAACCCCGAGGATTAGTTTAAGTTCTGACCATGATGAAGATTAAGAAACAGGAGGGACGTTACAGTGACTGACAAGTTCAAGAAAAAGAAAAATGTTGACGAATGGGTGAAAAGAGGATTTATTAGACCATACAGGTGCCTATTGAATCTATCAGGATTCCCTCATCTCAGTATACTTTATAGGATACTGTTGTCTCTGCCAGTCACAAGATGTTCTGCTGAGAGAACTATGAGTCGGTTGAAGATAGTTAAGAATCGTCTAAGAAGCACCATGGGGGATAGTTGGCTTTCAAGCTTGCTCATTCTTTCTTGCGAGAAAGAAATTCTAAAACAGATCTCAAATGAAGAAAATCATCAACAGGTTTTGCACTTTCAAGTGTGCAAAGAAAAAAACTTCTTTTGTCAAAAATTTAAGAAAAGTATCAAATGAAGCCAATTTCAACCTTTCAAATTTACACCCTATTTGCCACACAGTAATCAAGTAACTATTGTAATGTTTTATTACTTTTTTCTTTTTTGTAAAAGTTGTTATTGTTATTGGTATTAGTAGATAGAATTTACAAAAATGTACTTGTTCAGATGATATCTTTATTCCAAAAATCAAACCATTTAATGATACATTTTGTTAGATTTTTTGTTATTTACTATTGTAATGTAAAAGTTAAATACAACCTACAACACAACATCAGTAACAACCTGTTCCAATTTATAATAATTTAGAATACCTAAACTTGCCAACATTATATATTAATTTACCAGCTATGTTTATTCCATTCACTTGTGAAAAACTCTGGTTATTGTTAAACATGATGCCTCCACCATAATAGAAACAAAATTAAATTAATACATTTATTAAACTTTTTTAATACATGCCGTTTTATGAAATAAAAATTTACAAACACTATTTGGATTATAATATATTGTACTATTTGGATTGTATTGTATGATCAGCTGTAAATTGTTATCTCATTGTTTTCATGACAGCAACATACTAGACTAGTGACTATAATTGCTATTGGAACATACAGTATAATTACTTATAAATAAAAGTGTTTAAAATGACATATACATTGAAGATTGAAGTGCTATTATTTCATTGCCTTAACCTTTGATAACTTTAACCTTCAGTTCTTCAATTCTTTTTCAATCCTTTTTTGGTTTTTGGCTGGAATCTAAACTTTTTATAAACGTTCCAAAATTGTATGCATGTTTACCAAAGTTGCTATGCAATATTCTTTTGCAATAAAGAATTATCAATGATATTATTATTCAACTTTTTATAAGTAACCGTAACATTTAAAAAGGCAAAGCCTCCCTTACTGACCTTTTTAATATGCTATTAAAATATTTGTCATGTAGCTATTCCTGATGTAATCTAGTACTTTGATAAACATATAAATATTAAAAAACTATAATAATTGTTTACTACTTTTTAGTCCTCCCGTACAAAGAACGGGTGCACTGCTTAGTGTCAAAAATTATATCAAAATTCAAAAAGATACTTTATTTCTATTCTAAAAAAGATAATAAACAGTGGTATATATTTTTTACAATAATGAAAACAGAAAGAATTCCTCACAAGACCAAAGGTAAATGATGTCCTTTGGAAGATTAGAATGTAAGATGTGAATTTTATTGTCATACACTGACTAATGTTAAAAACTAAAGGGTTGGGTATTGGGGTACTTTGGGGGGGGGGGCATTACACTTGGATTGGGGGGGGCATGCGCCATTGCCCTTGGGGGGGCTGGGCACCCCTGTAAAGGGATACAGACAAAATTTCTATACTTTGTGAGATCACTATATTTTCTATGGTTTTCAGTTTTGTAACTTAATATTAGATGGTTATTAATGGATATACGAAGAGTGGTCCAGAGTTTGACGAAAACAATTTTATTAATACAATCAAACTCTCTCTGAACTCTTTTAATTGGAAATCACCAATCGGCGATGAAGTAGGGGATTGGTTGCAGTCAATTATTGGTTGAGAATTCTTAACAATAAATTACTTGAAAGGTTTTCTTTTGATGAAAACATAATAAAAATAATTTAAAGGAAGATTTATTAGTATCAAATCTATGTTTGAACCACATATTGTACTTTACCCAGTTACCAAGTATTTATACTTCAGGAGAGAAACAGAGAATTATTGTAATAACATAATGTTGTAATAATTGTAATAACAGAATAATTGTAATAACATCAATTGCACGAATAAGTGCAATTGATGTTATACTTGTATTAGTAACGTCCTATAGCCAGTGTCTATACCTAATTCTTGTAGTTAGTATTTTACAATTTTCTTCTTAAAAATTGACTTCTAAATCATCATTATGACGCAAATAAAAGTCTTTTTATATTGTAATGCAACACCAGGAAGAAAACGGATTAATTCTCATTAAAATGAAATTGAAATTCTATATTGGTTGTTACATTTAGTACAATGATGTGTAACAGTGGTAATTAATAAAAATATGTTTTGTCTCTAAACTATAATTGACAATCTGCAAATGATTTAAATAAATTAAACATGCATTTAAACGGTATAAAATATAAATTAAGTGAGGCCTGTATAAAACAATATTATTAAATGTAACATTAAGTATGGTTGTTACTTTATGGGCAGGAAAGGCATCCTTAATTATATAACAAATATCTTGACCAAAAACACACTCCATGGACAGACACCATTGAGAGCTCAATAATTTGTTTACATAACTACTATTCAACACCCACTGATGTTTAAAGTGAATTTATAATTCATATATTATTTGGTATATTTAAAGGCATAATAAAACACATCGGATGTTAATGGTTAGGTGTTAATTAACTAACATTACAAAAGAATGTGTATAACAAGTTATCTATCAATAAAATACGTATCAAATTGTTTTACATTTACGAAACAAATCAGTTGAACACGTTGGATCTGAAAGGACTGTAGCAGAGGTAACTAAGTGGGCAGTGGTCAAACTATGATAAGATCATTGGGCTCTTAGCTACCTAACCAAACTTCATAGAGATAACGTCAGTTGTACCGTGTTATCTTTGGTACGGATTAGGCCTTCTATGGGATAGAGTTCGTGATAATATAGAGTCTCAAATATCGACTGTCGAGGATAATCTTAACGACGATTTTAACAGGTCCAACAGCGATGTATTTGTGTTCCTAATTACCTAGTTTATGTGGTAACTATTTGAGAAAAAATAAGAACTATTTTGAACCTATGTTATTGCTTCTCTCTAATTTAGAAGTTTAGAAAATTTCATTTGTTTCTAGTTATATTTCTGGTTAAGTGGAAAACCATTTATTTTAAAAGATTTTTACAATAAAGTATAAATAACAGCCATAAATAAACTATGAAAACGTAAAACAAATACTCTGACAGAACATAACAACAATATAAACTATGAAATTAGAGAACAATTAAATTAAATAGCAAACTTCATTCATTAACTTTAACAAATAATTCAACAATAACAACAAATAGCTCTATTTTGTTTTAACAAGACAGTAGGCTATAAATATTAACAAATTAATTCTATAGCAACAATAGTACACAAACAAGAATTAATGTACATAAATAAATAAATAGTGACAATAATATATAAATAACACAACATAATTCAATTTTTGTTAACTTATTAAAAAAGCCATTATTTTCGTTTTAAAATTAGGTTTCTTTTCAATTATGATGCGATTACCAAAATGTCTAATTATTTCATTGCAAAATTTTGGACCAAAATAACAGTTGCATTCTGCTGCATTCCTTGTTCAAGTTTGGCAATTCAAGTGCAATATATTGTGCAAATCTCGTTACTCTATTAAACTGTTTCATTGGAACTACTACTCAATTCTTGCATGTACTTACATCAGAAAAGTGTGTGTAGTTGATGCTACTCCAGCGTGAAACATTTAACATAGTTTCTGCATTTCATTCGTTAAATACAAACTTAAGATTTTTTCATAAAAACTGTACATACAAATAATTTGTGATTTTATAGTTTCTATAAACTTACATGTAACGATGCCGTTGCGGGGATAACCTCAACAGATCAAATTAGAATCAGAAATCCCATAACCAAACCTAGATAGTATATTCAGAACTTAGTCTGTTTCTACAAGCGGTAACCAACCTAAGATAGACATTTATTACTTACAATTCAACTTAAAACAATAATAATTAACGGTATCATAAAACCCAATGCTATTAGCTGAGGCTTTTTTTTCTTTTAGAATATGTTATGTGTAAAATAAATCTAAAAATATAATAGGGAAAATATTGGTTTAAATTATTTATATTTCAAGATATTATAATGATGAGTCCTGTGTTTAAAAATATTATAAATTATGATTGATTTTAAAGGATTAAAAAATTAGACATCGTTATACGTTGTATCACATTAGGACTCTTCCTCATAGATGCATAGATTTATCATAAAATAAACTATTTCTCTCTGTCTCTATCAGATTATCTTGTATTATAAAAATATATACATACATATTTCTCTAACGCTTTTTTGTGTTGTATATGTTTTTATTCGTTCATACAAAAACAAACATGCTTTCCTGTGAATCAAATCAAATCAAGTCATTTAATAGTAGTTAACAATATACATTGCATAGCAAACGTCAATTTTCATGTCTACAATTTTTTTTATTCGTCCCACATCAAAGGCACATGCAAGCCTACAACACTCAAACATTCACACCCCATTCATTCCATGCCAATTACGCCCACTTCCTGTGCTGGAAGTGCAATTTCCTTATAGCGTGGTCTCCCAGTTGAATGCTAGAAACTCGTCAACACTGTATAAAGCGTTTGACGTTTTTAACACCTTACGCGTTGAGCCAGTTTTAATTGAGTTTGGCAATCTGTTTATAAAATGAACACCTGCCTGTGAAGGTTCATAAACTACCGTTTTGTGCATTCCCAAACAGTAGTTATATCTGCCTCTTGTCTCATATTCATATATGTCTCGTCGTCTGGTTAAGGCAGATTTAGACAAACAATATAAAGTTTTTTCTAGATGTAGAGACCTGACAAAGTCAAAAGTTGCAATTTTTTAAACACTGTCCTGCACGAGTCTCTAAAGTTTAAATTAGCCACGATGTGAATTTTTAGTTTGAAAACAGTTATAAAGTGATTGTTTGTAGAGGCTCCCCACAATACGATTTCATACGAAAGGTGGGAATAAATTAAGCCGACTATGCCGTAATCAGTACCTAACTCAAGCAATAGTTTGCGAAAAATCTTAAGGAATAATGTTCTGAGAATAATTTGGCACAATCATGATCAATGTGATTTTTCCATGTCAACCATTGTTCAAGGAGTATTTCAAGGAACTTTTAAGAACAGACTTCCTCCAAAACATCCTTCAAATGTATCTGCAACCATAACAGCAGTAACACTTTGAATGTTTGTAGAGCGCATTGAACAGTTCAGGAAATTTGATTTTTAAGATTGATGCTATTGAACTGTTGGACACAATTATTAAGGTCAACAGAGGCCTATATGTCCAAACTTTGTTTTGTGCTTCCTCTAAAACAGAGAGGCGTATCATCTGCGTACTGGAGTAGTGAAGATTCAATGTCATTGACGTATATCAGGAAAAGAATTGGACGTAGTATTGATTTCTGGAGGACTCCATAGCTCGGTGCATTCGATTTTTAAATTTGATTTGAAATTTGGATGACCTGTTTTCTATTGTTTAGGAATGAACTAATCCATAAAAGCGGCATGACTTGATCAAGCAGTGTTTAGTGGTCAACACAGTCAAATGCTTTAAAAATACCAAGAAAAACACTAAATGTGTGATTATGACCTTCAATTCTCTCTACAACCACATCGACAAGATTCACTATAGCGTCAGTTGTCGATTTTCTCTTTCTGAAACCATGTTGGTTTTCTGGAAGCTGGTTTAAAAAAGGTTGTTTAAATAATTTATCATTCTTTTTATAAAGAACTTTTGTAATATTTTGCTCAATACGAGCAAAATAGAGACAGGTCAATAGTTATTTACTGAATTAGGATTTTTTTCTTATGAATGGGGTGAACTTTTGCCACTTTTATATGATAGGGAAAAACCCCTGTTTGAAAACATAATATACAGTATTAACTGGTTTGATCAGTGGCTTCACTGTTTACTTTGAGCATTTTGTATTAGCAGCATTGGCATCAAATTAATGTCGTTAGACTTTTTATTTGGAAGTTTTTGAATTATTGGATTAATCTCTCCCTCAAATACAGGAGCCAGGCCAATGAGGTTGCTGGGCTCAGTATACGCCTGGGGGTTCCTTGCAAAAGTGATTAACGAGGATCTCGCCCATCAAGCACCAGATACAGAATATCTATTAAACTCGCTTGAGATCTCTGAGGCATCATTCAAAGTCTATGCCGTATTTGGAATTTTATTTGATTATTAATGCAGCTTTTTGTTTACAATATCCCTGACAGTTTTGGAAATATTTTTGGAAGAAACGATCTAATGTTTTGGGGTATTTTGTAAGGTAAGATGAGTAATTTCAAAACATCATATGCAGTGATGCAGCAATGCAGTTGCAGCAATTGATCACTTCCCTATAAGTTCTTTTGTAAACTAGAAAAAAATGCTTTATACTGTTCGTTGGTCGTGATTCTATTAATTCCTGAAAAAAACTTGTGTTTCCCTGATACAAGGATACCTGTTGTAATCCAGGTATTTTGTAGTTTGTTTTCTGTATCAATTTTAACTGTTTTATTAGCACAGCAAGTATTAAAATGGGATTATAAATAGTCATTAAAAGTTTTAAACTGCTGTTTTACCGGTTGGATCGAATTTATAAAATCCCAGTTTTCTTTGAAAAGGGAGACGTTGACAGCAATATTACCTGACCTTGTATCTCTCATTGACTTTGGAACTTTCGGTTGTTATACTAGTTTACTTCTGATAACAGCCATAGTGGCCAGAGATCGCTGTATTGACCACGAACACTGTGAATTTCGGTGTGCTCTCTGGAAAATGACATAGGCGTATTTAAGAAAAAAACCAACGCCATAAATAATAATTTAAAATATGAGTTTAGTGTTGGTACAATTAAAGCAAAAGCAACTTTCATTGTATCTGTTACCACTCCTGCAGTAGATAGAGTCGATTCTTAAAGGTGGGATGGAGAGGGTTTATGGGTTATTTGGACTCTAAAAAGGCAATACACTTTCAAGCTACAAATCTCCTACATAGGGATGATAACAGGCATTAATATCTCCAGCTATGGCCACCTTTTTTTGACACAAATTTTCTTTAAAAAGTTTTTATTTTGAGCACGAAAATCACAAAGTTACTTCCAACATAATTTATTCTACTTGTACAGATTAATCCACATTCCACACAAAGACCCAAACAATTCTTGGACCACTTTAATATAGAACTATTATTGAGTAGGTACGCGCTGGTCTCCGGCCATCACCTTCTTATCTTGATAATCATCATTAATTTCTTTATAATTTTATATTTGTATTTTTCCATGAAAATTGAACACTTAATGTCAAAAGCAAGTCTTTTGTATTTGTATGAAGACTGATCCAAGTTCCACAAGAAGGTTTTAACAATTCCTTCCCCTCTTTACCATGCAACTATTATTGAGTAAAGCATGCCCCGGTGCATTCTAGCCGAGTATACTGCACATGGTAACTTATCAATCACGTGTATCGTTCATTCCCAGGTGTCCCTATTCCTTGACGAGTAGAACTCAGGCCTGGAGCTCTCGAATCTATTTATTTCCAAAAAGACCAATACAACGACCTCTCATTCACAAACGGGATCTCATAGACGGATTTCAGATCACTTCCCTAATAGACACTGTATCATTGTGTCTACCCACTCTGCCTTCTCCAAACTAAGTTTATAATCCGAACCCAAAAAACTCTGTAGTCTTTACTGCGTTTCTAGTCTTTTTCATTACCGGATACGGTTTTTCGATATCTATCCTTTTCATATATGTAATTATTCAGTCGATTGTCAAGTGGCCTGATATTGGATATAGAATATTCCATCTCCCCTCTAATTCTGTTTATAGTATTACACTTTTGCTCCTATTCATCAATAGGAGCAAAAGTGTTTGTATCGGTGCGTATTCGTGCTTTAAGATAAAGTAATGAAGATACTCTTGCTCCATGTGATGAAAAAACATTTTTACCACACGGTAACTTAAATACAATTTTAAAAGTACATGTTTTACATTCTATTATCTTCTTTTTATTGGAATCATATATACAAAAACACTCCAATAATTATGAAATTTTATTTTTTGAGGCCTTCCGTGTTTAATGAGAAGCATATTTTGGCCTGATGATGAGTTCATTGAGAACGAAACTCCTCACAAAATAACATTTCATAATTAATGGAGTGTTTGCTTATAAATTAAGTGGTACATGTTTAATTTATTTAATTTTTAATACATAATTATTCAACATAGTCATATCGTCAAGTTCATGTAACAAAAACACAGAGCTGGTACGTACAACACTACAATTATTTATACTTAAAAAATAACAAAATCTGACGTTAGGGAACTGAAGAAACTTAAATTGTACACCAACTGATTTTTCCTGACCTCTTATTACAAGGTTATGTAAAAATCAATCACAGACTAAGTTGGCGTATCAAAAACAGCTGTTATTTATAAGTATGATAAAAATGAATACTGAAACACTTATATTTTGTCATAATAACCATAATTGTTGCTGTCAAAGGTTTTGTTGGTGTTTGGACATTACGGAGCCCAATCTAAACTATGTATCAAACACGTTTATTTGGATGTTGCTATGAAAGGTATACTTGCATTATTGGGAATACCTTGTTATTCAATCTAAATTCCAATGTAATCGGTTAGTAAGCTTCATCGTGTATATGATATACAATGTAACAATATCTCGTCATTTTATGTTCCTGGGATGGACTGTACGTGCAGACTGTTTGGAAATGAATTACCAGAGTGAGACAATATCTCGTCACCTTATGTTGCTTATGTCCTGGAATGGACTGTGCATGCAAATGGTTTGGAAATAATTCACAGCGTGCGACAATACAGTATCTCTTCACTTGATGTTCCTCGATGGGGCTGTAGGTTGGCGTTATTGGACATGAATCAATGTTTTGGTTTAAAATAATATTTATTTTTGAAGTAAGAAATGTTCAATGCGACTAAATGGGTGGCCATAATTTTTTAAGGAAATATCAAGCTACAAAAATTATTAATTGTGCCTAGATTTTCTCGGGAGACTGACTGTCTCACTAACATCAAGGATTTACGCGTGATGAACTTATTAAAGAGTTGGTGATTGCAAGTAGGGAGTAACATGATAATTGTCTAGGAACTAGTTATTAATTACCAACATAACACAATACCCTGCAATATTGGCTTAGCCTATACATTAAGAACGTCAAATTTGCGAATTCAATAATAACATAATTAATTAAGGAATGTTTTCATCAGTTAGAGAACGACAAACAGATTTTGGAGGAACTAAACTCCACTATGATACAGCTGACTGTTAATTTGTGATGCTGAGTTATTACTGTAGATTACGATGGTTGATCGTGTTGTAGACAAGCCTTCAAAGTGTAAAACCCGAGAGCCAATAAGGACTATTTTGACATTCATTTGATAGCAAAAATTGTGAAAAATAACAGAGGAATTACCGTTTAGAAGCAAATGTTAGTTTTGCTATGATTTCATATGAAGACCGAACATTTTGCTGAAAATAGTAAATTGTAACTCTTTGGCTGACTGTGATATAATTATTATTTACATGTCTCACGTTAGGATTTTACTACGTCAACTAGCAGTTACCCGCAGTCTCGCACGCAATTTTATAGGTTTTGCAAGTGTATGAGCACTTCTGGTTTGAGTTAATTATATTTCAGACGCTAATGTTGAGTTTGCGTTCTTCCCACAAAGAAAATAATATTTTAAAAAGTGTTTATTTATTTATTTATTTATGGGCATTGTAATTAACTTCGATGTTAGTATTTTTTGTTTCAATGCTGATTTTTCTTTCTTTCTGATCAAGAAAGAACGTATTGTTTGATATTTCTTACACTTTTTACATCCTCTCATGAAAAGCTCCACCAAAGCTAGCGTGGTTGATCATCGATTTATTTCTTAAGATAAACTGCTCTATAGATTAATTGAAAAACTAGGTTGAATACTTATAGAATGCAAACTGGATCTCGACTCTTAGACTATCACTTATAGGCAGGCTATGGATACCGAAATAACGTAATTTAAAGTTGTCATTTTCGAGCAATGGGTGAAGCGCAATTGTATTGGAACTAGTTACCAGTGTAATATAATATTATGACGTTAGGTGTTCCTGAGCTTGGCTGTACTTTCACTATGACAGAAAAACAAGAAGTAAAATGCAGGTGATGATTTAATTAAGGACATTAAAATGCTAAAAAGAGAGTAACATTGCCCATTCTTGGAAAACCCATTACTACTATTACACAATGTTCTAAAATTTGCTATTCCTAAGTGTAGTGTTCAAAATTATTGCATCGCGAATAGCTAGATGTTACACTTTCTGATAGAGATAGATGAGAAAATCAAGAAAGAGTCGATGCGAAAATTTTTTCCTAATGTTCGTAGAACTATTGTCCTTTAATTGACAGGGATGAGATAATTTATGCTACATGTAAGTCACATAAAACGTTACGTTACCATTGTGAGAGCATTGAGATAGATAAATCTTGTTCACCACTCAGAGTAATAGCAGTCTGTTTCACTCCTCTCAGCGTTTTCCCTCAGATATTCAGTTTCAGTTAAAGCCTGCACGAAATAAACTTGCTGAAAAGGGCCAGTTAGCATTGAACGCCCTTAAAGTACCCATGTCAGTGTTGGTGAGAGACAACATTCGAACGTCAGTGGGCTATGCTGTTTGAATGTTTGAAAAATGAATACGTCTTGAATACGTTTCTTGATTTACTGTGTTTATAATTAGCTTCCTTTGCCTCAGGTAAAAAAAAGTTTAAAGTTCTAGATGTAGAAAGATGAAATGCCTCTAGAACATAATGAGTAATGAAGCATGTTCATGAAATTTCAATATATTCTAGTGATCATCACTTATTTTCAGGAGTGTCCATTATGCTATTTACAAAGACTGTACCTAGGGCGTACCTGTTATTCGATACTAAATCACATGCAAAGACGTGGGTACCTGTTAGATATATGTATATAACTCAATTAAAAGTGTGTAGATAATACATACAATTAGATCTCCAAGGCTTGTGTTATTCTTTCAACCATTTTCTAAATATTTATAAAAACATTTCAGTTTAATCGTCCCAAGAATTTAAAGAGGTAAACATACTACTACGCATCGCAAATCAATAACCCAATTTAAATCTGAATTAAACGATCCCCATTGCTTCTTTATACCATTTAATTCTACATTTGTTACGTAATATAAAAATACAAGTTTATGATGTTGGTCAAAGGTATGTTCCCATTAATACCAATAACGGAAATGTTTAGAGATGTTCGGTCACTTTGTCGACTAGGCTATCTTAAATATCAAGTCCTTTATTTACGTCATCGGATGAATATCATAAATATAATTCACCCTCCTCTAAAACTCTTTTAAAAATTTTAATTTAATTTGAAGGTTTCAAAGGGCCCAATTTAAATTTTTGAATTAAAAGTTTTAGCTACACAACGATGCATATAAAGTTTCAATATATGTGCAATTATTATGTATTACGTAAAAATTGATATAAGTATTTAAATGTCTGTGAAAATTTGAGTATAAATTCATTTAAGATTTTCACATTACTTTTTGTATTAGAACTGAAGGTGCCTCTTTAGTTTTTCTTTTTTTTTTAAGTTACAAATGTTAAAATCCGGATTAGAATCTTAAAAAGACAAAACTCAGCTGGCCAGAAAATTCTTACTATGTTGAAAAAAATACTGGTTGTGAATCTATACAACTCACACAGGATTTCGCAGAAAAAATAAGTGTCCATAACTCAGAACTCATTATTCTGTATTACAAACCGTATTCATTCTGTATTCATATGTGCACTAGTGTCAAAATATTATTTTTCTACAAATAAGTATTGCAAAGTAAAAACTAACTAATACTATTTAAAAATATACATGTAAAAAAGTATGTTTCAGGAGGCCGTATTAGTATGGTTCAACTATTCTTGAACTCTGTAGGGCCAACTGTTCAGAAGAAGAGTACGCACGCGTCTTTCAAAAGCTGTTACGCCACTTTCGGTCTTAAGACAGCCAGGCAGTTAAAAAGATTAATGCCGATAGTAAGGAGATGATGATCAAAGAACCTTGTGAGATGCTTAAGGATTTTGATATTATCGATTGTCTTAGATTGTACTGAATGAGGGTATTGGTTACGTAAAACATAAGTGTTTCGCACAAAGTTAAAAATCCATAGCAAAAATAGACGGAAAGGAAAGAATATTGGAGTCCTGTAAGACTGCCGTACAAGAAGAATGCACGTTTCCCGAATTATTAATTAATCACCCTAATTTGAAATTTGAATATTTACTTAGTGCGTTCTAATTCAATCACCTAAATAGCCACATCTTAAGATAGGCATGGATATTATATCAACCCGTAGCATGCCTCCAGAGTTACTCGAATGCCTGCAAACATCGATAAGGTAGGTATTATAACCAGGTATGTAATCCCTGAGCTCAGTTTTTTACAGAAAAAGTTAATATGATTCATAAATTATTTTGTGAATCAAGGCACATCCCAAAAAGATTTGACAAATTCATTCCTGCAAAAACCAGTTCTCTTACCAATAATTATAATAGATTTTAGAGTAAACGTTTAGAAATAATTCGTAACTAACAATTAATTGATGTACGATTTAATTGAGGGTAAATTTTGTCCTTCAGAAACCCTGCATGAACTTCTTAGAATAGATATTCACTCTCTATCCCTTCCCCTCGCTCTCTCTCACTATTCACACACATGCACATACACCAAATTTTGCACAAGTATGTCTTTTTGATTTTAAATCATTAATATTACATTTACACTTAAATATAACTTAAAAGCAAATGCTAAACCATCTCAATAGAAATAAAAATGACAGAGACCTGCGATAGCCCCAATCACTTAAGATAATAATCCAATCACAATCTCTACTTAATTGGTTATTTTTTCACGGTAGATTACAAGTAAGTGAATATATTTCTCAGGCGATGAATATTGCAAGAAACACGCAGGTGTTCGTTGTGGCAATCTTCAATCAAAGACCCACCTGAGCATCCGATTATGGTGAAGTGAAGATTACGTTTTTTACAGGACCTTGTGGCCTACTTCAGTAAAATCTTGGACTAAATTGTAACTACCTATGTTCAAGAATGTGAATCAAGATACCTCTAACAAAGATTAACATGGATTTATTGGACTTACTTATCTCAATAAATAAAAATATTTCGTTGAAACGTTTATTTTACATGTTTGTTGGATGTAGAATTGGGAATGCCTAGCGATTCACAGGCACAGGTTTGTTTTTCCTTCAGTATATTCCTACACTTCTCCAAGTTTTATAAAATGTTTTAGTGCTATTACAAATAAATATTCTAACATTCCAGTAATTAATTTTAAAATAAATCTGGATTTCGAATTTTACTATCATTATATATTACAAAACTAAAATGCCAAGCTTCGCGGATTGGATACTATCCTCCTCTTAAGGTCTCAAAACAATATAATACATTTTTAAATACTACTATTTTTTTGTTAAAGGTTTTATGTACATTGTCATATATTCATTTGTACTTGCTCAAACTTCTGTATTAGGGTTTTCTGACACCTGAAATAAAAGGATAGATTGCAAAGCTCGATACTCAATCCTTTTAGCATAGGCGATGGAAAATATATATAAATCCTATATATTTTTTTTATTTATACTCTAATATATATTTAGAGTTTTAGTTTCACGAGATTATTTGGTTTACAATTAACTTGCCATCTTTTTAAATGTCTCTATAGTTTCATTATGAACTTAAAGACCTAAGTGAGGGCCGGATTCTTGATAGCAATTCTTTTTCCGAACTCATAAATGAACAACTAGAAATTATTATTAACAACAGAAATTATTAACAACAGCTTCTAACAGCCGTAGAATTGGCTTATGGTTTAAGAGTTTAGAGAGGAGTGAACTGTTAATTTAACTACAATATCTCATTCTGCAAGAAGATAAGGTATCAAAAAAGTTTATTGTAATGTTCAACAAAAATCGACTCACGTCTCGCGTGCATAAAATATTATTGCCGTACGATTCAGGTTTATCGTGGATACCATCAGTGAAACATATAGCTTTATCTGTCTGCGTTGCTGAGGTAGCAGTAATTTGAGCTCATTGGTTACCGTCCTGAGTTTCGTTACAATTAAAAAGTTTGGTCAAATTTATTACAAAAATTAAGTGTAAGATCTCTAATGCTTTTGCGTTTTCGATGTTTCTAAAATAAGAATGTCCAGTATAAGCAGCTTCATTAGCCCAACAAGCACAGTTTACTTAACACTTTGCTCTCCGGCCGCTCGCAGCGCTGCTGTCGTTAAAAGCTTTTCCGCCTCGGAACTTCTATTTCGAAGAAAGACATTGTACAGGGGTTAAAACTACTTTAATATAGACTTATTTTTTTCCTGAATTTTATTAATTGCTATATGTAATTTAAAATCATCAATTTTCTTATTTTATAGGACTCAGTATAGGACTTATTTCAACTACAGGAACTATTCAGTGTTTGTGAAATTTACGAGTTCATTTCAATAATTTACATATAGGCTTGAAATAAGCAAACAGAATGAACTTCTGGAACCTAGTTTGGTGAAAGGTCTATGACGCAAGAGAAAATTAGCTTTTTTTCTATGAAACAACCTAGTTTTTATTTAGTCCATAATCAGCCGGGGTGGTTTTTGTAAGCGTTGGAATAAGAAGATATTGAAAGAGTAAAACATATCACATAACATTTGCTTTCTCATAATATTATAATACTGTTCCTCGACAAACTTAAAACTAACCGTAACAACACAACTAAAAGTGTAATTAACGTCAGCCAATCGTGTGAAGACGGACCATTGAAAATGATAACTTTCAGCGCCTTTATCTCATTAACTGACAATATGCAATTAAAATTGGTTTTTGGCTCGTAGACTAAAAGTCTTATCGGATTATTTATGACATTTAATATATATTGTACATAGTAAGACATTTATTTATTTTATTGTTTAACCATACCTAAAAACGCAATAAAGTGCTTATTGAACACAATGTAAATTTAAAAAATTTTCCATTTTGAATTTTATTTATTATATTAAAATGGACGAAATTAAACTATGCAGTAATGTTTTGCCGATATTAAAAATTTTGAAAAACTTTAAACAAATGAAACAAGGTATAGCCAATGGCGCAGTGTAGTGGGTACGGTGGTTATCGCAAGATGACCAGATCAAGCAACGCCGAGCGTGGCTGCTGCTTGGACAGGTGACCGCTGAGCGATCCTGTCCTTGCAAGCGGCCCGCCTGCCCGGCCATTGGTGGTGGTTCGGAAGTCACCTTTAAGCCGTTGGTCCCCAGGTTAAGTGTTAGGGAGGGCTTCTTAGCCCTAACTTCGCCTGGTAAAATAAGACATTCTTTACTTTTTTTTTACTTATTTTATATTGAGTATTATATTCCTGAACCCACCTTATTTCCCAAATTCTCCTTGTATGAAACGTGTATTTCAGCTTTAAATTCTATTCGAAAAGAATGTAAACAATATTATGATAATTAAAACGTAACAGTGGTAAAACCTAACCCGTTCTAAAGGATTGGATCATAATATGGTTGCATTCCTATGTAACGTAAGCACTAATGATGGAAGACAATATTTCAACTTAAAGTTTGCTTTAAAATAAGGCAATATTTTTAGTTATGTACTTACATTATTTAAAGTTATATAAATGGCAATAGCCGAATTTAATTTCGATAAACATTAAATCACAAAAAGTATTTGCTCCGCCGGGACTCGAACCCGGACCTCTCACTTGCCGGGTGAATGTGCTGCCATTACACCACAGAGGCCTTACTTTTTACGATTCAATTATTTTTTATTTGGCCGCATCTGTCACATATGCGTTTAAATAACCAAACTAACATATGCTCGGAAGACCTGTTAAACGATTTTTACTTACATGAATTAAATTTGTATAAATATAAATAGCCGAATTTAATTTCAATAAACATTGAATCACAAAAAGTACTTGCTCCGCCGGGACTCGAACTCGGATCTCTTACTTACCGGGTGAATGTGCTACCATTACGGGTAATTTAATTATTTACTTCCGGACATTTTAAATTTCCTTGGAAAACTTAAATACATTTGTTTGATAATATTTAGTTTTATATATAAAATTTTACAATATAATATTTCAAATTTGAGCTGTTCAGTACATAGTATAATCACAGGGGCTGAAAGATACCTCCAAAGTGACGAACGCAGGTGAACACGTAGTTGGCTGTGGTAGTTTTCAATCTCGGCTCATTCTGTTGTAGTGGTGGTAGCACTGTCATCAAGTATAAGATCACTTAACCTGCTACATGGTCTTTATAGCTCATATCAGTATATCTAATTGGTACGTAATAATTTGCATTATAAACCAATTTCAGACTTTTCTTTAAAATTGTGAACTGTATTGAATAAATAGTCACAAATACTCACAAATGTAAAGAAGTTTTCATAAAAAAATCACATTTTATGTTTAATAGCTATAGTTTAGACTAGATGGTCTAACAGTTTGAGTAAGTCATTGTGGTAGTTTAAATTTAAAAAAGATAAATAATTAACATAAAATCTATTTCTGTCTCCTACAACTTCTGATCGATTGAATGAACTCCATAACAGCCTGTCTTTAAGTATATATTCGACGTAGTAAAGTATTTACCTTTAGTAATATGTTTGTGAAATTCCAGTGAAGCTGATTTTTGTGATGTGTACCTTTTTATGGTATTAAATGTAATAAATATATTAATAGGTAATATATACATGTAATAGCAATAAAAAGAGCTTTTATAATTCCAGCTCCTTCATTTTGCAGATATTAGTATATATATATATATATATATATATATATATATATATATATATATATATATATATATATATATATATACTATATATTATATATACTATATATATTTGGAATCAATGATAAACAATCTTTTAATCATAAAACAGTATAAGATTAACACATTCGTAAGAAAATACATCAAGGACATTTCATAATTTCATAAGTAATTCTCGGTAGCGCAATTCAATATCGTGATACTGTCTATTTCAAGACTAGTGAATGTTGAAAAATCCTTCGATTATTCAAATGATGTGATTATCGTTGTATTTGTATGCAACAAGCTATTGTAACCACGGTAATCTCTATTTTAAAGGAAGTAAATATGACATGAACACTAGTTGTGGAAAGAGCAGACCTCTCTGTACACACACTAGACAAATTTAATGCAGGTAGCATAACGTATTGTAAAGCCTTGAACATAGTGCAGAGTCATCTATGCTAAAGAAACAGTAGAGCGTAGAGAATAAAGGTATTTTTCTCTCATAAAAGTTTAGAAATCTCAGTTGACAATCTCAATGACATACACCTGAAAGTGATACCTATCTACGATATGTTGGGGAAATTAAATTTTTTAAATCGACTACATACGTTTTTTAAATTTAAGAATTGTTGATAACAAATTAGTTCCTTGATTGTATTCTATAAACTACTAATATTGTCCATAAGTACGTTGAACATTGACTGGAATAAAAAGTCTGCCAACACAACAAAACATAAACTCAAATCAACATATTATTTGCTAATATGAGCTCGCTAAAAACTGTTTGGCGTAAATATTACTAATAGTTATTTACATATGATAATAATTGTAACTCCTGAAAATATAAATATTTTAAAATAATTTTTAACATAAATCATGTCTATGAAGTTTTTATTTTATGCCATTTAAAAAATATATACCTATAATGTCTCTGTTGTTCAGCAGAAAATTGTGAGAGAAGTGCTATTAGAATATGATTAATATTCATTGTTTGGTATCATGCTTAATACTATTATATTTTTAATATATTTTACTAGGACTAAAAATTTAAGTATCACCAAGATAATGACTTAAAGTATAATCCCAAAGACAGCTAAGTTAAATAAAATGTTTTTGAAGCAAAATATTTTTCCTGAATCTGAAAATCACTTAAAATCTCTGACAGCTCAAGATTTCTTACGTCCTGCTACAAGTGGCAAAACAACAAACTTGTTCTCATCGTTAATGGATGGTAAAGAATAAATCCGTTCTTATTTAATAACCTATATTTGTCATTCTCGGCAATCTTTGTTCATCAAGCCAACAATGTAACTGATTAAAATTCACTGCGTTATGTGACGACAAAAATTATATCAATAAATAAAATCCAACATGAAGATTTATTTCTATTCTTATATCCAAATCCTAGTTAACAGTTTCTATTTTCCTTCAAAGTTTTGTCTTCTTGCCCTTCTTCAATCACGAGTTTATATTATTGACTTTGTTGAATGTGTATCTGTAACGAGATGACAATATACAAGTCCACTCTAGTGTCGCGTGTTATGCACCTCTGAGGTAGCAAAATTTAAAATCTATATTTTATTTTATTCTCAAGATGTCCTACGGACAGATAGACATGCATACATCATATATAAGAAAGTTTTACATCCTCGGCCAGTCAAAAGAGAAATATTTACAGTCTACTGAGTGATAAGCCCAATAGATGATGGGAAGTTTATGTTTAATTCATAATATGAAAATGATACAAATAAAATATTTCTCAATATATCTTGCCACGTGATACATTAAAAGTTTTCTTATTAAACTATGTCTCATAACAGTCGTACAATGAAAATAGTAAATGTGTACTTCATACGGAAAATACTTATCTAGTTTACGTCCATGTAGAAAGTGACTAAAACAATCATAATTACACATTTTATGTGTTCCAATTCCATTCACATCCACAGTTCCGCTCAATGCTATAACTGACGTCATTCACCTATGTCGGTAACGAGTTGGCGGATGTAACTACGACGCTTTTTCCACTGCCATCTGTATTGTTCTTCACCACAGTCTATCTGCACTAAGAAGAATACTTTATATATATTTATCTTTATATTTACTTTATTTATATATATATATATATATATCTATTTCTATAAATGTAATGTTTTTATATATATATATATATATATATATATATATATATATAAAGCATTACATTCATAGAAATAGATTCATAACTGTAGATTCATAACATTAGAGTGGCTTGTTAATTTCGAGGGTGGACTGAGTAGCTTCAAATTTTAACTGATCAATTCTGTTCCATTTCTAATATCCAAAACTATTACTAGTACAACCTGTTTATACTAAAACCTTATGATGGCAGTATTACGTCCGATTTGCATGAGGGCAGTGCTTGATTTGGAGGATGGTATGTGACGCGATGGAATTTTCCAGTGCATTGTGATTTTGAATGTCCTAAATTGAGTACCAGCGTATAAGCGCTAACTTCATGATTAAATGATTTTGCACTCGAACTGATTGCGTCAATTCTGTAATCCAGCATCACAAGCAGATATCTAATTAAATCGCTTCTTTAATTGCTAAAACTTGATGATCTGTCGGAAAAGGTCGATAACATTTATATTGTGTAAATTAAGACAGAGAGTACTGCCATTAGCTCTGGTTTGTCTGCCTTAGAAACTTGAGTTGCTGGGATTGCAGAAAATATGTTTAATCGAGAACGACATCACCTCTGTCAAGTCCACTGTTGACTTTAACAATTCTTGAATTACTGCATTGTGTGTACTTAAGTTACCTCATTGGTACCCCGGTTGATCATTATGCTGGTGCGACATCTTATGCCTTGATCATTACTTCTGGCGGTTACTCTTGAGCTCTTCTTATTTTCAATATTTATTAACGACATTAAAGAAGACATAAATGTACCATTTTTTATGTTCGCCGACGACTTCAAGACTTTCCTGGAAAATTCTTATGTTGAGGACTGTCAAACTCTGTAAGTGCTCCTGAGTCTGTACTGATGCAGCACATTGATAATAGTGTTCCAACAAAATTTCAGTCAATCCTAAAAAAAGACTATGATTACGGGTTTAGCAGAAGTATTGATGACATTTTGTTTGACTACTAAATGGATGACGAATGAATAATTGAGAGATGATTAAAGGCCTAGGAATCGTCATTTACTCTCCCTTTGAATTCTACCTACACACCAACGACATCTGCGGAAAGCCTTAATTATTCATACTGTGCATCATGAGTTCAGCAGCTCTGGGGGGGGGGGCTGATACTTCACTGCAAGTGATTTGTTCACCAGTTGGTGAAAAATGCCTTTCTTGTTTGCCTCCTTTTATACTTGGTCCTATTGATAGACTTCAGTTGATCTAGCGGAGTATCATTCGTCACATTGGTAGCCGAGAGGGTTTCAACTATACGGGGGGGGTACCAGTTGATCAACTTGCGCTCCTTCATGTGTTCCAACCTTTGGTAGACAGGAGGAGGTGGCCGAACAGGTTTGTCTGATCAAGATCCTAATACGGCTCTGAAGTGTCCTCTAATTTTTTAGCGGATCAACTTTTGAGACGGGAACAATGTCACCGAGGCTTTCCGAACTGGGCCACCTGTCTTTCGACTACCTTCATAGCAGGCTAATTCCAAGGCTTCTCCACTCAGGGCATGGAATTCGCAACACCTTTGTTTTTTTTTGTGCGGTCCATTTTTGGTGCTGTTAATCGAGTTGCAGTGTGTTCCAGCCTCTAGTCATACTTCGTCAAACCCTGCTATATCCTTGTTTCTATTAACTAGCTATTATTACTTCCATATACTTATTGTTGTTACTTCTTCAGATATGTACATTGTTGAATTTATAGTTCTATTACTTGTTGCACTTATTATTACTTATTTATGCTTGATTATATTACCTTTAAATTCATTAAATCTTACTTTATGTTTACATGAATTTAAATACTTTTTCACTTTTCGTGATGCCCTAGTGTTAGTTAATGTTTTACTCTTGTACTTGCTTGTAGGTAGTGTGGTTTTTTATTTATGTTGTTGATTATTATTGTTATTATTTAATGTATTTATTAGCTATTATTACTGTAATTAAACTTTCCTTTATTTTGTTTTACTTGTAATATATATTTGTAATATCCTAGTACTAAGTCGTCTCATTTTTCTATAATATTTTAAAATGGTATTACCGTGGAAATAAATAAATAAGTTTCTAGTATTTCTGGAACACCCTTGTTCTGCTATAAATGTAGTTTCTAAATGTGCTTTTTCCACGTAATTGACCGTTCTCCTCCTTGAACTGTGTTTGTATTCCATCTCTGCTCTCATGTGTAAATGTGCGTATAGATAGTGTGTTGATACTGTGACAGTCCTTAAGGAGGATGAGACGTAGCAGAGCCGTACCGTGCTGTGTGTGTGTCAAATGAAGACAGTTTCCACTCTATGTTCACTTCCCCCCCTCTTCCTATCCACATTTGAATTATTTGTTTAAAGGTAAATTGAGTTAGCTTTGTCACTGTTCTAAAACAAGCAGGTTAGGCTTCACGTCACTTAACTAACTGAAATGAGTTTAAATGTCTCTCTGTCTCTCCCTCTACCCCAAACCGTTCATTGTCCTGCTACCCTGTTTGAAGTATGTACAACGTTTAACAGCGCCTAAATAATAAGTATTATTATAATTTCTTAGTAATAATAATAATAAGTCAATAAAAATATCGGTGATTTAAGAAGGATAATATAACACAAGTATGAAATCAAATCTTATCACCAACTTTTGACATTGACTACCAACACTATGTTTATTGTATGAATAAACTATATAACTTAATATATCACACGTGAAAGTCCATGTTCTTGTTCTCAGCTTCTTAACAAATTCTTTTATTCTCCTATTTTCTTGTTCCCATCATGGATGCCCTTAGCACCACTGTAGAATATTAGTTATCCCTCAGCCAAACCCATTATCGAATTCAGTGCTACTTGTATAGGAATGGTTCAAGCAAATTTTCAAGTCTCTAGGTTAGTTCATTTTCCAGATATCGTGTGGAAGATCAAATAGACATATAGTAATGCAATTTTTCTACCCAAACTAATGACAGGCTACTTTGACGTGCAGTACAGTAACTCCGATTGAAACATTTAAAACATGTTTTTTATGTTTTAAAATTAATAATTTCGTAACATCTAACTGATGGTAGTTTATGAGGTGGCCGAAGCTGCCGTCATGTCTAAATATGTCTACATTATTTCAAATCATATCAAAACTAAATGTCTGCATAATAAATGTTTATTACAAAACAGGTGCCCGATGAAGTCGTTGTAAAGTACACAAAGAAATCTGAGTCTTCGTAGAAAACACGTTGTAACTAATTACTTTTTAAGACTGAAATGAATCATTAGCATACGGATAAGATTTAACACTGTAATAGATACTACTTTGAAAAATGTAACTTTCTACAAAGTCGACTTGTAATCCGGTGCATCAGAAATTCAGAACCAATGGTTGGATATACTGGCATAACAAAAATAGTTACTTTTTTGTTCACGATCTTGATTCAACGAAATTTAGAATCCTGGTCTTTCTACTGTGCCGAGAGAGATATTTTGTGCATGAGCAAGTTTTTTCCAGTTACTGCAAGGAACACTGAACACGTTAAAACTTTTCCAGAATGTTTGATGTATTCATAAAATACAAAATCATTTCTGTGTATGTTGTGTAGAGATCACTGTCTACAAGTCGCTCAGCTATTTCGTGTGATTGTTTGTGAACGCATGAACTGGTAACTGGTGTCTCCGTCAAGGAATAGGATATCCAAATTGAAATATAAAAAATTGTCTGTCAATATTGATGTGGTGCCTTAACAATACGCACTAGCAAATTAAATCATACTATACACTAAATCATGAGCTGTGACTATAAGCTTTTTAATCATTACTGCGTACTGCATGCCGTGAAAATTATCTAAAATGTGTCTAAACACTTAGTACATATTTTTGGATGGTAGTTTCAAATCAAGGAATTATTGAAATAAACCAGATTATAAACATACTGTTACGTAAGGGATTGTTAGCATTCTAATACAGAAAAGTGACACACCAGTTGTTCTGATACTCAATAGTGACAATTTACTCAATTACAAACCGTCCTACATGGAACACCGATTCGTCTGACTACTAAATAGTCTTTTTATTATTATTATTTCAACGGCGTCAGCATTTCAACAGGTAAGTTTCAATTTTATCTACATGCATAACAAGTGACCATAGAAATTAATTAGTAGACAAAAACAAAAACAATAGAATATGCAACCAGTAAACAAATCAATAGATACATAATATGAAATAAATAGATATTAATTGTAAGATGCATAACAAGAAAGTATAAATAGATAACAAGTAATGTGTAACAATAAATAGATAAATATATAACAATAACAAAGAAAAATGCTTAACAAGAACGTGCAAAACAATAAATGAACTATGACGTAGGTAACAGTTTTGACAAATAAGTTAAATGTGATAATAAAATAAAAGACAACAACAAGTCTTGAACAAATTTGGGCATTTTTCATCCCGGAAAACTCCAAGTTAATTTACATTCCTTATTGATACCTACTGTACGCAAATCGATTTCCAAGATCACATACTGATAATTGTTTTCAAATACTTATGCACTATAAAGCGGATAAGTCTTTCTCTGTCCTCCTTTCTGACTAATTTTATTGAACATTATTCAATTATATTCTGCACTGTGTTCACAACGTCTTCGTGGTTTAATGTCGATGACCTTCTTGGATCGGACTCCATCTCCCAAATTACTAGTTACAATACTATTTATTTTTGTTACAATTACTATTTTTTTAAATGTTCAAGCCTTTTTTAATGTTCTTCACCTATGGATATGTGACTTCCATTTTCTACCTCACCATCTCTACACCTTACTATATAGCGTAAAACTTCATATCTAGAGGCTCAATAGTAAAGATAAAAAATAATTATACACCAGCAGTAATGATCTCAAATGTGACAATGTTTGTTTAAACAACAATTGAAATATGTATCTAACTGCTGACATTACAATATACTCGTAAATGGAACATAGGTATCTTCTATCTCATACGTTAAAAGATAGGGACAAATTTCTCAGCCACCATGTGTATCAATACAAATCATGATTACCATCCTATCCCAATAAATAACCTTCCTAATTACACACGAGAATAATATTTGTTACTTCGTTAAGCGGCATTATAGACTTGCAATTGTAGTTGTTTATAAAGGTAATCCCAGTTATGAATCAAATTTCTCTTGTGCAGTTGACTTTTGTGTGGTTTCGGTAAATGAAATAATTCGTATGCTATGGAAGTACATAGTTTTAATTATAATTGCGAATGATTAAAAAACTTAAAATATTTATAAAGTTACATAACATATATAAAACGTAGTTTGAATATTTTGTTTTACTTTTATATACTTTATATACTTGGCTCTATAAAAGGATTTAAGAATATCTATAAAAGTATTTTTTGGTATCTGTGTGTTGCTGTGTTTCTTTTTAAAACACAGTAGTACACATATGTAATGCTATTCTTTAAATTCTGGGAACCCTTTTAATGGTTTAATTTCAAAACTAAGAATGCAAAAACTGATGTTAAGAAAGATATTTTTTAATTTTGATTAAATTTAAGTATATCTTTAAAAAATTATAATTACTATAAAGATCAGAGTATTAAAAAAAGTTAAAATAATGACTTAAGTTTGATTTAATGTAATTAATATCGCGATAATAGAGTCTTTTTGTCTCTAACGATGTTAAAAAGTGCTAAATTGTTTTGTTTGAATTTATTATACTTATGTCTTATTAAATACTTAAACCTGGCTTAAAATAAATTAATGGTAATGGTCATTAAATTATATTTTATATTGGATAAGGATAAAAATATTTCTCCCTGCAATATCGATAAAAGAGTATATTTTTGTGTAATAATCGTTTTCAAATATCAACTAGAATACTTTTAAGAGTATGTGTACAATTATCATCGAAAATCACTGTAAAATTCAATTCCACACTGTGTCGACCTACTAAACAAGCCACTGTAGGTCAAATTAAACTACTGCATAACGCTGACTTTCAAGTTAGGGACGGTAACACTATTAACTCGTCACGCTCTGTTACTTTAACTATCGGTAACTTTGGACCTGACACATATCGGCAGCTTTGCGAACCATAACGAGGCAAACTTCACAATAAACAGCTAACCAACAGAGCTGCAAAGATTGTTTGGGGTGAAATACCCTCCAGTATGAGAGTAGGGTAAACTATAAAAGGTTAGTATTTTACCATTATCCTTCCAACCCTTACTTTCTTATCCTATCTATTGTCTTTCATCGACGATCCTCCTTACTTGTTGGTAAAGTGTACTAAAATATGATGATCATTTAAAATTTACTTGGATTTCTTATAAAGTTATTACTGTAAAGGTAGTACTTTTAAGTAATGGTTGATAGTAATAATGGTCAACAAATATGGGATTTCCAACTGGAAAATTTTCAACTGACAGCAAATACAGCCAGCCATCACCAAATTACTCGGAACTAATAAAGCACAATTATCTACAGAAATTAAGAAAATGTACCGACGGTGATCAAGGATATTGTAGTGATTACAAGTTAGACTTGGCATCACTCCTCTTTCGCTTAGGGATATTGAATCAACTTAATTCTCAGTGATTACGCAGAAGAATTATTCAGAACTATTTCAACTCGAAAAGTGCTTCTGTTACTTTATAGCAGCAAGAGTTTATATTTTGTTTTAGTAAAATTATTTCTTTTGTAGTTCTCACCATTATAAAGTGCAGTGACATACGTATTTTACTGAATTATTAACTAATATCGAAAATATTTGTTTTTTATATTAAACCATGTAGAAAATGATTTTACATTTTCACTATACCGAAGTTTTCAAAGACATTACCCGACATCCTTAACCTTTTCTCGAAGTGAAGGTCGTACATGATATCTCTTGCGAGTGTAAGGTGAACGAAGTTTATTGACGTCCAGTAGGCCTTCACAATTTATGACTATTATTAGATATGGAGTATAAAGATTATCATACATATTACATTTTGTTTAATATCTGAAGTAGATTGGAATTTATTCAGAGGTAATGGTTTAACAAACTTTAATCAAATATGCTCTACTTTATAAGACAAGATTATGATTTACTTGCAATATGATAATTTAACAAACTTTACCTAGTTAAAACTGCAGAAAATTTTCAAATTTATGAAAAGTTACATGTATATTAGTCACAAATTTCAGTGAAAATGTTTCAAGTATTAATAGATCTCGGCCACATCTTAAGATACTTAAATTATTGTTTACTGTATACCTTTAATGATCTACACGTTGTGATTCCTCTCTCTGGAACATCAAGTTTAAATCGAGGTAAACATTCCAAAAGAGTTTAGTATGGTAAATATGAGCTCTAGAAAAAACCTTATTGTAGTTACACATCATGAAAAATCACAGAGTTTATTCAGTGTTTTAGTAAAATTTAGAAATGATCTTAACATTTAAATGTACGTAGCATTCGTATTACAAACTTGACGTGTATACACTAGTCTATGGTACAATTTATCTAGCAAGTAAATATTCTATTATTAAGAACCCAACATGACTTTTGAAACCATGGCATAGGCCACCATGTTTGCTCTTCTGTCTGTGCGATAACACTTGATAGAGATGTCCATGAGACTTTAAGCTTGGCACATGGGTTTCTCTTGATCTAAAGAAGACCTATTAATTTTGGGGTAAAAAGTCCGATCGTTATGTCCATATATATCATAACTCCTAATAGGTGAAAGATCAGTCTGATATCTGTGTGTCTTTGCGCTAACTCTCCGTTACGTTTTGGGGAACCCTTCAATATTCCGATGTATCGTTTTATTCTATAAACCTGTTTTCAGCAGTTTTTTGCCAAATGAATGGATTATATTTAGATAACTTGTCTAGCTAGAACTGTACAGAAAACTTGCGAGAATTGCGAGATATGGTTAGATCATAAAGTCCTAATTCCTGTTACAAATACAATAATTCTAGAGTTATAGACAGATTAAATAATTCAATTATTTTACTCTTGCACACATATCATGATGCCTGTCGAGGTTTCAAGTTGGCTGCACAATGTGTAGCTATAAATAGTCCAGCACAACGTGATGTCTCATTTACAAAATTAGTTAAGAGCTTCGCTTAAGGAGTTTTCCTGGAAGACATTTATATACAATATTAAATAGCAATTCCAATCGTAATTACAAAATATTTTGAGGTCTAATATAATTTTTACTAATTATAAAATAGGCGACATCCAAAATTTCAGCGACAATTCAGTGTTATTTTTAAGAAGTGGGAGGAAGAACTAGAAACGGCTGATTGACATTTTCTGTTATTAATAATCGTTTAGAGAGAACAATTATTTTAAGCTAATCACGTTATTCTGACAAATCTTAATATTGTAATTATAAATATTAATAGTGTATAATCACAAATGCATAATTGTTGTAATTATATTAAAAGTATAATGTTGGATCATTATTTTTTTAAGAAAAAGTTACTCATTACAAATGAAAGTTTGGAAGTTCAATACGGTTTACTATAGTGATTTATTATATTGCATCACTTGTTCGATATGTAGGATCAGTCAATAAATTCAGATGGATTAAAATCAATAGTAGCAATTTATTAAATCTTATCAAATATTAATTAGCGCTAACATATGTTACATAATATTGAATCATTATAAACTAATATTTAATTGAATTCCCTATACTGCATTGTTTTATATGGTATTCAAACTTCCAATCTAAGGATGGAGTAGTGATTAGGCAGCAAAATACAGTAACTATGAGGGATGAGAGAGGAAGGTTACATAAAGGGCTTTAATTGGCGCAGCATAACATGTTATTAAGGAGAGGTACGGGCACAGTAGCGTTGTCTTGAGATAATTGATTACACAATCTTATTAAAGCAACATTTTAAATATATACAGGTAGAGTTATAATTAATATATGAAAAGCGATGAATTTTCACACTATTTATATTTTAACCAGCAATTTAATGTAATACAGTTGTACCGTTAGTTAGTTCCATTTTATATAATGCAAAATTTCACAACCTAGTTAGCCAGTAAAACTTAATATTATTTTTTATCCAATGTTCCGGAACTAAATTATCGACGGACTAACTAGCTAATTGGGACGCGTATGAATATTTTATTGTAACCCTTGGTAGCAGCCCAACTACGTGACCGATTTCACCTCGCGCGTTATGTCCGTAAGTAAAATTTATATTTTCGTATTATTAAATTAGCACTTTGATGCCAAACATATAAAAATGAATGTAACTTAAAGTAAAGTTGTAAATAGTAAAGTAACTTACTCTTGAAGATCTTTTATTTGCTTGATTGAAATGGACACAAGTTGTGGCGCCGTCCTTCTGACGAGCACGTTGTCGTGATAAGTTTTTGTCTCATTAAATGGCTAATACCGTCGCGAATTTGTTTTAGGCGAGCTCACGTATTATTTGAGTAGATGGCTACCACTTTCATAACTTCTACCCCTCTTATAGTAATTACCTTCTTAGACAACAGCTTCAATGTCACGTGCCAAGACGCCGACGCCCGGGTTGTGAGTCTACATATTGCGAAGGGAAGTAAAATCTTAAAGTTTTATAAAGTAAAATATCGTAGGCGTAATTCCATAGAACATTGGATATTCTAACATTGGCCTAACATCGTTACCTATCAGATATACATTTTTAGTTCTTGTACTCTAATTGGCAGCAACGTGGCAAGGCATACATTTAATTTACCAACTAAAAGTGGTGCTTGTAAGTTTCATTAATTAAATTGAACTTATAAGTAAACTTTGCAATTCGAGTATTTATTACTACGACCTCAGAAGTCACCATCCCCATGTGTTATCGTCATTCGGTACACAGTCTAATATAGAACAGTATCACTATAAAACTAGACCTATTTTGAAATGAATGGTAAAACTCACAACATACAGTGCACTTGCACAACTAGTGTAGACATATAATATGGTTCTGCTATTCAGTCAGTTCAAAATCTCGTCTATTAAAAATAAATTACTTTGAGATCGAAGATTGCCCATGTTCGAGGACATACTACACTGATGTCGACAATTTTTAATACAGTTAATCGTCTGTTCAGAAAAGGCCTCAAATATGTAGCCATCGTTACGGTTTAACTTGTAACTGAATGCAAATTTAGATTTAATATTAGTCGGCCCGTGATGATTTTCTGGACTGCATATTACAAGATGACCAAAAATTCCACGAGTAGGATTATTTCTGGTTCAAATTAATTATAAGAGTATTTACAACGCCACATCTGAGTCTGCCTTGTTTCCCCAACGAAGGTAAAATATTGTATGAGTATTCTTTAGCAGATACGCAGAATACAGACCAGCATAATGTTGTGCCATACGTATGTAAATATACTGGGATGCACAGAAAGGCGCTCCAACAGAAAGTTTATCAATACAGAGGAACTTCGCTGAAACTTTGCTTTGCCCACCGATCCATGCTTACTTGGTCACCTGTTCTAGTGGGGTTAACTCCAAATACATTCAAAAAATGTTCTTAAAATTAAGTTCAAAAAGAAGAAAATTCTTTTAAAAACATTTAATGCATTACAATAAGCTGGGCCTAATATTTATGTGTCTGTCTCTTGTATAAAGTTACATCTGTATAAATTACAATAAATTTTTAGTTACATTTAAATAGTAGACTTAAATAAATGCATTACAATAAAGTATCTTCCAAATTTATTACTATCAATTTATAGATTTATTTATTATTAATATATACAAATAATATTTTATTGGATACTAACTTTTGAAAAGTTATGGTGACGATACTTGTATTATTTTGATTACAGATCAGACTGTATAACAACCTTTAAAACTACTTATAAATGTGTTCTACAGCTCTTTCTTATTAATAATTTTTTTATAATTAATAAAAATTATTGATAACAAATAATTATTCAGCAATTCAGTAAAGAATGACACCTTTGTGTATATTATTATGGTAGTTAATTTGCAAATAAAGGCTAAGAAGTATTAATTAAAGACTAAGAAGTTGTACTAAAATAAAGATAATATTATTATACAGGGTGTATATTATGTCTGGAAAACACCCAAATATATCCTTTAATAATTTAAAATACAAATTTGAAAACCTCTTACAATCGTGATAGAGATTGGGCATCTACTTTTTGGAACAATGTTTTGTTATGTCACACCAACGGGGGACGTCCTGCGAGGGTATCGTGAATATTCTTAATGGAAGCCTATACCTTGTGATACATAATTTTAAAGGTAATAGCTTACTGAATTGAATGCACAAACCGCATCTCAAGGGAATTATTCTATCAGAAAAATAGAGCATTTTTAGTATTGAAAATTTACTGATGTTCAACAATGTAATTTTAACATGGTTCTTGCCACAAAATGTGTTACACTAATTTTTTAGCATTTTTTTAAATGTTCAATGAAATAAATTTTAAGCTGGTTCTATTAGCACAAATTTGCCAGTTTTTATTACAGTACAATTATGGAAATACTTATGTTATTGATTTCTTATTACAAATAAAAAAATAATGTATGCTGTTAGAAAAGTCTTTACAACAAACGTTTTAACCTGCATTTTGGTGTCAAAGCAATTGTTTCGAACTGTGTTCCTTCCTTCTACGGTTTGACAATGAGCCAATCTTGTGTAAAATGATTCGACAGAGTTGCCTAACATTTTCTTCAGTTATCAAAGCAATCTCCTCTATAATCCTGTTTCTTAGGTCTTCCAAATTATGAGGCTTTCTTCTATAAACATTGGATTTTAAATGACCCCATAGGAAATAATCGATTGGTGACAAATCCGGAGATCTTGGAGGCCATTCGATTTCTCCTCTTCGGCCAATCCATTTATGAGGAAAACCTTAAATCCAAATACTCTCTTACCTGTCTCCCATAATGGGGTGGAGCACCATCCTGCTGAAACCATACATTATCAAAGTATTCTCCTGATGCAATTTGAATAGCTGGGATTATTTCATTTTGGAGCATATTGTAGTAAAGTTCGGCATTTAAATTTCCATTGATGAAAAAGGGTCCAACAATTTTGTTACCTAAAAATTCCACACCATACGTTCAGTTTTTGTGGTTGCTGTGAATGGGACTCAGTAATCCAATGTGGGTTTTCACTAGCCCAGTAACGGCAATTGTGCCTGTTAACATTGCCATTTAGGAAAAAAGTTGCCTCATCAGAAAATAGTATGTTGGTCAGAAAATCTCTATTGTCATCACATTTGCGCATCACAAGTTCACAAAAACTCAAACTCTTCTGTCGTAATCATCCTCACTTAACTGTTGGACTAAATGAACTTTAAATGGTTTGTATTTATTAGTTTTCAAAATCTTACTCACAGACATAGGGTGCATATCATGTTGCTGTGCAGCTTTTCTGAGCGATGTATGTGGGTCTTCAATAAATGTTTGCAAAACATCTAGTGCATGTTCTTCATCTGTTGCAGATTGTATCCTACCCGACTTTTGGGCCGATTACGTACAACTCCCTGTCATTTCAAAACGCTCAATAGTTTTTGATATTGTTGAAACACTTATGGGATTCCTTTCTGGGAAAGTGTCATTAAACAAATTACAAACTTCCCCGATAAGATCTTTGACGATCGCCATATCCTCGCATCATCAACAGAGTAATTCGTTCTCTTTCAGACAATTTCCATTAAAATGCCAAATAAAAACTGAACTACTGTAATTAGATAACTTGTTGACAGCAATGCTTCAGAGACACTGATTAAACTCGACAGGAATGATATGACCTTTGTCCATTTGTAATTCCCAAGCTTAGACCTGTCTAGTGAAAGCTCCATGCTCAACAAACTGAAACCTGTAGACCAGATGATTAATAACAACAATAATGTTTCTCATAGGCTAGTGACCTTTGTCTTTTTAAACCTTCCTGCTGACTGGAAAACACCAAGTACAGATTCATAAGTAATCAGAGAAAGTTACTCATAAAATTTATTCATTGTAATAAAAACTGGTAAATTTGTACTAATGAAACCAGCTTAAAAATAAATTGTTTATTTTATTTTAATTGAAACATTTAAAAAATGCTAAAAAATTAGTGTAACACATTTTGTGGCAAGAAACCATGTTAAAATTACAATTGTTGAACATCAGTAAATTTTCAATACTAAAAATGCTCTATTTTTCTGATAGAATAATTCCTTTGAGATGCGGTTTGTGGCATTCAATTCAGTAAGCTATTACCTTTAAAATTATGTATCACAAGGTATAGGCTTCCATTAAGAATATTCACGATACCCTCGGCAGGACGTCCCCCCGTTGGTGTGACATAACAAAACATTGTTCCAAAAAGTAGATGCCCAATCTCTATCACGATTGTAAGAGGTTTCAAATTTTATATTTAAATTATTAAAGGATATATTTGGGTGTTTCCAGACATAATATACATATAATATATTATAAGATGCAATCTTATAATATAGTGTTTTCCAGGTGAGATTCAGGACATACTGTGTGAAAAGGGATAATATAAACTAGTACTACTGGAGAAAATATCTGAAGTAATAGGATTTTAATTTGAGGAAGAAATGGTCGATAATTGTTACAGGTACAAATCTAACTATACGGACCCCGCAAAACCTAATGGCATTGTTGTGCGCTTTCTTCGCAAACGGGATGAAATGTAATTTATTAACTGTCGTCGGAGGAAGAAAGATCTCAATTCGTGGGACCTTGGTTTCAATACTGCAGACGATCACGTTATATATGTCAATGACACTCTAACTCGAGAGCGCCGCCAACTACTGAGAGCGGCGCGTGAAGTAAAGAAGAGTAAACAATACGCGTATTGTGGGTGAAAAATGGACGTATCTTCCTACGGAAAAACGAGGGCGATCGGTATGTGGCTGTGGAAAGTGTTAGTGACTTGGAAAATTTGGCATGACCATGCCAAGGAAAAATGTTATCTCAAGGAAAAATGTATTTATTAGTTTCTAAGAAATATATATTAGTTGCAAGATGCATGAGCGTTGTTTGGTATTTATATTCAGATTTCAATGTTTTGCTTATGGATAAATGTGTTTAAAATGTCACTTCTCCTCATCACCTGTGAATTTAAATGTTACAAGTCTTGTATTATGTTTTATAGTCCTGTCTATGTCAGATAACTTGATTGCTCGAAGAGAAACGAGATCAGCTGGTTTCAATAAATCTAAAAAATGTTTGAAAGCTGCTCATGTTAATGTGAAAAATTTAATTGTGCATTACGATTCTTTCTTTAGTCTTGTCAAGGATGATTTCATAGCTGTTTCCGAGACCTTCCTTAAACCTGTAATTTCATCTTTACCATATAAAATAAATGGATATAATATTGTAAGGAACGACAGAGAGGGTAAGGAAGAGGAAGATTTGCTTTATATATTAATCAAATGTTTAAATATAAAATAATATCATCATCTCAATCTACTTACTGTAAAAAAACCTGAGTTTAATTGTAGAAGAATGTCACGGTTGGAAATTATTATTATGTGTAGTTTATAGACCTGCTAAAGCGAGTCAACCAGCTGAATTATTTGATGCCTATAACTGATAACTATATGCCTATAACTGAAACTTGTGATACATTTAAATTTATGAGCTGGTGCAATATTGTTGTATATGTTATATTTAAACTTTTATGTGCAGTTTTATTTGTTATTTGACTTCAGTGTTTTTATGCTATTTTTGTCTTTTATAATAATTATTTTGTCTGTGATAATTTATTCTTATGTATGTTACTTTTATGTGCAATATCTATTTTTATGTGCAATATTTATTTATTTATTATAGCCTAGTAAAACTTAAAACCCATGTCTGTTAGCTAATGATATATTCAAATATTTATAATTTTTTATGTCATAAATTATTGAAGAATTGACTGTAGCTAATTCAAGCTGTAATATGACTTTGTCAATACATATGTTTTATGTCAACGACAAAATAAAGATTCTTGATTCTTGATTCTTGATGTGTTTGCAAATTTAGTACCTAATTACCAGAATATCTTAGTCCTAAGTGATTTTAATATAGATCTTAATACTAGTTAGACCGTTTTATGACAAAACTCAGTTACGAAATCTGGTAAATAATTTAAGTTTCACTATCTTACCTTTACAACCCACCTATCACCTACCTCATTCTGATACATGGCTTGACTTAGTTATTTGTAATGACATGGACAAGGTGAAGAATTATAGGCAGGTTCCAGCATCTGGGGTATCTTACCATGACATGGTATATATGGAAATAAATCTAAAAGTTAAGATAAGTAATAGTTATACAAATTTAGTTAGAGATTTTAAGAATATTAATATTGTGGAGCTTAAAGCCGAATGTGGTAATGTACAATGGAATGATTTGTATGAACAAAGATCTATTGATGACAAAGTAAAAATACTTGTTAATAATCTTAATTTTCATTTAATAAGTATGTTCCGGAAAGTAGATTGCATAAAAAGAGGCCTGTTTGCCCTTGGCTGGATACTGATGTAAAAATATGATGACTAAGAAAGATATTTTGTATAGTCATTACGTTAGAACAAGAAATGTTAAAATATGGGAAAGTTACAGAGTATTGAAAAATAATGTTAAACGATTATTGACAGAACAAGAAACAGGTATTTTCAGTCATTGATTCCTTCTGAGGGTACAAATAAAAAAATGTGGGGTGTTACTAGAAATCAAGGTGTTGGTAAACAAACCGATAGGGTAATTGAACCTAAGGTTACTTGATAATTTGAATGATTATTTTTGTGGAGTTCAAAATAATTTTAACTTCAACCTCATTGAGTACTATGAGAGACTAAGTAAACTTAACGAACAAACGTTCAATTTTTGTTATTTTCAGAGGTTTTTAATTATGGTGCTTTTAATACAATCTTTTCAAATGCAGTTAGTTCACATGGGGTTCAAGTTAAATTTCTTTAAGTTAATTTTCAAGGAAATAGAGCATGTGCTATGTCACATTTTTAATTACTCCATTAGTAAGAGTGCTTATCCCAATGAATGGAAAAAGCCAATATCTTGCCTTTGTCTTAAGTAGCTAATTCTGTACAATGTAATCATTTTAGAACAATAAATATATTATGGTTACTGGGAAAGTTACTTGATAAGCTAGTATATTATCAATTAAATGAATTTGTTAATATAAATAGCATACTGTTTAAGTACCAGTCAGGTTACGAATTTGTTACAGTACACAAACAGCGCTAATTAAAGTTACAGATGATATTAAAAGAGCTATTGACAATAAACGTCTAACGTCAATGTTATTGGATTTCAGTCGTGCTTTCGACTGTGTCAACCATTTATTGCTAATGTCCATTTTTAAATCTTATAATTTTGGCAATGCATCTATCGAATGGTTTGAATGCTATTTGTCTCATATAATGCAAAGAGTAAAGACACAAGGTGGAGCAACATCTGATTGGAGAGTTAATTCTGTTAGTGTTCCACAAGGCTCTACGTTGTCAGCCCTTTTGTTTAATTTATATATAAATAGGATAAGTGATAATATATTGTTTAGTAATACGATGATTTATGCGGATGACATGCAACTATATATTGATTACGACGTAGATAAATTGAATCATATAATTATGAACCTACCTAAAATTGACCTTAGGACTATGTACTTTTGGTGTAGAGATCATGGCTTGAACCTAAATATAACTAAATGTAAACCAATTTTAATTCGATCTTCTAGACTACTAAACAGTATTTTACACAATAATATAGCTCCGATAAAAATTGGTGAACAGACTATTAAACTTGAAAGAAATGTTGTTAACTTGTGTCTAAGGCTCAGTGATTCATTGTCTTGGAATAACCAAGTTAATTATGTCACTAAGAAGATCTATAAATGTTTTTATCAGTTTAGACGCTTGCGTTTTAGAACTTCTTTGAATGTAAGAAAGCAATTAGTTTCGGCTTTAGTGTTTCCTATAATTGATTACGGAATTGCAGCTTTCTGTGATGTTAACAGTGTACTAACGAATCAATCGCAAAAAGCTCAGAATGCTTGCATACGTTATATTTATAACTTGAAATACGATGAGCATGTAACACCGTAATATAAACAAATGAAATGGTAAAAGTACAATAAAGAAGGGAACTTAGTGTACTAAATTTAGTTTTTAAGATTTTAAAATATACAAAACCAGAATATATATTAGAATGATATAATGTAATGCACAATGTCCATTTAAGAGCAACCAATTATGGCAATGAGTTGTTTCAGTTTCCAACTCACAGGACTGTCAAAACAAAATCGTTTTTAGTGACATCATTAAGATTGTTGAATAATCTGGATAATAATATAAAGAGAATTGAAATAGAATAAATATTTGCTGATAAAGTAAAATATTTATTGTTACTAAGATATGAGAACTAACAAAAAGAAAAAGAAAAAAATAATATTTCCTGTTGTAAGATATGCATGTTTAGAAATAGTGATAGATTGTTATCGGTGATATAACTGTCAGCTCAATGTAATAGCAGCAACATCACAACTTTTGTAAGATAATATTGATTTAGTGAAAAAATAATCGTGTAATTAGTAACGTCAAATAATTTGTCCTCTGTGACGTGTTTTTGTTTGAAGTGGGAAGTATAAGTGTATAATTAGGGGTAAAATAATAAAAATGGTATTGATTTTTGGATTTTTAGAGTTGTACGATAACGTAAAACAGCGTGTTGAGGTGGGACAAAAGTCAATATAACTTGTAATATGAAATATATTTAGGTTGTAGTAATATGTGCTGTATATGTTTGTATTTAGCAACTAGAGTAAGACATCTGTATTTATTGTATTTGTATTGTATTTTATCAATAAATATTCTCTCTCTCTCTCTCTCTCTCTCTTTCTCTCTCTCTCTCCCTCGCTCTCTCTCGCTCTCTCTCTCTCTTTCTGTTCTCTCCCAAGAAGGACCCAAGCGGAACTTGCCCCACTGGATTGATTGTAATTTATGGTGACAATACAAACTTGCAACTCGGTATAGTCAGGTCATAGAAGCAGCGTGGCATTTCTCCTTATCTTGTGGCTTTCAGAATTTAACAATGGCCAACCGTCCCAATAACATCTTAGTATGCCACTGGTTGTTTTATACAAGTAGTTCGAGATATCCGCTGACACATTGGTTGTTGTTACACTTAAAGTAGGGATAGTGTTTTAATAATTTGAACTTATTTAATCCTTGAATAGTTTCTTATCTTCCAAATTACAGGTTTTTCGCTATTACATAGTTTTGTATTCATGAACAGTAATGTTTGCGCAGAATACAACCGCCTAAATTTGGTAAGTTCTTAACAAGTCTTACATCTTGGTTAAAGAGAAGCCTCTAGCTTCTCTGAGGCCACTGTATTATTTTATATGTGAAAAAATATGACCAAATTAATATGATTTGTTAAAAAATTGCCATTATTTCTCGGTTTTGTTATAAACAAGTAAACATTTTACTTTTCATTTTATTAGATAAATGTATAAACAAATTCCTACAACATAATTTTTTACGGACATAAAGCGTAAAGGGTTCATTCTAACCCCATTTTATATACCCATAATTTTAGGGAATGTAAAACCCAAAAAGAATGTTGAACGATGTTTCAAAAAGTTACAGGTAAACTTTGCATGCTCAGGCATTGTTAGCGAATTAAGTTGTCTTCACTTGAAATAACTCGCTTAGATTTTTACGTTGGCGATTTTTCTGTTTCTACTCATACCCGTATTATGTTTTGACTAATGGACTAACAGACCATTAATATTGATTAATTCTGTAATTGCCTTTCTCAATTAGTCATTAATCAAGAAGTGATTAACGATTTAAAATTTTTTTCCAATATTTATAAACACGAAGGTAGAGCAATGACAACATAAAACATGCATCTTAATAAAAGCTCACTTCTAATTCCTTGCATGGCTCTAATGATACGGAGTACATTATAAACACGTCTCTTACTTCAAACGAACACATGAAATTCCATTTTTGGCACTCATGATATGAATTATAATACAAAAAGAACTCTTACTTCTATAGATAGAACTAATGATATAGAGTCCACTACAAACAGGTCTCTTAATTTAAATAATAATTTCTAAATCCTTCCATGACACTCATTATATATAGTGTACTATAAACTAATCCACTCTTTCTAATATATTTTACAGGAAGTGACACTCAATTAAATAGGTAGGAAAGTCGCGTACATAACAATGCTAGAGGTAAATACAGTAACTGATGTTGAGAGTTTAACTCGTAATTTTTAAAAAGCTTTGGTCCACAATTAATAAATTCGTTTAAGTTTGTCCACGTTGTGTTGTTCTACTTTACCTGTGCTGTCTAACAATCAGACGGTCTAAGCTAGACAGTAACTAAATTAGAAGGTTTGCTTAGGTTTGTAAAAAAATTTGAAGTCCATTCCTATAATTGCTATTCTAATTATTTAAAATGTATTGTTTTCTTTGAATATCTTTAATATTAATTGTTAGATGTGTGCCAAGAAGTGACATAGATTTTGTAATCCATCAAGGATAAGTTAATGTAATTTATATTTAGTTCGCAGTCGGTAACGTTATCTTTGTAGTATTGTTATTCAGAAGTTCTTATTTTAAACCACTGTTTTGTATTAAGTCTTGTCCTTGCACTCATCCTATACCTTTGCTGTGTATAAGAATAGGTTCTAGGACAGTAAAATGAATATTTGTATTTTGTTTGGTGCATATATTTTACTCAAATTAACTGGGGTCTAATATGAGTTTTACTGACAGGATTTGCAAATAACAGAAGCCTTGTGTTATGAACATATCTTTGGGAACTGCGAGATACATGATTCGAGATTGGCTTTGTTTGAAATGACTAGTAACTTTTCTATCTCTCTCATTCTTAATTTCCAGTCCTTAAGTTCTTATGTGATGAGTCTATAAGGAAAGTCTGAGTACGGTCTAATATATTATAATATAGTAGCAGGAATCGTTGAACAAAACAACGACCTGAAGTTCTTAGTTGGTAAATTGAATTTATCCATCTTACTCAGGCTTTTCTTTCTTATTTGTTAAATATTTAGATTAAAACTCTGTTCTGAAATACAAATACTGAAAGGAAAACCATTACTATTAACGTTTGATTAAGAATTTTTGATAGTTTTGATCTCATAACTGAGATGCAGGTATCCATAATGACAACAGTGGTGTAACTGAAAAGATGCGCAAACTACGAAATGCATCATCACGCGTAGAAATTTACCATTACAGAATGCATCTGCAATAGCAGTATAACATAATTTGATTAAACAACTAGAAGTATGATTAAATATTCAGCATTATCATCCATGAGGGATGAGACAAACATTAGAAACAAAGTTAACCTGTGACAAAGAAGTCATATTGATCACTGATTGGTTGGTCATAATGTTTGATTATTGGGTGAGCTTCCGTCAACTATGTCCACCTTAACTTTCTACTTACCTATCTTCATTATCGAATATGTATTCACACATATACACATATGTGTGTGGTGGTGGCACTGCCAGTTTAGGCAAGGCACCTGTGTATTTAAAATCTTTCTCCAGAATGTAAGATACAAAATTTGTAATTATTTTAGTAATTCTTTAATAATGTTTAAATCATGAACTTATATGAAACAGAAAATAAAGATCAATTCACAAATTACTTGCCCTTCACCGATGCTTAAATCCGGATCTCTCAATAAACAAAATAAGATGAGATCGGAAGACCAAATAACATGATTTTAAGCACTACCGATATGAAATTACTGAATTTATAATATTTTAATAAAAGGAATAATACACTTATAACGTTGCTATGGTGGGAAGTGTTGATTCAATGAAAATGTTGAGTTAAGTCAATTTCACCTTAGTGCAGCGTATGAAACCTGACAATGATACAGTCTCTACTCCTAGAGTCTAAACTACACTTCTGAAGAAATACAAAAATCAGCGACGAACAATTTCAAAATAAAATCTTTGCATCGTTTCAACAACAGAGACTCCTAGATTACAAAAGAGGTCTGCCTGGTTTCCCAACAGCTGTCCAGTGTAATCCAGATGAAGAGATATACTCTTTGTTTCTTAAGATGCATATTTAAGTGCAGTACGATATTTATATACGATCTCAAAGAATACCGGAGCACCCACTAAACATGAGGAGTTAAAATGGCAATAATAATGTTCAACAAAAAAGGTTAAGGTTATTGGTAAAAATAAAGATGTATCTAGTAAAGCCGATTTTTCTAAACATGATATACATGGTGCTTTACTTGTTCCACGGTTGTGCTTATAAGCACATAATAAATTAAATTATTATATTATCCATCCAAAATATATTTAAACAATTTTTATTCATATATGTTCACACTCCTTTCAGATACATTCATTACGTACCCTTTCATTTAAATTATACGATTGTTATTTTTCATTCATAAATGGATAGTTATAAGAAACATCTTATAGTCATAAGAAACAATTTATTCCTAGGCATCGTAAATAAACTCAAAAGGCTACTTTATATTTAGCGATTTTCTTTGAACTCATTACAACAAACTTGCCCAAAATTATTGTTTAAATGTGTATAATGGGTATAATAGTGGAGCAACATCTGATTGGAGAGTTAATTCTGTTAGTGTTCCACAAGGCTCTACGTTGTCAGCCCTTTTGTTTAATTTCTATATAAATAGGATAAGTGATAATATATTGTTTTGATGTATGTATAAGTTATTACGATATTAAAAACTCATACACGATTGCAATACATTAATAAAGCAAAATCTAACAAAAGTACTGCACATTCAATTAATTGTATTACGTAGTTTAGAATTATTATTCATGTAAACGTTTTTCATTCATATAGTAAATTATTATTTTATTTAGTTTTTTACAGTTAAAAATAGCAATAGTAATTTCTGCTCTCCTCACGGATCAATACCTTGTGGACCTAAATATAATAAAAAAGGATACTTGATGTTAGGATTTATGACTTAAAGGATACGCTTTCAAGAAACTCATGAACAGATTTATATTTCAGAAGGCTGTATATATAATAATGAACTATTTTGACCTCTAGAAGATATAGTTTTATTTATGAACTGATGCTTTATAGCGGGAATAAAATGTATTAAATCAAAACTTTGCATTTAGGTTTTTGTAGGGACTTGATGAATTTTCCCGAACGCTGCAGTGTTTCTAAAATAAGAACAAAGACATAAGCAGCTTCATTAGCCCAACAAGCACAGTTTACTTAACACTTTCCTCTCCGGCCGCTCGCAGCGCTGTTGTCGTTAAAAGCTTCTGCTCTGAATTTCTGTTATGATATAACAATATTCACCAGATTTATTCGTATTTTAAATACAGTGAATAAATACAGAAAAAAATGTAATAAATAATTATTGAGGAATTTAACAGTCATTCATGAGATAAAATAAAATATTGTATTACGTTTCCGCAAACTTAGGCCATGTTACTCGTACCAAGAATGTTTAAAGTGTCTTTGATAGGACATATTATAATTATTATATTATATTTTGTTATATTTTATACATCGTATATCTCATAAAAGATTAAGAACCTTTCTTTCATAAAACAACTTTCAAGCAATCAAGCGTAAAATAACAATTTAATTTTAAAACTTAAAGTCCATATTTGATGGTTTATAAAATGTAATTGTCTCACAAAAAATACTGAGATTTTGTGTGTGGTGTTTTATGCAAAAGTATTTTTATTGAAACTCTGTAGAGTGTTTAAACATTCCTTTTTATTAAAAAAATAATATTCAGTACGATACAATATTTACACGGTAGCAATACGCCACACCACATGTCGCGTAACAGACTTCCCAAAATGTTAATTATTTAGATGGTTTCATTATAGACAGGTAACACAAAAGCCATAGGGTAAAGAAAGTTTTAAATCTCCCGAAAATACAAAAGAAAACATATGTACATCTACAAAGTGATAGGCTTCAATAACGCTCAGCCAAATTTCATAGTTGCGCATGCAACATCATAGAACGTTTTCTTGACTATGTAGAAATGAAGAATCACGAAAAAGTTAAAGTCTACAAATGAAATTGTTTCTCAAAATATCTTGCCGCATGATACATTAAAACCTGTGTTGTTTTAAATTTGGTTGCATACTAGTGTTTGAATAATAAAAAGCCTACACATCTAGTCACCATAAAATAATGTTAAATGTATTGTTATAATAATGCTATACAGGGTGACAATTAAGTCTGGAACCTCTTTTTTAATTTTTGAACCACAATAGAAAGAAATACCAAAGTTCACACGTGCAAAATTCTTACATAGCAGCGTAGGTCAAGTTTGGTATCAAATTAAAGGTCTTACTTTGCAGAGTACAATGCCGCAAATCGGATTTCAAAAGGTGGATTCGTTAAGACTTTTGTCTGACTTCTTGTGGACCGTCCTCCAAAGGGATTATCCGGTCGGTAATTGGGCAGATATGTGTGTTACTATCACCAGTAAGAACGTGTGAACTTTGGTATTTTTTTATATTGTGGTTTAAAAATTAAAAAAGAGGTTTCAGACTTAATTGTCACCCTGTATTATTTAATGTGTTACCTGTCAATATCTCTTATGAGTATACTGAGTTTGCTTGCAAATTTATATATTCTGCTTTTTCTTATTGGCATCACCCATAAAACCAATTTGAAATTATTAACAAATGTCTAACTAAATCCCGTCTAATAACATGCAACATAATCGAATTGAGTATTCTTCCTACAGAAATGAAGCTTCGTTCATAATTTCAAGTCTATATGTCATTTCGTGTTCATAATATCTTGTGCACAGACTGACAGTTTAGACAGACAGGAGGAAGATGGACAGAAATGAGATTTTCCCAGCCTCACGAGTGATAGGTTTCTCTAACGCTCATTCACACCTACTCAAAAAAAGAGTGAAAAAGTTTAAAAGAATATAAGTTTAAAACGTATTACTAATAATATGTAAATTGAATGTTTCATAAGCGTGGATGATCAAAGAGTGCGTTCCGCTTTGATGGAACATTTGAAATGCAAGTTTTGAGCAAATATTTGAAACTGATTGCAGGGTAGGAGGAGCGCAGAGGGTTGCTAACTTCTGATTGGCCATTACCCTCCTCTCCTCTCATCCTCTGCTCTACAATCCTTAGTGTGCAGTCAAATTTTGTATTTGAGTTAGCCTCGTGTAAGTGTAAACACACTGCGATGGTCAAGCCGCAGAAGATGAAGAACATTTTGTTCATTATTTAAGTTTGTCTAGAGAAAAGTAAAGTCTTCGGGTTAGAGTGAAAAGTCATACACAAAGCTATAGAATGGTGTTGGGTTAGCATCTTTCATTCAATGCTGCACTCCATACACTCAGAGCAAGGGATGGAGGATATTTCGTTTCTGGCAGTTTGTTCGGCTGTTGAATATGTGACTCAGTCAAATACCATGTTTAGTTCTTAATTTGGGACGGATAAAGTATTTACGGATCACAATTTTTTTCACAAGTTGTCCGTTTGTTGTGTATCATAATCCACATTCGAATAACAAAGACATTGTTATATTATAAGTTATGTAGTTTAATGGTTAGATGGTGACGCTAAAGTATTTCCTCCATCAGTGTCATAGATAAGAATGAAAGAGAGAGAGAGAGAGAGACGAAATAAGTTAAAATTTTTACAACGTTAATAGCTGTATTAGGAGTAAAATTCAAATTACAAATGATACAATGATAAAACTTGGATATTTGTTCATATTTGACAGTAAACAAGAAGTTTTATATTTATTTTTATTAAGAATTTATGGTTATACTAATTACGGATAGAGGCTTTAATTAATATCCATCCTTAAGCTAAAAAACAGAAATATTGTATATATAGAATCAAAAGTTACGTATAACTCAATCACTTTTTTTCCTCAGGAAAAAATGTGCGTATGCGTTACGCACCTAGGGTCTCCGCTTTAGAGCTCCCCGTGTGTAGGACTCCCTTTTCTTCTCTTTCTCTACGATTCCTAGGTTTACCTACTAAAACCTCCTGCGCTTCATCTACTGGAACTGGGATCACCATTTCAAGGCATTACTTCAGTCCAGCAGGGTCTCAGCAGTATGACATATACTACTCTACTCTTCTAGTCCATTGATGTCCTTCCTCCAACTCAATCCCTATTTTTAATTAAACATTGACATATTTAAATTTATTTTGATGAAATTTAAGTTTTGCTCTTTTTATGAATATAGTGAAGGGTTTATAAAGGAAGCAAAGTGAAAAATGTATCTAATTACCAAAATATAAATAGGCACTTCTTATGGAAGTGTGCTGTTAATGAAGAACTTTTGTTTTTCAAAGGATTGTTTTAGAATAAAACTGACTCGTTAAAAAAATATACCATGCATATTTTTAGACAAGTCTGACATGATTAGAAGCACTGATATCGTGCAAGTCTTATTGATCATAAAAAACAGTGAATAACCCGAAAAATTCTGTCTAGTACAAAATGTGAGTTACTAAATTTCTTTCTAGTGCTTGTCCTTTCTATGGTTCAGACTTTCTGAGTAGACTTCATAGTTAACTTCATGCATAGTTTATCTCTAGTTTCCTGAATTTTACAGCAAATTTAATTAAATTATTATAAAGTGTTCAGTTCATAAACTCTACAAACCAGGAGCAATTACTTTAGTCTCCATACTTCATAATTCAGTTGGGGCTATGGTAGGTGTTAAATAAAGTGACAGTATCAATAACAGCTGACCGCTTGTGAAATATTCACGCCAGGAAATGTTAGTTTATTGAAGTTTCCCGATCCAAACCGACAGCTCTCAACATTTCAGAGTGCACGTATTGTAGGAAGTCATCGCTATTATTAGATCAATATTTAGGTATTTATTTGGACTTGACAAATTTAAGGAGATATTTTAGAAATCATTTTGTTACGGAACTAAAGAAAACTGCCTTATGTATAGTTTTTATGTGGTTACTATTTTCAGAATTAAAAATTGTACTGATTGTAATCAAATAGTTTAAGAAAGACTCAATTGTGAATTTCAAACAAACAATTGCTGAAGTTCAATCAACAAAAAATTAAAATATACATGGAGAGACAACATTTTATGTATAATCTAAGTTTTAAAAGCATTAGTTTGTTGTTACTTAGTAATATAGTACATTATGATAGAGACTCCGGAGATGCAAATTTCCTCCTCCACAAAATGTGGAACCAAAATAATATTACGTTGTAAAAAGAAATATCTTCACAAATATAAATTTACTAACAGATAACTTTGGTCAGAAACAAGTTTCCCTTTAATTACATTTGTTCCGCTATATGTGTATTATACTGTATGTATGTAAATAGATCTCTACCTGTATATCCATGTGTCACTATTATGCCCGCAATTCCTAAATAGTCTTTATGAAAATCAGCATGTAAACAGATGCAAAGCTCAACTATTTTACATAAGGGCTATACATTTCTTAGAATAACTGTTCTACAAGCCATTATTAAACCCTTTTTGAACTAAGAGCTGAGCTTCGAAATTATTTCCCTTTGTATCAACTATTGTGAGTATTTTGTAAGTGATGCCTTTGAACGAAAATGTTTATAAAACCAATTTTAAATAACAAAAGTCATTGCACGTTCAAAGAGACATTCATTCCGATATGTTTTTTATACGCAATTTCTTGAAACACATTTGCATGGACTTCGAACCATAATCAATATAAATATTCCGTATAAAAATGTTAATGAAGGAAAGTTAGATTCAGCACTCATACCTTTGTATTAAAGGAGAAGGTCGCTTTAGGTGCAGTTATAAAAACATTCTTATGGATGTTTTAAGACAATATCTTACGAATATGGCTTAAAGCATCTAATTTAGATAACCAGGTTAATGGTTTGAGATCTCAGGCGTTCTTCTTATTGTCAACCAGATTAACCTATGATACAATGCGGCCTATGCGGGGTGTTTTCATACGGAAAACATGGAACTACCAGAGGACTGACACATGAAAGACTTCACAAGGAATGAAAGAATCCTGAAATTCTTGAGCATCTAGAATCACTCAAACGTCCCAGAGGCAGAAAGTTTTCAGATTCCAGGAACTCATATAGCATGAAAGACTGTAGATACGGTGCATAATAATAGATTTAGGGTGACGAGAAATCAATAGGACTCAGAGGCCAGATACATCCTTACAGCAGTGCAAGATGCTACAGTTGCTCGAAATTTGTTATAGCAAAGCTGGGTGATCCTTAAAAAAGTAGATTAGACACCGGGCTAGCAGACGAACGATGCGATGCATAATATATAACAATGATTTATGCATATTGTACGGAAGAACACGGCACTCACAATTTTTATACCATATTTTATTATATATATTATTTTATTTCATTGATATATTTTTTATTTTATTTTATGTAGCTTCTTAATTTTATTTCGAATCTTTAAATAAAACATAAAATTAAAATATTTTCGTAATAATTAGTAAATTGGAGAATAGAATTTAGTTAAATCAGTTATTCAAACTAATTAAACGTTGTGCTGTCATACAACAATGGTTAAACAGAACAGTTGATTAAATTTAACAGGCTCTTTCAATTAATAATACTATCATCATAGTAACACCGCGGTCACTAATATTCAGCTTAAAACCCGGTCGACTGATCATAGTATCACTATGGTAATGTATATTCATCTTATAAACCGGTCTCAGCACGGATTACAATAATCTAGCAAAACACGTGTGTGAATGTACTAATGGAAGATTATGAAAATGATTACACAGAACGAACGGGGAGGAAACGACTGATCATAGTATCACTATGGTAATGTATATTCATCTTATAAACCGGTCTCAGCACGGATTACAATAATCTAGCAAAACACGTCTGTGAATGTACTAATGGAAGATTATGAAAATGATTACACAGAACGAACGGGGAGGAAACGACTGATCATAGTGTCACTATGATAATGTATATTCATCTTATAAACCAGTCTCAGCACGGATTACAATATAATCTAGCAAAACACGTGTGTGAATGTACTAATGGAAGATTATGAAAATTATTACACAGAACGAACGGGTAGGAAACGACTGATCATAGTGTCACTATGATAATGTATATTCATCTTATAAACCGATCTCAGCACGGATTACAGTAATCTAGCAAAACACGTCTGTGAATGTACTAATGGAAGATTATGAAAATGATTACACAGAACGAACGGGGAGGAAACGACTGATCATAGTATCACTATGATAATGTATATTCATCTTATAAACCGGTCTCAGCACGGATTACAGTAATCTAGCAAAACACGTCTGTGAATGTACTAATGGAAGATTATGAAAATGATTACACAGAACGAACGGGGAGGAAACGACTGATCATAGTATCACTATGGTAATGTATATTCATCTTATAAACCGATCTCAGCACGATTTACAGTAATCTAACAAAACCCGTCAGTGAATGTACTAATGGAAAATTATGAAAATGATTACACAGAACGAACGGGGAGGAAACGACAGATCATAGTATCACTATGGTAATGTATATTCATCTTATAAACCGATCTCAGCACGATTTACAGTAATCTAACAAAACCCGTCTGTGACTGTACTAGTGGAAAATTATGAAAATGATTACACAGAACGAATGAGGAGGAAACGACAGATCATAGTATCACTATGGTAATGTATATTCAGCTTATAAACCGATCTCAGCACGATTTACAGTAATCTAACAAAACACGTCAGTGACTGTACTAGTGGAAAATTATGAAAATGATTACACAGAACGAATGAGGAGGAAACGACAGATCATAGTATCACTATGGTAATGTATATTCAGCTTATAAACCGATCTCAGCACGATTTACAGTAATCTAACAAAACACGTCTGTGACTGTACTAGTGGAAAATTATGAAAATGATTACACAGAACGAATGAGGAGGAAACGATTGATCATAGTATCACTATGGTAATGTATATTCAGCTTATAAACCGATCTCAGCACGATTTCTAGTAATCTAACAAAACCCGTCAGTGAATTTCCTAACTGAAAATGATAAAAGTGATTACAAAGAAGAAACGGGGAGGAAATTGTTAATCATAGTAAACGCCTTGGTCATTGAAATCGGTTTATACCCCGGTTTCAGCAAAACATTCTATCTAGTAAAACACATCAGGGTAAGTCCTTGTGGATAATGTTGGAAATGAGTAAATAGAACGAACGGAGAGGAAACGACTCATCATAGTAAACACTGTGGTTGTGTATATTTAGCTTATAACTCGGTCTCAGTACTGAGTACAGTAATGAAGTCCAGTAATATTCAGTCCTTAATATATTGAAATTTAACGATTTCTAGGGACCGTGAATAATTAATATTAACATATTTTGCGCTACATAGCCTATAATATCATATCTCATCTCTTTCCCCTTTTGTCCACTTTTCCTGTGTTACTGTATTGTTTTTCCTTTGTGATGAAACATTTAATGTTTGTTCTCGTTTGTTTATACTGTGTATGTTCCGAAAATTATGACATAGAATGAACATAAAAAATCTTGGAAACTAATATCCTAAAATTTCTAGTTTCCTACTTGTCTTTGTATGTTTATATATTTATTGAATGATAACCTCTTACGGTATGGTTATGAAATTTTTGTTGATGATACAGTAATATGTGATTATATTTTATGTTTGATAAGCCTTTTTAGAATAAAGTATAAATAACTTATTTTTTACCTTTTTCAAATTATATGAAGCTAAAATGTTCAATAAAAACTTTTAAAATGGTGCTCATTTATATAAACGCATTTGTTTTTACTATAACGAATTCCAACACCTATTTACGCACAGATTTATCTAGGTATGTCCGTTTTCTAGCGTTCCAATAATGTTTTCTCAAAGTAATGTATTTATATTGTACAAGCCTATTTCATCTAAACTAAATATAAGACAATGGAATTACGAGACATTAACCTGTTTACCAAGAACCCAGAAGAGTGAACCCATAACTTTGACCTTACTTACTGGTCATTAAGGACCATTTTCAGATCTCTTTGATTTCTACTTAAAACATTAATTAAAAAAAGACTGACGATAGGTATTTTTTTCATTTGGTTTTATTTTACTTTCGTAATGAAAAAATAACAGTAGGCCCAAAATAGTTCCTTGTGGCACTCACCGAAAAGTTTGGTAGAGAGACATCAGTATGTTAAAAACAAAGTTAAATCCATGAGATTTAAATACTCTGATTTTTATATCCATAGGGTACATAAAGTGAATGAATTTTAAAAGTCACATAATTGGTATTAACAAGATTGGATAGTTTTTCACTGCTGGTACATTGAATTCACCAAGGAGTGTTGTTTCTGTAAAACTCAAGCTTCGAGAAGTTAAGCGATCCACGCTTGGTCACTTCCACAAAATGTTTTCTGGTATTCGCGTTTATGATCACTTTTGGTTAGATAAATTATTTCGGGTGCTATAGATGAGTCGTCTTGCAGCCCTTAGTAATAAAATGTATACACAGATAAGTCTGAGAAGGTTACTTCGTTAAAAAAGCTTCTATATCCGGTCCTTGTAATCTACTTACGGTCTAAGAAGAAGAGGGAAAAATCCCAACTTTCGACTGTGCTTTACTATTCAATAGACTAGCTTTGATGCTAAATTTCTCGACATTAAGTCATACAAATCTCAACATACTGTATAGACAAACTCATGCGACAAATATGTGGGAAACACCCACACATCCATACGCACAAGCCAGTTAAGATGAATTTTGTTATAAAACTCTTCTTGTAATTAATTACCTTAAATTTAATTTGTTACTTATTTGCATGAATTAAACAATTTAAATATGGTGTTAATGTAACTTTTAATTTACATTATTAAACATCGTTTTTGTAAATTTTGGCTAATTTTTCGAAAAACAATGATAAAACACTTAATTTGATTTAAAAATTAAGTAGACTGTTCTTAAACTACAGGAATAAAGAAGGACAAAATGCAAAATGGGATTATAAAATCGAAGTCATTGGCAATTTTCATAATTTGATTATGGAGGTTATTAAGTCGGAAATTGCAGAAAACACATATAAATTACATACATATATATATATATATATATTACAGATATTTATTATATTAATTTTAACGTTGTCAAGGGTTTTCTTTATTTGTAGTGAGGAATTTTAGGTAAGAAAATGAGATTTGTGAAAATATATATTTGTAGAATAATAACCATGTTAGTGATACTCATAACATAAAGTTGTATTACCAGTGGTTTATTACAAAGATTTTCGATGTAAGAATACAGTAACTTTTGAACAATGTAAATATTTTTAATAATAAAAAATGAGGTTATTAAATTTTTTTTAAATCTAATTTTTTAATTCAATATCTTGGAGGCTAATTTAGTTGATAACGGTGAGGTGACGAGGCTTGACCATTTATTCTCACGCCAACTAGATGTCAATATATAGTTCTTGATTGCAGGTTATTGGGTTGGTAAAAATACATGATACAATACCGTATAGTTTAGTATCGGCATTGTCAGCAAACGTATTAGGAAAGCAATACTTGTAATTAAGTGGGTATAAATTACTCGTATTATCTCTTCCAAAGAGTAAATTTATATTTGGTATAACTAAGAAAAATTTGAAATTTATTAGTTATTTATGAGTTTCTGCTACTAAACGTCAGCCATCTCTTTATATTAATCTCGCAGAAAGTTAACAATATTTGTAAACATCAATGTGCTTTTTTGTTTAATATTTTTCTATTTTACATTTCATTTCAGTTTCTGCCAAATTGAGCGAATTGTTCAGTGGTTTGAAATTTCAATAAAAATTACATGATTTTTGCATTTGAATATTGATACATATATGTTAAACGGTATTTTAATTAACTGTAAAAAAATTATGGTTGCCTGTAAAGTCGGTTTTACGGGCGAAGATTTTACGTGACAACGTCTTTTTCTCGGTAGAATATTTATTGATATGAATATTATTAAATTGCACAATAGGAACAAGGAATTGAATGAAAATAAGAATTGCACAAATTTTAACTATAGAAATATATTTTGTTTACTAAAACATTGTACATAATTTGAAATTAATTAAAATTTGTTATTGTAAATGGTAAAGTTGAATAAAACATTTACTAAAATTGGAATTTGAAATTCTTGCTAAACACAGTTAAATTCTAACTCCGCGCGTGGTGATTGGTCGATTTAGTTCGTTTGTTTGGTCGCACTGTTATGACAGGTTAGAGATTATAATTTGTTATTTTAAATGTTTGACTAGCAATACGCGCTGTTTCTTCTCAATCGACTGAATTACGATTGATTGCAGAGTGATTTAAACTAATAATTTACTTAACACTATCAACATTTGTCAATAGTATGACATAACCTATAAACTCAGTTTCTCAACTTTTGTGTCAATCTAACAATTAATCAATCAATCATAGTTTACGATAATGAAATATCAGTGTACAATTATTTACCTTTATTGTTGTACATTTGTCAATAGTATGACATAACCTATAAACTCAGTTTCTCAACTTTTATGTCAATCTAACAATTAATCAATCAATCATAGTTTACGATAATGAAATATCAGTGTACAATTATTTACCTTTATTGTTGTAGTTGTTGTAAATGACGAATCTAAGCACTCCACATTTTCACGAATAAACATAGTTATCTGCTTTATCCCGTGCGGCGGACCCACAGTTATCTGCTTTATCCCGTGCGGATCCCGTGCGGCGGACCCACTGGACGGGCATCGTAACGTTACCGGGCGTTACACTTTTTCATGAGTGACTCCGAGCCGCAACCTAATTTAAGACGTTGTCACGTCAAAAACACATTTAGACACAAAACAAAACGACACCCCTGCCTAACACTTCTTTCTGTGCTCGCATGCTCCCCTACTTCATTTTTAAAGGTGCTTTAAAAACAAGCATCATAAGTAATTATTTTCATTTTAAATTTCCATAAGTACGAGACAACAAAAGTAAACTTCAAAGTATTCTTAGATGTATGACCAAACTATCAAATCTTATAAGTTGGAGTGTTTATAATTTTTTTTGGATAAATTTCATCATACACTTTCATTTACTGCATTGGTTGAAGTAGTAAATTATACTTCTTTCTTTTACCTCTCTAACTCACATGAAAATAAGTTATTGTTGATAACCCTTGGCATGAGAAAGAATCAGAGAGTGTAACTAGCTTACGACTAGGATTAAAGATATAATTTATCTTTTCTCAGCTTAACAAACATATTTTATTGTTGGTTTTTATACACAGGTGTAAAATTAAATATAGGCTAAATTTAGCAATTTTTGGCAACTTTTCTTATATTTATTCAATTTTAAAAAGCAGAAAATGAATGGAAATTAATTAAAAACTATAATAAAAATGTTCAACTGAGAAAACTGAAATAATTTATGAGAACTAAAGCCGTTCGACACACATTATAACTTCGTTACCGATAACCTTTGTAAAGGTGGCATTTGGAAGATTTTTATTGTTTGTGTTGAAGTGTACAGTTCGCCATCAATATCAAATCACGCTAAGATTCTCACTTTTGCATTTTATTGAAAACACTCAAGGAAAAGAATCGTCTAAAATAGACGACATATAAATATTATTCATTTCAAAATTTTGCTCTGAACAAGTATATAGAATTATTATTTAAAAAACACATTAGGGATGTAAAGTTAAATTCTGTATCTTAAACATTTGTCATTATTATAAACTGTGTATTTTTATCATGGTTATGTTTGTGAATGCCAACAAATTACATCAACACTGTGTCAAAAGAAATTCAATTCCATAATTGATTATGTATCGCAACAATAACTTGTAAGAGCTCAGGTCTGTGATGATATAACAGTAACAATACCAACACACGCCTAACTAATATACAATGTACTGGACAGAAGTATCATTTATATCCATCAGCTGCTACCCTGTACTGTTCACACAAGATATCGTGTGACTGAACCTACAGATGTAGAATTTGTAAACTCACTGTCCCAAAAGATATCCAGTAAAATGTTGTATTAGCTGTGATATACTGCTTTCATAGGATAAAAATTAATTACATCCAGGTTGTTTGCCGTACTGGCCTGACCCTGACAATATCAATATATCTAATATTGAAGTGTTGGTGAGCAGCAGTATTATTCTGTACCTCTTACACGACTAATAGTGGACATTGAGAATTAACGGTGTAAAACTTGCAAGACCATGTTATGTTACAAAAAGGCATCGTTCATGAAAAGTAGCCGCTGCGATAGCCTCCTTGTCTTGACCACTATATTACATCTTGTTTAGTTAAAACCTTTCTTAATGCCGAGAGTCTGTTCCGGTTTTCCAGACCAGTCACTCGATTTTTTGTCAGACGATAATAATTATTTAGTTTTGCACGCAATTTAGTAGGCATTGAACGTGTATGACCAGTGATGGTTCGAGTAAATTATATTTCCGACGACAAAGTTGAGTTATCCTTTTGCCACGATCAAGAAAATACGTCAAAAAGTTTATATTTATGGTCATTCTAATTTTATTGTTTTAGATAGTAACAATAACATTTAATGAAAATGTACAGCTAAAAGTGTATTAACAATGACACTACGCGTTGGTTTTTTATGAACTGAAATTATTTTTAATATTTTACAACATTTAGAACTGGAATTAGTACATTAATTAAAAAGCACAGTTCAGCGAACTTTCATTTAATGACTGCTTCAAAGGCAGGGTGTCAAATTCTAACCATTATATGTTTCGGGGCATTTTGTAAGATATGTGAGTACTTACCCTATACGCTGAAATGTAAAACATCGTTAAAATATTTGTACCCATTATAAATGTAAATAAATTTAAAATAATAAAAAATGTTTACACAGAACTGTTGATTATATTATAAATGCTCTTTTTATTAACATTTTACAACTTTAGAAACCAACATGGGATTTTGTCGCTATTTTACGAGTAAATATCAGTGGGGCGTATCGTGGAGGGAGTTTTTAAATAAGAATAGGCCTTTGTTCGTATCAGAGACCCGAATAATTATAATAAATTATAATTCGCATTTATAATGTTATTAGGATTAGGATTTTTAGATACAATTGGAGTAATTATAACAAAAATGAAATTATCTGTTTTGACAGTTGTAATCTGTAAGGCATGACAAAAAATCAAGTTAATTTGACACAACACACAATAACTCAAGCGACGTTTAGTAAATAATGAAAACTACTTCATGATAGTCATTACTGCTCATATTTATGAACTGAATTAAGGTATTATATTGGTAGGCGGAGGTGTCCTACGAACCAAAAAAGTATAAGAAATACGTATTCTACACGTACATGTACTTTATAATAAAGTGGCTTAACACCTAAGCTATAAGTTCAACCAGAATTTATTTTAAAGACAAATATACATAATAACTTAGCGCCTGTCGCATTAAATTAAACATTCATCTTTAAAAGACACCAAATTTCACAAAAATACTGCAAACCTCAATTGAACGGGTAGCTTACAAAATCATAAATGATTCGACCTTTCACCAAAATTTAATAAGTTCAATTATTATTTACAAATACTTGAATATTTCACAATTTATTTACTGATTAAGAAAAGAATACATACAGCTACTGAACATCAGAGGGCACCGTTGTTGTGTCCATTCAAGTTCTTGAGATTCATAGGGCAGCCAGCTTTTATCATCAACCTAAAAACAAATCTCATTTTAGTATTTACACGTAATGCAGAAATGTTCTCAGGTGAAACTAATAACATTTTAAAATTATTCACTTAAAGCACACTCTTTCTCATACGACTTTCCCAAATTACTTCATGTTTAATTACTAAATTACAAACATTCTTGACTTCTCCGTTATCAACTATTATCCGTTATACGTCATGTTGTAGTAACTTGGTGCCGTATAAGGACATACGCAACAAAGAAACAAGTCACTACGTGTCGATATATCATTGTTATTTTGTCAGTTGTTTTCCATAAAATGTTTCTTTATTTTCTGAAGGGGTTTGCAATAGTTTATTCAAATTCTCTGCCATTTAGAGATTGTATATTACTATTTTTTAATACTACGAGTATTGAGCCGGTTCAATACCTATATCTCCCCGGCTCATGTGTGTTTTATATAGTGTATGTGTATGGTTTATTGGCTGCAGAGCCCACTGACCATTTGAAGGCGTTTGGCCTTTCCGGTAGAGTGGCGTCAAGACTCCGAGCCGTGGTGTACAAGTTAGGAGTAGCTCCAGTTTAATATTTTGTTTAATTAAGTGTTTGTTAGTTTTGCTGAGCTGTTTCCTTCTGACATGTGCGGCTAAGTTTACGGCCCTTCACTGATGAGGTCCAGGAGATGAGTTGATTTTCTGCTGTCATCTCTCCATCATGCGTGGGTCGCAGAGAACCTTCGCTTTTGCGCTCTGCTGAAGGACGGCCACCATGATGGACATTTCTACTAGTCAACATCTGTGATACCCTGCTCATATTCTTTATTTATTTGTTATTGTTATTGTTGCCATTTATATAGTTTATATTTTGTTATTTAATTTTAAGTTAGTTTTAGATATTATTTAGTTATTTCTTGGATTTCATTAGGAGGCCGCCCTTAGCCGAAGGATACCGGGTGGAATTGGCATTTCTTGTTTCAAATTATGGCGTTTCTAATTTTTGTATGCAGGTGCACCTGACAAGGATTGTTTGAGGTATACTACTGCAGGCACTTTTAATTTTTTTTTTATTTATAGTATATATATATATATATATATATATATATATATATATATATATATATATATATATATTTATATTGACTGGATAGGCCTATGCTGTGTCTTAGTAAATGAACCTGAGTATACTGACCACGGTGTTCTTTTTTACCTAGTTTTGTTTTGATCCGGCATCCCGTTCGCCCACCATGGGCGCGCGCTTCCCTGATGGTTTGCTGTGGGTGTGTGAGCGGCTATGTACGGTTTCAATGGTAGCAGAGCGTGGTTAGCTGCTCTCTCAGCTGTCTCTCAGTTCTGGTTTTGTTTGTTGGTGTAGGTTAGTGTTAGGTAGGGGGAGGTTAGAGTACACAACTTTTTTTTCATTAGGAGCTCGCCCTAGCACAGGATACCGGGTGGAATTGGTTTAGTGTCATGCTTCCTGCAGACTTACCCTTTGCAGGGAGCAAGGGACTCTAAATTGCTTAACCGCTAAATTTATCTAACTGTACTCTACTTCTCCCCTATCAATGTGTTGTTTTGTTATATTTATTGCTTCTGTGTTTGTAGGTTGTGGTTAGTGTATATTTGCAGGGTATCCTTCTATTAGGTAGCAGGTATTAAGTTCTTCACTTGGACCTCGTCAGTGTAAGCCTTTTGTGAGTTGAGTCCACTTAGGTTACTAAGTAATTGTTGCGTACGCTTTGTTGTTTATTGTTGTATTTATTTGTCTTAATTGTTTGGTATGGCGTTTTCCCTGGTGCCTGAACATCTACGCAAGCCCGAGTTGGTTTTTGAGGTCCTGGCGAGAGGACAGAAGCCCGAGGGAGATGTGAGGGCATTAAGAGCTCAATTACGGGCTTGTATAGCGTTGGACCGCAGCTGGAATGCAGAGTTCCAAATTAACACAGAATTTGAGTTTTGTAAAACCCGAATGGAGGAATTAGAAGACGATATTAATTTTGAGTCACTTCCCATGTCCGGGTCAGCAAAGGCTAGATTGGCATCTCAGCTTTTACATTGGCGTGACAGAATAGTTTTACTTATGTCAGCTCCTAGTTTAGACTCTGATATTAAAATTTGGGCTTTTTCGGCCAGTAACAAATTAAAACAAGCCTTAGATGGTGTACGGGGCAGAAGTTAAAAATTAATAATCGGAGGACCAATTATGAAAATAAAAATAAAACAATGTGCAGAATGGCGGGAAAGTGGGCAGGTAACAAGAGGTGAGAGGAGAATACAACACAAGTGATGGAGTTTTAAACAGTACCTTGGAAAACTCGCTGTGTGTAGAGATCCACAGGGGGAAGCAGCAACGACAGGAGTGCTTAGGCGCGACGTAATTGGCGCGTAGCGAACGGGCGTCACCGCTGGCGGCCGCGGTAGAACGACGAATAATCCGCACTGGACACTGTCTTCTCCACTAATACCCTGAAATTACCTCCAAAGGAGTGTGGGAGGAGGATGGTAATGCACATTAAAGAAAAAACACTTGAAAACAAAGTCAATACGAAAGGGTCGAGCACAAAGAGTGACCCACGAACTGTAGAGCTACATGGTCTCCGGCCGATGATTCCACTCAGAATGCCGGGAAGCGGCTCGCTCCAGGGGACGCTATCGCCCTGGTTGGTTAGAGGGGTATCTGCTATTCGCCGAACGGGCAGCAGTCGCAAAGCGGAAGAGCGCCCAGAATACTTCAAGGACAGGACCCTTTAAGATATCAGGGGGTGTGGCGCTGATTGGAACAGCGGACGACTGATTTGGGACCACGCTCCCTCTCTCTCTTATACCTAAATGCGTCTGGGCTAGATTATGCTTATCTATATTAAATTAAATATTGAACATACCGGCGGCTTTGAATCATCAGGATTCAACAAATCAAAGTGGCATGATCGAGAAAGAACATGAGAAATAAAGCTAAAGACTAACATCTTAAACTAGGTCTTAACTATCTATCCTAAAGTGTTGAGATAGACTTAAGCTATTGGTGACAAGAACGGCAGCAGGAACACTTTGACTGCCGGGCGTGTGAAGGTACCTTGGGGGGTCTTGAGTTCTACCACACGCACTACACTGTCACGTCCAGGGAAAAGCTTAGTTATTCTAGCGAGGGGCCAACACAGCGAGGGAGAGTCTTGTTGGACCAATACTAGATCGCCAACTTGTAAATTTCGGGAGGGCCGCTCCCACTTAAGTCTTTGCTGGAGGGAATGGAGGTACTCCCTGCTCCAGCGTTTCCACACTCGCTGGGAGAAAGCCTGCACTAGCTGCCAATGAGCCAGCCTGTTATCCGGCAAATCTGCAAGGTTGCGTTCGGGCACAGCCACTAGCGGCGCTCCAATCAGGAAGTGCCCCGGAGTGAGAGGTTGTAAATCGTTGGGGTCACTGGAGAGCGCAGTAAGCGGGCGGGAATTCAACATTGCTTCCACCTGGCAAGTGAGGGTGGTAAATTGGGCAAAAGTGGGAACATAGGTGCCCAGAACTCTTTTCAAGTGAAATTTGGCGCTCTTAATGGCGCTTTCCCAGAGGCCGCCATGGTGGGGAGCTGCAGGGGGGTTAAAATGAAAGTTAATTTTCTGGCCGAGGGAAAATTGGTGAATTTGGAGCTTGCCAGAGGAAGTGATTAGTTGCTGTAAAGAGTTTCTCGCACCAACAAAGTTTGTACCACAGTCACTATAGATGTCGGTACATAGGCCTCTACGTGAAACAAAACGTGTGAGTGCGGCTATAAATGCGTCCGTGGACAGATCAGTGGCGACTTCTATATGTACAGACTTAGTCACTAGGCACACAAAGAGACAGATGTAAGCTTTAGTGTGTCGGATAGAGCGGAGGTTGTGAATCTTGACGTTGAAGGGACCACCATAGTCAATGCCTGTCGACAAGAAAGGTCGAGCGGGAATTATGCGGGCTTTGGGTAGATCACCCATGAGAGGGAACAAAGGCTTGGGTCTTTGTTTAAAGCAAGGGAGGCATTGAAAAATGCGCGAGCGCACCACACTACGAGCAGAGAGAATCCAGACATGCTGGGCTAAAAGGGACATGGTTAATTGAACCCCTGAATGTAAGTTTTGTAGGTGAGTGTGGTCTATTAGTAAGTTAACAACATGGTGAGATTTAGGCAAAATACAGGGGTGGCGCACTTCTTCCGTCAAGTCAGCAAGCTTTAGTCGACCACCAACACGGAGGAGTCCTTCAGCATCAATGAAGGGAGCAAGGCGCTGTAGCTTGATGGAGCAGTTCTTGTTGTCTCGAAGGGCTGCCAGGTCATCAGGAAAAGATTCTCGTTGAACTAATTGGAAGAGGCGAAGTTGAGCAGCTCGCACCTCGACGACAGAAAGAGGACCCACATGATGTTCTTGCCGGCGGCTATGAGAGACGAACCGGAGGAGATACGCCAACACATGGAGCAGCTTGGTCCAGGAGGAGAAACGAGTGAGTAGATCCCAAGGAGGCTGGGAGGCTGCAACGAAGACGGACAGCGGAACGGGCTTCAACTCGTCCAAGGAAGAATCATCGAGCGGAGAAAAAACTGGAAGTGGGCCAATCTGGAGGAGGTAGTTGCAGCCACAAGGGTCCGTGCCACCAAAGAGTGTGATGAACAAGTTCCGAAGGGAGGATCCCACGAGAAGCACAGTCTGCAGGGTTGTCAGCACTAGACACATGACGCCAAGAAGAGGGAGGAATGAGCTCTTGGATTTGAGCTACACGATTCGCTACATACGTTTTGAGGCGGTAAGGGAGAGTATGTATCCAGGACAGAGTCACAGTCGAATCACACCACAAAGTTGTAGAGTCAATACTTAATACACTGGAATACTGAGACTGTACATAATGAACTAAATTAGCCAGGAGGTGAGCCGCGCACAACTCTAATCGCGGCAAAGTTACTCGTTTTAGCGGGGCAGCACGAGTTTTTGAAATTATTTGGGTCACACTCACTTCACTATCAGTGTTTATGCACCTTATATACACAACAGCGGCGTAACCGGTCTCGGATGCGTCCGAGAAACCATGTAGTTCACATGAGCTAGAGGGGGTGGCCATTATCGGCCGAGGGATCGACACTTCAACAATGTTTTTTAAGTCGATCACAAAGTCTCGCCATTTTAGCGCGAGGTCCGGAGACAAGGGTTCATCCCAAGATACACCGGAAGTCCACAACACTTGCATGAAGCGCTTTGCTATCATTATGCAAGGGGACAAAAAAACCGCACGGGTCGTAAATCCGAGCGATCAGACTTAGCACTTTCCGCTTAGTCGGGGCATCACATGTGAAGTTGAGGTTATATTTAAAACAGTCTGTCACAGGTGACCAATGGATACCTAAGATGGAGAACAGAGGGTCCGACGAAGGTTGAAGAAACACAGGGGATTCTTGATGAGAGGCAGGCAATGGTTGAAGTAATTTTGGGCAATTAGAAACCCATTTCCTCAGTTCAAAGCCGCCTAAGCGGAGAAGCTCGATCAGCTGATGTTGAAGTTGGAGAGCTTCGTCTTCAGTGGACGCTCCGGCTATCAAATCGTCCACATAGCTATGGTGTTTCAGAATGTGAGCTGCCTGAGGGAAATTGGAACCTTCATCTTGTGTCAATTGTCGGAGAGTTTTTATGGCGAGGTAGGGTGAACAGTTCATACCATACGTCACCGTGGTCAGCTGGTAAGTAGAGAGCGGAAGGGAGGGGTTTTCACGCCAAAGGATGAGCTGAAACCTTTGGTCGTCTGGATGAATCTTAATTTGGCGGTACATCTGCCGGATGTCGCACGAAAAAACAAAATTTTTCAGCCGGAAGTGGAGAAGGATATCACAAATATTATTTTGTAACTTTGGACCGGTGAGAAGTACGTCGTTGAGGGATAGGCCTGAGCCGGTCTTGGCACTGGCGTCAAAAACAACACGAAGCTTGGTAGTGCTACTATACTCTTTCACTACCCCATGATGTGGGAGAAAATAATGCGGAGCAGATAAATCAGGATGGGGAAGACATTTCATGTGTCCGAGCGCCTCGTACTCGGTCATGAACTCGATATAGAGCGCCTTCAGGGGGGAGTTATTTCTGGCGTGGATCCGCCTCTCCATAGACTCCAGGCGATGAGCGGCGGTTGACCTTGACGTTCCCAATTTAGTGTGGGCGAGGTTGTCAACAAAGGGAAGCTTGACTACATAGCGACCTTCCGAGTCACGTGTATGCGATGTCTCAAACAGTTTATCACACGCGATTTCTTCTTCCGATTTTTTACTACAGATCGGAAGTTCTTCCTGTGTCCAAAATCGTTGAAGGGAGGAGTGGAGGTCAGTATCTGTGGTCGAGAGGAGAGAGATGGCGAGATTAGAGGTTCTTTGCGCGGTAGAGAGACACGGCGCACTTCCAACAATCACATATCCAAAAATAGTGCCAAGAGCAGAAGGCATATTCGCCCCGAGAGAGTGTCGCTCATTGGTAAGCAGTTGAGGGAAGAGAGAGTTGCCGATGAGGACATCGATTGGACCAGGCTTGCCAAAGGTCGGGTCCGCGAGAACAAAAGATTTTGTTCGCATGAGTACTTCCGGGTTAAGTTCTACCCGCGGAAGTTCGAGAGAGATTTTTTCCAGTACATGGAAGGAATGGTTTTGGGCAATTAAGTGTCCCGATAATGTTTCAAGATTGAGATCTAGTGACCCTCTGGTGTTAGTCATGTTTTGGGCTAACCCAATGACAGTGAGGTTAGAAGGCTGGCGACGTGAGCCTAACAGCTGAGCAGCACGCTCAGAAACAAAGTCGGACATACTGCCAGAATCCAATAAGGCGCGGAAAATATATGACTGGCCATTGTGGGCAGTGAGTTTGACCAGTGCTGTACAGAGCAGCACGGTGCTTGTTTCAGTGAGAGAGGTGGAGCGCGCGGCACAAGTCAGTGTTGTGTTGACAGCTAGCGGGGGGGGGGGGTAGAGGCGCAGTGGCGGAAGAGCTAGGCCTATCGGCACTGTTATTAAAGTGCAGAAGCGAATGGTGTTTCCTGTGGCAAGTCGAACATGTGTTCTTGGATCTGCACTCTTTAATCGGATGATTTCCCAAGCATGAAATGCACCGCTGGTTACCTTTAACGAGGTTGTACCGCTCATTAGGAGACTTGTCCTTAAACAGAGGACATTGGTAAATTTTGTGCCCAGATTTCCGGCAACAAAAACAAAGAGCTTCGTAGTTTGAATTAATTTTAGCGTCAGTAGCTAACAAATTCATTTGCTTGGGGGAGGCGAACTGAACACGCTTTTCAACCCTCGGTCTGGAAGAGGTAGACAGTATTTTCGTCTCAGAGTGGGTGTGAAGGCTAGCGTCTTCAATCTGGGAGCATTCCAGATTTAAAAATGTTATAATCTCCGTGACCTTGGGGAGGGAATGCGAAGCGGCGCCAGGCTCTCTTTGGGACTCACGATACTGTTCCAATTTCTGGACAGTTTTGCTGTCAAGTTTGCGCAACAAGTGAGCTGACAATAGAGGATTATCAGAGGCGATATCACAGTCCAGGGCTTTCAAGGACTCTGAATGTTCATAAAATGTTGTTATGAACGCTCTAAGTTGTTTAGCATTGTTGCTAGCGACTGCGGGCATGTCAAGTATATAATTTAGATGGAGAGTAGTGAGGCGGCGTATGTTATGATATCTGTCCCGCAACAACTGATAAGCAATGAGGTAATTGGCGGGGGTGAGATTGAGCGACTTCACTAAGTTCAGAGGTTCGCCTTCCAATATGCTCAGTAAATACTGGAACTTAGCGACGTTAGAGAGTGAAGCACTGCGGTGTACTGTAGTGTCAAACAGGTTGATAAATGAAATCCATTTCATAGGAGAACCATCAAACGTCTGTAAGTTTAATTTAGGCAACTTGACTCCAGTTACCGTCGTGGGGAACAACGCGGGATGATCAGAATGTGATGAGGACGCGGGAGTTGTGGGTTCAGTGACAAGATGAACCTCGATCAAGCTAGAAATAGCGACATATAGGTCGTTAACCTCATCCTGATCTTTGGAAAGAGTATCTTGATCCGCTGCTTCACTGTCACCTTCGATGACACGTTGAAGGTTAAGTTCAAAGTCCGCGCGTTTCTTCTTTAGTTCCGCGAACACTGTGTTTAATTGTCTGATTTGAACTGGTGTCAAAGGTGGAGCGCTGGTAGTGATTTTCGTGACGGTTTCGTTAAGAGAAGCAAAACGAGATTTGATAAGATCTGTTGATTTACGATAAGTTTCGTATTTGAATTCCTTGGGAGCCATTGTGATATCGAAAGGGGCAAAGCAGTTTTACAAATGAGAATTACCAAAGGTTTCCCGATAGTGCCACAAAACAATAAAATGAGACAATTAACAAAGATAATTTAAAAAACAATGGAGGGATACCGTAATGTAAACAAATCAATGTAAGCGAAAGGGGGGAACAAGTTAAGTTGAGATAAGACAAAATTAGATTACATTAAGTGCCGGTATGTCCACCTAAGCTACCTTAATAGCTAATCTAAGTACCAATGTTATGTAACCCTAAGGCGAGAAAATATTTTAAATGGAGCAATTATTAGTAAAAATAATATAAGAGAGACAGTGATAATTGTTATTAAACAATTAAGTAACCCGTGAGAGATATCCTAAGTTAATCAGGTTGATAAAGAGACACAATGTAGAGAACGGTGAATGAACCTTTTAAAATAAAATTGACAAAATACAATGGAGTGTAGAGAAATAAGTAGCTAATATGTAGGTTAGAGATAAGAAATGTTGCTTTCAATAATTTGGCAAGAGTACACCATAGAATTGACCTACAATCACCAATACTATCGATCAGAGAGTTAATCTAACACTTCTTAACATAATTTACGCTAGAACATGAAACAACAATGATATAATTGAAATGAAAAGGAGAGCAAATCAGTTCAAGTTAAATCTTAAATTGACATGAGAACTTAGAATGGCAATTAATTGGTTGCTTATTTAACAAGTAAATTACAATGGAACAAAGCGAAATGTTATTCAATAGCAAATTGAATAGTGAGCAATATATTGCTTTAGAAACAATTACAAGGAACAATTAAATTTCCACTAGCACAAAGTTACATTAATGGAATGGAGAATTATTGTGAGTTAATTAATACTATCAAAGAAAGAGTGGTCAATTAACTAAACCAGATATTGCCCTGTTGTTAACTAAATACATTACTAGTATATTACTAATGTGAGAGAGAGTATGGGTGGACTCGTGTCCGAGTCTCTATTCAGAGATATAAACAGAGTTCCGTTACGGCGAGAGAAATGCAGTATCAAAAACCGGTACAGCTGACTGCAGCGGAGGCCGTGCATTCAAGTATCGATCGGGCCATCAGCTGTTGAGGGGGCGGTCGTAAAATTAGACTGCCTACGGACAATTACGTAATAGTTGTTGACGTCAACGATCCAGTTGCGCGAGAGAAGAAACAATGTTACCAGTACAACACGTTCGCAGCGCCACCATACAAGCCGGTAGCGTCGGTACGGCAGATTCAAAATGGCGTAACGACGCCTGTTACAATTAATTAATTACAACACAAATTACTGTAATCTACAGGACTGATTCACAATAATCCGGCCCGGAGGACCAAAAATGTACGGGGCAGAAGTTAAAAATTAATAATCGGAGGACCAATTATGAAAATAAAAATAAAACAATGTGCAGAATGGCGGGAAAGTGGGCAGGTAACAAGAGGTGAGAGGAGAATACAACACAAGTGATGGAGTTTTAACAGTACCTTGGAAAACTCGCTGTGTGTAGAGATCCACAGGGGGAAGCAGCAACGACAGGAGTGCTTAGGCGCGACGTAATTGGCGCGTAGCGAACGGGCGTCACCGCTGGCGGCCGCGGTATAGAACGACGAATAATCCGCACTGGACACTGTCTTCTCCACTAATACCCTGAAATTACCTCCAAAGGAGTGTGGGAGGAGGATGGTAATGCACATTAAAGAAAAACACTTGAAAACAAAGTCAATACGAAAGGGTCGAGCACAAAGAGTGACCCACGAACTGTAGAGCTACATGGTCTCCGGCCGATGATTCCACTCAGAATGCCGGGAAGCGGCTCGCTCCAGGGGACGCTATCGCCCTGGTTGGTTAGAGGGGTATCTGCTATTCGCCGAACGGGCAGCAGTCGCAAAGCGGAAGAGCGCCCAGAATACTTCAAGGACAGGACCCTTTAAGATATCAGGGGGTGTGTGGCGCTGATTGGAACAGCGGACGACTGATTTGGGACCACGCTCCCTCTCTCTCTTATACCTAAATGCGTCTGGGCTAGATTATGCTTATCTATATTAAATTAAATATTGAACAGATGGTTTGAGTGAGGTGCGCTCGGTGAAAGAGAAGGGGGTACTATTTACCGCTGTCACTCCAACGGAGGTTCCCACTACCATTACTTTTGCTAACCATCCACCGGCTCTTTCTTTCGAGCCTCCCAGAGTTACTATGTCTCCGATGGGTAGTGGCCCTCCTGAAGCGGCTGGTGAGGCATCATCTATAGTTGTGCCTTCCTTTTCTAGCTTTGGCAAACTGCCCCATCCTTTGGGGAGTGTTTTACAACACTTCCCCAGAGTTGATGGGCTTGACACTAATTTACTTATCCATTTCCTTCTGGAAGTTTTTAAGCTAAGAGAATTTCCTGGTATGACAGATGCCATGCTTATGCAGATTTTAGCGCAGTTTTCCTTAAGGCCGCTTTTTGATCGCCTTCTAGACTGCCTTAAGAGAGGTGCCACCTTTGACCAGTTCCACGCCGAGATCTTGGAGTTCTTTGTACCTGCTCGGGTTAGGGAGCGCTTGCGGGTGGAACGCGTTTACCGTCCTCAGGCACCAGACGAGACGTTGAGCCATTTTGTCGGGGAGATACGGGATGTAGCCCGGGTGTTGCGCTTGAGCTTGAGCGAAACGGAGTTGGTGAGCCTTATTTTGGAGGGCATTAAACCTGAAGAACGCTCCCGTTTGATTTTTTGTAGCCGTCCCGCATCTTTTGCGGATTTGGACCGCCTCTCCATCATCTCTAGAGGGGTTCAGGATGCGGATGATCAAAGGGAGGCCATGTCGAGGCATCTTCCTCACTTGCCTCCGGGTCCGGTCCATGCTCCGGTGCAGTCTGAGCCAGCAGCTGCTCCTTCCCGTAGGCAGCCTCCTACCTGTTATGGCTGCAAGCAAGTGGGACATATTAGACCGTTTTGTCCACTTAATAAAAAAAACTAGTAAGCTTGCGGACGAGTAAGCCCGACTCGTGCCGTAAAGGTAATTTTGAGGGCAAATATGTACCTGATTTTGATGGTAAAAGGGTAGCTGGTTTAATACAGAACAGAAAGAAAACAGAAAGAAATAGACTTGGGGACAGTTATCATCGTTGGCCGAGAGGGGAGGTTGCTGCTCTGGCTGCGCAGGGAGTAAGGGCTGCCCGCTCAACCTGCCCACAACTGGATGTACTTGTGGGGAATGTGGTGCAGAAGGCCCTGGTTGATTCTGGGTCAGCACGCAGCCTGATTTCTTTGTCGTTTTTTGAAGATCTAAAATCCTCTGGGCTAATACGGCAGGTTGAGCCTAGTTCACTTATCTGCTGGACTGCTTCACGCACACCTTTACCTATTATCTGTAGTGCCCAGATTCACATCAAAATTAATTATTTCTCTTGGGATTGGAGCTTTTTGGTGGCTAAGGACCTGACTTTTCCTTTCATCTTGGGAGCAGATTTTATCGGAAAAACTGGCATGATTTTGGATTTGGCCTCCAGTCATGTTTTCTTTGCTTTCGCCAGGCGGGTGCTCGTTCCCTTTTCAGATGTCGAGTCTCGTGGGACTGCTGCCTTAGAGATGGAAGATAAGAGCTTGACTCCTCCTGACCAACTAGGACATCTTACGCCGAAAGAGGCTGAGGACATAAGGCAGATTTGTTCCAGTTTTCCTGAAGTCCTAACTGACAAACTGGGCACGACCAATCTCTTGGAATACGAGATTCGTCTTACAGACACCCGTCCTGTACGTTCCCATCCATATAAGCTTGCTCCGCCCAAGATGGAAATTCTGAGAAATATGATTGATGATTTACTTAAGAGTGGGGTAATCGAGCCGTCTTGCTCAAATTTTTCCAGTCCAGCGTTTCTAGTGCCGAAACCTAATGGGAAGTCCAGATTGGTCCTGGATTATCGAAAGCTCAATGCTCAGATAGAAATTGACTCCGTGCCTCTCCCCGATTTGCATTCTGCTTTCGACTGGTTTGGTAAGGCCAAGTATTTCTCCATTTTTGATCTTAATCAGGCATATCATCAGATTCCTCTAAAACACGAGTCTCGACCTCTCACTGCCTTTTGTGTGCCTTGGAATTTGTACCAGTTCACCCGAGTGCCAATGGGCTTGGCCGTGGGGGCCCAGACACTCACCAGACTCCTGGATTCTATCTTTCATGATGTCAAATTTAAGTTCGTGTTCAACTATCTGGATGACCTGCTTGTGTACAGTGAGAGTTATGAGGAGCACTTGACTCATCTAGAGGAAGTTCTAACTAGGCTGCGAGAGTCTGGCCTTACCGTCAATCCTGAAAAGGTGAGTTTTGCTCAGTCTGAAATATCGTTTCTGGGTCATCTTGTCTCTTCTCGAGGTGTTTTTATTGATCCAGAGAGAACCCAGGCAATCAGGGAGTTTCCTCCTCCTAAGGATGCCAAGGGGATTGCCCGTTTTGTGGGAATGATAAATTTTTATCGTCGTTTCATCCCCAATGTTGCTGAAGTGGCGGCCCCTCTGAACTCTCTTAGGAAAAAGGGTGCCAAGTTTGAGTGGGGTGAAGCGCAACAGACTGCTTTTGAGCAGCTGAAAGAGGCAGTGATGCAGCCTCCAGTCTTGGCTATGCCTGATTTCAGTCGTAAGTTCGTCTTGCAAACTGATGCTTCCTCCTTAGCCGTTGCTGCTGTTTTATCGCAAGAAGTAGATGGTATCCGGCAGCCCATAGCTTATGCTTCACGCACGTTAACCCCTTGTGAGAAGAAGAGTTGTTCTGTTTATGAGCTGCAATGTTTGGCTGTCGTGTTTTGAATTAATAAGTTCAGGCGTTACCTAGAACATAAAGAATTTTTGTTGGAAACCGACAACCAGGCACTTTCTTGGCTCCTTGCCCACCCCCGTCAGCTCGGGAAGATTGGTCGCTGGGTAGTCCAAATTTCTGCCCTTAAGTTCACAGTGCAGCACGTGCGAGGCACCCAAAATATCATAGCGGACACTCTGTCACGCATGTATCACTTACCCAACGACCACCAGAATTTATCAGAGCCGCCATGTTGTGGCGTGCTCCTAGACTTTCCTCTGGCATTTTCGGACATTGTTCCACACCAACTTAAGGATCCCGAGCTGACTGCTATCATCAATGAGCTTAAAAACGGAGGTGCCCACCCTCCTTATTTTCTGTACCAAGGTGCTCTATGCTGCCGTGACAAGCAGCGGAGAAAACCTAAGTTAGTGCTGCCAAGCTTTCTTGTACCGATGGTCTTTCAGTATTTTCATTCTTCTCCTGTGGGCGGACATCTAGGAATTCATAAGACCATCGCGAAGATTAGGGATCAGTTCATCTGGAAAGGTATGGACCGGGATATTGCAGCTCGAGTACGTTCTTGTGAACTGTGCTCGCTAAGCAAACCCGCTCAAAATACCAAATTGGGTCTTTTGTCATCTGAGGTGGCGGAAAAACCTTTGGAGAAGGTTTTCATTGACTATGTTGGGCCTCTCCCGCGTAGCAAGTCCGGAAATAAGTTCCTACTTGTTTGTGTGGATGCCTTCTCCAAGTTTGTTTGGTTGTTCCCATTGCGGAGTGCTACCGCGCAGCTCACGGTGCAAGCACTTCGTAACCATTTTTTTCAACACTTTGGAATCCCCGCCACCTTAGTTTCCGATAATGGTTCACAGTTTGTCTCCAATATCTTTAAAAGAATGTGCTTTGGGCACGGAATCCGCCATGTGACTACTTCCCCTTTCTATCCTCAGCCTTCTCACGCCGAACGGTTTAATCGCAATCTTCGATCTGCTCTCATTGCCTTTCATGCGGAAAATCAGACCACCTGGGATCAACAACTACCTTGGATCCAATTTGCCTTTAATACGGCCCAGCATGAAAGTCACAAGGCGGTACCTTTCGAGTTATTATTTGGCTTTCAGCCAAACAACCCTTTGGCGAACCTTTGGAAAATTAGCGATCTTCTGCCACCTCCTGGTACTCCCAATGTGAAAGCCACTTGGGAGGCAGCCAGGCGGAATCTCATTCGGGCTAGGGAGTTAGTAAGGAGGAAGTACAACCGAGGTCGTATTGCCAATCCCTTCCAGGTGGGGGATCTAGTTTACTGCAAGGCTCACCCAGTCAGTTCGGCTGTGGATAAAAGAGCTGCTAAACTTTGCTACAGGTGGACTGGTCCCCACCGCATCTTGAAGTTTCTGACTCCGGTGACTGCCCGACTGGGAGATCCTCAGTCCGGGAAGATTTTCAGGAAGGCGCACATATCCCATCTGAAGCCTTGCCGGAGTCATCCGTGATTTCTCTTTAGTCTGTGCGGGAGGGTTTTAGGTCCAGAGGCCTGATCACCTCTGCTCTTTCTTCCTGATAAAGGTTCCTGTTTTCTTCTTTGTACCCACGCAACTCTTGGAGTGATTTCTTGCCTCCAACTGGATTTTCTTGGTTTTCCCTTCTGCAGAATTCAGGGTTTCCGGTTTATAATTCTTCAACCATTGGGGGGGAGAGGCATTTCGTTTGGTTCTTCATTTTGAAGAAATTAACAGAGGGGAGTTCCTCCTTTTGGGGGGGAGTCTGAGCCGGTTCAATACCTATATCTCCCCGGCTCATGTGTGTTTTATATAGTGTATGTGTGTGTGGTTTATTGGCTGCAGAGCCCACTGACCATTTGAAGGCGTTTGGCCTTTCCGGTAGAGTGGCGTCAAGACTCCGAGCCGTGGTGTACAAGTTAGGAGTAGCTCCAGTTTAATATTTTTGTTTAATTAAGTGTTTGTTAGTTTTGCTGAGCTGTTTTCCTTCTGACATGTGCGGCTAAGTTTACGGCCCCTCACTGATGAGGTCCAGGAGATGAGTTGATTTTCTGCTGTCATCTCTCCATCATGCGTGGTCGCAGAGAACCTTCGCTTTTGCGCTCTGCTGAAGGACGGCCACCATGATGGACATTTCTACTAGTCAACATCTGTGATACCCTGCTCATATTCTTTATTTATTTGTTATTGTTATTGTTGCCATTTATATAGTTTATATTTTGTTATTTAATTTTAAGTTAGTTTTAGATATTATTTAGTTATTTCTTGGATTTCATTAGGAGCCCGCCCTTAGCCGAAGGATACCGGGTGGAATTGGCATTTCTTGTTTCAAATTATGGCGTTTCTAATTTTTGTATGCAGGTGCACCTGACAAGGATTGTTTGAGGTATACTACTGCAGGCACTTTTTATTTTTTTTAATTTTTTTTTTTATTTATAGTATATATATATATATATATATATATATATATATATATATATATATATATATTGACTGGATAGGCCTATGCTGTGTCTTAGTAAATGAACCTGAGTATACTGACCACGGTGTTCTTTTTTACCTAGTTTTGTTTTGATCCGGCATCCCGTTCGCCACCATGGGCGCGCGCTTCCCTGATGGTTTGCTGTGGGTGTGTGAGCGGCTATGTACGGTTTCAGTATATAAAACAATCATCTTACACGGATTACAAAGTTAGCTATTGGAAGGAGCTTTTTAAACTTAACATTATTTTGCAAAATAATTTTTAGATCAGTGTTTTTATAAAGCAAAATTAGACCATCGATCGGATCGAATTGTTTACTCTATGGTAAGTGAAAAGGAAATAACACTATTATGATAATTAAGTTCATTAAATTTGAAGCATACATAATTGTAAAACTTACAAAGGGTCAC